>NC_134358.1:116587487-117787487 GCF_048569485.1 Anomaloglossus baeobatrachus | reverse complement strand
TTAGGATGCCACTAAGTTGCAGCAGTTTTTGCTAGTATAATGGCTTAGTTATAATGAGTTGGAGTGTGCAATGCAGGCAGACGTGCTGCAAATATCTTTGCACTACTGGGGCAATACAGAAGTCCAACAGCCACGTTTAGGATGCCACTAAGTTCACTCAGTGTTTGCTAGTATAATGGCTTAGTAACAATGAGTTGGAGTGTGCAAAGGGCAGGAGGGTACAGTGGCAGGGTTGTGGGTCAGTGTACAGGAAAGGAAGCCTGCCTTTCTATCCCTCCTAATGGGGAAATGCAGCGAGGAAATCCCTGACCTTAGCTACACAGACGCTGTCATCTTGTGTAGCTGTTAAACTCTGTTTTCAGGACCTGTCACCTATGGCTCTGACCCTGCCGGTATGAGCCCTTAAAAGGACTGATAGAAAGTGCTATCCCTAAGCTGTCCAGCACTGTGTATGGAGCGTATACAGCAGTATCGGCGATAGGAGCTGCGCCAGTGATGTCTGACACCAAGGACGCAGAAGAGATAATGGCGTCCGGACGGGCAGATACTCGTTTTTATAATGCAGGGACATGTGACATGGACATCCTATCACACATGCCGTTGCTTCTCTGGCTAAAAGTCCACTTAGCTGTGTGTGTGTCTGGGATTGGCTGACATGCTGGCCCTCCCCACTACACGAGCGCGCTTAGGGAAGGAAGACAAGGAAAAAAAAAATGGCGATCGCCATTATACAAACAGCAGTGATCTGAATGTGCTGTTCCCGCACACTATACACTGAAATGTCATAATAGTGTGAGTCACAGAGTGACTTACACTATTACAGCGGAAAGCCAGCTAGGAATTAGCTGTTTTTTTTGCTGCTAGAACCGTTCTCGAACGTATCTAGAACTATAGAGCTTTTGCAAAAAAGCTCGAGTTCTAGTTCGATCTAGAACAGCCCCCAAAATCACTCGAGCCGCGAACTGGAGAACCACGAACCTAGAACCGCGCTCAACTCTAGTAGCCTTATTCTGATCTGCCGTTTATAAACAGCAGGCAGAAATAAGTGAATAGCGCCCCCTCAGCGTCAGAAAATCTCCGGGGTTTCAGGGCTAGCTCAGAACCTGGAGATCATGATTCAGGACGGTTTTTCCGGTCCCCGCTCACGTGATCACAGGTATACACCGTACACCGATGATCACGTTACAGTAAATGACAGCGCCGGTAAAAAATGATTTATCTCCCATCTGGCATGAACAAACACTTCTCCACTTCTCCACTTCTTCTCCACTTTTTCTCCACTTTTTCTCCACTTTTTCTCCATTTTTTCTCCACTTTTTCTCCACTTTTTCTCCACCTTTTCTCCATTTTTTCTCCACTTTTTCTCCATTTTTCTCCACTTTTTCTCCACTTTTTCTCCACTTTTTCTCCATTTTTTCTCCACTTTTTCTCCATTTTTTCTCCACTTTTTATCCACTTTTTCTCCATTTTTTCTTCACTTTTTCTCCACTTTTTCTCCACTTTTTCTCCACTTTTTCTCCACTTCTCCACTTCTTCTCCACTTTTTTTGCACCTTTTCTCCACTTTTTCTCCATTTTTTCTCCACTTTTTCTACATTTTTTCTCCACTTTTTCTCCACTTTTTCTCCACTTTTTCTCCATTTTTTCTCCACTTTTTCTACATTTTTTCTCCACATTCTCTCCACTTTTTCTCCACTTTTTCTCCACTTTTTCTCCATTTTTTTCTCCATTTTTTCTCCACTTTTTCTCCACTTTTTCTCCGTTCTTTTTCTATGGTCGGTCTACCCATTAGCTCTGCCATGCATAGTGTAGCTCTACACCTACTGCACATGTTACATTATGATTGACATCTATTTCGTACCAGAGCTGTCTAAGCCTACTCTGACCCCATATTTGTCATTACTATATTGTCCTTGTACTGTATTATGACATTTGTATCATGTGTTTCATTTCTTGCTGTGTTGCAATTTTTTTGCTGCATCTCAATTGTACTTCTACATTTACAGCTAGTATCAACCCGATTTATTACCCCGTTTGGCACTGCACCAGGGCACGGGATGAGCTGGGGTGAAGCGCCAGGATTGGCGCATCTAGTGGATGCGCCACGTCTGGGGTGCCTGCGGCCTGCTATTTTTAGGCTGTGAAGGCCCAATAACTATGGACCTTTCCACCCTGAGAATACCAGACCACAGCTGTCCGCTTTACCTTGGCTGGTGATCCAATTTGGGGGGGACCCTACTTTTATTGTGTAATTATTAATATTTATAAAATAATTATAAAAAAGAGCTTGAGGGGACCTCCACATTGGATCCCCAACCACGGTAAAGCTGCCAGCTGTGGTTTTCAGGCTACAGCCATCTGCTTTACCCTAGCTGGCTATCAAAAATGGGGTGACCCAACGTCATTTTTTTTGTAACTATTTTTTAAATAGAAAAAATTAATGGGCTTCCCTGTATTTTGATTGCCAACCAAGGTAACGGCAGGCAGATGGGGGTGGCAACCCATAGCTGTCTGCTTTATCTGCGCTGAGAATCAAAAATACTGCAGAGCGCTACGTCATTTTTTTAAAGATTTATTTTTACAGCACTGTGATGTCCAGCAATCAAAATACAGGGAAGCCCATTTTGTTTTTAGTTATTTAAATAAATAATTAAAAAAAATATATATGGGCTCCCGCTGCATTTTTTGTATTGCTAGCTAAGGGTATTCCAAGCAGCTACTGGCTGCTAACCCTCACTGCTTGGTGTTACCTTCACTGGCAATGGAAAATCCAGGGAAGCATTTTTTATTTTTTTTGCCAAAAAACTACAAAAAAGGACGTGAGCTTCGCCATATTTTTGCATGCTAGCCAGGTATAGCAGCCAGGTGCTGGAAGAGTTGGATACAGCGCCAGAAGATGGCGCTTCTATGAAAATGCCATTTTTTGAGGCAGCTGCCGTCTGCAATTCGCAGCAGTGGGGTCCAGAAAGCTCAGGCCAACCTGTGCTGCGGATTCCAATCCCCAGCTGCCTAGTTGTACCTGGCTGGACACAAAAATGGGGTGAAGCCTACGTCATTTGTTTTCTAATTATTTCATGAAATTCATGAAATAATAAAAAAAAGGGCTTCCCTTTATTTTTGGTTCCCAGCCGGGTACAAATAGGCAACTGGGGGTTGGGGGCAGCCGTACCTGCCTGCTCTACCTGGCTAGCGTACAAAAATATGGCGAAGCCCACATAATTAATTTTTTCAGGGGGCAAAAATCTTCTGCATACAGTCCTGGATGGAGTATGCTGAGCCTTGTAGTTCTGCAGCGGCTGTCTGTCTGTATGGAGAAGAGCAGACAGCAGCTGCAGAACTACAAGGCTCAGCATACTCCATCCAGGACTGTATGCAGAAGTTTTTTGCCCACCAAAAAAATGACGTGGGCTTCGCCATATTTTTGTATGCTAGCCAGGTACAGCAGGCAGCCACGGGCTGCCTCCAACCCCCAGTTGCCTATTTGTACCCGACTGGGAACCAAAAATATAGGGAAGCCCGTTTTTTTAAATTATTTCACTTATTTCATGAAATAATTAAAAAACAATTGACGTGGGCTTCTCCCCATTTTTGTGTCCAGCCAGGTACAACTAGGCAGCTGGGGATTGGAATCCGCAGCACAGGTTAGCCCGAGGTTTCTGGGCGCCTCTGCTGCGAATTTCAGTCCGCAGCCGTCCCAGAAAATGGCGCTCTCATAGAAGCGCCATCATCTGGCGCTGTATCCAACTCTTCCAACAGCCCTGGAGCCGGGTGGCTTGTTGGGTAATCATGAGTTAATACTGGCTTTGTTTTACTAGCCAGTATTAAGCCAGAGATTCTTAATGTCAGGCACGTTTGACCCGGCCATTAAGAATCTCCAATAAAGGGTTAAAAAAAAGACACCACACAGAGAAAAAATACTTTAATAGAAATAAATACACAGACACATTAGAGACTCCATCTTTATTACCCCCTGTCAGCCCTCCACGATCCTGCTCTTCTGTCTTTCTCGTTCAACAAATGCAGCTCTGCTACATCACTGCTGCATGGGGGAAGACGCTGCTTCCCGTGGAGCATTCACTCCGTGAAAGCTGCACGAGAAGCAGCGTGCAGCCTTCACTCCGTGAGTGATTAGTGCTGCTAGCGGTAACAGCGGTAACGCTGACAGACGCGTTGCCATAGCAACGGTACTCCCGGAGCCGCGGTTAGCGGTGACGTCACCGCTAACTGTGTTGCTATGGCAACGGTGATCTCCGTTAATGACCGGCTGTGTCAGCCGATCCCTAACGGAACGGGGAGTCGACCGTGTGCTAGAGCATGTCGCCGGTACACAGCGATACACAAATGTGCACCGTGTACCGGAGAGATGCACTTGCAGGTCCTACATGACGCGTCATAGTCATGTGACCAGTCTGTAGCCAATGCGATAATAGCCACGTGACTGGTCACATGGCTATTTTGACGTCACGATAGGTCCTGCATCTCTGCTGGCAGTGTCGGTCACCGGGAGGATTCAGCGATCATCGGATGGAATAGCGGCAGGAGACAGAGTGCAGGAGGGATCGCGGGGACCGGTAAGTGTTATGGCAATGTTTATTAACTGTATGTGTACATTTATAATGCATTTTTATGTGTTTGTGATTGCCTCCCATTATAGCCTATTGGTTCGAGTTCGGTTCGTCGAACGTTCGACGAACCGAACTCGAATGGGAGCTCCGTTCGGCGAACCGACCTCGAGCAAAACCGCGACCAGTTCGCTCATCTCTATTCATGTCATTACAGTTGGTTGCTTCATTGTGGCAGTCATGCATTAGCCACAACACTAAACTCAACTATATCTGTACAGTGAGTTTTCTGACATACCCATCTCTGCTGTACCACTTTGCTCTGCTACATCACCCCAACTTTGTCTTCTGACATTCACAGGTCTGCTGTGCCAATTCGCTCTGCTAAAATACTACTTGTGAGTCCCTAAAAATACCTGGCACTACACCATGTTCCAAATTATTATGCAAATTGGATTTTAGTGTCATAGCGATTTTTTTTTTTTTTCAATGAAACTCATTGACGGTATTGTGACTCCAGGTTCTTTGGATCACTGAAATCAATCTCACATACCTGTGATAATTAGTTTGCCAGGGGAGCCCAATAAAAGGAAAACTGGATGTTCAACAATATTAAGCAGGCCACAGTTTTCAAGTAACATGGGAAAGAAAAAGGATCTCTCTGCTGCCGAAAAGCATCAAATAGTGCACTGCCTTGGACAAGAGATGAAAACATTACATATTTCACGAAAAATTAAGCGTGATCATTGTACTGTGAAGAGATTTGTGGCTGATTCAGAGCACATAGGTGTTCGTGCGGATAAAGGCAGAATGAGGAAGGTTTCTGCCAGGCAAGTCCATCGGATTAAGTGAGAAGCGCTAAAAAGCCATGACAAACCAGCAAACAGATATTTGAAGCTGCTGGTGCCTCTGGAGTCCCTCGAACTTCAAGGTGTAGGATCCTTCAAAGGCAAGATGTGGAGCATAAACCTACTATTTGGCCACCCCTAACCAGTGCTCACAAGCAGAAACGGTTGCAGTGGGCCAAGACATACATGAGGACTAATTTTCAAACAGTCTTGTTTACTAATGAGTGTTGAGCAACCCTGGATGATCCAGATGGATGAAGTAGTGGATGGTTGGTGGATGGCCACCATGTTCCAACAAGGCTGCGGCATCATTAAGGAGGTGGAGGAGTCATGTTTTGGGCTAGAATCATGGGGAGACATTTGGTAGGCCCCTTTAGGGTTCCTGAAGGTGTCAAAATGATCTTTGCAAAGTATATAGAGTTTCTGACTGACAACGTTCTTCAATGGTACAAAAAGCAGAAACGTGCCTTCAGGTGCAAAATCATTTTCATGCATGACAATGCACCATCTCATGCTGCAAAGAATACCTTTGTGTCATTGGCTGCTATGGGCATAAAAGGAGATAAATTCATAGTGTAGCCACCGTCTTCCCCTGACCTCAACCCTATGGAGAACCTTTGGAGTATCATCAAGCAAAAGATCTATCAGGGTGGGAGGCAGTTCACATCAAAACAGAGGCTATTCTGACATCATGCAAAGAAATTCAAGCAGAAACTCTCCAATAATCACAAGTTTAATGGATGCAAGAATTGTGAAGGTGATATCAAAGAATGGTTCCTATGTTAACGTGTTACTTGGCCTGTTAGGATATTTTGGATTTACAGTAAATAGCTTTTTATTTCTTAATGCTTAATGCTGCATATTCCACAAATGAGCATTTTCAGTTCTTTAAAACATAGAAAATGTTTAGAAACTCTGCTGTGCCTAATAATTTGGAACAGTGCATTTTGAGTTTTTTTAATTTTGACGATTATACTGTTACCATTGGGAGGTTTCTTCAACAAACTTTGATGTATACTCTAACGGGTGATGACTTTTATTAAACTGTCATTTGCACCGACCCTCAGAGAAAAATATTTGCATAATAATTTGGAACATGGTGTATTGTGCTGGTGGATTCTGCTACATGAATACACAGGTGTTTTCTATTGTACTCAGCTCTGCCTTACCACTGTGCTCTGCTACATCTCTACTTGACAGACTTCTATTATAAGCTCTGTTGTGCCACTGGGCTTTGCAACATCAGCACAAGTGTATCTCCTGAGTCCTGACATATCTATCTTTGCTGTACCACACAAGAATGTCTCCTGACAAATCAATTCTGCTGTGCCCCTTGGCAGTGATATTTCCATTTTTGTGAGTCTTCTGACATACCCAACTGTGCCACACAGCTAGAAAAAACTCAAAAGTTATTATAACATCATAGCTTTTGAAATGCAGCAATAGCATAGTAGCTAGTGCTCCTGTAGATGGGCCTTATATAGCTGTGTAAGAGTGTCCTAATTGCTGCTCATCAGTTTAACTAGCTCTGCTAATTACCTATAGGAGCCTGCTGTGTAAAAGGAGGATGATAGAACGATGATAGTGAAAAACCAAGCTAATTAAACATGACACTTTATATGTACAATGGAAGGTATGGTGAAGTCATTATTAGGGAGGTTTTAAAAGCATTTTATTTTATTTACTAAATTAAAATCAAAATATGTTAAAAAAAACTTTGGCTGTCACACTGTTCTAGGGCAAATAAGAAATAACGTTTGGAACTCCATTCTATGTCTGAACTGGGTGCAAAAACCTAAAAAAACATCACTATGGGGAGATAAGGTATGCACACCAGTGACTATGGAAGGGGAATACATGGAATAGCAGAAACTGCTGTGTGAATACTGACATGAAAAATTCAATAGCTATATGTAAGAGTGAAAGTATGAAAAATGGAATCTGCATTACTGCCATGAATATATGAATAAAGAGAAATTTAGCTACTGAATTGATCAATGCAATAGAGCCCCAACACTACGCCAAAGTATTTCTCTACGTTGGGGTCCCTAGCTTGTGTGTGTCCTCTCATGCAGTTAAAAAACTTACCGTGTATGGGAAGCTGAGACCCAGGCTATATATACGATGTGGATTGGCAATAGGGCATCAAAAAATCTAGGTGGTATATTTTATTATGGACCAGTCCCTCTGGGAGGTTGTTTTGTAGGTTTATAAGATCTTTAGTCATTTTGTTAAGTCTGTAACTAGTCAGACTATCTTTGTATATTTGTATATTTACAGCCTGTTAATCCTCCTTTGGACACCACATCTAATCTAATCTGGGCATTACATATTTGGACACCCCGATCAGACAGCCCCCAAATGCCAGGTATTGGCATCACTGTACTATCATATCTTGTAACAGTATTACCTAATCTTAACCTCCCTCATTCACTGATTTTATTCCCTTAGGCAACATTCAGTCACCCATAGGCTATGTGCACACTGTGAGTTTTTCGTGGCGTTTTTGCGCGTTTTTCGGGTGTGTTTTTGGCCTCAAAACTGCATGACTTTGCTTCCCCAGCAAAGTCTATGAGTTTTCATTTTTGCTGTCCGCACACAACTTTTTTTTAAAGTTGCATTTTTTAGCTTAAAAAAAAATGGACATGTCAATTCTTTCCTGCGTTTTTCTGCGTTTTCCCCCCACGCAATGCATTGAAAAAACGCAGAAAAATGCAAAGATCAAAAACGCAGCAAATCGCAGCCAAAAACGTATGCGTTTTTGGCGCTTTTTTTGCCGCGGGTGCGCTTTTAGCGGCCAAAAGAACACAAAAACGCAGCGTCATAAAAACGCAGCATGTGCACATAGCCTTACACCCTTGTTGCCCCTTCAGAGTCCACTATCTAGCTAGGGAACTACAACCCCTATCTCCATCCGGGAACCCAAAAAGGCAAGTTTATATCTATGACCCCACTGTAATCCATTACCCCCTCCCCCCTCCTCTCCCCCCACTTTTTTGTTCGTACTCATTTTAAACCTTTTTGTTTTTGCCATATTAGTGAAACTCTGCATATTACTTTGGCTCTACATTACTTCCTTAAAGATCACTCAATCAACCTCCAAAACTGCAGGTATTCAAAATATTTTTAATATTTATATATTCATACATATTTTATCCAATTCCCTTCTCACTGTGTTTCCTTTATTTGTGCAGCAGTCATATACATTCTTCCTCTTTCTACACAGAGATTAGAAGGATTCAGCTAGTCCGATTTGAATCACATGATGTCATAAATCTAATGGAAAAGAGAAGAATTAAATGAGTAGAAAGGCTAAATGAGCAAATGTAAGTATACAGTGCTATATAATATGATAACTGCAATTAATTAAGAGGATAAGCATTTTGATGGGGGTGCTACTTTAAGGCATTTCCACTATATCAAAATTAAGGTTTTGATAGTAGTATCATATAATATATTTTCTACACAAAGTAGAACCCACAAAGAAATGGATTACATAATTTTTGTATCTACAGTCTCTAATCTCTATAGTATGATTGCTAAGGCTATAGTCACAGTAATGGCTCCTGTAATTATTCTTTGGCATCAGAAACCCAGTCTTGCCAAATTCTTTGTTGGAAAGACCAGTTAACAAACAACACAATAAAGTTTACATATTATTTTGATGATGGTAATATAATAAAAAAAAAGCTCCAAAGAATTCAGTTTGTTGAAATCATATAATAAATCATTCAGAATAGAGAGAACAATTACATATCTCCATTATATAGAAGATTGAGAGATGTGAAAAAATGTTGAAATATTATATAGAGTATACTGTACATTAAAAAATATATATTTGGTTCAATTTTAGAATTGTCAATAGAAAAATATTATTCTATAATTCTGCCAATGTGTTTCTCTGAAATGGTCTTGAGTATTGGAAGTGAGTCAAAAATTCTCTGGAAATGGTAACCCAAATTTCTCTATTCAAGTATTGTGCTTAAATAAAAGCAGTTTTGTGTATAATAGTTTATTTCATAGTGCAAACATTTTACATGTGATTTCCCGTGGGACACTTTCCCTGGAAAATGTCAGCCAACTTTTGTTTTATCAAATTTCAGTAATGTTTCCAAATACAGTTACCAAAGACATGATTCAAAGGCATGTATTCCTTACAGATGTAACGTCACGTAAATATTCTGAATAATTGTTACCGGTAATGGTTGGAAGAGAAAATCACAAACACATCAGTAAACAGATCTCTCAAATTCACCCACCAGTACATAAAGCTCAGGCCAGAAGAGGTGACATCTCCAGTACAATTATTCTGTAGTGAAAATGTGATTAACATGAATCCAACTGGAAACTGCCTGATAAAAAAAGAAACACCATATTATATAATACCCATATTTTATATTTTTGGAGAACAGTGGCCTCTCCTTGCAATCCTGCCACATACACCATTGGTTTTCAGTATCCTCTTGTTGGTGGACCCATGACATTAGGTAACGGAGAGAGTGGCATTGTAACTGGAATTATGGATTTTACATTTCCTGGAGATTTAGGATCTAATATGATATACAATTTGTATTTACAATGGTGCTGCACAGTATAAAAACCTTTGAGTAATCTCCATTTTTCTGCATACATTTAACGTAAAACTACATCAGATGTTACCGCAAGTTCTAATAGTTGATAAAAAGAACCAAATCTAAGAAATGAGTCAAAAATACTAAACATTTGTAATTTTTGCAATATCACATGTCTATGAATGGTAAAAGTATGTGAATCTTTGCTCTCAGTATCCGGGATGACCCCTTAATGCAACAATACATTTTTGCGGCATTTGTTAGTTAATCATGTTTATTGGCTTGGAGGAATTTTATCCCATTACGCCTGTAAAACAGCTTCTTTTGGTATTTGTGGGGTCCTTCCACAACATTTATATAGGAAAAGGTGAACAATTTGACTTGGACAGTCCAAAATTTTAAAGGGAACCCGTCACCAGATTTGTCCCTATAAGGTGTGGCCACTATCAGTGAGCTCTTGTATATAATATCTTAAACTGTTATATATATATATATATATATATATATATATATATATATATATATATACGATATATATATATATATATATATATATATATATATATATATATACGTGCCCAGGCCGCTCTGTAGAATGTAAAAGACAGTTGTTATTATACTCACCTTTGGGGTGGTCGGTTCTGATGGGTGCTGCTGGATTTGGTCCGGCGTCTCCTATCTTCTTGCAATTACCATCCTCCTTCTTGGATCATGTGGATGACATGTCCTGTCCTACGTCATCTACACTGAGTTCACCTTTGCGCTCCTGCACACACGCATTTCTCTCTGCCCTGCTGTGGGCAGACCAAAGTACTGTAATGTGCGGTGAAATTTCAAAGAATGCTCGGGAAATATTGCACTTATATACAATATTCTTGAATGCTGTATATAAGGGCTTCCTGGTGGTGGCAGCAGCTTATAATGGACAAATCTGGTGACAGGTTCCCTTTAACTTTGTTATATTTTTATCTATTCTTTTGCACAATAAGTGTCCCTCTAGGTTATTGTCTTACTGCCTGACCCATGTGCTCTTGATATTTAGAATATGGATAGATGTTCTGTCATTTTCTCTTAGAATTTGCTGATAAAATTTAGAATTCATTGTTTTATTAATTATGGCAGGCTTTCCTTGCCCAGGTGAGCAAAGCAGGCACAAATCATGATACCATCAGGATATGATCACCATTTTTCACAGATGGCATGAAAATTTGATGCTGTAATGCATTGTTCAAATAGCTTTGTGGCTTGTCTAATATTTAGAAAACTGAAAATGGGTATCAATGTTCTCTTTTGGAAAGCACTGGCTTTCTCATTGCAATCTTGCCATGTGCATCAATGCTGCTCAGTGTCTTTCTGATGGTGAACTGTTGAACATTAACATGAGCTAATGTAAGAAAGGCCTTTAGATGCTTAGAGGTTACCTTGGGTTCCTTTGCTATTTTTCGGACTATTATCTGCTTTGCTCTTGGAACGATCTTTGCTGATGCCTACTCCTAGGAAGGGTAAAAATGGTCTTGAATATTCTCCATTTATACACAATCTCTCTGACAATCGATTGTTGCCGTTAAAACTCTTTACATATGGTTTTATAACCTTTTCCAGCCTTATGAGCAAAAAAAATGTTCTTCTGAGGCTTCCAGAAATCTCCTTTGTTCATGCCATAATACACTTCCCCAAACATGTGCTGTGTAGCTCAGAAATTGATAGATCTCTGTTTTTAAAGAAAAATGTTGTCTACTCACACCTGTTTGTAATCCAATTGATTGAAAACACTAGAGTATAAGTTTACCTTCAAGTTTCATAATCATCCAAATGGTTTGTGCACAAGAGTGTATACATCAGACTTGTGCTATCTGATTTTTTATCACATAGTACAGTATACTGACCCATGTTATTCAACAGGACAGCACAAATGACTGACTTTTTTCACTGACAGAATCTGTCTGGGGAAAAAATTGCAGCATGCTGTGATTTACAGTAACTCTGAAGATGGACGAGGCTCACCTATTCAAGTCTATGAGTGCAAGAAAAGAAATTGAATGCCCCAGTATGGCATCTGATTTTTATGGATACATTACAGTTCTGTAGCATAGGAATCTGTAAATGGTCCTGTAAATGATTAATAACTACTACTATAAAGAACAGATTACACACAGACAGCACACGGATGACCAGTGAGGAAAACATTGTCCCAGATTTCTGGATGAAAGTTGGGCCAATTGTTTATACTGTAGTGTGAACCTACCCGATAGTTTTCTCATACGTTTGCCACTGATGGACACTCTGTCATTGAATCATTTTCCTCATTTAAAAAATGACAAAGTCTAATATTTTTTACTCATTTGGGGTTTTTTTTTGCATTCAGGACTACGGCATATTAGAAGTGATCATCGCAAACAGAAGAACTGTGTTGGTTAATATGGAACTGTGATACAAGCACATTATGATATGTACATCAGTCACCAGCTATTGATGGGATGGGAGTATGGAGCTATCGTCATTTATCATTTCCTCTGAAACACTGATGCAGGAAAAAATGCATCCCTGGCCCGGCATCCCACAGAGCAGAGAGGTGGGTTTTGGTTAAAAATGCAAAGCACAGAACAAATTCTTTACTAGGCAGCAAAGAAATATATATTGACATCCATCTCTGACTAAAAAAGTACCGGTAGACTTACTATGTCAATTTGTTTACTTAACATCTAGTTTATTGCTCATAACAATCAATTACTAGACTCACAATGTTAAATTGAGAGAATCAGGTGTGCAGCTACAATACATAACCACAATGGGTCAGCTTAACATCCCAAATTTTGGTGTCGCCCACTGTGGTATCTAGTCTGCCTTCACAGCCCCTATTTTCTCAGGAAAGGATGCAAACGAGTGTACAGACATAACAGCATGTGATCATAGCTGAATCTTTCTGTGAAACCCCTCCATTACTAGTGAAAGTAAATAGACACAGACACTGAAAAAAAATTCTTATTTAAAATAAAAGACAAAAAAACACCATCTTTTACCACTTTATTAACCCCTAAAATACCCCTGAAGGTTTAGCATACTCCAGACAAGGTCTCACGACGACTCCAGCTCTGCTACATTACTGAAGGCACAGCGCACAATCATGGATCATGGCCGAATGCTGTGAGATTCAGGCAGAGACTGAGCTGCAGCGCTGAGCAGTGACGTCACTCCAGTTATTTGAGGTCACAGCTGGAGGTTATCATGGCCACTTACATGTGATAATAGGTAACCTGACCTCAGGTCACTTCAGTGAACTCTCACTGAGTTAACATACCTACATCTCCTGGCAGAAATCTGTGTTTTTTTGCCAAGAAATGTGCATAGTTAATGCTGAAATTGTTACATCATATTTGTGCATCCAATCTATACCTCCTGGCAAAAAAAATGCATCACTACCACATGCGGTATGATGATGCGGTAGTGATTTAATTTCTTTTGCCAGTAGGTGTAGATTGGGTGCAGGAATATGGTGTAAAAATTTCAGCACCAACTCTGCATCTCTTGGCAAAAAAATTGCACATAAACGTTTTTGCTCTTTTTGACATGAAAAAAAGAATTGCAGCATGCTGAGTATGGTTGCGTAAAGTGGCTAGGACTTGCCAATGCAAACCAATGGTTGCGAGAAAAAAAATGAGATGTCACAAGGACATATCATATTCTGTCAATTTTTAGGATAAATTACTATTCTGTAGCATAGAACACTGTAAATGGTCCTGTAAAAGAATGTTGATTAATAGCTGCTGAGAAAAAAAACATATGGCATACTTATGCTAAGCAAGAAAAAAAAATGTTTACTAAACATATGGAATACCAAATGGATTTCACTTGTCCAGCTTTAATGGCAGAATATTGGACTGATTTTTTTTATATGCAGACGTGAGCGAACCATTAATGTCCTTTATCATCTCTACAATTCAATTAAAAAATTAAAACTGAAATCTTTTCAGGTAGAAAAAGAAAATGACAATTAAAAATTGAGTGAATTGAACAAAGGCAATGCATGTCTAGGCAGAATGCAAGTCTAATATTTGCTATGATCTGACTGCCCGGTCCTGCCGCAGACAATGGAGAATCCTCAAAGCTTGTGATGTGCGCACTGTGAGGATTCAGAAATCTGCACACAGAGTAATTTCCGAATTTTAGTAAAAGATCAGACAACCCCTTTAAATAAATACATTTAATTTCTGACATTATTCAGTCTTTTTGGGGAGAAGTCTATCAGCATGGCACATCCAGAATTAGCAATCTACACACTCTTCCTTGCACTGGCACGCAAAATCTGTAAGATTGTAGAGGGCTTCACCCATGGATTTTCAATTGGATTCAGGTCTGGGTTTGGCCAGGCCACTCAAAAACTTTAGTCTTTTTCTGCTAAAGTCATTATTTGTTGATTTGGAGGCAAGCTTAAGATTGTTGTCATGCTAAAAATTGAAATTCCTCTTCATTTTCATCTTCAGCTTTTTAGCAGATGCCTGAAGGTTTTGTTACAAAATTGACTGATATTTGGAGGCTTCATAAATCCCTCCACCTTGACTAAGGCCCCATTTCCAACTGCTGAAAAACAGCTCCACATAGCTTCACTGTGGGTATGGTCTTCTTTTGCTAAAGCACAGAGTTGGCTTTGCACCAATCATACCTTTTAGAATGATGGCCAAAAAGTTAAACCTTGGTCTTTTTCCACATGTTTCTAGCGGAGCTGATGTAGTCATAGCTGATGTGTCAACAAATAGCCAGCTTGAATGTTCTTCTTTTCAAAAAAAGGCTTTCTTCTTGCCAATCTACCACACACTTAAGCCATATGGAGATTGTTGTTACATGCAGTACACAACCAGTACTTGCTAAAAAGTCCTGCAGCTCCTTTAATGTTGCTGTAGGCCTTTTGACAGCTTCCTAGACCAATTTCCATCTTGTTTTTCATACATTTTTGAGGACTGTCCAGTTCTAGTTAAAGTCACGGTTGTGCCAAATTTAAGCTTCTTCTTAATGATTGGCTTCAAAGTGTTTCATGGTGGTAATCTAATGCCTTAGAATTTTTTTTCTAAACCTTGCTCCAAACAACTTTCAAGTGAGATCCTTTTGCTTTGTTGTAAGCTTTTGAAGGGCCATGGATTTTGTTGTAAGGCATAACTAAGAAAATTCCTGGGAAATCCTACTAGGACGGATAAACTTTATATGGATTTAAATGGAATCACTTTAAATGATGGCTGCCATGTACTGACTACTTTTTAAACATGAGTTTAAATGTGAATGGCTTATTCTGAACACAATGAAAGCCCATTTGTAAGAGGGTGTTCAAATATATGCAACTACATTATTTTAGTTTGTTATTTGTTTTTTCCCCCTCAAAATGATTTCAGTTTTATTTTCAACAGATTTGTACAGAGAGGCAGCCGGCAACCGGAACAGAGAGGCAGCCAGCCGCCGGCACAGAGAGTCAGCTGCTCGCACGCACCGACAGGCACCTGGTCACCCGCACAGACAGGCACCTGGCCGCCCGCATAGAGAACCGCACAGACAGCCCCCCGCCAATTCTCCATCTCCCGGTAAGCTACATTCGAATTTTAAGATGCACCCCTCATTTTTCCCCCAAATTTTTGGGAGGAAAAGTGCATCTTATAATCCAAACAATACGGTATTTTTTATGGACTATCATCACTACTTTCCAAAGCTATAACATACAGTAGATACATATAGCTATTTTAATGACTGGGTTTACTAAACGCCCAGATTTTCCAGAATATTACTTGTTCTTTCCTAGATCACATAAAACAGACATAACATGAATATACTGAATATTAACTGCAGTGAGAACTTTTGCTGTTATAATCTATAAAACTTATACAAGCCAGACAAGTCAGTGTTAATATGGCTATATTAATACAAAACGTATTATAACACATAAGTAAAATATGTGCATCAGTTGGTGAAGAAAACCCAGTACTTGTGTTCAGATTGACACCGTGCATTATATATTTTTTTCCAGAGACGTTCTGAATTTTTTAAATCAAATAATAAGGGTAGTGACAGAATTCTGACTCATACAAAATGGTTCATTGGAATAAATTTTAAGTGCCAGGTCTCAAAGGACTTGCATAAATAAATACTGAACAGAGGTCTATCCAGTCGTTAGGTTATTATAGACTTTAGCTTTGTAAATGTCTCGTGTTACATTTTGTGCTGAAGGTTGTAAATATATCACATTATAAAAAGCGTTCTTTTCCATCAGGGAAGAGGCAAAGTTGTCTCAAATACGAAATAAACCAATAAAATCAATGCAATATATTTCTCCTAAGTGGGAAATACAATGTAGTAATAATAATACTTACAATAATATATGCAACTTCAAGCAGGTAAACAAGCACATACTTACCAGTAACATTTAGTGCCCTCATCATAACAAAGCCCATATAAAAGACCCTGCTGCCACAATAACAATGGCAACCTTATGCCAGCCATGTTTCCCTATACAGTCCTCAGACGACAACAAATCCACCTAAACAATGAACCAAAGTACTACAATAATACAATTACAACAACTATATGTCTGGTATTTGCTTTGACATGTAATTTTGATTTGCATCAAAATTGCTCACTGAGAATTGAATGTTTATTATCAAGCTCTTGAGTGTCTATAGACTACTTTGCATAATAAATGTAGGATATAAAAAAATAATACACTCCCTAATAATTACTTGTCTAGCTGCCACCACAAAGTCTTCTTCACCGTTTTGTCTCGTATTTCCTCTGTCCTCCAATGCGTGATGTACCCAGTGTGTACTGTGTTTTGTGTAATATATACAGTGCCTACAAGTAGTATTCAACCCCCTGCAGATTTAGCAGGTTTACACATTCGGAATTAACTTGGCATTGTGACATTTGGACTGTAGATCAGCCTGGAAGTGTGAAATGCACTGCAGCAAAAAAGAATGTTATTTCTTTTTTTTTTTTTTTTAAATTGATTAAAGTTTATTCAGAGGGTCATTTATTATTCAACCCCTCAAACCACCTGAATTCTGTTTGGTTCCCCTAAAGTATTAAGAAGTATTTCAGGCACAAAGAACAATGAGCTTCACATGTTTGGATTATCTCTTTTTCCAGCCTTTTCTGACTAATTAAGACCCTCCCCAAACTTGTGAACAGCACTCATACATGGTGAACATGGGAAAGACAAAGGAGCATTCCAAGGCCATCAGACACAAGATCGTGGAGGGTCACAAGGCTGGCAAGGGGTACAAACCCTTTCCAAGGAGTTGGGCCTACCTGTCTCCACTGTTGGGAGCATCATCCGGAAGTGGAAGGCTTATGGAACTACTGTTAGCCTTCCACGGCCTGGACAGCCTTTGAAAGTTTCCTCCCGTGCTGAGGCCAGGCTTGTCCGAAGAGTCAAGGCTAACCCAAGGACAACAAGGAAGGAGCTCCGGGAAGATCTCATGGCAGTGGGGACATTGGTTTCAGTCAATACCATAGGTAACGTACTCCACCGCAATGGTCTCCGTTCCAGACGAGCCCGTAAGGTACCTTTACTTTCAAAGCGTCATGTAAAGTCTCATCTACAGTTTGCTCATGATCACTTGGAGGACTCTGAGACAGACTGGTTCAAGATTCTCTGGTCTGATGAGACCAAGATCGAGATCTTTGGTGCCAACCACACACGTGACGTTTGGAGACTGGATGGCACTGCATACGACCCCAAGAATACCATCCCTACAGTCAAGCATGGTGGTGGCAGCATCATGCTGTGGGGCTGTTTCTCAGCCAAGGGGCCTGGCCATCTGGTCCGCATCCATGGGAAGATGGATAGCACGGCCTACCTGGAGATTTTGGCCAAGAACCTCCGTTCCTCCAACAAGGATCTTAAGATGGGTCGTCATTTCATCTTCCAACAAGACAACGACCCAAAACACACAGCCAAGAAAACCAAGGCCTGGTTCAAGAGGGAAAAAATCAAGGTGTTGCAGTGGCCTAGTCAGTCTCCTGACCTTAACCCAATTGAAAACTTGTGGAAGGAGCTCAAGATTAAAGTCCACATGAGACACCCAAAGAACCTAGATAACTTGGAGAAGATCTGCATGGAGGAGTGGGCCAAGATAACTCCAGAGACCTGTGCCGGCCTGATCAGGTCTTATAAAAGACGATTATTAGCTGTAATTGCAAACAAGGGTTATTCCACAAAATATTAAACCTAGGGGTTGAATAATAATTGACCCACACTTTTATGTTGAAAATTTATTAAAATTTAACTGAGCAACATAACTTGTTGGTTTGTAAGATTTATGCATCTGTTAATAAATCCTGCTCTTGTTTGAAGTTTGCAGGCTCTAACTTATTTGCATCTTATCAAACCTGCTAAATCTGCAGGGGGTTGAATACTACTTGTAGGCACTGTATATATATATATATATATATATATATATATTCATATATATTCTGGATTCTGGGCCGTGAAGAAGGCTGGTTTTTCCGCTGAAACGTGTAGTCCCATCTGCACTACTTACCTGTGTTAATGCTGTTTTGAACTGCTTGGACCATTGCTTTTTAATGGATTTACGAATAAATTGAAAGACATTTTTTAACAGCATCCTGGATTGCTCAATGTTTTTGCTGGACTCTGCTCTGCCGTTGTTCACACACACACATATATATATATATATATATATATATATATGTATATATCTATATATATATTTTTATATATATATATATATATATATATATATATATATAGTATATATATACAGTATGTAAAAATGCCCTTTAAGGATGTTACTGTATGTTTTTAAAGGATTTTATTACGGGAGAATATTGTATCTTGTAATTTAAAGTGTAAGTTGTTATATGTGACTAAATGTATAATTATACAGGAATGTTTTAAGGTAAGATTTAGTGTAATGTAGGGACCAAATGTGCAGGAGGAGGGTAAAGTGGTACATACATAATTTGTTAGCAATGGGAAGTGTTAGGCGTAGGTGCAGCGGCCTTCATATTGATACTGTGGTAGCCCAGGAGATGGAGCACCGAGGGAGGAGTAGAGGGTGTGTTAGGCAGACAGGCCAGGAAAAGTATTTCTGTTCTGCAGAGAGGTACCAGAGGCTAATGTACTCTGTTTCAGGGTCCGTCTGGGAACAGAAGATGCAAGTAAATGTCGCACCCCACAGCAGGGCGGAACGTTTGTACAATACCAAATTAAGAAAGGAGAGTGGAGCCCTGCCGGCCATCACCTGGCTCCCCCCTTCAAAATCACGACGTGTGCCCTCACATCATGACATGGTCCATTATGTCAGAGTCCTACTTAGTGCTAGATAACCAGGTACAGAGTGGACACATCTAAAGAAGATATTGAATGCTGGAGGAAGGCTGAAAGTGGAGTTCTGGATAGTGGTCTGCAGTGGGACAGGTAGAGTGGTAAGTTCAGTATATACTTTTTTAACCTTTTTCCTGGCCGTCTACAATTTAGAAAAATTGTGCTCAGCTGGCCACATTTTTGCTGAATTTGCACTGAGATACAGTTGTGCTCAAAAGTTTACATACCCCGGCAGATTTTTGCTTTCTTGGCCTTTCTTCAGAGAATATGAATGATAACACAAAATCTTTTTTTCCACTCATGGTTAGTGGTTGGGTGAAGCAATGTATTGTCAAACTACTGTGTTTTCTCTTTTAAAATCATAATGACAACCAAAAACATCCAAATAACCTTGATCAAAAGTTTACATAGCCTGGTGATTTTGGCCTGATAACATGCACAGAAGTTGACAAAAATGGGTTTGAATGGCAAATAAAGGTAACATCCCTGCCTGTGACCTGTTTTCTTGTAATCAGTGTGTGAGTGTAAAAGCTGAGTGAGTTTCTGAGATCCAGAAAGACTCTTGCATTTTTCATCCAGCCACTGACATTTATAGATTGTGAGTTATGGGGAAAGCAAAAGAATTGTCAACATATCTACAGGAAAAGATAGTTGAACTGTATAAAACAAAAAAGGGATACAAAAAGATATCCAAGGAATTGATAATGCCAGTCAGCAATGTTTAAATTGTGATTAACAAATGGAAAATCAGGAGCTCTGTAAAAACCAAACCACAATCAGGTAGACCAACAAAAATTTTGGCCACAACTGCCAGGAAAATTATTTGGGATGCAAAGAAAAACCCACGAATAACACCAGCTGAAATACAGGACTCACTGAAAACTAGTGGTGTGGCTGTTTCCAGATGCACAATAAGGAAACACTTGAAGAAAAATGAACTGCATGGTTGAGTCACCAGAAGAACGCCATTAATGTGCAAATGCCACAAAGTGTCTCGCCTACAAGATGCCAAACAGCACAGGGACAAGCCTCCAAGCTTCGGGAAAAGGTAAGTTGGAGTGATGAGACCAAAATCAAACATTTTGGCCACAACCATAAATGTTACATTTTGAGAGGTGTCAACAAGGCCTATGATGAAAGGAACACTATTCCTACTGTAGGAAACTTGGAACAGGAAACTTGATCAAAGTTGAAATAAAGATGAATGCAGTACGTTATCAGCAAATACTGGAAGCAAATTTACACTCATCAGCCCAGAAAGTGCACATAAGACGTACTTGGACATTCCAACATGACAACGATCCAAAACACAAGGCAAAGTCGACCTGTCATTGGCTACAGCAGAGCAAAATGAAAGTTCTGGAGTGGCCATCTCAGTCTCCTGACCTCAAGCACGCAGTTCATGCAAAAAAGCCCAGGAATTTACAGGAACTGGAGGCTTTTTGCCAATAAGAATGGGCAGCTTTACCATCTGAGAAAATAAAGAGCCTCATCCACAACTACCACAAAAGACTTCAAGCTGTCATTGATGTTAGAAGGGGCAATACATGGTATTAAAAACTGGGGTATGTAAACTTTTGATCAGAGTCATTTGGATGTTTTTGGTTGTCATTATGATTTAAAAAGAGAAAACAGTAGTTTGAGAATAAATGGCTTCACCCAACCACTAACCATAAGTGGAAAAAAAAAAAAATTGTATTATCATTCATATTCTCTGAAAGAGGCCAAGAAAACAAAAAAATCTGCCAGGATATGTAAACTTTTGAGCACAACTGTATGACATTTTGAGACAATGTAAAGTATTCAGTGTATAGCTTAGCTTATATAACTATAAATTTGGTGTAACCTCTAAATAACAGACTGCCATTAATGTAAAAACCATTGGCAACAAAAGTTATGCCCCCAAGTGAAAATGGCAAAATTGTGCCCAAAGTGTCAATATTTTGCATGGCCAGCACTGCCTTAATTATCTTGGGCATGGCGTTCACTAGAACTTCAAAGGTTGCCACTGGATTCCATCTCCCCTCCTCCATGACGATATCACGGAGATGGTGGATGCTAGAAATTCTGCAGTCCTCCACCTTCCATTAGAGGATGCCCCACAGAAATTAAATAGGGTTTAGGTCTAGAGACATGGTTGGCTAGTCCAGTACCTTTACCATCAGTTTCTTTAGCAATGTAGTGGTCATCTTGGTGGTGTGTTTGGGTTCATTATCATGTTGGAATATTGCCCTGTGGCCCAGCTTCCAAAGGGAGGGGATCATGCCCTGTTTCAGTATGTCACAATACATGTTGGCATTCATGGTTTACTCAAAGAACTGTAGCTCCTCACAGCCAGCAGCACTCACGCAGCCCCAAACCATGGCACTCCCACCATCATGCTTGACTGTAGGCAGGACACACTTGTCTTTGAATTCCTCACCTGGTTGCCACCACACATGCTTGACACCTTCTGAACAAAATAAGTTCATTTTGGTCTAATCTGATCACAGGATATGGTTCCAGTTATTCATCTCCTGACTTTGCTTGTCTTCAGCCAACTGTTTGTGGGCTTTCTTGTGCATCATCTTTAGAAGAGGCTTCCTTCTGGGATGACAACCATTCAGACTAATTTGATGCAATGTATGACGGACGGTCTGAGCACTGACAGACTTACCAGCTTACCCCTTTAACTGGTGCAGCAATGCTGGCAGCACTCATAAATCTATTTTCAAAGGTCATCCTCTGGATATCAGGGTTAGCAAGTTCACTCAATTTCTTTACTTGACCATGGAGAGACCTGTTCTGAGTGGAACCTGTTTTGTTAGGCCACTGTATAGTCTTGGCTACCATGCTGCAGCTCAGTTTCAGGGTATTGGCAATCTTCTTATAGCCAGGCCATCTTTATGAAGAGTAACAATTCTTTTTTTCAGATCCTCAGAGAATTATTTGCCATGAGGTCCATGTTGAACTTCCAGTAACCAGTATGAGAGAGTGTGTGACTGATAACACCAAATTTAACACACTTGCTCCCCATTCATATCTGAGGCCTTGTAACACTAATGAGTAACACTATGGGAGGGAAAATGGCTAATTGGGCAGAATTTGGTTATTCTTTACTTAGGAGTGTACTCACTTTTGTTGCCAGTGGTATAGACATTTATGTTTGTGTGTTGTGTTATTTAGAGGGCACATCAAATTTACCCTGTTATACAAGCAGGATACTGCCTACTTTACATTGTATCAAAGTGTCATATCTTTAGTTTTGTCCCGTGAAAAGATATAATATTTGCAAAAATGTGAAGGATTTGTGTAGACACGAGGGTGAGTGGGTGCTCTCGTCCTCTGGACTAGCTGTCTGTAGAAAGACTGCACAGACTAGGGCTCATCCCACTGAGCACCGGTACTCCTTCCCCTTGAGGTAGAACATTACATAGGCAACACAGAGTGAAAGTATCATACTCCGGTAAGAATTTATTGGGTCACCAACTGTCAACAGCATATAGTACATTCCCAGCAAGAATGTGAGATGGTACAAGTGACAGAGTCTCATCCTTCTGCTGGCCCACCAGGGATTAGAATCTTCATGACTTCAGGGCATCCAGGGCCAATTATTCCAACCAGTAGCATCTCACTTTTACCTGGTACCCACTGAAAGTAGATAGCTGCAAGTTTAGGAAGCTGACTGATCACAGCCAGGTAACTTGATTGTTCCAAACTGGGTTCTCCAGCAAATTAGTGGGGTCAGTGTTAAGGCCATGTCACACTAAGCAACATCGCTAGCAACATCGCAGCTAAGGAACAACTTTTGTGACGTAGCAGCGATGTTGCTAGTGATGTCGCTGTGTGTGACATCCAGCAACAACCTGGCCCCTGCTGTGAGGTCGCTGGTTGTTGCTGAATGTCCTGGACCATTTTTTAGTTGTTGCTCTCCAGCTGTGAAGCACACATTGCTGTGTGTGACAGCGACAGAGCAACAACTAAATGTGCAGGCAGCAGGAGCCGGCTTCTGCGGACGCTGGTAACCACGGTAAACATTGGGTAACCAAGAAGCCCTTACCTTGGTTACCCGATATTTACCTTCGTTACCAGCGTCCACCGCTCTCACGCTGTCAGTGCCGGCTCCCTGCTCCCTGCACATGTAGCCAGAGTACACATCGGGTAATTAACCCGATGTGTACTATGGCTAGGAGTGCAGGGAACAGGGAGCCGGCACTGGCAGTGTGAGAGCGGCGGACGCTGGTAACGAAGGTAAATATCGGCTAACCAAGGTAAGGGCTCCTTGGTTACTCGATGTTTACCGTGGTTACCAGCATCCGCAGAATCCGGCTCCCTGCTCCCTGCACACGTAGCAGAGTACACATCGGGTAATTAACCCAATGTGTACTGTGGCTAGGTGTGCAGGGAGCCAGCGCTAAGCGGTGTGCGCTGGTAACCAAGGTAAATATCGGGTTGGTTACCCGATATTTACCTTAGTTACCAAGCGCAGCATCGCTTCCACACGGCGCTGCTGGCTGGGGGCTGGTCACTGGTTGCTGGTGAGATCTGCCTGTGTGACAGTTCACCAGCAACCCGTGTAGCTCCAGCGATCCCTGCCAGGTCAGGCTGCTGGTGGGATCGCTGGAGCATCGCTTAGTGTGACATCTCACCAGCGACCTCCTAGCAACTTACCAGCGATCCCTATCAGGTTGTATCGTTGTTGGGATCGCTGGTAAGTTGTTTAGTGTGACTGGGCCTTTAAGCAGTGGAGCAGTTATGTAATACTTCAGCTGGAAGCATGGAACCTAGGCTGAACTCCTCAGTAATGATACTGGTGACAAGAGCCAAGCCCTTTTTACATCCCACAGTGATTGAGGGGGGAGACAAAAATGGATGTTATCTCATTGTTTGCTGATTAAGACTGCATAGTTGTCCTCCAAAGGCAGACTAGTACACCACCATGTGCTGATGCAATCCATAATCAGTAGACATTCCACAAATTAACATACATAAAGCACTAAACAGTCTGGCATGAAACAATGGATAATGTCTCTTGATTTACAAAACAAGGGAACAATACATCTGGCATAATTAAGAAAAGTTCACCACTACACAAGTGGCCAGATTGATGCTGAGTCATCACAGGGTATACTCACTTCTGTAATATACTATACCTTATTTAAGTCATTGGATTTATGTAAGGTAGATCAGTTGTTGCTTTTTCTTTTACTCTAATATTAGGTCAGATATAGTAGTCATCACTTATACAGTAGGTGGTGTTTAAGAGACAATTTTCTTATGCCTGAACTAATTTATATTTTAATGGGAAGTTAATATTCAGCTCTAAAATTTAAATATTTTCTCTAAAATTATCAAAGTTATTTTATATCTTGTAAATGTTATTAAATTATTTTACAATGTTTTTGTTGAAAACAAATATGTTCATAATGATTTTTTCCTTGTCTATAAATTATTCATCTATTCTTTAAAAAAAAACCAAAAAAAACTGAAGGGGAGGGTGGAAATAAGTCACTCTGCCAAAAAATACATTATGTCAGCTGCCATGCTCTATAAACACATTACACACACCTTAAACAAATAATCCGTGGTAAGTTAATCATAGGTGCTGGGCTGCATGCTTAAGGGAAAGTGTCTGTAAAACTGAGTTATAGATTTTTTTAGTCATTCAGGTACGTAATAAAATATAAATGAGTAGGCAAAAATCAGAAAGTGAAGAAAATAAATCAAATATAAAAATATTGCTAGCCACTTGTTTTTACAGGGTTGCCCCTTATGGCATTCAGTGAGCTAACCACTATATAAGCCAAGAACTAGTGTGGAAACCATACATTAAACCATATATTGAGACAGGTGTACCAGTGAACAGTACTTGGCTTTTAAACATAACACACTGATGCTTTCTAAAAATTACAACCATCAAAAGTGCTATATGCGAATTTAATTAAATATTTCTTATGTGATTTAAGCATAATTGAGTCCATCTGTCGGCTCATATTGTCTTGTTTTGCAGATGAAAATGGATCCGAATTTAATTGGTCAACTATGTGACCAATTTTTTATTATTTTTTTTCCAGTCTTGAATATAGACTCATATATCTGAGACTTTCTCAAACATTTTATTTGCATTTTAGAAAGTCATTTTAGGCATTTTTCTTGTAATTCTGATTTGTTTCTTCAAGTGTACAAAAAAATTCTGATCATAGAGAGGTAAAACTGAGTTATGAATTTGTTAATACTGGTAGCGGTCAGGGCAACAAGAGATTCAACATCTTAGCAATATTAATTTTCTTGTTTTACAGCATTAGCTTCCGTTGCCCCAATTTTTTCCGATTACAGAAAACCAATTAAAGTATTTGAAAGTTAAGGTATATGCATGCCTTTAAAACGCCAGTATTTTTGTAGTGGCCTCGCCGATGACATTATTTTTTATCAATTTAAACCATAAATTGCAAGCGGCTTCCAAACATAGGCTGTCCGAAGAATGAGCAGGTTACTTCTTTTAACCATTTCATGGTATTTGAAGCCTGGAGTGATCAAAAGAGATAACAACGCAGTCCTTGAACAGCCATTTTTAGGGCATACTACTGTGTGATATGTGCATATTGAACGTTTGAAAGACCAAAATTTAAATCTAAGTGAGCAATGGTCAACACTGAGATATGATGACAATATGGAAAGTAGTTTGCTGCTCATTGAGCATGGACTCAAAAGAGTGTCAAGGAGGCTAGTCTTGATCACTCCAACAAATATACTAAGTTGGTAGATGAAGGGAGTGTTAGTACAGTGGTAGTTCTGCTGCAGCAAGACATGCAATCTAAAAACTAAAGGAATATGTCTGCTCCAGTGAAGAGGGAGATGTACACATCATAGGTGCCGGTAGTCGGGAATTCAATTTTAAGGGGAATAGAAAGAACAATCTGCCAGTAATACGAGGTTTATTGAACAGTGTGTTGACTTCCTGTCGATTAAATTTAACACATCGTGGATCAGGTTGATAAATTACAGGGATGACCTGGTGAGGACTTATTATTCACAGCACATATTGTCTCTAATTATTTCAGAGATTTAGGCCGTAAGCTTAAATGGGCTGTCTACTGCTTTAACATTGATTGCCTATTCTTAGGATAGTTTATCAATGTTTGACTGGCCTGGATCTGACACCCGCCACATGCACCGATCTGTTGTTCTCGGTAGCAGCGGTGGTAGCAGGCAGCCACAAATGCTCAGTTCCAGAGCTGCCCCATCTTCTGACAGTGGCCGTTGCCAGGTAGTGAACATGTGCCTCTTATTGATTTAAATGGGAGTCGCATGAGCAGTTTGTGGCTGTATCCTCTATCAGAAAATGGGGCAGCTTTGGGACTGAACATTTCCAGTCTCCTGCTGCCGCCAGCACTGTGAAAAGATAATGAGCGGGGGTGCCCGTTCTCAAACCCTGACCGATCAGACATTGATGGCCTATCCTAAGGAAAAGCAATCAGTGGTAAAATAGTGGACAACCTCTTTAAGGCAAGGACCTCAAAAATAGTAACCTTCGAAATACTGCATGTGCCATGCTACACACCAAAATGGCAGCAGTAAAATAGGTGGGGTAAATAAATGAGTCAAGAATTGGCATACAAAGGAAACATTCAGTTACCTGGAGAATTCGGTCATCTTCTCTGTCTATGATAGGGATTGGCTGCACTTTAATGGGGAGGGTGCTTCTATGGGTATGGATAGAATGGCTAAAAGGTTGGAGTACACATATATGAGACAGTGCAGAGATCTTTCTAATGATGTTTTTACTTCTAGGCCTTTAATGATAACAGTAGGGCATCTTCTACATCTACAGGATACATTTTAATCACAGACAGTGATTGTTTACTTTAAGAGCTGTGACATTATGGAACTTTCTGCCACATGATGTTTTAAAGTGAACCTGTCATCAGAAATTTAGCTATAAAGCTAAAAGTTCCCCCCTCTGCAGCTCCTGGGCTGTATTCTAGGAAGCTTCCTATAGTTCTTGTGGCCCCTTTTATACCAAAATAAACACTTTGTAAACTTGTACCTTTTCTTATGCAAATTTCGTAAATCTTCCATGGGGGCGGGCTGCCTGGGGTCCGTTGCTGTCCTCCTGCCGATTTACGCCGCCCCCGAACGCTGAATTTCAAAGCTCAGGATGCCGCCCCTGGGTGCCCGTGGTCCCGCGCATGCGCTGTTGCACTGTAGCGGTGCCGTGCACTGTGTGCACGCGTGACCGCTGGTGACTCTTTGCGCGGGCACGAGGTTATGGGCGGCGCTGTGAGTGTCATCAGCAAGTGCCGCCCATAACCTCGTGACCGCACTTTCCCCTATTACTCCAGCGCTATGCGCAAGCGCTCGCTGGCCAGATGACCGGACATCACCTCTTTCCCATCCTGCTTAGCAGCAGGTGACGTCCGGTCATCTGGCCAGCGAGCGCTTGCGCATAACGCTGGAGTAATAGGGGAAAGTGCGGTCACGAGGTTATGGGCGGCACTTGCTGATGTCACTCACAGCGCTGCGCCATAACCTCGTGCCCGCGCAAAGCGTCACCAGCGGTCACACGTGCACACAGTGCACGGCACCGCTACAGTGGAACAGCGCATGCGCGGGACCACGGGCACCCAGAGGCGGCGTCCTGAGCTTTGAAATTCAGCGTTCGGGGGCGGCGTAAATCGGCAGGAGGACAGCAACGGACCCCAGGCAGCCCACCCCCATGGAAGATTTACGAAATTTGCATAAGAAAACGTACAAGTTTACAAAGTGTTTATTTTGGTATAAAAGGGGCCACAAGAACTATAGGAAGCTTCCTAGAATGCAGCCCAGGAGCTGCAGAGGGGGAAACTTTTAGCTTTATAGCTAAATTTCTGATGACAGGTTCCCTTTAATGATAGTTCTCTTGGGAACTTGACCACTACCTTTTCTGCTTCAAACTGAGCAAAAAATATATTTGCGAAAGTAGGGGCCCCGGGGTTATCCCATCTATCTTCGTATTTAAAGAAGTTGTCCAGCCACAAAATATATATACATTTTTTAAGCTAATCTGTGCTGTATTGTCATTTAAAACACCCCTACATTATTTTTTTTTTTATTTCTAACTTTTCTTCCTCTTGAATTTTCACTTTATTCTCTGCAGCTGCTTTATTTACCTGCATCTCAACCAAACATGACATTTTCTTGTGCCGAACATCACAGTCACAACTGGCACTGCCCAGCTTCAGTGTCCAGCTCTGCCCCCTGCACACACATTCCCTGTCAGTATTCTGCCCCAGCACCTGATAGGTAAATGAATACTATGTAATGAAAATTATGTATAGCACCTAATGTGAGTCTATAGTGGAGATGGAGTTACACACCATGTGAGTATATATATATATATATATATATATATATATATATATATATACACACATATACTCTCACACACTTACCCCCCGCTCTATCTCTCACCCGTTCACTCCCTTCTCTTCCCCTGCACTGTCTCATTTGCCCCCCAGCATCACCCCGCTCTGTCTCTCACCAATGCACTCTCTTCTCTCCCCCTGCACTCTCTCCTCTGCCCCCGGCACCTCCCCAGCTCTATTTCTCACCTGTGCACTCTCTTCTCTCCCCCTGCGCTGTCCTTAAAGCTGAGCGATGCAGAGCTGACAGGTGACGTCACTGCTCTCTGCTCTCGGCAGTATTCAAACGCCAGGCACGCCTGATGCTGCATTCATCACATAAGGCAGAGATAGTGCACGGGGGAGGGGGCGACAGTTACCCGGGTCACAATACATCATAAAGAGCTGAGGACACTGTCGGGCAAACAGCGAATTTGCCTTCCGCTTTGTCTAGGGCCCTGCACATACAGGGCACAGGTAGCAGCGCACAGGGGGCAGAGGAGAGTACGGAATGTGGAGGCGGGGGAGGATGACAGGGGGCGGGGGCTGCATCGCACTGTACTTGGTGAGCAGCAGGGCGGCAACATGAAGCGCGTCAACTAGGTCCTGCCAATGTCGTCGTGACGTCACAGTAAGCAGCAAAAGCCCGGCAGAAGCGGTTACATGACTGCTCTGAGCCAGAGGAGAGGGGATGACAGCTGGGTGGGTAAGTAGTTGCTTTCTACTTACCTGCCCCAATGTAGCCCAATAGTAAAATAACAAAAAAGAAAGCAAAATAAGCCGGATAACCCCTTCAAAGGAGTTGAGCTACAAATGAAAGTTAGGGCTGCTTCTACAAATTCCACCAATTTCTGCTCTATTTCAATGCTAGGCATTAACGACAATAATAGCAAGCCAATAGTCCTGTTGGCAGAATAGGCCTTCAATAGTCTGAAGAAAAACCAAAGTATCTTGTAAATAAGATGGTGTATTGTAGACAGTGGATGTAACACTCAATCTTAGTAGTGGGAAATAGGCTCAGCTATTCAGCCCATCTCTGCAATAATTTTCATTCAAGTGTACAAGGAATTGACTTATGTAGCTTTGAAATAAAATACGTATAAGGCTGGTTTCACACTACGTCTTTTTAACATCCGTCCTTAACATTATTTTAGCGGACAAGCGGATCCAGTGCAAATGCGTTTTCATTTCAATGCATTTGCAATGGACTCGCGTTAACATCCATTCACCTGCGTTTGCCTGCGTTATAGTGAGGATCCAGTGACTTGCAGTTTTTTAACATGTTTCAAAAACGCTACTTGTAGCGTTTTTGAGCTCCGTCCAAATACTGCAAATTGCTGGATCCTGACTATAACGCACGCAAACGCAGGTGAACGCTGGCGTGCTGATAGACAGGATCCTGCTTTTGTACTGAGCATGCCCTGAAAGTACTGAGCATGCCCAGAACCAGTCTCGCGTGATCTGTCTATCTCTCTACTCCCTCCCTCACCCTCTCTCTCTCTATCTCTGTCTTTCCCCCTTCCTCCCCTTCCTCTCTCTCCCACCTGAGAGCTGCGGACACTCGTAACCAAGGTAAATATCGCGTAACCACTTCTCTTAGTTACCCGATGTTTACGTTGGTTACGCGTGCAGGCAGCCCTGCTCCTAGCAGCTGCAGACACTCGTAACCAAGATAAATATCGGGTATCCAAGGCCGATGTTTACCTTGGTTACCAGCGTCTGCAGCTGTCAGAAGCCTCCTCCCAGTCTAGTTCCCCTCACTCCCGATCACATGACTCCAATGCCCGCCCCTAAACATCCAGTGCAGGATCCTGCAAAATAACATATGCGTTTGCATACGTTATTTGCTGTAAAAGCAGGATCCGTACTTCCGCTAAAAAAACGTTTTCAGCGGATGTTAAAAAGACGTAGTGTGAAACTAGCCTAAGACTTCTCTGGAAATTCCAAAAATGAATTTCTTAAAAGAATGTGTAAAAATGCCATCCCTTATGTAATAATGAGCATAACACAGTGGGGACACTGCTTAATGATCTGTAAGCACCATTGTCATTGAGGTGGCACAATTGTTCCATGTTTTAGTAATCCTGTGACATAACTATGATATTACCCACTGTCAGCCCGCTTCAGGACCAAATCATCACATCTTTTTAACTATTTTGTTTCTCTATAACAGGGGTGGGGAACCGTTTTGCTTCCGGGGGCCATTTGGAAATTTCTACCAACCTTCAGGGGCCGCAGAAAATGATTAATGTGAAAATTGACCCTGCTATATTTGGTCAAACAATTAATTAACTCATCCGTACTGTGGCGGCCGGAGCTATTTTCTTTCATGCAGGAATGGTGTTTGGTAATACTAATCATGTTTCATCTCACAGCTGCTTTTTCAAGTTTGTCTCGGTCTGGAACACAGTCAACTTTTTGTGATAATAAGATTGGTAAATCATATACATCACATTACAGACACTGTATATATATCACAGGAGATGCTGGAGGCCCATATTTCACGTAGGAGACACTGGAACTGCTGTATATACATCACAGGAGACACTGGGGGCACATACACCACACGAGGGGCTGGGGACATGTATATGCCCACAGCCCTTCCTGTGATGTAAATGCCCCCAGCCCCTCCTGTGATGTAAATGTCCCAGCCCCTCTTGTGATGTAAATGTCCCCAGCCCCTCTTGTGGTGTATATGCACCCAGCCCTTTCTGTAATGTATATGCCCCAGCATCTGCAATGTGATGTATAAGTCACAGGAGACGCTGGGGGCATACACATCAAAGGAGACGCTGGTGCATACACATCACAGGAGATGCTGGGGGCATGCACATCAGAGGAGACGCTGGGGGCATACACATCAGAGCAGATGCTGGGGGCATGCACATCACAGGAGACGCTGGTGGCATGCAAATCTCAGGAGATGCTGGGGGCATGCACATCACAGGAGACGCTGGGGGCATGCACATCACAGGAGACCCTGGGGGCATACACAACACAAGAGGGTCTGGGGGCATACACAACACAAGAGGGTCTGGGGGCATACACAACACAAGAGGGTCTGGGGGCATACACAACACAAGAGGGGCTGGGGCATACACAACACAAGAGGGGCTGGGGGCATACACAACACAAGAGGGGCTGGGGGCATATACAATGCAAGAGGGGCTAGGGGCATATACAATGCAAGAGGGGCTGGGAGCATAGACATTGCAAGAGGGGCTGGGGTACAGACATCTTTTATGAGGACATTTTTATGAAGTACTTGTAGATTTAAAATTCTCACTATACCCCTGAATAAAGTGCTTGAATGGTCTAGTTTCCAAAATGGGGTCACTTGTTGGGGTTTCTGCTGTATAGGTTACCTAGGGGCCCTGCAAATGCGACATGGTGCACACAATTTATTTCAACTTTTACAAAATTCAAATCATGCTCCTTCCGTTCCGAGCCCTACTGTTTCTCCAAACAGAGATTTTTTTGCCACATATGGGGTATCACTGCGCTCATAAAAAATTGAATAACAAACTGTGTGGGTCCACTTTCTGGTATTTTCTGTTGAAAAAGTAAGAAATTTGATGCTAAAGCAACATTTTTCTGAAAAAAATTAAAATTTTCAATATGACTGCTTAAGGTTATTAAATTCTATGAAGTACCTGTGGATTCAAAATGCACACTATACCTCTAGATAAAATCCTTGAGGAGTCTAGCATCTGCAATGTGATGTATAAGTCACAGGAGACGCTGGGGGCATACACATCAAAGGAGATGCTGGTGCATACACATCACAGGAGATGCTGGGGGCATACACATCAGAGGAGACGCTGGGGGCATACAGATCAGAGCAGACGCTGGGGGCATGCACATCACAGGAGACGCTGGTGGCATGCAAATCTCAGGAGATGCTGGGGGCATACACATCAGATGAGACGCTGGGGGCATACACATCAGAGCAGACGCTGGGGGCATGCACATCACAAGAGAGGCTGGTGGCATGCCCATCACAGGAGATGCTGGGGGCATGCACATCACAGGAGACGCTGGGGGCATGCACATCACAGGAGACCCTGGGGGCATACACAACACAAGAGGGTCTGGGGGCATACACAACACAAGAGGGTCTGGGGGCATACACAACACAAGAGGGTCTGGGGGCATACACAACACAAGAGGGGCTGGGGCATACACAACACAAGAGGGGCTGGGGGCATACACAACACAAGAGGGGCTGGGGGCATATACAATGCAAGAGGGGCTAGGGGCATATACAATGCAAGAGGGGCTGGGAGCATAGACATTGCAAGAGGGGCTGGGGTACAGACATCTTTTATGAGGACATTTTTATGAAGTACTTGTAGATTTAAAATTCTCACTATACCCCTGAATAAAGTGCTTGAATGGTCTAGTTTCCAAAATGGGGTCACTTGTTGGGGTTTCTGCTGTATAGGTGACCTAGGGGCCCTGCAAATGCGACATGGTGCCCACAATTTATTTCAACTTTTACAAAATTCAAATCATGCTCCTTCCGTTCCGAGCCCTACTGTTTCTCCAAACAGAGATTTTTTTGCCACATATGGGGTATCACTGCGCTCATAAAAAATTGAATACCAAACTGTGTGGGTCCACTTTCTGGTATTTTCTCTTGAAAAAGTGAGAAATTTGATGCTAAAGCAACATTTTTCTGAAAAAAAATTAAAATTTTCAATATGACTACTTAAGGTTATTAAATTCTATGAAGTACCTGTGGATTCAAAATGCACACTATACCTCTAGATAAAATCCTTGAGGAGTCTAGTTTCCAGAATGAGGTCACGTGTGGGGGAGCTCCACTGTTTAGGCACCTCAGGGGGTCTCCTAACGCAGCACAGCGTTCACTAATGATTCCTGCCAATTTTGCAGGCAAATGGCGCTCCTTTCCTTCCAAGCCCTGCCGTGCACCCAAACAGTTTATTTCCATCACATATGATGTATCGGCGAACTCAGGCGAAATTGCACAATAAATTTTATAGGACATTTTTTCCTGTTACCTTTGTGAAAAAAAACTATCTGGTTGAAGTAACAATTTTGTGGTAAAAAATTATTATTTTTATTTTCATGGCTCAACGTTATAAAATTCTGTAAAGCACTAGGGGGTTCAGGGTACTCACCAAACATCTAAATAAATTCCTTGAGGGGCCTAGTTCCCAAAATGGGATCATTTGTGGGGGTTTCTGCTGTTAACGTACCTTAGGGGTCCTATAAATGCAACATGGTACCTGCAATCTTTTTCAGCCAAATTTGCTTTCCAAAATTCAAATATTGCTTTTTCCGTTCCAAGCCCTCCTATTTGTCCAAACAAAGGTTTCTGACCACACGTGAGGTATCACCGCGCTCATAAGAAAGTGGGTAACAAACTTTGCAGTCCAATTTTTGGAATTACCTCTTGAAAAAGTGAGAAAATTGATGCTAAAGCAACATTTTTGAGAAAAAAAATAAAAATGTTCAATATGACAACCTAACGTTATCAAAATCTGTGAAGTACCTGTGGATCCAAAATGCTCACAATACCCATAGATAGAAGCCTTGAGGGGTCTAGTTTCCAAAATGGGGTCTTTTGTGAGGGGTTTCTGATCTTTAGGTACCTTAGGGTACCTGTAAATGCAACATGGTGCCCGCAATCTATTTCAGCCAAATTTGCTTTCCAAAATTCAAATATTGCTCCTTCTGTTCCGGGTCCTGCCATTTGTCCAAACAGACGTTTCTTATCTCATGTAGGGTATCGACACATTCATAAGGAAGTGGGTAACAAGTTTTGGGTCAATTGTGTTGTGTTATTTCTTCTCAAAGTGAATACATTTTGGGTACAGCAACATTTTTAGGTAAAATTTTATTTTTTGCTTTTTTTCATTCCACATTGCTTTAGTTGCTGTGAAGCACCTGAAGGGTTAATAAACTTCTTGAGTGTGGTTTTGAGTACTTTGGGGGGTGCAGTTTTTAGAATGGTGTCACTTTAGGGTATTTTCTGTCACCCAGGCCTCTCAAAGTCTCTTCAAATGTGATGTACTCCCTAAAAAAATGGTTTTGTAAATTTTGTTGAAAAAATGGGAAATTGCTGATGAACTTTGAACCCTTCTAACTTCCAAATTCCAAAAAATGTTGTCTCAAAAATTGTGCTAATGTAAACTAGAGATGTTATGTGACATAACTCTCGGATTTATGGACATAAAAATTAAAAGTTTGAAAATTGATACATTTTCAAAATTTTCATAAAATTTCCAATTTTTTCACAAAGAAAAGCAAAAACTTTCATCCTAAATCTACCCCTATCATGAAGTACAAAATATTATGAAAAAACATTGTCATAATTGTTGGGATCCGTTGAAGCGTCCAGAGCTATAACCTCATAAAGTGACACTGGTCAGAATTGCAAAAAATGGCCTGGGCATGAAGTACAAAACTGAATTCATCGATAAGGGGTTAAAGGGATGTAATATTTCCCAAACATCTTTACAGTATATGTCTACCTGCTCTGCACACGTATTAAGACCCAACCCAATGTACATTACTCTAAATTAGTAAGACGCCTAATACCATGATTAGATGGCTGTATGAAAATTTGTGTGACTTTTAGTCTATGTGCCTGTGTAACATTTTTTTTTGCGTTGTTTCATGCATTTTTCCTTGCTTATTTTAATCTAGCAAAAGCAAGTAAAAGGCATCCCAGCAAAGTCTTTGAGAATCATGACTTCTTCTTTTTTCCTTGCAGACTTTTGTTGCTGAAAAAAGACTTATCAATCACTGATTGTTTTGTATTATTTTGTCTTGCTGGTCTACTAGGCATTGCTCCCACCTAGCCAGAATCCTACTCTACACTGATGAGGGGTAATACTCCGAAACAGCTGTCTGTGGATGGATACCTGGCCTTGGTATTTCCCTTGTTATATCTTTAAACTCGTCAAGAGTTGGATATTGACTAAAAGGGCCACTTAATATGGTGGTTATGGTGGTCTCCAAAAAAAGAGCCACTCCTTGGCTAGGTCCTTCCCGGAGGGATATCTGTTTCTCTATTTTCTGTGTCGAGACTCCTAACAGAGGCTTCATGGACCTTTTTGATTTGCTGAAAAAAGAAGCAGCATGTCAATTGTTTCGGAGTTTTTTTCCTGCGTTTCAATAATCCCCTGTAGTGCTATATCACTACAGGGGATTATAGCGCAGTGCATCATCTCACACACCATGCATACAGCATGGTCTGTGAGGCTCTCCATAGCTCAGTAACCCAGGGTCATCATGGTGACGACTCAGGGTTACTATGTCAGAGATCTGGTCCCTGTGATTTCATTACAGGGACCCAATCGCCAGGGAGAGGTAAGCATTTCCTCTCCCTGCCTCCTGAATGCTGCGATCGCACTGATTGCATCATTTAGGGGTTAAACTGCTGGGAGTAGAGCGGGCCTCGCTTCGGGCAGCAAGAGCTGTAACATCAGCCGGAGACCCGGTGACGAAAGCAGGAGTACAGCGCCTGAACCCCCGCGATCACCATGATTAATAAAAAGCACAAAAAGGAGCAGGAAAAAACACATGAAAAAACATAAGCAAACGCAATAAAAAATGCACATTTTGTTCTGCTGCATTTTTGCTGCCAAAACATGCTTTATTATGTGCAGAAAAGATGCTCATAAAAAGCAACATGTGCACATAGCCTTATTTTAAAAAAAAGATGATTTTTCAACTGTTTTGACACCTGTTTTGATACATCAGCAATTATAAAATTATATGACAAATACATTTTCTTATGTAAATAATTGCAATGGATTTATTAACAATGGATCCTATATGGATGGTGTTTGTATAGTGTTCATTTCAACTACTGCAATCCCCGGCATTGGTCCATGTGCTGTCCGTGACTGTACATTTGGCACACAGATAGCATGTAAAATGAAAATCTGCTCATGTGATTGAGCCCTAATAAAACTTTTCAACAGAACATCTAACACAACATTTACAACGTTTGACTCACTCTATGTTCCATTCCTCCGTAGGCTCTTTATGTTCCTTTTAGTTTTCATATATTTGTTATAGTAGTGACCTTAAAAACTTTCATGTGTAGCTTGCAATGTTTGATGTTTTATTTTTATATGTGGCTTTCACTTAAAATTACTTTTTAAATTAAGTTTGTTGTATTTTTTTATTGCTGCAGTTGTGGTGACATTTTCATTATGGATATTAAAAATGCTTAACAAATTGGAAAAAAAATTGTGAAAAAAACCCAGGAAAATAACAGAAAGCAGATGTTTGGTTGTTGGCTTGAAAATAATGTATAAGTAACTGGGGTTGACTAATTTTGAACTGTTAGTTTTATTTCATCTCTCAGCTGGTTACTTGGCTGTTTTTCAGCTTTGTCCAGATAAGTAGTCAATTATCTATCTCTTAGCTCATAATTTGTCCAGGATACTGCTGTGTCCCTTTCCTATGGTGCTTTACACTTAAGGTGGCTTTACACACTGCAACATCGCAAATGACATCGCTGTAACGTCACCGGTTTTGTGACGTTACAGCGACCTCCCCAGCGACATTGCAGTGTGTGAAACACATCAGCGATCTGGCCCCTGCTGTGAAGTTGTAATCGCTACAAATCGTTCAGGACCATTCTTTGGTCCTTTGTTTCCCGCTGTGCAGCATGATCGCTAGAAAGTCTCAGTGTGTAAAGGGGACTTTACAGCGACTCCGCGGCTCTGTCTGTGTAGCGTCCTGATTAGCGGTCACCGGTGAAGGATTCACCGGTGACCGCTAATTCCCCGAGTGACTGAAGTGTCCCCCCCTCTCTCATACTCACTGATCCCCGATCACCGGCACTGCACGGCGTTCACACTGCTCCAGCGGTTTTTCCTTTTTTTAAAAAGCCGGCCGCTCATTAAACAATCTCGTATTCCCTGCTTTTCCCCGCCCACCGGCAAATATGATTGGTTGCAGTGAGACACTCCCACACGCTGAGTGACAGCTGTGTCACTGCACCCAATCACAGCAGCCGGTGGGCGTGTCTATACTGTGCAGTAAAATAAATAAATAAATAATTAAAAAATCCGGCGTGAGGTCCCCCCCTATTTTAATTCCAGCCAGATAAAGCCATACGGCTGAAGGCTGGTATTCTCAGGATGGGGAGCTCCACATTATGGGGAGCCCCCCAGCCTAACAATATCAGTCAGCAGCCGCCCAGAATTGCTGCATACATTATATGCGACAGTTCTGGGACTGTACCCGGCTCTTCCCGATTTACCCTAGTGCGTTGGCAAATCGGGGTAATAAGGAGTTATTGGCAGCCCATAGCTGCCAATAAATCCTAGATTAATCATGTCAGGCATCTCCCCGAGATTCCTTCCATGATTAATCTGTAAATTACAGTTAAAAAACACACACACCCGAAAAATCCTTTATTAGAAATAAAAAACACTAACAAATTCCCTCATTACCAATTTATTACCCACAACAAAGCCTCCATGTCTGGCTTAATCCACGGTCCTCCAGCGTCGCATCCAGCTCTGCTGCATGCAGGTGACAGGAGCAGCAGAAGACACCGCCGCTCCTGTCACCTCCACGCAGCTAATGAAGAGAGCTGTGTGATCGGCTGAGCTGTCACTGAGGTTACCTGGATGCAGCGGTGGCCGTGGGTAACCTCAGTGACAGTCCAGCTGATCGCGCTACTCACCGCCGCTCCGGTCAGCTCCACGCAGCAAATGAGGTGAGTAGCGCGATCAGCTGCTGTCACTGAGGTTACCCGCGGCCACCGCTGCATCCACCGCTGGATCCAGGTAACCTCAGTGACAGCTCAGCCGATCACACGGCTCTCTTCATTAGCTGCGTGGAGGTGACAGGAGCGGCTGTGTCTTCTGCTGCTCCTGTCACCTGCATGCAGCAGAGCTGGATGCGACGCTGGAGGACCGTGGATTAAGGACATGGAGGGCTTTGTTGTGGGTAATAAATTGGTAATGAGGGAATGTGTTTGTGTTTTTAATTTCTAATAAAGGATTTTTCGTGTGTGTGTGTTTATTTACTGTAATTTACAGATTAATCATGGAAGGTATCTCGGGGAGACGCCTGACATGATTAATCTAGGACTTATTGGCAGCTATGGGCTGCCAATAACTCCTTATTAACCCCATTTGCCAACGCACCAGGGCAAATCGGGAAGAGCCGGGTACAGTCCCAGATCTGTCGCATCTAATGTATGCGGCAATTCTGGGCGTCTGCTGGCTGATATTGTTAGGCTGGGGGGCTTCCCATAACATGGGGCTCCCCATTCTGAGAATACCAGCCTGCAGCCGTATGGCTTTATCTGGCTGGTATTAAAATAGGGGGGGACCGCACACCGGATTTTTTAATTATTTATTTATTTACACGGCACACAGAGCCGTGCGGCATTAAATGAAGTCGGGTGAAGTTCACCTGCTTTTTTGACACGTCCCTAACGACCAGCTAGTCGCTCTGCAGGTCCGGATCGCTGTTAGGTCATTGGCCAGGTCTGCCTGTTTGACAGCTCACCAGAGACTTTGTAGCGATCCCGGCTAGGTTGAGATCGCAGGTTGGATCGCTAGAAAGTCTCAGTATGTAAACCCAGCTTTAAAGTGGAGCTACACAAAGCAGACTTGATGTCCAGCACCAGAGACTAAATCCTGCAGCCACAATACCAGCTGTGGAGGAACGCTAGGGTGGAGAACGTGGACATATGGGGGAGAAAATGCAGTCACTGTAATTACAAAGGTCATGTAGAAAAAATTATAAGTGCTAACCCTGGAGGGATAAAAACAGTGCTTTATTTACAGTTTGGACAAGAGGAAAAATGGGAGGATGCGGAGGGATCAGATGACGGCTGCCGTTTTGCACAGGAAGTTGCGCTTCTACTTGTCCAGACATCATAGAATCACCTCCCACATCCTTTAAGGTGAATACAGGTAACGCCATTAATTAACATCAATAAAATACTAAATAGCGCATGATTAAAATATAGTAAGGTTAAAAGGCATGCATTTACAAAACGGAATACATTTAGAAAAGCGGAAAAAAACCACAAATATAGGAACATAATTTCACAATTCTTTATAACTGCTTTTTTCATTAAAGGGAACCTGTCAGGTCCCATATGCATTCTGAGCAATAAGCAGGGTGATGTGTGGCCTAATACCTCCTTCCTACCCATCCCTGTGTTGTAATATTGTGGAATATGAAAGTAATAAAAAACATTTTATTACTTACATATTCCCTATGTAAATGAGCAGGTCTCTAGCCCCATGGGTGTCACATTGCCCTGTGGGCGTTTGCATGTATTCTGTGGTATCACGCCCCTGTGGGCGTGATACCATGGATTCACATGTGCGACGTCACCATTAGCGTCTTCAGATCCCGTGTGTGCGCACTTACCATTCCCGCAGCCGTCATCAGCGTGCTTGCTTCTCTGCTTCCTCTTAACCTTAAGGCCCCTTTACACTAAACAACTTACCAGCGATCCCAACAACGATACAACCTGATAGGGATCGCTGGTAAGTTGCTAGGAGGTTGCTGGTGAGAAGTCACACAGTCAGACGCTCCAGTGATCCCACCAGCAACCTGACCTGGCAGGGATCGCTGGAGCATTGCTACACGGGTTGCTGGTGAGCTGTCACCAGCAACCAGTGACCAGCCCCCAGCCAGCAGCGACGCACTGAAGCGATGCTGCGCTTGGTAACTAAGGTAAATATCGGGTAACCAACCAAATATTTACCTTGGTTACCAGCGCACGCAGCTACACATGCAGAGAGCAGGGAGCAGCGCACACCGCTTAGCGCTGGCTCCCTGCTCTCCTAGCTACAGTACACATCGGGTTTATTACCCAGTGTGTGCTGTAGCTACACGTGCAGAAAGCAGGGAGCAGTGCACACTGCTTAGCGCTAGCTCCCTGCTCTCCTAGTTACAGCACACATGGGGTTAATTACCCGATGTGTACTCTGCTACACATGCAAGGTGCAGGAGCCGGCACTGACAGTGAGAGCGTCGGAGGCTGGTAACGAAGGTAAATATTGGGTAACCAAGGACAGGGCTACTTGGTTACCCGATGTTTACCGTGGTTACCAGCCTCCGCAGAAGCCGGCTCCTGCTGCCTGCACATTTAAGTCCCCTTTACACACTGAGACTTTCTAGCGATCATGCTGCACAGCGGGAAACAAAGGACCAAAGAATGGTCCTGAACGATTTGTAGCGATCAGCAACTTCACAGCAGGGGCCAGGTCGCTGATGTGTTTCACACACTGCAATGTCGCTGGGGAGGTCGCTGTAACGTCACAAAACCGGTGACGTTACAGCGATGTCGTTTGCGATGTTGCAGTGTGTAAAGCCACCTTTACTATATTTTAATCTTGCACTATTTAGTATTTTATTGATGTTAATTAATGTAATTAATGCCATCACCTATATGCACCTTTAAGAATGTGGTAGGTGATTCTGTGACGTCTGGACCCGTAGAAGCGCAACTCCCTGCGCGAAACGGCAGCCGTCGTCTGATCCCTCCGCATCCTCTCATTTTTCCTCTTGTCCAAAATTTAAATAAAGGACTGTTTTTACTCTGCCAGGGTGAGTGCTTACCATTTTTACAAGGTGTGCTTTTTTGCATTGACTTTTTTGTATATGCACAGACTCAGGGCATTGGTTCATGTAGTATTGATTCCCATTACAAGAAATGAATAAATAAATAAAAATTAATGGTGATTAGAAACTAAAAAGCCAGGGAGAAAGATAACAGAATTGCATAACTTCAATTAAGAATTAGATCTACAAAATTTCTAAGATGAAATGGGACATATTGGAGATAATTCATCATTAGCTTTATGCCAGAAAATTAGCACATAAAAGTTGGAAAAAGTTTTAGCATTGCCAGTTCTACTACTTTTACTTTAGCTCCATTAATTTTGTACAACAAGATGGCATTTAGTGGAGGGGGCATGACCAACAGATGCCTGAAAAATGAGCTATTGTTTGCACCAAATAGTAATGTAAATAATTCCAAAACCTACTTGTTCTCATAGAAGTAGCACATTTTTTACTAAAAAGCCAAATTTATTAAAGAGTGTGTGTCTGCTATTGCATTTGGCGCATCTTACTCTTGAATGTTTTTTGGTAAGCCTAGGATAGGAAACACCAGTCTTGATGATTCCTCACTATTGTGTCTAATTACCCAATAAAAAGAGATATTTTTTCACGCCAGTTTTGATAAGGGGGCAGGGTGGAGTGCAAGGAGAAAAGTAGCATGTACCTTGCCACAAATCTTATGTCGATCGGAGATTGGAGTAAGTTTCGAGGCATAAAGAACTCTGAAACTCGTCGTGAATTTCACGAGCAATGGTCTCCACACCCTGTCCCACCTCAGCTTTGCCCACTTTGTGGGAGCTGTGTTAAAATAGTATGAAAAGTCACAACATTTTAGAGCAGCCTCACGCTGTGTAAAAAATGTGACTTTTCAAAGCTATTGATGCCATTTTTTGGCGTAAAGGCTTTGGGGAAACAAATACATAAAGTTTAATTTCCCTGTAGACAAGGACTATTTAATTTTAAAGAAGTGGTTCACCCGTTTTCATTACTGTCCACATCGATATTATGTTGAGAAACAAGGTTTCTCTCAAACACCTTGCGCTGCTAATAGTGCCTCTGAGTGGCGTTATTGTGCTCTGCTCACCCCCTTTACGTGACCCCCGGGCTACGTGACCTCTGATGTCTGGTAATAATGTCATGTTAACTGAGGTGGGCTGCAATCTTCCTGAGTGACTGGGCTGTGGGTAGCGTTTCACCGCTTATTACAGCCCAGGGTCGCTCTTGCTTGCAGAGCCCTTCAGCAAAGGAGAGAGCACGTGAGATGCTGGGCTGTGACAAGCAGTGAAACGTTGCCCACAGTCCAGTCACTCAAGAAGACTGCCTCAGTTGATGTGACATTATCGGACATCAGAGGTCATGGAGCCCAGGGGTCACATATAGGGGGTGAGTGGACCGCAATAGCGCCGCTCACAGGCACTATTGTCAACACAAGGTATTTGAGGCAAACATTGTTTCTCAACATAATATCTATGTGGCCAGTAAATGAAAGGGGTGAACCACCTCTTCAAGTGGTCTTTTGTATACTTTAGAACCTGGTCTGACCATTCCCCTGTCAATTTTTAGATAATAGTGATAGAATATGGACGTGCAATTCATATTTGCTTAAGTAGTCTTTTGGACTCCAATGAACGGCAGATTTTCAGATTGTATAAAGCTGGTGTAGAGATGGAGAAACTGAATCATGGCATGCAATATTAAATACAGTTGACACAAAGGTAAATAATAGATTAGAAACTACTTGACATTCTTTATTTTGGATTTTAACCAATTGCAAATTTTAGCCTATTATTTGTATTAGTGATTTCCGTCCAAGCAACATTCAATACTCCTGTTCTTTGGCTAAAGATAATGTCAAGTCAATTTGCTCATTAAAGGGATATATGTAGTATAATTTTATCATTACTAGTATTATCATAATTATTTGCAATTCTTCGAATAAGATAGTTTGGGTAATTGTATTGGAGTCCAACTGATAGTTATTTTCTGTACTTTAAGAGGTTTTCAGCCAAATAAGAAAAGTCTCTTCAGGTCGTTAGTAAGTAAGCATTGCTTCTTGCTAATGTAGCAAATAGGCCTTTTCTGTTATGATGGCTGGGATGCATGACTTTCTTAGATGTGCTCATCCATTAAACCAATTTGATCCTTTAAACTATGTCCATTAACCTAGACGTGCATGGGGTTGTAGGTTTTTAGTGCGCTTGAATATGTGAAATATCATTGAGTTGTCCCAGCAACTCCCAGAATGCTGACCCCCGAATGTGCACCGCTGAATGACAGGCAAATACAGGAGACCTGAATAGAAATAAAGAACCATTTACAGAAGGTCAGATCCAAATGTAGACTGCACTTATGACCCATGTACAAATGGACAAAAACATAGCTGTACAGTGTATTTGTTGTTGTCAAGGAAAAATGAGTGTGTTCCTATCACCCCCATCTGGCTTTACTTACTCACGCAAAAGATTTACAAAACTGTTAAAGACAAAAATAGTTTGACATTTATCCCTGACTTGATACATGAAAAACTTTTGGAATGGAAAAGCTGGCAAACATCAGCAAGTTCGACATTCGTCATTCATTTATCATTTAAAAAACATGGGGGAAGAGATTTAATGCAAATTTAATTTGCGTCTAATTTTAGAAAATTTGCTTGTCCAGGTTAATTTGAACAATTTATAATTGAATTCCCACAAATTTACCAAAAAATGGCTGCCGCTATTAAACACATTGCAGAAAGCTGCATCAGATGACCTCAAGCGCAGCATCACAGGCATACACAAAATATCTTGCAGCTATCACATTACATAAGTAAAGTGCAGCCGATTAAGAGAAACCATTATAGCCTATATAAAAGTAAAGGTAGTGAATGCAGCAACCATTTTAGAGTGATTTAGGATAGTGAGATCATATCACTGCTCACTACTCAGCAATAAAGACAGGTAAACAAAGTAACAAATACTCCATTGTGTGTTGTACAAATGCAGCACTGAAGAAGATTGGTGTGGTAGTCTGCTAATAATACAGGTATGCAATTGATAAGAGGAGAGAGATAAGAGTTGCCAGTGTCATTAATCTTAGTGATTTAGTGTACCTGGCAGCTGTCCTGATGCATTTGAATTACACATTTTATTTGTTAATTCTTCATGCACTAGAAAGCAATAAGTCAACAAGATATAAATAGAAACAACTCAGTGTCAATCAAAGAAGGCTGGGTGAGTCTTGTTTTAAAAATAAAAAAATGACTAAAAAATTCATCTCCAACTGTCCACCTGTTTTACTAGTCAAATCTTATATACCATATTTTTTTGGATTATAAGACACATTTTTCCTCCCAAAAATTTGTAAGGAAAATGAGGGGTGCATCTTATAAGCCAAATTAAGCTTACCAGGGGGTGCTTGAGAGGGGTCACAGGAAGCAGGGAAAATGCTACGGGCTGTATGCTGTGCTGCACATGGTGCTGCGGGCTTTGCTGGAGGCTGTGAAGTAGAGGCCAGCATCCTGAAATGTCGGTGGTGCGGGCTTCAATTAATGGCGCCCAGTCGCCTCTGGCCCATTGATTTCCCAGCATCACACTTAAGGAAAATCGCGCCTAGAGGTGATCTCGGTTTGTCATTGAGCCGATAGCTTTATCTGTGCACGCGCCGACTCTTTGAATCATGCTCCATCAGCAGTTTCCAGAAGTTCCTCCTGCCTCACAGAGCCCACAATCAGCATGTGGGACTCCTGCTGCATCGGCCACAGCATCGTCCTACTCCAGCACCACCCCTGCCTCCTGTGATCCTGCCCCACTACCACTGCGGTCCCACCTCCAGTAAGATACCACCAGATTATAAGACGGAGCCCATATTTTTTTCTCTAAATTTGGGGTGTGTCTTATAATCCGGTGCATCTCATAAAGCGAAAAATACAGTGCATACATACTGCCTTCATTTAGTGGCCTTTAACAATTTCTGGCTCTCTGGACACGTACCAACATCTTAGAATTTTTTTGGTACATCATTTTGAAAAGAGAGGGGTAAATTGCATAAAAAAAATAAACAATTAAAAATGAATCCAGAAATGTAACTGTCCATGTCTGTTTTTGCACACCTGTAACACTAATCCAATTTGACACCCATTCACTTCATATCAATACATGCACATGTACCCACCTACCTAGCATGACTTGGGACATCTTGTCTGGAAAGGGGGACTAGTTGGGGGTGAAAAAAATTGAGAAATAGTGATAATAATACTACTATTTATAATAATGTTGGAAAGACTACATATTAAAAGAAAAAATTGGCAATGGCAATAGATGACGTAATGTGAAAGGAAAAAAAACACATACCATGGTGAAGAATGTTGAGAGCCACAAGCCGCAACAGCACCACAACCACTAGCACCAGTCATCCGATCATCAAATCTAGGTCACATGTAATGAATAAATGGGAGCAGGATACGTTATGACATACACAGAGGTAGAACAAGCTTAACTTATTTTATTAAAGGGAACCTGTCACCAGATGTTTATAATACTCACCTAACGGTCGGTGGGCATCTCTGTTCTCCAGGTCCACACCTCCTCTTTCGGCCATCTTTGTCCTCCTTCTTCTGAAGCTAGTGTGGATGACGCATTCTAAATTTCCTGCTGAAGAAACCAAGGAGTGCTTACTGTTGTGTCTTGCCCCACCCATTTGTCTTACCTTCTTTGTGTTTTTTTTTTAATTATAGTAGTGAGAATAGTGTCCCGCTGACCTACACCCTAGCCAGGGTAAGTTCAGGGTCAGCGAATGACTAGGCACGTGATGGCACACATGGGATGGACCTATCTAGGGACATTAGAAAATGCAGGGATCAGCTACAGGTGGGTATGAGGTGGTGACCTCTCTCTCTATCAACAGGGAATACCTTTACATCTTCCCTGGAGTTCCCTCTGTGTTGCACAGCATGCTGGGTGTTTCCTTGCTTCGGCATGACAGCTTATTCCTCATCTCAGTTACAGCAAACGTCCCTCCTACCCTTGTCCTCTTGCTTGTTTTCCTGGCTGCATTCTCAAGTAGTATCTGGTTGGTGTCATCATCATTGTCAAACACCAAGCCACCTGGCACATGTGTGTCATAAGAACGTCACAATGTAGCCATCTTACATTGCGCCTGCACAGAGATTTCCTGGGCATGGATGCTGCTAGCATGAAGAGGTCAAGAAGTTCCGTGCTTGGCGGCAGTAAGAGGAGGTGCCAAGGACCGTAGAAGGACAATAAGTGGCAGAGGTGAATATTAGGTATTTTTGGTTTTAATCTCTTGCAATCCCTCAATGGTTCAGCTAAATGGTGATCAGCTGGCCACCACTTTGCTTAATTGGTGTGGAATTAGATAAAAAAAAACTGTATTCTGGAGAATACTTATTTTTTTTAATTTGAGAAGAACTCCATTTCCATTTGCATCTCTTTAAAGAAAATGCAATAAAAAGTTATCAAAATATCATATGTTGTCAACCCTGAGGAAATTTTCAGTAAGCTGCAGTCCTAATGATGGGAAATATACACACCATTGGGATTCAGGGCTGGTTGCAAGTTCCAGTGGTCATCACATGTTTGTAAGCATGCTATTTGCATAGTTGTGGTCACGTACCATCTAGAGTCTTAGATGGTTCTCACAATAAAATTAGTTGTTTGTTGAAAAGTGTCTTAAGCGGGCTTTACACGCTGCAACATTGCTAGCATCAGCTAGCGATGTCAAGCACGATAGCACCCGCCCCCGTCGTACGTGCGATATTGTGTGATCGCTGCCGTAGCGAACATTATCGCTACGGCAGCATCACACGCACATACCTGTGCAGCGACGTCGCTATGACCGCCGAACAATAGCTCCCTCAAGGGGGAGGTGCATTCAGCATCATAGCGGCGTCACTGTGGCGTCACTAAGTGGCTGGCCAATAGAAGCGGAGGAGTGGAGATGAGCGGGACATAATATCCCGCCCACCTCCTTCCTTCCGCACTGCCGGTGGATGGAGGTAAGGAGATGTTCGTCGCTCCTGCCGTGTCACACATAGCGATGTGTGCTGCCGAAGGAACGACGAACAACATTGCTAATAAGCAATTAACGATTTTTTGTTTCAGGACGACCTCTCCGTGGCGAACGATTTTTGCCACTTTTGCGATCGACTAAGGTCGCTCGTACGTGTCACATGCTGCAATGTTGTTAACGTCGCCAAATGTGCGTCACAAACACCGTGACCCGGACGATAATACGTTAACAATATCGTAGCGTGTAAAGCCCGCTTTAGTCTCTAAATATGCCAACAATCAACCAACGAAAAAGCAAAATGCTTGTTTTTCTGGTATGATTATTTTTAAGCTAGGTTAAAAATTAGTGTTAAAACACATTTCCCTTTGTAAACATTAAATGGGCTAAAATCATATAATATATGCACGGAATAGATTGTATTATATATCATTCTGTGCACACAGGAAAGTGGTCAATCTGTCTTACCAGGCTTTCCATCAAATACTTTATTAACCTCTTGACATAGGGGACTGTGGGAAGTATGTCCAATGAAATTGATTTTCCTTACATAAGCCAGTTTTCAGATATAGTGAGTGACACACACATTCAAGATGGCCACCGATGACATCATAGACCCTCCCATCAGTGTCACCACGGATCCGCCCCAATGACATCATAGACCCTCCCATCAGCGTCACTGCAGGATTGCCCCGATGACGTGATAGACCCACATCACTGCAGATTCGTCCCAATGATGTCATAGACCCGCCCATCATTGTCACAGACCTGCCCATTGGTTAACCCATGGACCTTCCCACTGACCAATGGGCATATCCGAACATGCCTACGCCCCTAGCTTATATAAGATGCAGCTCTGACTAATAAAGCTCTCTCTCTTGGGCCAACCTCTGATTGAGGAAAGATTCACATCTGTGTGTGTGTCTGATGTCATTCTTTCAAGCATGCACTTGATCCACACTAATTAGGTCAGGAGCAGGCAACTAATGAACAATACATAGTATTCACCCTAACACCAGACCATTTTATGACTGCTGGTTAGCAGATCGGAAGTCAGCTAATGGACTGGATTATGCCATATAAACTCAGCATTAGTTGAATTGAGCTGATGGCTATAAGTTGGTTCACTGCAAATTATATTCACATTATTTGTGGATCCTTTTCATTTTTACATTTCTTACATTTATTAATCCTTTTTTGACTCTAGTGATCACATTTTTTAATCATTAGTCCCTACAAAATTAGTCTCAAATACACAGACCTGATGTTCATTCCCTTAAGATTTTCTGAGCATTAGTAAATTTTAATGTTAAGAATTATATCAAACATATTAAGAATACTCATTAATTTGAGGAATGATGTATGCACTAGTGAGAATATACTGAAATGTAAATATTATTTCACATTTTTAGACCTCGAATTCTGAAGTACTGAACAAAATGAAGAAAAAATGATGCTACAGTTAGGTCCAGAAATATTTGGACAGTGACACAAGTTTTGTTATTTTAGCTGTTTACAAAAACATGTTCAGAAATACAATTATATATATAATATGGGCTGAAAGTGCACACTCCCAGCTGCAATATGAGAGTTTTCACATCCAAATCGGAGAAAGGGTTTAGGAATCATAGCTCTGTAATGCATAGCCTCCTCTTTTTAAAGGGACCAAAAGTAATTGGACAAGGGACTCTAAGGGCTGCAATTAACTCTGAAGGCGTCTCCCTCGTTAACCTGTAATCAATGAAGTAGTTAAAAGGTCTGGGGTTGATTACAGGTGTGTGGTTTTGCATTTGGAAGCTGTTGCTGTGACCAGACAACATGCGGTCTAAGGAACTCTCAATTGAGGTGAAGCAGAACATCCTGAGGCTGAAAAAAAAGAAAAAAATCCATCAGAGAGATAGCAGACATGCTTGGAGTAGCAAAATCAACAGTTGGGTACATTCTGAGAAAAAAGGAATTGACTGGTGAGTTTGGGAACTCAAAAAGGCCTGGGCGTCCACGGATGACAACAGTGGTGGATGATCGCCGCATACTTTCTTTGGTGAAGAAGAACCCGTTCACAACATCAACTGAAGTCCAGAACACTCTCAGTGAAGTAGGTGTATCTGTCTCTAAGTCAACAGTAAAGAGAAGACTCCATGAAAGTAAATACAAAGGGTTCACATCTAGATGCAAACCATTCATCAATTCCAAAAATAGACAGGCCAGAGTTAAATTTGCTGAAAAACACCTCATGAAGCCAGCTCAGTTCTGGAAAAGTATTCTATGGACAGATGAGACAAAGATCAACCTGTACCAGAATGATGGGAAGAAAAAAGCTTGGAGAAGAAAGGGAACGGCACATGATCCAAGGCACACCACATCCTCTGTAAAACATGGTGGAGGCAACGTGATGGCATGGGCATGCATGGCTTTCAATGGCACTGGGTCACTTGTGTTTATTGATGACATAACAGCAGACAAGAGTAGCCGGATGAATTATGAAGTGTACCGGGATATACTTTCAGCCCAGATTCAGCCAAATGCCGCAAAGTTGATCGGACGGCGCTTCATAGTACAGATGGACAATGACCCCAAGCATACAGCCAAAGCTACCCAGGAGTTCATGAGTGCAAAAAAGTGGAACATTCTGCAATGGCCAAGTCAATCACCAGATCTTAACCCAATTGAGCATGCATTTCACTTGCTCAAATCCAGACTTAAGACGGAAAGACCCACAAACAAGCAAGACCTGAAGGCTGCGGCTGTAAAGGCCTGGCAAAGCATTAAGAAGGAGGAAACCCAGCGTTTGGTGATGTCCATGGGTTCCAGACTTCAGGCAGTGATTGCCTCCAAAGGATTCGCAACAAAATATTGAAAATAAAAATATTTTGTTTGGGTTTGGTTTATTTGTCAAATTACTTTTGACCTCCTAAAATGTGGAGTGTTTGTAAAGAAATGTGTACAATTGCTACAATTTCTATCAGATATTTTTGTTCAAACCTTCAAATTAAACGTTACAATCTGCACTTGAATTCTGTTGTAGAGGTTTCATTTCAAATCCAATGTGGTGGCATGCAGAGCCCAACTCGCGAAAATTGTGTCACTGTCCAAATATTTCTGGACCTAACTGTATTCAGAGTTGTCTGAGGTGATGTGATACAAGCACAACTTTCTCTATAAATATTTGAGGTCAGAAATGAACATTTTTATTAATTGCCTACAGATCATATATATAATATTTTTGTGGCTGATTCCTCAGACACTGCACAAACCAGAAACAAATGTTTCTGTTAAGTAATAATCTACATCCTATCCAATTCTCCCACCAGCCTTTGCATGCCTCAGCTAAATTTCACTTCAAAGGTTCCAGGCTTTATTGGGAAATAAAATGTACACATTCAGGCCTCCGACATGCCAATAACCTTAGCAAGTGAATAAGGTATACAAATATATATATATATATACATGCACACAGTATACCACTCACAAAAAGTTAGGGATATTTGGTTTCGGCTGAAATTTCAGGATGATCCTAAAATGCCCTCTAACCTTTTTAGATGAACTTAATGTGACCTTCTCCAAACCTTTGAATGCATATGTCCAACTATTCAATATGTTAGTACTTTGTGCACAACTTGTTCTCTAACATAGAGCTTAATGGCCTAAATTCACAACAAATTTTAATCCATTAATACATTTTGGGGTTCAATTAGAATTGGTAATTAAACAGTCCTCCTCATCAGGCTTTCACATTTTGACAACATGAGCCCAAAGGCCCCGTCACACTAAGCAACATCGCTAGCAACATCGCTGCTGAGGCACAACTTGCTAGTGATGTCGCTGTGTGTGACATCCAGCAACAACCTGGCCCCTGCTGTGAGGTCGCTGGTTGTTGCTGAATGTCCTGGACCATTTTTTAGTTGTTGCTCTCCCTCTGTGAAGGACACATCGCTGTGTGTGACAGCGACAGAGCAACAACTAAATGTGCAGTGAGCAGGGAGCCAGCTTCTGTGGACGCTGGTAACCACGGTAAACATTGGGTAACCAAGAAGCCCTTACCTTGGTTACCCGATATTTACCTTAGTTACTAGCGTCCGCCGCTCTCAGCTGTCAGTGCCGGCTCCTGCTCCTTGCACACGTAGCTGGAGTACACATCGGGTAATTAACCCCATGTGTACTGTGGCTAGGTGTGCAAGGAGCCAGCGCTAAGCGGTGTGCACTGGTAACCAAGGTAAATATCGGGTTGGTTACCCGATATTTACCTTAGTTACCAAGCGCAGCATGCTTCCACGTGTAGCGACGCTCCAGCGATCCCTGCCAGGTCGGGTTGCTGGTGGGATCGCTGGAGCATCGCTTAGTGTGACATCTCACCAGCGACCTCCTAGCAACTTACCAGCGATCCCTATCAGGTTGTATCATTGTTGGGATCGCTGGTAAGTTGTTTAGTGTGACTGGGCCTCAAGACTATACCTAACAATTGATCGTTGATTGACAGACTGGATGAGTCACAGAAAGGCATAGAAGTGGACATAGACATAGAAGTGGCCACATGCCACATGATGAATGCCACACAACTCCAGGCACTTTAAGGGAGGTGAGAAGCACCCAAGTGTCATGTCAGGTCATTCAAAACCGTTTGCATAAGTGTGGCTGCATGCTAGATGATCTGCAAGGGAACCTGACCACAACACAAGGTAGAGTGTCATCTACACTGGATAAGGGACCACTGGGCCTCAGTGCTGTTCACTTATGAAAGTCAATTCCCTCTGACTGAGCAGAAATGTTGGCCACCAATGATGTTGGAGACATTGGAGAGTGCTATGCATCAGTCACTGTTGTCACCACCTTACATGGTGGTGGTGTTACAGTGTGGGCAGGTGTGTCTAGTCAATACAGAACTGCCCTATACCTTCTGTGTGGTACACTTGAATAACATCATTAAGCCCTTCACGATCGGCCGATTTTTCCCTTTCCGTTTTTTTTTTGCCATTCTTCTTCTGAGAGACGTAACTTTTTTATTTTTCAGTCAATATGGTCATGTGAGGGCTCATTTTTTTGTGGATCGAGCTGTACTTTTAAATGAAACTATAAATTTTACCATATAGTGTACTGGAAAACAGCAAAAAAAATTCCAAATGCAGAAAAATTGCAGAAAAAGTGCGATAGCACTATTGTTTTTGAGATATTTTATTCACTGTGTTCACTATATGGTAAAACTGATGTGTGGGTGTGATGCCTCAGGTCAGTGCAAGTTCGTAGACACCAAAATCGGAAGTTTGTCAGAAAAAAGTGGCGCACGTTTTACGCCATATTCCGTGACCCGTAGCGTTCTCATTTTTCGGGATCTATGGCTCAGTGATGGCTTATGTTTTGCTTCTTAAGCTGCCATTTTTATCTGTACCATTTTTGCGCAGATGCTAGGTTTTGATCGCCTGTTATTGCATTTTGTGCAAAAGGTGTGGCGATAAAAAAACGTAATTTTGGCGATTGGAATTTTTTGCCACTATGCCGTTTACTGATCAGATTAATTGATTTTAGATTTTGATAGATCGGGCGTTTCTGAACACGGCGATACCAAATGTGTGTATATTTTTGATTTTTTTAACCCTTTAATTTTCAATGGGGCGAAAGGGAGGTGATTTGAACTTTTAGTTTTGTTTTTTTTTAAATTTTTTAAAACTTTTTTTTTACTTTTTTTTATTTTCCTAGTCCCTCTAGGGGGCTATATAGATCAGCAATCCGATCGCTCTGCCCTATCTGCTGATCACAGTTATACAGCTGTAAACAGCAGATACGCTCCCTTTCTGCTTCACTCGGCTCCGGGCCGAGTGAAACTGAAAGTAATTCATGTATAGTACAGGAATCATCACATGACCCTGTGCTACCATGACAACCACCGGAAGTCACAAGATCACATCACGTGACGTCCGGTATCGGGCGGTAAGTAAAAGTTTACCGCCGATGCCGTTATAATGCCGCTGTCACATATTGACAGTGCCATTTAAGGGGTTAAACAGCATGAGCAGATAACGATTCTGCTTGTGCCTAGCAGGCACACATCTCAGCTGTTAAAATCAGCTGAGATGTGCGCCGATCGCGGCATGCTGCCTCCGGCAGACCGCGGGCAGTAACATTTTGACCGCTAGGATGTAATATTACTCCCCGCGGTCGATAAGGGGTTAATCCAGTCATTGTGCATGTGCATAGGCTTAACTCAATCTTCATGGAGACTGGGGTACCTCAAATTGAGTGGCGAGCACTTTCTGCAGACTTGAATCCCATAGAAAACCCATATGAGTTTTCTATGGGATTCAAGTCTGGAGAAAGTGCTGGGCACTCCATTAGAGGTACCCCAGTTTCCAGTATATATCCAATATTAGATACATAATTCTTAAAATACTGGGAATGACTTGACAACTTTCTATGTATATTTGGAAGTTGTTAACTTAGTGTGAAACTGCTAGGTAGACTAAGATTTACTGTACGTGTGCTAAAAACTCCCAGGATTTTATTCTTGCCTATCTATATTAGCTGGTTTAAGGCCGTGGACTGTCTATTTTTGCTCGTTTATGGTGACTCATATACAAATACTCAAATACAAAAAAATACAAGTTGACTTTAGGCTTTTCTACATAGGGTTACGGCATCCCAGAAACTCTCCTGAATCATCCTAAAGTTCCACCAAACAACACTTAGCAGAAAACTTTAGGTTCATTTTTATATTTCCTTAACTGACACTTTAGAATGCATGTTCACGTAGTTAGCACAATGTGTATGGTGCCCTATAGCATCCTATGCCCCACTATTTTGCCAACAGTCTTTACTACAAGACTAGTTGTCATCTATCCCACAGTTTAGCTGTCATACACACAGCTCTAGTAATCCATGGTGTTTCACTGACGTCATAGCAGAGACCAAACTATAATTAGTAATTTGGTTATATGACACTGGATATGAACATTGTTATATTTTACAGTTTATTAAGTCACTATTCAATACATAATACCCTATAAATATTGCTGCAAGATGCTTTATGTTGCTCTGAACCTGAAACAGGAACAGCTTCAAGTTTGAAAATACAGTTGGATGTAGAAGTCTTTGGACATTGAAAGATTGTTCTAGAACTTTGTCTCTGTATACCAGAATTGAGGAATTTGAAATATTTGGGAAGAAAGTAGCAAAATAATTGTTAGCCAGCCACCATATTACCAGATTCTTTTGAAGGCAATTAAGAGATCAAAATAATAAAATATACTATTCTCACCTGTCTTAGGTGTCCACGTTTTTATGCTACTTAGACTACTGACATTGTAGCTCCCCAATTTCTGCACTTGTCTTCACTTCTTCCACTTCTTCTTCGGAGCTGAGGCTGGAGAGAGGTTTTGCACGGTCTAATAGGGGGTTAAAAGTCTATGAAATGAAGTTGCTGCCCATGAGACCCTGTGGTCACTGGCCTCCACACCCAAGAGCAAGCATTGGAAAAAGTGAGAATTGGTGCAGAGAACTGGGAGCTCTCAATACGGTGTAAGACAAGGCGAAGGTCTAGTGCAAGAGAGTGTAATGTAATTTATTCTTTAATCAATTGCCTCCCCTTAATTTATTATATTTTAGGGTCTGGAAAGACCTCAAAGAATAATAACGGCAACTGGGGGCCTTAAATTCAGACAGAATTTATTCAGATAGAATCAGTCAAGTGGCCGATTCTAGTGTGACGCCCTGGCAAAACCAGGGTGTCACAGAGCCTGCAGAAATCCAGCAAAGTGCAGGCCATTCTCCTCCTTGGTAACCTGATCCCACACCAGTGCAGCAGGAAAGACACCCCCACCTCAGTGTAAGAGCTAAAAAGAGTAGCGGGGGAGGGGCTGGAGCAGAGGGAGTGAGGAGAGTGAAGAGAGCAGACCAGGGGAGGATAGCTCCTGGCTGCTGTAAGGAAGGGAAGTGTGAGGAAAGGAACCGAGGTGACCGGGGCAGGGTAGTGGCCCGCAGGTACCAAGGGACAACCCGGATCACTGCAGGGGAGTGGGCTCCCCATTCCCGACTGAGGAAGAAGAAAGAAGCGTCTGGCTGCAAAACAAGAACAGGATCCTGCTGTACTGTGTGTGGGACCCAAACACCCTCCGCACCGAAGGCTGTGGACTCCGGCAGTTTCTAGTTTACTAGTGACTCTGTGTGGTTTAATTGTGAGTACAACAGTGCCATCAGCACTGCGCCCTGCAGCAGCTCCCCCCTCCCCATCGGGCCCCGGTACCACCAACCCCTCCCCACGGAGGGGTTAACACCTAGCTGCTCCCCGCCATTGCTCCCGGGAACCCCGTCACCAACAGCGGTGGTGCCCACCATCACCACCACCCGTGGGTGGCGTCACGAAGTCTGTATATATCCCAAATCCAAATTCCACCCCCTTTTCACTCGTGGGCGAGGAGCGCTGCTCGAGCCCCGGGTCCGGCCTGCTCGAGCCACCGAGGAGAAGGTGTGTCGCCCTGGACAAGCCAGGGGCCACAGGTAACAACACACACACACCCCCACCCCCAGCAGTTCACAGCAGACACCCCCAGTGAGACCTGATTCCTTCCCTCGGGTTCAGACAGACACACTAGGTGGGCGGAGTCAAGCAGATAGGCACGCCCACCGAAGAGTCTAGCTGGCCTGAGACAGGAAGCAGGTCCAGACAAGTCCAGGCAGAGAAGGAGAGAGGAGGTCTGGAGAAAGGCAGACACAGACTGGGGCCTAGGTTGGAGCCTAGGGCCCCCGTGTAGACAGTGAGGCAGACGGTAGTGGCCATCTGCAGGGAGCCAGGCAGACAGTTGGTGGAACCGCAGGTAGCCGGGGCTGGGCGGTGGCCCACCGGTACTGAATTGGGGAGCCAGATGGAAACCGGAGCGCAGGAGGAGCGTACGGAAGGTGCAGGAAAGGACTTACATTACCAACCTGGGGTCAGGGGAAAAACACCGCAGCCGCCTGTGGGACCCGTCCATCCAGCCATTTGTTTCAGCAGAGACTCTGTGTGCATCATTGGGCTGAGTGAGTACCACCGTGCCGTGCGGCACAGCGCTGCCCCCGCGACCCTGCACCTTCCCAGGCCCCGTAACCTGCCTGCCATCCATCCCTACCCCATCACCGGGCCCCGGGACATCTAACCCCTCAACCCACGGAGGGGAGAACTAACAACAAAGCTGCTCCCAGTCATTGCTCCCGGGATCCCCGTCTAGAGAAGCGGTGGTGTCACCAAAATCACCACAACCGTGGGTGGTGTCACGGACAATATCCATAATCAAAACCTCCACAACCAATCAATCCCCTTTTCACTCACGGGCGAGGAGCGCCGCTCGAGTCCCTGGGATCCGGCCCACCGCTCGAACCACCACCCAGCAGCAGCCGCAGCAGCAGCGGCGGCCGGACCCGAGCAGTGGGAGAGCGCAGCGTCCCCTCCTCCGCCCGCGACAAAGGCACCGGATCCGAGCGCGATCTCCCCGAGCAGCCCCCGCGACGGGGAAGCTGGCCCCCGACACTAGCATGTATGTGAATTTCGAGAGATTCATCTCTAGATTATGTACAAATCAAAATAAAAAAGGAAATTTATGTAAATGATAACCTGCCTAAAACATCCAAATATAGATCCACAATTCCACACTATTATGTGTAATGGCTGTCATTTGACCTAATAGGTTTCACCTTATACAAATGCTAGAGAAGGCCTTTTTCTGTTCCTCAAGATAAAAAAAAATAAGCAACATAAAATATATTGCTGAACTTTACAGTCAAATCTATATAGAAAGTGTCACTGAAGTAATTTAAGCCATCAAAGCTAATTTTGGGTGATATATATCGAAGTAAACATTCTTCATACAGTTTAGGGTATGTTTATTTTGAAGCAGCCATTTGGTTTTGCAATGATCTACAAAGAAGTAGGTCATTGCGCAGTGCCAGGGGATTATGCTGACATGGCATTTATCTGTGAAGAAAAATAAAGTACTGTGTTTGAGAAATTACCCATGCATAAAGTAAGCAGTAACCCATGTAAAGGATCAGAGTGTAGGAATGAACACGAGTCATTTACATTGGGTCGAGAAAGAGAATTCTAAAAGGCTGAATAATATAACTAATGTATCACCATTTTATTCTGTTCCTCATTATGCCTTGCTTGTAAAGAACGGATTCACAAGTTTAACGATATTTAAAACTTAACCCCTTCAGGGCCAAGCCATTTTTGGCCAGTGGGTGACATTTATATTTTCAATTTTTTTTCCTTCTTATAATTACAATGGAAATAATGTTCTTATTTTCTCATTGACATAGCTATATAAGTGCTTGCTATTGTAGCACCCATGGGGTAAGGGGTTGTAGTACTCGTCACCGGGCCAGTGATGTTGGGTCAGCGGGATGTCACGGCTAGCCCTTTTGCCCAGTTTCGTGGCCCCGAGGTGTACAATAAAGAAAGTGGGGGGGAGATGATGGTGGAGGCTGATTTCGTGACGCCACCTGTGGTATGCAGCCAGTGAATTAGCCGCTGCTGCTCTTGCTGTCCTCCGGGGCGGATGGTCAAAGCAGCTAAGATGTTTCTGCTCCCCACAGGTGGAGCGGGCCCCGGGGAGGATGATGAGGGGAGTAGTAATGGCGGGCGCCAAAGTGCAGGGCCAGCAAGGACAGGCGGACACAGTCTCTGTGGGTTCAATGTTTCCTTACTCACAGTCCTGGTTTACCCCTTAGATTTCGGTCACCGCCATGATGGGCCCCAGCCAATCCCGAGCAATTCAAGGTCACCACCAGTGTTCCCACTGTGAGTCATTTCCGGTCAGGGTCCCTCCAATACCAGTGTAGGTGGAATATGGAATGGGCTAGGGTGTTTCCTGCACTCTCTGCAGACTCTGGAATCTTGTGCAGCTGTAGAGAACCCGAACTGAGCTATCTGCTCCAAGCCGCGGGTCCTAAGGTGCTCCCAGAAGTGTGAGGTAAAAGAAGATTGGACCGAGGTCCCAGGTGTGTCTCTCACCCCAAGCTGTGCCCGGGGTTGACTGGCCATGTGTGAAGAAGCTCCTTCCCTTTTCCCTAAGTGGTGCCCACCTCTCAGGTGGTTGTCCAAGTGACCGGGAAAGTCCCATGTCTCGTGATGGCCACCCCCCTGTCTACCCCTGGCCATCCCCCATTGGCAAAGCACCTAACTGTGCTTTATGTGTGAATGTGAGAAACACCAGCGATTAAGCTCTCCTTACCCGGGATGAGTACTACATCTTAAGAGAGATACAGTACCCTGTGGCGACTGAAGCCTCAGGTGCACCACACTTTTCCATGACATCATCTATCAAATAGGTGAGAAATCTCTGGCCTTTGCCTCTGATTGAGTCACCAGCTCTGATTGCTGACCATCGGCCCTTTAATTCTTCTCTAACATGCACCAGTGAGATGGAGTATATGGAGACAGGACAGGGGCCGATAGGCTGGTGCTTAAACTTGTGACCCTGGGCTGTGCCTTATCTCAAAGGTAGGTTTGATGGTAACCATGTTCGAGCACCCAGTGTGACCCTAACTCTTGTCCCGACCCTGATCTTACTCCCTCTCTACATGTACAGCAGGTTTCATAACACAGGCTTTCAGCAGCAGATAAAGAGGCTTAGGTATGTGAGGAGTGCATGACAGCAAATCCCTCAGGTGTGTAAGCTGAAGTCCAATACTAGCACTATAGAAGGACTTCCACCATACCAGGACTGCGAACTCTAACGGGCCTCCAAGTTCCTACTCCCACTCAACTTCAATTTGTTCAATGGGCTAATATTTTCATCTCCGGTGTGGGTAGACTTACTTCAAGCCAAGTACTATTCTTGCATCCATGACATACTAATAAATAGACTGTGTGCTTCAGCGGACCAATGCATTCCTCCGCTACCAAGAGTACAAGTCCACATTCCTCCCTACACAGGTCATCAGATAAGTCTCCTAGCCATCCTGTTTGCTGGGATAGGGGTTACATGGTTGTTGATGGCTTCCTCTGCTCTTTTCTGTCTGCTCAGACTACGCAAACTTGCAAAACTCACTGCAGTAACTTTTGTTCACTAAAACACTACCCATCCATGCTATTCTCTTAGCAACTAGCTCAGAAAACCTTGAAACCCAAAAAAGTTTATAGTAAATTTGTTTGAATTTATCTTAAAACATAAATATTTCATTATTTTATTTTTGATTATGTATTCTACCTGCAAAACAAAGGCGTCAAGTTGAGAGCGAAATGCGCACTGGTCTTCACTAATCTCTATGTGGGGGCTTTTGAGGAGATTTTAATTAATCAAAAACACATTTTTTCCATCTAACATAGTTTTTTATAAATGTTTTATAGATAATTTAATATTTATTTGTAAAGGGTTAGAGAAGAGACTAAAAGAATTTGTCATCCATCTAAACAACAACAAATGGGGTCTAATTTTTAGTGAAGAACATGGGCATAAGGGAACTGTTTTCCTGGACCTTAACATTTTTGTTAAGGACAACAAAATGTGCACGAAAACACACTTTAAAGAGGTGGATGCTAATAGTTTTTTTATTTTAATAGCGATCATTTGAGAAAGTGGAAAACCAATAGGCCTTTCAGTCAGATGATGCGCATGAGAAGGATTTGCACCGAGGACAAGGATCTCAATCAGCAAATTAATAAGATAGGTGACAGACTAGAAGAAACAGGTTATCAAAGAGCCATCATTAAAGGAGCAAAAAAAAGGGTCAAAAAAATCGACCGCCTTAGCTACATAAATAATATCTATTTAAAAAATAAACAAGATTTTAAAAATGATATACAAAAATTCCAATAAATACGACCTAGCCTACATAACCTAGTTGAGCAAAATAATATTGGGATACTTTAAGGAGTGATCCCCATTCAGAAAAAATTCTAAATGTACGAATGCGGATATTTTTTAAGAAAGTGATAAATATCGCAGAGCGTGTAGCCTCCTCATACCTAAAACTCAAGAAAGGGGACTTTACCAAAAAGGAAGGCAATTGGCTTAGTTTAAAAGTGGTCCTATAATGTAGAGGTAAAAAATGTGAGGCATGTGGGTTTGTTACTGTCACACGGTGTTTGGCTCTAAACTCGCCGAGTGCCATGGTGGTATTTCACGCTGTTCACACTGCAGATTCTGAAACTCCACATTATGCCTTCTCTCATGCTTCGGATTTGCACAGACAGATTTGGACGTCGACCAGCTGTGTGCTCATTAGTGATCGGGCTTGAAGGAGTTAATCTCTGCTAGCCTGTTGGTTATCTCTTGGATCACATGTTGTGGGAGACCTATCACAGTTACTCCCTGCCTTTTTAAGATCGTGAAGCCTGTCTTCCCATGCCGATTATAGCTTTTGCTGGGCCCAGTCCGTGAGCTGTTGTGTTCCTGTTGCTGGTGATTTATTGCGTGCTGCTTGATGTGTTGTGGAAATCCTCTTGACTTCTGGTTATTTCCTTCCTGCTCTTTATTTCCTCCTTGCCTCATATTGTCTTATATCTTGTATGTGCTAGCTGTTTCATATTGTTTTTGGTGTCCCCATTTGTTTTTATCAGTGGGTTCAACCACTCCTGTCCTGGATCTCCCCTGGGGTTGGAAAGAGGCGGTACTAGATCAGGGCTGCCCAGGAGCAGGGCAAGGAAATTGGCCCAGACATCTACTGTACCATTAGAAGTATCTCTGTGATTAGGGACAGCTAGGGCTTCCTAGTCTGAGGGTTAGTTTAGGAGCTCTGGTCCCCTTTTATCCCCTCACATTCCGTAATATTTTAGTTGGCCATATTTAAATTTCTACATGGACCCCGTTGCTGAAAAGTAAAGTTTATACAATGAGCTGCTTGTTGAGTGACAGCTGCACTGGAGCAGATCATATATTCATACTTATCCCCTCCCCCTGTTAGAATTAGCATAAGTATTATGGGGGTAACTATGAATATATTATCTGCTCCATTGCAGCTGCCACTCAACAAATGCTCATTTTATAAACTTTACTTTTTTGGATTTCAAAACCTAAACATCCGAGCTTACTACCACATGTATGTAGAGAATCAGCCTGATAGTGCCAGTACAGCACTGGCTTTAGCTTATATACAAAAATCCTGGTGATTGGTTTCCTTTAACCCCTTAACGACCCATGACGTACTGGGTACGTCATAGATCGTGTGCCGGTAAGCCCCGCCCCCTGCCGCTGGTAGGCGGCGACGATCCGCGCACATATCAGCTGTTATCAACAGCTGACATGTGTGCCTGCTAGCCGCGGGTGGAATCGCTTCCACTCACGGCCATTAACCCCTTACATTTCGCTGCCAAAATCTGGCAGCGATATGTATATGGGCGCCGCCATGACAGTCACTTACCCTGCCCCCACCGGAAGTCACGTGACATGATCACGTGACTTTCGGTGGTTGCCATGGTAGCACAGGGTCATGTGATGACGCCTGTAGCTAACATGACTGACTTCCTCTCAATGCCGGAATACAGCCGGCATTGAAAGTAAAGCAGCAAATCTGCAGTTCTCAGCTCTGTAGCTGAGATCTGCAGATAGTGCAGAGCGATCGGATTGCTGATCGCTATAGCCCCCTAGGGGGACTAGTAAAATAAAAAAAAGTTTTAAAAAAATTAAAAAAAAATAAAAAAACCTAAAAGTTCAAATCACCCCCCCTTTCACCCCATTGAAAATTAAAGGGTTAAAAAAATAAAAAATACACATATTTGGTATCGTCGCGTTCAGAAATTCCCAATCTATCAAAATATAAAATCAATGAATCTGACCAGTAAACGGCATAGCGGCAAAAAAATTCCAAACGCCAAAATTACGTTTTTTGGTCGCCGCAAATTTTGCGCAAAATGCAATAACAGTTAATCAAAATGTAGCATCTGCACAAAAATGGTACCGTTAAAAACGTCAGGTCGAGATGCAAAATATAAGCCATCACTGAGCCTCAGATCCCGAAAAATGAGAACGCTACGGGTTTTGGAAAATGGCGCAAAACGTGCTCCACTTATTTTGGACAAGCTTGTGAATTTTTTTAACCCCTTAGATAGAAGTAAACCTATACATGTTTTTTGTCTACAAACTTGCACTGACCTGAGGCATCACATAGATACCTCAGTTTTACCATATAGTGAACACAGTGAATAAAATATCCCAAAAACTATTGTACGATCACACTATTTTGCAATTTTTCCGCACTTGGAATTTTTTTGCTGTTTTCCAGTACACTATATGGTAAAACTTATGGTTTAATTTAAAAGTACAACTCGTCCCGCATAAAAACAAGCCCTCATATGGCAAGATTGATGGAAAAATAAAAAAGTTACGCCTCTCGGAAGAAGGGGTGCAAAAAACAAAAACGGAAAGTGCCCGGGGGCTGCAGGGGTTCACAGTACATTTAGTAAACTTTTCTGTAACCTCCTCATCCATGTTCTCATATCCTGAAAAATGATATTTTTGCCACTTTTTCCTTCATCTCTACATTTCTCATGTCTTTTGGAATTGCATATCAGCCAAAACCAATGATCCGGGTATGGATTATTCCTATATAATATGTGATACATTATTGTCTATACTGTATTAATGTTTAAACCCTTGTTAATGGTACACTTTTATTACTATATAATACTTGCATTGTATATAATCCGCTTTTAATAACCTTTTGCCTTTTGTTTCCTGAGGGGAGATAGTTTAATCCACTCAAGAAGAGGAATAAATGGTTACAGCAAACCAGTTTCTTTTTAGTCAGTATTGAAGTAATGTATTGAAAAGCCAAGAACATCCTGCAGCACAATGTGTTTAGAGCCGTAGACCACAGCTTCCAATGTGAAGGACAGATGTGCAGTAACTTCACATGCACCTGCAACTTTCCAAATATTAAAAATACTGTTAATCCATTTCAAACTCTAGCCAAAACATGAAACTATTTTATTTGCTTTTTCATATGATTTATAGACACGTTCCGGCTATAAAGCACATGATAAATTTATAGAAATATAAATTCCCTTGATTGTTAATATACAGTGTTAGTCATTATTTTTATTTTTATTAATTTTATTTAGTATACAGTATCTGGTTATATTGCTATCAATACCAAAAAGGCTTATAATTCATCATTCAACATATCTGTCTAGTTTTGTGTATTTTGCACCTTTTTGTTTGAATCCAATTCATTTTTCTATTTGCACCTGTTTTTAAGTCTGTTTTATATGTGCAGGCCTTTTGGAGGGGTTCCACTTAGTTGGAGGAGTCTAGCAATTCTAGATGTGTAACCCCTTAATGACAACCAATGTGTTTTAAAACAGCAACTTTATAGGGTCACTTGTGGGGTTTCTGCTGTTAGGTACCTTAGCTGCCCTGCAAATGGGACATGGTGCGCACAATCTATTTCACCCAAATTTGCTTTCCAAAATTCAAATATTGCTCCTTCCATTCCCAGCCCTCCCGTTTGTCCAAACAGAACTTTTTGACTATATGTGGGGTATCCCTGCGCTCATAAAAAAAAATGGGTAACAAACTGTGGGGTCCACTTTTTGGTGTTAACTTTTGTAAGAGTGAGGAAGTGGGTGCTAAAGTAGTATTTTTGTGGAAAAAATTTACATTTTCTATATAGCGACCTAATGTTATCAAATTCTGTGTAGTACCTGTGAGATCGAAATGCTCACTATACCCCTGGATAAAATCCTTGAGGGGTTTAATTTTCAAAATGGAGTCATTTGTGGGAATTTTCTGCTGTTTAGGTACCTTAGGGGCTCTGCAAATGTGACATGGTGCCGGTGATCTATTTCAGCCAAATTTGTGTTTCAAAGTTCAAATAGTGCTTCTTCCCTTCTGTGCCTGGCCATTCGTACAAAAAAAGGTTTTCTGACTATAGATGAGCGAACCTTTGGAGGTTCGGTTTTGCAGCAAAGTCGAATCTTAGATAAGGTTTGGTTTGTAACCGTGACTTGAACCGAAACTTAATGGAAGTCACTAATTGGGCAGTTTGTGGCTCCGCCCACATGCAGCCAGCCATAAGTAGGACACTTCCAAAAACGGGTGGGGAGGGTTTTTCAATTTTTTTGTGTGTGTGTGAACATCTACCACTGTTAGAGAGTACAATCAAGAACCTCAGGTCCTATGATGGGTTGATCATGCTGTTTTTTACCCCCAGTGTGAGCCGTTCAAACACTGCACGCAGCTGGCACAGGGCTGAGCATCAATCACACCCAAGCTCAGCGCTGCTCACTTCAGTGCTTTGCACTCGTAACTAACTCGAATTTCAAACTCAAACTTTTGTTTTTAGAAGTTAAGGCCCCGTCACACTAAGCAACATCGCTAGCAACATCGCTGCTAACGAACAACTTTTGTGACGTTGCTAGCGATGTTGCTGTGTGTGACATCCAGCAACAACCTGGCCCCTGTTGTGAGGTCGTTGGTTGTTGCTGAATGTCCTGGGCCATTTTTTAGTTGTTGCTGTCCTGCTGTGAAGCACAGATCGCTGTGTGTGACAGCGAGACAGCAACAACTAAATGTGCAGGCAGCAGGAGCCGGCTTCTGCGGAGGCTGGTAACCACAGTAAACATCGGGTAACCAAGAAGCCCTGTCCTTGGTTACCCGATATTTACCTTTGATACCAGCCTCCGCCGCTCTCACTGCCTGTGCTGCCGGCTCCTGCTGTGTGCACATGTAGCTGCAGGACACATCGGGTTAATTAACCCGATGTGTGCTGTAACTAGGAGAGCAAGGAGCCAGCGCTAAGCAGTGTGCGCTGCTCCCTGCTCTGTGCACATTTAGCTACAGCACACATCGGGAAATTAACCCCATGTGTGCTGTAACTAGGAGAGCAGGGAGCCAGCGCTAAGCAGTGTGCGCTGCTCCCTGCTCTGTGCACATTTAGCTACAGCACACATCGGGAAATTAACCCCATGTGTGCTGTAACTAGGAGAGCAAGGAGCCAGCGCTAAGCATTGTGCGCTGCTCCCTGCTCTGTGCACATTTAGCTACAGCACACATCGGGAAATTAACCCCATGTGTGCTGTAACTAGGAGAGCAAGGAGCCAGCGCTAAGCAGTGTGCGCTGCTCCCTGCTCTGTGCACATTTAGCTGCAGCACACATCGTGTAATTAACCTGATGTGTGCTGTAACTAGGAGAGCAGGGAGCCAGCGCTCAGTGTGCGCTGCTCCCTGCTCTCTGCACGTGTAGCTCCGTGCGGTGGTAACCAAGGTAAATATCGGCTTGGTTACCCGATATTTACCTTAGTTACCAAGCGCAGCAGCTTCCACGCGGCGCTGGGGGCTTGTCACTGGTTGCTGGTGAGCTCACCAGCAACTTGTGTAGCCACGCTCCAGCGATCCCTGCCAGGTCAGGTTGCTGGTGGGATCGCTGGAGCGTCGCAGTGTGACATCTCACCAGCAACCTCCTAGCAACTTACCAGCGATCCCTATCGTTGTTGGGATCGCTGGTAAGTTGCTTAGTGTGACTGGACCTTTAGTTTTCAAACCCAAACCTCAGGTTTGCTCATCTCTATTTCTAACCACATGTGGGGTATCAGTATGCTCAGAAGAAACTGGGTAAAAACCATTGGTGTTTATTTTATCATGCTATCCCTTGTAAAAATGAATACATTGGGGCTAAGGCAACATTTTAGGTAAAATGTGAATTTATTTTTTCTTTCAATCCAATTTGCATTAATTCCTATAAAGTACCTAAGAGGTTAATAAACTTGTTGGATGTGGCTTTCTGCAGTTTGAGGGGTGACGTTTTGAGAATGGTGTCACCTTTTGGTATTTTCTGTCATATAGGCCCCTCAAAGTCACTTCAAATCTGATGTGGTCCCTAAAAAATGGTTTTGTAAATTTAGTTGGAAAAGTGAGAAATTGCTGATAAATGTTTAACCCAAGTTCTTTACAAAAAACTTATGTTTAAAAAATGGGGCTGATAAGCAAATCAATTCCTCTGGGTCTCCTAGCTATCGATGCTGAGAACGTCTTTGACAGGGTCCAAAGGGGCTTTCTGAGGGCAGCTTTGGGACAGTTGGGATTGGGACCCCGGTTTTTACAGAAGATTGGCATATTATATGATAATCCACCAGCCAAGGTTAGGGTTAATGGAGCTTTATCCTCCTCCATCGCTATACGAAACGGGACCAGGCAGGGTTGCCTTTTATCCCCTCTTTTATATGTGCTGGTCATGGAGCACTTAGCTAATGCACTTAGGGGAAATAAAGACATTAATGGACTTAAGATTGGTAATACACACCATAAAATTGCAAATGGTGGCCTTTAGCTTTTAAATATTTGGCTATATTAATACCAGTAGATCTCTCTAAACTTTACACGCTCAACCAGCTACCACTAGAGAGTACAGAGAGTAGAGAGTACAATCAAGAACCTCAGGTCCTATGGTGGGTTGAAATTGTTTTAGATGGGAAGGATGAATGTCCTCAAAATGGATACCTTGCCACGCTTTTATATTACTTTCAGACTAGTCCCATCTCCCCTCCCAGCAGCTTTTTCTGTAACCTTCAATCAGCCATCATCCGATTTGTATGGGGTAGGGTGAAACCTAGAATCAACCATTGCACTCTGATCCTTCCTAAGGCGTGTGGAGGAGTCGGTCTTCTTAACTAAGTTTACATGCAAGCTGCGGCCTTAACCCGCCTACTGGATTGGCATTTCAGTAACAATTCCAAACAGTGGATACAGGTGGAGCAGGAGGGATTGGGGATACTTCTTAGACACCTCCCATGGCTGCCTACATCCAACCTTCCAGGTGTATGGGCCGCTCTCAGAACTCATTAGAGAGACACTTAGGGTTTGGCACACGGTATCCGATAAAATATCTCCCACACAACCTATTGGTCCCCTCACTCCTTTATTTTCCACTCCATCTTTCCGTCCTGGATTCAAACAGAGAGGCTTTTTCGGCTGAAGGGCAGAGGAGGATATCTGCTTGGGGCGCATCCTGGTCGATGGTAAGTTACCTGATTTCAAACCTTTCAGGCACAGTGTCGATCTACAGGAACACAGTTGCTGGAGTTCTTCCAACTGCAGGCCTTTGTCTCTGCATTGGGGTCCACTGGCCGAGTTTGGGGCACGTGTAGCTCCTTCGAAGACTTGTTCATGAGAAAGGTCCCGCCTGAGAACTTGGTTTCCCTTTTATATGGTATTTTCATTAGAGTTGGGGTCTCAGGTGAACGAGGCTACCATTTGGCTTGGGAAAGAGAGCTTAACACTAGAAGTCCCAGAGAGGGGTCATTTAACATTTCTACCTTTGGAACCCAGAGACGGGTCGAATGACGTGAAGGATTTTAGCAAACATCCAATAATCACCGTCTTTTGTTCTGTAATTAAGGCCATTACTGTTGCACCACAGGAGGTTGTTGTTTTCCATTGAGTTTACCCATTTAGTTTCTAGTTAGTTCTATTCAGTTTGGACTAAGGGTCATTTGACCCTCTTTCGGGACTTCAGGGGGGAGCTAAAAATTTCTGGGACTTCTAGTGTTAAGCAACATATCTCATTCGTTGAGTGGGAGAAGTGTTTCTTTTTTACCCATAAACTGTCAGTTACGTGCTCTGCACAGGAGTAGAACTTTAAAATTTTGACACGATGGTACCAGTTTCCATCTAAACTTTGGTGTCAGTGCTGTGCTGGAGATGTGGACAAGAAGTTGGTACAATGACACCTGCCTGGTGGGGGTGTGACGGAGTGAAGCGGTTTTGGGGAAAGTTCTCACAAACTACCAGCTTGTTACTGGGAAAACAGTGGAGAATTGTACTAAAATAGCACTCCTCTCCATTCTGCCTCACTCAAGTGCATATCATAAGCGAGACATTCTGCGCTTCTGCCTGGCGGTGGCACGCTCCATCATCCCAAGGTATTGGAGGACCTCTATGATTCCTCCTATCTCTGAGTGGTATATGGAGATGATGAACATTTGCAGGATTGAGGAGCTCTCTGCCGACATTGCTGGTACTAGTGAAAAGGTTTGTAGGACATGAAGTGGATACGGTTTAGAAACTCCCCAGATTTTCATAAATTGTTTTAATAGAGTCATGATTCTGTATGTCAGGGTCTGGGTTGGCGCTGTGAAAAATGGTTGGAGATCTCCAAGACGGATTGAAGCACTGTTTGATTGGTAGACGTTGGAGGACCCGCTAACCTTCCCTTCCCCCCCTACATCCCTTCCCCTGTTTTGCTCTCTCTGGTACCTACTTTTCTCGATCTTGCCCCCTTCTTCTTGGTTTCTTACATGTCTTTTTTCTCTACATACTTAATACTAGCTTTCTCTAGATTTTTAGGTTCCCAAAGGAAGAAATAACATTAACATAATCTTTTAGACCGGCATTAGAATCTGGATACTACAGGGCATATAAACTACTCAGTTCCTTATTTGTATGCCATCAGCTTTTGGGAACCCATTTATTGTTATCGGGCAACCTGAGTTTTTCCATAAATTTATCTGCATTTGTTTTGTAGTAATTGAAGGGTTGTTTATTAACCCGTGTTCTAGATGATAGGATGATAAGTCGATTTGACCTCTGTGCAATATTTGGTCTCATTACTATACAAATGATATTGCTTTAATTTTTTGCTATTCTGTTTTATACTTTCAATAAAAATAGATTGAACATAAAAAATGGGGCTGATGTAAATTAGATGTTAAATATTATTTATTAATTATTCTTGTGACATATTTCTCTGGTTTAAAAATTCAAAGTATTAAAATTGTGACATTTTCAACATTTTCTCCAAATTTCTATTTTTTTTCCACAAATAAACAAAAACAATATCATCCTAAATTTATCACTAACATGAAGTACAATGTCATGAAAAATTTGTTTCAGAATCCCTGGTATCCGTTGAAGCGTTCCTGAGTTTTCACCTTATGAGGTGATATTGGTAAAATTTGGCCTGGTGATTAAGGTCAAATTTGGCTCCATCACCAAGGGGTTAAGTCTGATTCATCAATTGCGATTTGATGCACTAAATTTGGTGCAATTTAACTCAAGCCCCTCCTTCAGGCATTAATTAGTACACTAACATTTTGGTGCAAAGTCAGTTCAATACAAAAAAGATCTGATTTTTCACTTTGTGCCAAACTATTGAACCGTGTGCGCCATTTTGATGAATTTGGCACCAAATACGTCAACCACTATCACAAGGCAAAAAAGGAAAGTGACTTAAAAAAATTCAAATGACTGATCGGGGCCCAGATACCCATAAGTTATAACACTAAACTAGCTGTCTAAGCGTATGTGCGCATGATGGGCCTGATTAATTAAGACAGTTGAATTCCTCACGGTAGTAAAGAAGAGGGCATAAAGGAGTCAGATGCTAGATTCGTTAAGAGGTACATGTAAATGAATATCTTAATGAATTAAGAGTGTCTGAAAAAAGGCATACACTTTCATGTGCAACAGCAAGAATGTTGCTGCTAAGAGAACACGGCCAAAAATTTGCGTAAAATTGACTTTTGCCAAAATATTGCAATTTTTCAAAGCAATTTGCACCAGTAATCAGGAGATATTGCTTTGATAAATTAGGGCCGATGTCTTTTTGAGGTGGTAAAAAACTGAGGATGACCGGATCAGGCAAAATTTGTATATTCCCTGAAAGTTTGATTTACGGAGAAATTACTCTCTGTTAATTTAGTGTCCCTTATTGTGTTCTGAGGTCTTTAAATGTAAGATGTAAAAATAAAAAAATGTTTATGCTCACCTAACCGCTCACCTCTCCGGCACCCTCCAGTGTTCAGTGTCAATCGTCCTTGCCGCATCTTCAGATCGCTCCTGCTCGTACTGAAATTAGGAGGGTTCTATCAAGGTCACGCCGCACATCATGGAGTGTCATCTAGGTCAAGCACACGTTTTAGACTGTTTGGCAAATACCTGCCCGGTGAGGACACCTTTACGGACGTCACCGAACCAAATAATTCGGGGGCATCAGCAGTAAACTAGGATTGGGGTTCGGACACTTACCTCCCGCACTGCCTGCCATAAGGAGAAGGAGACTGTACCCCAAAAGGGACAGTCGGGGCCCCCAAATGCTCCATGCTACGAGGATCCAATCAACTAAGAGTGCCAGGGACAGAGAAACCTGGGTCACTACATTGACACTGGTCCTCCAAGGGACCTGAACCAGCAACTCCTGGGTCTACAGTGAGTAGAGACTGTTAAAGACAACCTGGTGTGGTCTCAGTTATTGCCCCATTACATCTCCCAGGCACTGCCCTACCTGCGGAGGGCCTACCATCACAGCTGCCACTACTACCAGCCGTAGGAGTACCTACATTCAGCAACGGCGTTTCTCCATCCTTAACCGCAACCCGCAGGTGGCGTCACATGACAAAAACTCTTATCTCCACTGTAAATACCCCCATTAACAATAGGGGCCCAGAGCACGGGACTGGGCAATGGCCACCAGAGTGACATTCCCATTTGTTACTGCCCGCGACCGAGTACCCCCTTCCCTGGGCGCTACATATGTGACATAATAAGCTTTGGGAAACCAGCTAAGCATGTTGGACCCATTTCCTTAACCTCATGCTTGGTGTACATAGATGGAAACAATTTACACAAAAAAGGAGACATGTCTTTCATAAATTTGGTACACTCTATAACTCCTTCATGTGTTGACTTTTGCTTTTCACTTTTTTAAAAAAAATTGAAATGTCTATATATTGATATTCATGTGTAATACACCTACATTATATCACTAGAATAGAGGCAGTTCAGCGTGTAGACCTTAGAGGCTCAGATCATAGAATAAAGATATCTTCTTTACTCTTTGTGTTACTAATGAATGCATTAAAAGCACTTCCCTCGGATTTCCCTCTTTGCGTGTCAAGGTTGAATCAATGCACAGTTTTTTTGCACTGGGCCAGAAATGAGAATGAGAAGCATTACAGAAACTTGGATAGAATTAAAAAGATGGCTTTCTATCAGCATTTGGGAAAACTGTTCTGTGTCACATTCTCTTTGTTATGCAGCCCTGCCCATGCTACTCATACATTTAATAACTTTTATTACTTATGTCATTTAAGTAAAATCCAGATAATGACGTACTCTAAAGAATGTATCCGGGAGGGTTGCTTTTGCCAGAAACCACAGAATTTCATGTTATTTTTAAACCTATTCCACATTTACCCTTTCCCTTGTATTGCATTATTACACAGACCACAGGACATCTTTAATTATAGGCGGAGAGAAATTCCAGACATCGTTTCCAAAAATACAAATGGGAAATTAATAAATATGGCAAACCTGGCAAGACTTTAGTTTACAAATTCTGTTTAATAGGAGTGGCGGAATGTACTGTCCATTGTGGTTTGCTTTGCAGCCGATTTTTCCCACATCACTCTAGTAACTTCCGACTCTGTCTAGAAGCAGACAGTGCAGACAAGAAGAGAACACAAGTGCATAAGTTTTCACTGGCAATGATTATACTTAAAATAATATCAGAGGCTTCATCCAATTTTTTTTCACATAGTTAACAAGGTTGAAAAAAGACACAGGTCCACCAAGTTCAGCCTTTCTCCACCAGTTATACATTCTCAGTCGCTAGATTATGAAAAACGCAGAATGGCATCTGTTGTTGGAAAAGCTTCCAGCCCTTTTTTAAATGCTGTTATTGTACCTGCCATTATTACAGGGTGGGTCATAAGTATGGATACACACTGAGTTGGCCATAAGTATTGATACACCCTGATAAAATGGAAGTGGTTGCTGATATCACCTTACCGTTTGTGGCATATTAGTACATGGGAGGAGCAAAACATTTGATCCCGAGGTACGCCTTTTTTTTATCAGGGTGTATCCATACCTATGGCCCACCCAGAGTGTATCCATACTTATGGCCCACCTTGTAGAGTTAGATAGTTAAAGTTGTGGCTGAAAGTGTTGGCACCCTTCAAATTGTTCCAGAAAATGAAATATTTCTCTCAGAAAATTATTGTAGTTACACGATTTTTATACACATTCAATATATGTGTAAGAAACACACAGTGGAGTATAAATAATCCAAATATTTTATTAGACAATCACATATTAAAAGGAGTACACCAAAGTCTACTTCCTATCCCTGTAACAAATAAGGACATAAGGAGAAACCTCACTAAGTGGGGACCAGGATCAAAAGGGTTACATAATGTTAATGCCAAAATCCAGGGGAGGCAAAGTACATAGGTAACAATATCTGATCTATCTAATGAAACTCCCACAAGGCATTAACATTAAATCTCCCACAGACTAAGTCCAGGAAATCAAAAGGGTGAAGCCCTTTCCTCTACATACTAGCGCTAACAGCATCTGAAGTATGCAAAGGATGGGAAAGGCGATTCTGCATAAACATCAGTACATACCCAGGGACTCTGACTGATAGGGAGATGATCCAAGGTCCAAGCCCGACGTACGTTTCGGGTACCTTTTTCAAGGGTATCGATTTTTATACACATGTTTATTTCCTTTGTGTATTGGAACAACACAAACTGAGAAAAAAGGTAAATGGGATATAATTTCACACAAAACCCCAAAACTGGGCCAGATAAAATTGTTGCCACCTTTCCAAAGTTGTTTCAAGCATGTGATACTCGTGGACAAATTAAAAATCACACCTGAAACCAGATAAAAAGGGGAGAAGTTGACTCAATCTTTGCATTGTGTGATTGTGTGCCACACTAAGGCGGGCTTTGCACACTGCGACATCGCAGGTGCGATGTCGGTGGGGTCAAATTGAAAATGACGCACTTCCGGCATCGCATGCGACATCGTAGTGTGTAAAGGCTCGATGATACGATTAATGAGTGCAAAAGCGTCGTAATCGTATCATCGGTGCAGCGTCGGCGTAATCCATGATTACGCTGACGCGACAGTCCAATGTTGTTCCTCGCTCCTGCGGCAGCACACATCGCTGTGTGTGAAACCGCAGGAGCGAGGAACATCTCCTACCAGCGTCACTGCGGCTTCCGTAGGATATGCGGAAGGAAGGAGGTGGGCGGGATGTTTACATCCCACTCATCTCCGCCCCTACGCTCCGATTGGCCGCCTGGCGTGTGACGTCGCTATGACGCCGCACGACCCGCCCCCTTAACAAGGAGGCGGGTCGCCGGCCAGAGCGACGGTCGCAGGACAGGTGAGTCCATGTGAAGCTGCCGTAGCGATAATGTTCGCTACGGCAGCTATCACAAGGAAATCGCTGCTGCGACGGAGGCGGGTACTATCGCGCTCGGCATCGCAGCATCGGCCTGCGATGTCGCAGCGTACAAAGTACCCCTAAGGGCGGCTTTGCACGTTGCAACATCGCACGTGCGATGTCGGTGGGGTCAAATCGAAAGCGACGCACATCCGGCGTCACTTTCGACATTGTAGTGTGTAAATTCTAGATGATACGATTAACAAGCGCAAAAGCGTCGTTATCGTATCATCGGTGTATTCTCTGACATTTCCATAATGCCAGTGCCGCGACAGGTACAATGTAGTTCCTTGTTCCTGCGGCAGCACACATCGCTGTGTGTAAAGCCGCAGGAGCGAGGAACATCACCTTACCTGCCGCCGGCGGCTATGCGGAAGGAAGGCGGTGGGCGGGATGTTTACATCCTGCTCATCTCCGCCCTTCCACTTCTATTGGCCGCCTGCCGTATGACGTCGCTCTGATGTTGTACGACCCGCCCCCTTAGGAAGGAGGCGGGACGCCGGCCAGAGCGACGTCGCACGCCAGGTGAGTACATGTGAAGCTGCCGAAGCGATAATGTTCGCTACGGCAGCTATCACAAGATATCACTGCTGCTACGGGGGCGGGGACTATCGCGTGCGACATCGCAGCATCGGCTTGCGATGTCGCAACGTGCAAAGCTCGCCTAAGAAGTGAGAATAAAAATTAGAGAAAACAATTCTCTGAGGACTTGAGAACCAAAATTGTTGAAAAAATATCAACAATTTCAAGGTTACAAGTCCATCTCCAGAGAACTTGATGTTCTTTCTCCACGGTGTGCAACATAATTAATTAGTTTACAACCCATGGCACCAGGACCGTATTTGGCATTCATGCTACCCTAGGCACTTTAAGTGGTTATGCCTCTTATTTACATTTCAAACTATGAGTATATGCACACAATATCTATGTAAGGTACTGTAGCTCTACACGCTTTAAAAAAGTGCTAGTCAAACAGCAAAATAATGAATATCTGCACTTGCTGGGGATGTGTTCACTCTTTTGAGCTTTTTTTAACAGCTTCTGGTTTTCAAAGGCACCAAGTGATTAAAATAGGTAACCTAATTAATATTTGTGCTGCTACTGCTACGAAGTGGCTGACTAGTACTTAATATAATTTTAATTAAAAAAAACCCCAAAAAACAGTACCTATAACGTGCTAGAAAAGAAGTAAAAAAAAAAAACTTCTTTAGGACAAAAAAAAGACGCCAGTGTGTCCTAAACTGTTTTCTGCCATCAAAAACCCAAAGGATTGGCAGATGTCTAAAAGACATGGTGTGCGCATAGCATAACAGTTCACATACCCTTTTAGATAGTAGTTGAGGTACTCATGCACAGAGATAGACAGGTTCTGCTGACAGTCTAATGATTGGAGATTAGGACGAAGCATGTCTGATTTCAGAAATGGATCCTTTGTTTTCTACAGGCGGCATTTCACGCTACAATTTATCTGATGATATGTCGTCAGGGTCATGGATTCCGTGACGCACATCCGGCATCGTTAGCGACGTTGTTGCGTGACACCTACAAGCGACTCCGAACGATCGCAAATAGGTTGAAAATCGTTGATCATTGACATGTCATTCAGTTAAAAAATTTTGTTCGGCGTTTGGAACGCAGCAGACATATTGGTACGTTTGACACCCTGCCAATGACGAACAACATCCACATGACCGCCTTAGTCAAACAATATATCGCTGAACGATTTAGCGTCGTTTGTGAGATGTGTACGTGCAACCGCTAATAAACGACCTATGAGCGATCTCAGCAAATCGTAACTACAATCTGGGCGTGTCACATCGCTAATGAGATCGTCAGATAAATCGTATCGTGTAACGCCGCCTTAAGAGATGAGCACACCGCCAGAGATGTCTAGTATCAGGTCTCTCATAGAGATCTCAAGAGTACTTGACAAAGTGAATGGGAGAGTCAGACGAGATAGCTGCCAGCCAAATGATGGGACAGCTGTGTATAGTGTATGGGGGCGGCTTTAGTCGAATGCATGTTTGGCTGACATATTGCCTCATTGAGAAAGCTATAATTTTAGTCTTGCACACTGACCCTAAAATGATCTACTATCAAGTCTAATAAATTAAATATTACTTCATCTATATGACTAGATCAACAGAACCACTGTCGGTACATAACTACATCACCAGAACCAATCTCAATTCACAACTACATCACCAAAATCATCAGTACACGACTAGAACACCAAGATCACCATCGGTACATGACTAATTCACCAGAACCACCATTGAAAAATGACTACATCACCAGAATCATTGTCTGTACATGACTAAATAACCAGAACCAACCTTAATTCACGACTACATCCCCAGAACCATTGTTAGTACATGACTACATCACCAGAATCACACCAGTCAACATAAAATTGTACTGCATGAAACTGAAGATCCTAGTATGTCTTTAACAACGATTGTTGTTACCAGGTATTATCAGACTGCAGATCACACAGGAACCACAGTACTGAGGTGCAGGCATGAGCACTATTAAACATTTAACAAAATCCATTACATTTTGGGAGATATCTTAAAGTTTTTGGTCCATTAATTCTGAACACAGTGGTGCAAGGTTGGGTCCTGAGACCCCCATAGATTGCTCAAAAGACCTCTTAGAAGGGCACACTTTAGGAAACAGGACTATGGCTTTCTACTGCATCCGCTTTGCGTGCTCTTTAAAAAGGACTTTTTAGCTGTGGTTGTAGGTATTCATATCCCCATCCTAGTTTATTTGTCCCCTTCCTAGCATATATGCCCTCTTCCTGGTATATATGACCCCTTCCTGGGCCACTCCTGGCATATATGTCCCCATCCTGGTTTATTTGTCCCTATCCTGGTACATATGTCCAACCCTGGGCCTCTCCTGGTATATATATCCCTCTCCTGGACACATTTTGGTATTTATGTCCCCATCCTAGTTTTTGTCCCTTTCCTGGCATATATGTCCTCCTCCTGGTATATATGTCGAAAAAACAATATTGAACTGTATAAAAAAAAACTCACCAAAGGAGTCAGATCAAATGATGTATGCAGACACAGAATGTGGTAAACCCTCCTCATAAAGGTGGCCGCAGCCCAGATGCAAGATGCTGATGATACAGCTACTCAACCCTCCAAGCTACAAGGGAGGGGGCAGCTGCTTAGCATAATACATGCACACTAATAAATCTTGCACTAGGAGCCCATCATATAAATGAATGAGATGCACAGTGTCTAAACTGTAACTTATAAATGACATCAAAAACCCTAGTTCAGGCAGGCTAAACAGCACTATATAAGTGCATCTCACACGGATACGCGAGATGCACAGTGTCTGAATTATGGCCTATGAATGATGCACAACACTAGGTCAGGCGGGTTAGTTAGCACTATATGAGTGCAGAACACATGACAGACTCACCAATTTACCACCTGAATTCAGAAGGTCCACACATCCTGCAAAAATAGATAAAATGTGCCATACCACAAATAGTGAGATGTCTATTTTAATAGCCTCCCTAAACCCCAGTCTACAGTAATAGGTCTCCTAACCCCAAGACTACAGTAATATCCTCCCTATTATATTGACCATGCATAAATCCCAGTCTATTATAATAGCCTCCCAATAAATCCCAGTCTATTGTGATAGCACATCTAAAACCATTCTATAGAAATTGCCCCCTTTACTCCTGTCTATAGTAATAGACCCCCTAACCCCCAGACCACGATAATAGGCCTCTGCAACCCATAGTCTTTAGTAATAGGCCCCCTAATCCCCAGTCTATAGAATTAGCTTCCCTCTAATATCCAGTCTATAGCATTAGCTTTCCCCAATTTATCAGTCTATAGCATTAGCCTCCTCCCCCCAATCCCCATTATATATTATTTGCTTTCTTCCAATCCCCAGTCTATAGCATTAGTCTCCTCCTCACATACCCTAATCCCCAGTCTAAAGCATTAGTCTCCCCCTCCCACTGTTATCTCAGGTTGAAATCACACCCATCATGTGGCACAAAAGAAGGGAAAGAGGTACAAGGGAGCCCTGACAATAGGGAGAGGGAGTATGGGTGACCGCTAAACACTCACTTGAGGCTGAACTCTGCACTACAATTCCTAGTTGGGTCCTTTTCCCTGTGTGCAATTACGTGCCTAAGCCCTGACTGACTCAGGGCTAGCTATGGATAGTGAGCTGGGCAGTAAGATACTAGTCTTTCTACTACAATAAAACAACACAGTAGAGAAACAAAAATATGGCAATAAAACAACATAGTTCCACAGCTTCTACAAGGACAATTTATCTTGGGAGGTCAGCATAGAAGAGCTATCACTGGCATATGGGAGATCAAGTAGTGAGTTTAAATAATAAAAGTGTGTGTGCCATAAATATGCAGCAGCTAAAAATAGAGCTAAATGGAATCTCAGCAGAATAAAAAAGGAACTCTTAACCCATTCAATGCCAATTGAAGTGAAATCCGCTCTACTCATGTTAAAGAGGATCTACTAATCACCTTGCCCTCCTAATTCCAGATACCTCAAGGGTCTCAGCTGGCCACGACACACTCATGACACCCACCCCCTAATCTCCAGTCTATATAATTATCTTCCACCTCCCCACGTAATCTCAAGTCTATAGCAATATCCTCCCCCCAATCCCCAGTCTATTGCATTAGCCTCCCATACCTTTAGCCTTGCACCAATCCCCAGTCTATAGCATTAGCCACCCCCTCCCTCCATCCCCAGACTTTAGCAATATCATCCTCCTCGCCCCTTAATCTCCACTCTACAGAATTATTCTCCCCCAGTCCCCAGTCTACCGCATAAGAGCTTCCACCCCTTAATCCCCAGTCTATAGCATTAGCCTTCCCCATCCACTAATCACGTCTATAGCATTAGCCCCAACACCCAATCCCCAGTCCATAGAATTAGCCTCCCCTCTCTGTTTATTCCTCAGTCTATGGCATCAGCCTTCCCTTCCCCCTAATCCCGAGTCTATAGCATTAGCCTCCCTTGTTGTGGACAAGATTATGAACTATTAGGAGTATATAAGAGTTATATGAAGATATCCAAAAACCAGGATTGAAGATGGTGTTTGAACTGCATTCAGACATCACAAGACTCAGACAGTCTGGACTTTCATGTGACAAGTGAATCATGCTGACATAGCTTAACATAAATGAGGAAATGCATTATACATTACAATTTACTGTATATCACAGAATATGCTATTTTATCCAATAGGAGACGTGTTCGTATTCTTGGCTCCTAGCCAACTAGTTCCATTTAAATGTTTGTCCACTTCCGTATTAAACCAGTCATATTTTCTATATAGTAATGAATGAACAAAAAAATCTCTTCAGCTCACCTGCTGCCCGGACTGCTCAGCCTTGCGGGTGCCTGGGATCCTACGGTCTATCCTGACCGGTAGCAGAGATGTGGAAGAGAGAGAAAGAGGGAGCGATCCAGCACAATTCCTCCTTGGTTTAAAACATTCAGATCTTTATTGATACATCTTTAAAAACATGGTGAAGACCGAAAAATAACTTGCATGGTAAAGGCACAATTCATGAGGGCTTTACGCGTTTCGGACTGAAAATAAAACCAACTAGTCCTTAATCATAAGTGTCTCATGAATCCAAGAAAGCTACTAAAATAGGCTTAGTCATTAGATGAGGAAAGGGAGGGGTGGAAAAAATGTGTGGAAAAATGTGTTAATTACAACAGAAAAGGAGAATGAGAAAAAGGTTGAAAAGGAAAAAGCAGATAAATAACAGGAGATTCTCAAGCTCTATTCAATTGAAATTGTTGTTTCAAGTAATAATGAACATATAATCGATGAATCTCATTGTATTCAATAAATCCGTATTCAATTATATACACAAAAAGCAGAAAAAATAGACAACAGATTGAAAACCTAGCACATAAATATATAAGCACATAAGCTTATGAAGGGAAAATGTGTAGTATGTGAAATAAAAAATGCCCAATCTTAGGCTAGTAATGTGTGGGGAACTGGGGTGGGGGGGGGGCAGATTGAAAACCTAGCACATAAATATATAAGCACATAAGCTTATGAAGGGAAAATGTGTAGTATGTGAAATAAAAAATGCCCAACACCCAATCCCCAGTCCATAGAATTAGCCTCCCCTCTCTGTTTATTCCTCAGTCTATGGCATCAGCCTTCCCTTTCCCCTAATCCCGAGTCTATAGCATTAGCCTCCCTTGTTGTGGACAAGATTATGAACTATTAGGAGTATATAAGAGTTATATGAAGATATCCAAAAACCAGGATTGAAGATGGTGTTTGAACTGCATTCAGACATCACAAGACTCAGACAGTCTGGACTTTCATGTGACAAGTGAATCATGCTGACATAGCTTAACATAAATGAGGAAATGCATTATACATTACAATTTACTGTATATCACAGAATATGCTATTTTATCCAATAGGAGACATGTTCGTATTCTTGGCTCCTAGCCAACTAGTTCCATTTAAATGTTTGTCCACTTCCGTATTAAACCAGTCATATTTTCTATATAGATCTGTGTCATTTCTCTGGTCTGTATGGAAGAATAGTATGCATGCTACTATCAAATGACTCATGATTTGGATGCAGTCGGGGTTAAGGTAGACGCACAATTAGATTGCATCACTGTAAATTTATGACAGGCTTAACAAATGGTGCCCAACGAACCTTAAGACGGAGCTTCTGGATGACGGATGGCCATGCTGACACCTTGATTCGAAAAGGCCACTACACGAGAGGGGAGAATTGCGCACTCCACAAAATGCAGGTGAGAAAATCTGTCTTATCTCACCTCGCAGACCTAATGCGTGTACTTGCATTTCGAAGGGGGGGTTGGGCTGTCCCAGTCTAGATACCTAATGACGACCACCATCTCGCATGAGATAAACATTTTAAGAGATCCCACCTGGTCATGTCATTTTCACCTTAAGCTGTCTGCATAAACGTTAAATGTACTGTGTCTTTGTCTGTTCTGTGGAAAAAGCAGAAGTTCAAAGTTTCGTTTTCCTTGATTTAACGTGAAATGAGGCAGTGTTCATGGTATAATAGCAGTTGTTTCTTTGAGTGAAAGAAAAAAAAAGGAATAGTATACTTTGTATAGTATACTTTGTAGAATGTAACTGTTCGTGTGGCAGTAAATAGACTGTAGTATACACTTATGTGTGACATGTCATCAATAATCGATAAGATCTGGAATCCTGGTCTTCCCTGGTGAGAAGATTTGAAAGGGGGATTCTCGAGGTCCAGGTACAGCATTATGGTAGGAGCCCTGACGGTAACCTGGTATGTTTTTGCTGAGTACCGAGCCGATGGTAGGAGCCCTGGCTGTAACTCAGTGGAATTTAATGTGTTCTATTCTTCGCGATTCTAGATAGGAGATAGATAACATTGCATTAAGAATCCTAAATCCTGGTTTTAATCAGAGTTATTGAGTCTTGGATGGACCGTCCTCATGAGGTGTATGTAGTGTGAACAGATTTTGCTAGTACTCGGTGAGGGTGAGTGTAATTTCTTATCACCCATGTGACACTGGTGCTCTAGTTTTTCCTCGAAGACGTTTGTATGTATAATGTATGCAGTTTCTGGTGGGGATCACCGTAGGAAAGTTGAAATTGGAAAAAGAGAAGTGTTAGTTTTCTATTTGAACATCTGTGAATGAAGTCAAATTAGACCAGCAAGTTTAATTGTAAGTGATACACGTATGTTGAAAAACAGAATTCTCCCAAGGGGGGAGATTAGATGAGAATTGATTGAAGGTACAGGATGTGATATTGAATGTTAAGGGAAGTAAAAGTATTGAGATGATTTGAAGAAATGTAATTCTGAATTTATTAACTACACTATGTGTATTTTACCTTTTTACCTGTCTGTGAAAATGGCTTCTCCAGGCCCATTATTAGAAGCAACGCCGTCCACCTTATAAGCTGTCCCATAGGGTGGACTTGTGGACTGTCTGTGGAGCACTGTGTCCACGTAAGCCCACCCCATTATTTCCTGTCCTGAATGTAGATTTTTCTGTCACTCTGAGTTTTGGGTGGGGTATGATATAGGGATATTATGTCAGGGTCTGACAGGAGATAGGGATACGCTGGAGGCTCGGTCCTGTCCACCATTAGGTCTACCATCGAGATGAGGGCGAGCACAGGGTCCCCAGTTACAGGGTCAGCCCAAGGGTCCCTATATAATCCATATTCCCAGTGACAGATTGAATACCCCCTGAATGTAGATGGCACAACCCATGTCCCTCCCTCCCAGGCCTCTTCAGACGCCATTTTGGCCAACGCCTACTTCCTCTTTTAGCGGCTGTTTCTTATCGGTAATTATCTTTAGCGGACGTTTTAACTCAGACACTACATAGTTCCTCTTTTGACGCCATTTTAGTCTGGCGGACACCCAGTTCCCTTTTTCAGCCGCCATCTTAGGACCCAAAGTCACTGCTCTGTTTAGTGCTGATGCAGCAGAGGCTGCAAAGGAGGGACATAGGGACCTGAAATACACACTACATTTTTGGTCATTTATGCAGTTGTGCCCCATTGTGTTCCCACTAATTAACCTTAACAAAGGACATTGCTGATAGTCCTGAGGAAACCTTTACCCTTCACTTTTGCATATTTCTTTTTGCTGTACCTAGTATACAATTTATTAGACCATATCAAGAGACTGCTCACTATTAGTCCTGGTGGACAGTGAATATTTTTCTGCCTATGGCAGTTGTTACTTAGCCTAGTTTTGTGATATTCTCGCTTGTATGTCATCCTGCCTGGTATCTTGCACAACAGTTCCCTGATATAGAGGGTGGAGGATCGTGTGGTCCTAAGGGAATTTTGATCATCAGGAGTTGGCATATATTAGGGTTTTTGTTGGCAGCACCCAGTAATCCTTTGTGTCTTAATTTGCAGGGTCTGACAGGAGATAAAGATACGCTGGAGGCTCGACCCTGACCACCATCAGGTCTACCGTCGAGATGAGGGAGAGTGCAGGGTCCCCAGTTACAGGGTCAGCACAGGAGAGGTAGAGTAGGTACGCTCCACTGCTATTTCTAGTTGTGTATATGTAGTCAGGGAGGTGCTGCTTGTTAGTTACCAAACACTCTTGTGCTCTTTTTTCCCCAGGGTTTTAGGGGATCTTAGCTTTTAGAATTTCAGTGTTTTCCTGACCCCAATTTACACCCATTGCTCTTTCTTACAAATCTGGGTATAGTCCTTTGTATCAGGTCTCCGAGAGCCCATATGCAAACAACTACAGTGAGTAACTCCTGATTACAGAGTTAAGGACCAAGACACCCTCCTTCAAGTGGCAAGACGTATGGAGATGAATCTAGCAGCTTACAAGATCACCCCACATACAGATGTGCTGCATTCACAGCCACCTGAAGAGTATCATCACGTCATCTACAGCCCAGAAATCATTCTACCTGTTTGCCATGGAGGAAGACAGCAGCCCTTTGAATACTACTCTGCCAGATTGAACACCTACCTAAAGCACCAGTTGAAGATCAATGCCCGTAGTACATCACTGCTCCCTGACAAAGTCACTATCTCCCGGTGTGCGGTCCTTAATCCTGCTAAACTTCTCCCTCTTCCAAGGAGGGAGTGTCCCACCTCTGACACCTTGGTGGAAGAGGTAGTCGACTCTGGCATAGCTGAGGCAGGAAACTCTGGATTCGATACAGTGATGGATACACCTTTGGACCCTGACTTAACCCCTTTGCGGATGGATCAAGATGTGCATCAAGAAGATGGTTCCACACGGGTATGGTGGTGGTAGCAGAAGACGCTGTGTCAATAGAGCAGTCGCTACCCGCAACCCTGTCTGCAAAAGAAGCAAAGGTATGTGCTCTCACTGAAGCCTGCAAGATGGCAGCCAACATCTACTCTGTATGGAAGACAAGAGACTTGATCACCGCCAATGGAACTGTACGCCACCATGAGGCCAAAGAAGAACTGATGGAAGCTTTGCTATTGCCAGACAGAGTCGCGGTGAGCAGGGTTGAGGCCTACATTGGAGTAGTCAAGGGAAGCAGTGAGAAGTGCCCTCACTGACAGAACATCCAAAGGAGCCCCAAGACCACTTACCAAAGAAACAGTCAGTCAATCTGTGCTTTTTAAATGACCCCGACGTGAAGAAGAAAGGGAAGATGGAAAGTCTTGAGAAAACAATCTCAGAAGAAGAAGAGGACTGAGATAGGGTGCGGCTGTGGGCTCCCGGAGACCATAGGAAGTGGCTAGTGACCTGCTTTTACTGCCAGCCAAAGAGATATGGCAGGCCTTAGACACAGAACCCTACACATCCCATCCCATACCAGCCACAGAATAGAGGGAAGGTTGGGAGGATGGGGCAGTGTAGAAAGCAAGGGCATGAGAGTCTTCCCCTTGCATTGTTCAGTGTCAGACACACCCCAACAGGAGCCCACAAGTTGAGCCCCTGTTAGATCCTGTTTGGTAGCGCCCCAGATTAGGGTTATATTTTCCACAACAGCTATCTTTGCAGTATGATACTGTTACTAAACTTGTTGTTTGTTTATCTAAACATTTGCCTAATATACGTTCTTAAGTTTTCTCCTCCAGATTCCAACCAGATCCAACCAGATCTAGATCTTTCTCTCTCTCTCTTTCTTTCTTCCTCTCTTCTCAATCATTCGCTCTCTTCCTCTCTTCTCACTCTCTGCTCAATCTTTCTCTCTCTCTCTTCCTCTCTCTCTTTTCCTTTTTCTCTCTTCCTCTCTTCTCAATCTTTCTCTCTCTTCTTCTTCTCTCTTTCTCTCTCTCTCTTTCTTTGTCTCTCTCTATCTTTCACTTTCTGACAAAGATCCACACATCCCACTACAAAAGATGTCGGACCTGGGACCAGGAGATGGCTGTCTTCCCTCTTCTATCCAATACTTTGTGCCAAGAAGATGATATCCAAGCCTGTGGACCAGAAGATGACTGTGCATCCCACCTTTGATGATGTCCCACCATTACCGCCTGAGGACTGAGGAATATGAGACTCTGAGTGAAACCAACCCTGATAAACATGAGCTGACTAGAGGACTACCGCCACGTTCTCCCTTCCTGAATAACGTCTGCCAGCGTGGAACATAGCCATTAGGACAGTCAAGAGAATACGGTCAGGATCTGGCTGCCTATGCATAGTTTGTTGGGTGGGGAGATTCATCCACAAGAGATGAGTTATCTCGTGTGCGAGTGAGGTAACCATCGGCATTAGGACAGATCGATAGACTCGGAAAAAGTAAGGAAATACTTTTGGCTATCTCCAAAGGGGGAATGTTATGGACAAGATTATGAACTATTAGGAGTATATAAGAGTTATATGAAGATATCCAAAAACCAGGATTTAAGATGGTGTTTGAACTGCATTCAGACATCACAAGACTCAGACAGTCTGGACTTTCAAGTGACAAGTGAATCATGCTGACATAGCTTAACATAAATGAGGAAATGCATTATACATTACAATTTACTGTATATCACAGAATAAACTATTTTATCCAATAGGAGACATGTTACGTATTCTTGGCTCCTAGCCAACTAGTTCCATTTAAATGTTTGTCCACTTCCGTATTAAACCAGTCATATTTTCTATATAGATCCGTGTCATTTCTCTGGTCTGTATGGAAGAATTAGTATGCATGCTACTATCAAATGACTCATGATTTGGATGCAGACGGGGTTAAGGTAGATGCAAAATTAGATTGCATCACTGTAAATTTATGACCGCCTTAACACCCCTTCTCCCCTAATCCCCAGTCTATAGCATTAGCCTTCCCCAATCTCCTCCCCTTTGAATCTTTAGCTCTATGAGCGGTTACTTGCTCCAGAGTCTGTCTTCCTCCTGGCTTCCGTGTCCATCCTCTTCCATGGTGCCCTGCTGTGATGTCTGCATTGTGGAGACATCATGCTGCAGCAGCATTTTGAAGCCGCAGCACAATGGAGTAGGGAACTGATTGGTGCTCCTCTGACCCTAGCATTGGTACTTCCTGGATCAATCAGGTCCCTGTGTCCATGGTTTATTTGTATTAAATATAAAATTACAAATGTATGGATGTGTGTGCTCCCCTGACTTTGGAAAGACAGCAGATTTCTTAGACTATCTAATGGAAGAGAGATAGGGGGGAGGTAAAAAAAAAATGTCCTCCCTATTTTACTGCTGCCCTCGCAGCCCGCCACCCTATGCACTGGACCTCTGGTGCCTAGTGGTAAATATGGGCCTGCATGGCACTATAGGTAATCTCCTTGGACATTGATGGCAGAGAAAAATTCATGAAAGGTTGTAACACAGGATAGTCTGGATGGTGGAAAAGCAGCCCCAATCAAAATCCAAAGACATTCAAGCTGTCCTGAAGGTTCAGGGTGCATCATTGTCAATGTGAACTATCCATCTACATTTGAATGAAATTAAATTAAAGGAAAGGAGACCCAGGAGGACCCCACTGCTTACACAGAAACATAAAAAGTTAGACTGCAGTTTTTTAAGATGTAAGACAAAACCTTTATAGGAAAGCATCTTGTTTCCTGATGAGACCAATATAGAGCTTTTTGGTAAAGCACATCATTCTACTGTTTATTAAAAATGGTATGAAACCTACAAAAAACCCCACAGTATTTACAGTCAAATATTGTGACGGTTCAAAAATGTTTTCGGGTTGTTTTTCTCCCTCTGGTACTGGGTGCCTTGACTGTATGCAGTTATCATGAATGTTGAACAATACTAAAGGAATTTGGGTGCAATTTAGTGTCCAGTATCAGAAAGCTGGGTTTGCTTCCTAGGTGATTGGTCTTCTAGCAGGACATGGATGGAAACAAAGCGCTGGAGAGTTCTGAGGTGGCCAGTAATGAGTCTGGATCTGAATTTCATTGAACACCTGTGAAGAGAAATGAAAATTGTTGTTGGCAGAGGGCATCTTTCAAATATGAGAGACCTAAAGCAGTTTGCAAAAGAAGAGTGGCCCAAAATTCCAGTTGAGAGGTGTAAGAAGCTGTTGATGGTTATAGGAAGCAATTGTTTGCAGTTATCTATCCCAAATGGTGTGCAAAAAAATATTGAGGGTGCCAACAATTTTGTCCAGCCCAGTTTTGGGGTTTTGTGTGAAATGTCCAATTGCTTTTTTTTCTCTGTGTGTTGTTCCAATACACACAATAGAAATAAACTTGTATAACAAAACATGTAATTACAATCATTTTCTGGAAAAAATACTTCATTTTCTGGAACAATTTCAAGGGTGTCAACACTTTCGACCATGACTGTATATAGGTTGAAACACTGGCGGAAACAGACAAAAAAGGGTCCCAAAGAATAATATATGGACAGTTTGCAGTCCAAGTGTACCGCCCCACGCTCGGCTGCAGTCGAGCCGCTCGGGCCCGGGCTCGCTGATAGGTGGCTCGAGCGCTTCCGGACCCGGGGGCCCCGTGGTCACTTCGATCTGAAAGGGGGGCTGGCGGTTTAGGGGACGTAGGTGTACGGTTGGAACCGTGGTTAAGTTCGTGACGCCACCCACGGGATGTGGTAAAGGTGTAGACACCACCGCTGCAGTTACGGGGCACCCGGGGGAGATGTTTATGCAGCAAGATGTTAACCCCTCCGTGAGCAGGGATTGTGGCCCCGGGACCCGTTGGGTGTTGTGTGGTTGGGCAGTGCAGGGAGGTGTGCAGCCGGAGGGCACTGTTGTACTCACGATTAGTAACACACACAAGTCTCTTGTAAAACACGTTGATGGTGGTCGGTCCCCGTAGCCGGCTGAGTCGGGTACCCCACCCGGTTGGTGGTCTCTGCCTTTTTCCTGCACCATGTTATGTATCTGTAGACTGCCTGCGCTTCCGTGACGGGAGTCCGCTCCCCAGCTCTGTGGATGTCGGGAGAGCCCGTGGGATCTCTTTGCCTGTGCGGTGGCTTTCTATCCCCCTCGTTGGGCTGTTGTCTTCAGTCGGGACTTTGGGTGGGAAAGGACATATAGTCCAGACCGCAATCAGTTAATTAACTCGGTCCAGTGGCTTCTGGACCTCGTTTCAGGGTCTGAGTACCCCCCCTTTGTGCTCCGGTTTCCAGTCGGTTCCCCGGGTCAGTACCAGCGGGCCACTACCCTGTCCCGGTCCACCACGGTTACACAGAGCCGTCTTCCCGACTCCTGCAGGCTGAGGCCACCGCTTGCCTCCTAGCCAAAGGTGCCCGGGTTCCAACCCCGGCACCTGTCAGTTCTCTGCAGACCTGCCACACAGGCCTGCCTCCTCGACAAACTCCTACTAACAACTCCACTCCCAACTGACTAGTGTTTTCCTGCCTCAGGCCCTCAGAACTCCTCGGTGGGCATGGCCAACCGCCTGGCTCCCCCCCCTGGTGTGTCCATCAAGCACTGAGAGAGGTGACTAGGTTTTAATGGTTGGATAATGACACCTTTTTAGGGGACAGGTGTTGTGCGGGTTGCTATCTGTGACTACCTGGCTAGTCCAGGGTGTTACACAGGAACTCATCAAAAAGCTCAATTCAATTTGCTTTGGACTTAGAAATTGGCCCCCTTACCAATTGGGCCTCTGTGCAACTGCACAGTCCGCACCAATGATATTTCCACCCCTGTATTGAAAAAAAGACACCAATCAATCAGGTTCAACCTTTCTCCACCAGTTATACATTGTCTATTGCTAAAATTCCCTCTAGGCACACAAGCACCTGCTTTTATACAAGTTATTGATGTTACTGATGTTAATTTGTGATGTATAGATTTGTACTATTGTATGCAAGGGTGTATCTATAGGGGGTGCAAAGGTCTAAATTAGCCAAAGGGGCATTATTGTCCCTTAACTACATAACAAGTCTCTAGAATTCTAAATGGGGTACCATAGTCTTCCTAATCTGTGTTGGGTTTCTGGGGCTTCATGTTACACCTCTGGCTTTTACTTAGCCTGAAAGGTCATGGCAATTGCAACTGTGACACCACAACCACCCACAGACACACTGTAAAAAACTCATCAATAATGGTAAGGACTGACACCAGGCCCATTATGTATGTAGCAACCATTCGTTAACCCACTTCTGACCTCTCCTGGAGGTTTAAAATGAAGCTCTCCCACTTTCTCATTCTGATCATTGTAGCAACAGCTGAGTGACTAAAACCCTGCTGCAGGTCATCAAAGAGCATCAGGCCGAGAGAATAAAGTGAAAAATATAAAAAAAAAAAGCAAAAAGCTTGTCTGCTCACCCATCTACTTAAATTTATGGGAAATACTGTATAGATATTTCCATGGTGTGAGGTGCATGGAAGGTATCAGTGGTCTCCAGCAGCTGGAAATAAGTCATCAGCTCAGCAGTTATCCAGCACTTTTGTGGTTTTAAAAACAAGTCTTTGTTTGATGTTCCTTAAAAAAAACATACATGAAAAATTATAAATTCCAGTTACAAACCTTCTGAATTTGAAACATGGCTACCTTTCTTTTATGCATGTATTTTTTTTTTAATGGATTTCAAATAAAGTCTTAAATTTTAACTCAAAATTCTGCTGGATGACTGCTGAACTGAAGTAAAGATTTATCAAAGTAGGAAAGAGGAAGAAAGGGTCGAATCAGGGGGCAAGGTCTGAGGTGGAGGTCGATATGCTGACAGTTTATTATTATTCAGATTAGAATGTATATGTATTTTTCACTATTGATTTTATTTTTGTGCTTTACATTGAACCAAATCTATAAATACCTACCTTGCAGAAATGCATTGTGGACACAAATACAGTATACACATTACTGTTCAAAAGCTTGGGGTCACCCAGAAAATTTTGTCTTCTCCATATAAATCATACTTTTATTTATCAAATGAGTTGCATAATGAATAGAAAATATAGTCCAGACATTGACTAGGTTAGAAATAATGATTTTTACTTGAAATAATAATTTTCTCCTTCAAACTTTGCTTTCGTCACAGAATACTCCTTTGTGGCAATTCCAGCTTTGCAGACCTATGGCATTCTAGCTGTTAATTTGCGGAGGTAACCTGGAGATATTTCCCCCCATGCTTCCAGAATCCCCTCCCACAAGTTGGATTGGCTTGATGTGCACTTTTTGTGTACCATATGGTCAAGCTGCTCCCACAACAGCTCAATAGGGTTGAGATCTGGTGACTGGGCAGGCTGCTCCATTACAGATAGAATACCAGCTGCTTGCTTCTTTCCTGAATAGTTCATGCATAATTTGGAGGTGTGCTTTGGGTCATTGTCCTGTTGTAGGATAAAATTGGCTCCAATCAAGCGCTCTCCACAGGGTATGGCATGTCGTTGCAAAATGGAGTTATAGCCTTCCTTATTCAAAATCCCTTTTACCTTGTACAAATCTCCCACTTTACCAGCACCAAAGCAACCCCAGACCATGACATTACCTCCACCATGCTTGACAGATGACATTAGGCACTCTTCCAGCATCTTTTCAGCTGTTCTGCATCTCACAAATGTTCTTCTGTGTGATACAAACACCTCAAACTTTGATTCGTCTGTCCATAACACTTTTTTCCAATCTTCCTCTGTGCAATGTCTGTGTTCTTTTGCCCATATTAATCTTTTCCTTTTATTAGCCAGTCTAAGATATGGCTGTTTCTTTGCCACTCTGCCCTGAAGGCCAGCATCCTGGAGTCGCCTCTTCACTGTAGACGTTGACCCTGGCATTTTGTGGGTACTATTTATTGAAGCTGCTAGTTGAGGACCTATGAGGCGTTGATTTCTCAAACTAGAGACTCTAATGTACTTCTCTTGTTGCTCAGTTGTGCAGCGGGGCCTCCCACTTCTCTTTCTACTCTGGTTAGAGCCTGTTTGTGCTCTCCTCTGAAGGGAGTAGTACACACTGTTGTAAGTTTCTTGGCAATTTCTTGCATGGAATATCCTTCATTTCTAAGAACAAGAATAGACTGTTGAGTTTCACATGAAAAGTCTCTTTTTCTGGCCATTTTGAGAGTTTAATGGAACCAACAAATGTAATGCTCCAGTTTCTCAACTAGCTCAAAGGAAGGTCAGTTTTAAAGCTTCTCCAATCAGCAAAACTGTTTTCAGCTGTGCTAACATACTTGCATAACGGTTTTCAAGGGATTTCTAAACATCCATTAGCCTTCTAACACAGTTAGCAAACACAATGTACCATTAGAACACTGGAGTGGTGGTTGTTGGAAATGGGCCTCTATACACCTATGTAGATATTGCATTAAAACCAGACATTTGCAGCTAGAATAGTCATTCACCACATTAACAAGGTATAGAGTGTATTTCTCTGTAATTTATTGTTAGCTTCATTGAAAATAATGTGCTTTTCTTTCAAAATTAAGGAAATATCTAAATGACCCTAAACTTTTGAACTGTAGCATATATATATATATATATATATATATATATATATATATACATACACACATATATATATATATATATATATATATATATATATATATATATATATATATATACATATATGTATATATATATATATATATATATATATATATATATATATATATAAAAATAGTTTTGGGGGGGTTCATATTTTACATGTGAAAAATTAAAATAGGGAGATTTCTGTGCTCAGATAACTTTGACCAAGGTTTCAGACCTTAATTAGCCCGTTAGGGATATGACTTGTTTACTATCATCGTTTAAAGAAGCCAGTTGATGCAAATTTCACAGCCTTATTAAAAAAAAAAACAGTGTTATATAATCTTGTGCCAAAAAACAGCAGCCACGGGTTCTTATAAACAGCTGCCTAGGACTTTGAAAATGAAAAAGAAAATGTTGGAGGCCTAAAAAGCAGGAGAAGACTATAAGAAGATAGCAAAGCGTTTTCAAGTTGCCCTTTACTCAATTTGAAATGTAATTAAGAAAGGGCAGTTAACAGGAACAGTGGAGGCCAAATAATGTCTGGAAGACCAAACAAAATTTATGTGAGAGCTGCTCATAGAATTGTTAGAGAAAATAAAATCAGAACCCCTGTTGACTGCAAAAGACCTTCAGGAACATTTAGCAGACTATGAAGTTGTGGTACATTGTTCTACTATTCAGAGAAACCTGCACAAATATGGTCTTCATGGAAGAGTCATCAAAGGAAAACCTATTCTTGGTCTTCTTCATAAAATTGAACTTCAGAAGTATGCAAAAGAACATCTTTCACGCTTCTGGTATCTTGGCACCGCTCCGTACCCATTGATCCGGTCTCTGTGTCCCGGCACTGCTCTGTACCCACTGATCCGATCTCTGTGTCCCAGCACCGCTCCGTACCCACTGATCCGGTCTCTGTGTCCCGGCACTGCTCCGTACCCACTGATCCAGTCTCTGTGTCTCGGCACCGCTCCGCACCCACGGATCCGGTCTCTGTGTTCCCGGTTCCTCTGCGTCCTGTCCCCGGCCTTCTGTGCTTGCCTCTGGCTCCCGGGCTTCACGCATGTGCGTTAGGGCGTGGGTGCGCTCAGTCACCTGGTCTTATAGGGCCAGCATCCCTGGAACAGGATGTGGCTGATTGCAGGTGCATCTAGGCCCTCTGGTGGGGTGACCAGACAGTCCCTGTATAGGGGTTAGCTCCTGGTTGCCTCGCTGGGGGAGTCCGGGGCACAGTCCCATTAATCCACCTATAGTACGTTACAGATTGATCAGGCCATGGATTCCGCCGGAGCACAAGCGTCTGAGCTGGCTGAACTGCAACAGGAACTGGTGCGACAGCGTGAGACCCTAACCCGCATACTGAATTTCTTGTCGTCTGTGGACCACCGTTTGTACACGATACAGACCGCAGCCACGTCCCCATCGACTCAAAAAACAGCGACTACATCCGCACCTGTTTTCTCTTCAGCGTCGCAACTCCGCCTCGCTGCTCCGCCTCGTCATGCTGGGGATTCCAAGACCTGCAGAGGCTTACTGAACCAATGCTCTCTGCAGTTTAAGTTGCTCCCACATCTGTTTGTCTCGGACCAAGCAAAGGTGGCCTTCATGATGTCCCATCTTGAGGGGGAGGCGTTGGCTTGGATGAACCCCCTGTGGGAGTGAGAAGATCCGGTTACCCACGACATTCGGGAGTTTTTGGAGACCTTTCACCGTACCTTTGATGAGTCCAGGCGCACCACCTCAGTGGCTTCTTCGCTCCTTTGGGTACGCCAAGGCTCCCTAACGGTGGCTCAGTATGCCATCTGTTTTCGCACACGCTTGCCTCTGAACTAGGCTGGAACAAAGAAGCGTTGTCCGCCGACTTCTGGGAGGGTCTTTCCAGTCGCATCAAGGACGAGTTGGCAGGCCATGATGTACCTCCTACCTTGGATGGCCTAATCTCTCTGGCCTCCCGGATTGACCTCCGCTTTCAAGAATGGTCCCAGGAAGTCCTCCATGAGAGGAGACCGGTACGCCACGTTCCTACTCCAAAGACTTCCGTTCCTCCACAGTTAATGTCGTCCGATTCGTCTACCCCTGAACCCATGCAAGTGGATCGTCTGGGTCAAGCTGCCTTGCACCGAGCAGAGCGGTTTGCTAAGGGTCTATGCCTATAATGTGGAGACAACACACATCTGATCTGTTCCTGTCCTAAGAGGCCGTAATCCCAAGGCCTAGGGTTGGTAGGAGAGGTCACTCTAGACGCCCAGTCTCTCTCGCCACCGGTCACGCTGACCATCCAAGTGACAGTGGAGGAGTATCTGTTCACTGCGGAGGCATGTTTGGATTCTGGCTCAGCGGGCAATTTTATTCAACAGGCCACGGTGGACAGATATCACATAGCGGTCACGGCACTCTCGGATCCCCTGGTAATCACTTCCGTGGACGGTAAACCTCTCTCCGAGTCCGTGTTCTTCATCCCAACCTCCGTGGAACTCCGTATGGGTGCATGGCACACGGAACAGATTGCCTTCTATGAGCCTACCCTGGCTGCAAGTACATGAACCCGTCGTCAGTTGGCGTTCTGGGGAGATCGTCAAATGGGGCCAGGCCTGCCGTGATCCTTGTCTGCAGCCAGTTCGTCCATGCCATCTGCCCCCGTCCCAGGATGCCATGTCCCGGTCCTTTGTACCTGCAGAGCACGTGGAAGAGAAGGACCAGCCCATCGTCTGTCCTCGTAAGGTCATATCGGTGTCTCCGGTCACCTTGTCACAACTCCCCCCGGGGAGAACCTTCATTGCAGCGATTGACAGACGGAGAGTTCTTCTTTGGGGTCATTCCTCGAAGGAGGCTGGACATGCGGGTCAGAAGAAGACTCGGTGACTGATCGCTCGTCACTATTGGTGGCCGTCTCTCCGTAAGGACGTCATCTCCTTTGTGTCAGAATGTCCGTCCTGTGCCCGCAACAAGAAACCCCGGCAGCTACCCTCTAGCTCTTGTGTCCCTGCTGCCGAGGCTCTCTCCACAGATTTCTCCGACATACGGAGTGCCGTCAAGACATCCTTGGAACGTGCCTCTCTTCGGATGGAAAGACATGCCAACATCAACACCTTGTTCCTCCTTACTTCGCCCCAGGGGATAAGGTGTGGCTGTCCTCCAAAGCCGTTTGGCTGAAGATCCCATTGTATGAGTTGGGCTCCCAGTATATCGGTCCCTTCCCGGTTCTCAAACGCATCGACGAAGTCACGTATGCACTGCAGCTTCCGTCCACAATGCGTCTCCCGATGTCTTCCATGTATCCCTGCTTCAACCGGTTGTCCTCTTGCCCTACTTCCTTGATACCGGTAGTTCTTCTCCTCCCCTTGCTGATGATAATACTGTGTGCGAGGTAAGAGATATCTTGGCCATGAAGAGGGTGAGAGGTAGGTCGTATTTTCTCATTGATTGGGAGGGCTCGGTCCTGAAGTACGATCCTGGGTACCTCGGGAGGTCATTGCTGCTCCTCTGCTGTGCCGCTTCCTGTCCAGGCTGCGGGGAGGAGGGCGTGAGGGGGGGGTACTGTCACGCTTCTGATGTCCTGGCACCGCTCCGTACCCACTGATCCGGTCTCTGTGTCCCGGCACCGCTCCATACCCAGTGATCCGGTCTCTGTGTCCCGGCACCGCTCTGTTCCCACCGATCCGGTCTCTGTGTCCCGACACCGCTCCATACTCACTGATCCAGTCTCTGTGTCCCGGCACCGCTCCGTACCCACTGATCCGGTCTCTGTGTCCCTGGTTCCTCTGTGCCCTGTCCCTGGCCTTGTGTGCTTGCCTCTGGCTCCCGGGCTTCACGCATGCTCGTTAGGGAATGGGCGCGCTCAGTCACCTGGTCTTATAGGGCCAGCATCCCTGGAACAGGATGTGGCTGATTGCAGGTGCAGGGTATAAAAGACTTCCTGTTACTTATGGGCGGTGCCTGATCAATGTGTTTCCATAGCTAGGTGTTTAGGTCTTTCTGTCCCTTGTCTCCCGTATAACACTGTCTCTTCTGCAGAGCCCGTCTGACGTCCTGACCTGGTCTAGATTGCTGATCCTCCAGGAAGCGTCCCGGTGACTGTCTGTTGTGGATCCCACCATTTTCCCTCAGCCTGATCCCATCACCGGTCCCCGATTCCACCTGGTAACCTCAGCCTGCTATTCTTGCTGGATCCGGACCCCGTCAGCTGTTCCTTCTCAGCACCTGAACGTGGTTCCGGACATCCGTCCTGTCTACGGTTCCCTGTGGACTAAAAGACTTTCCCTGTGCAGATCTCTGAAGGACTCAGACCCCGTACTCCTAGTGTTCCGGCTACCGTGCATTTAGGCCCTCTTCTGGTGGGGTGACCGGACAGTCCCTGTATAGGGGTTAGTTCCTGGTTGCCTCGCTGGGGGAGTCCGGTGCACGGTCCCATGAATCTACCTCCAGTACGTTACAACATCTAAACAAGCCTAATTCATTTTGGAAACAAGCCCTGTGGATCGATTAGGTTAAAATGGAACTTTTTAGATACAATGATCAAAGTAGGCACAGAATTTCAGGAAAAGAACATCTTGCCAACCTTTAAGATTGGGGGTGGATCCAATATGCTTTGGGGTCATGTTGCAGCCAATTGCACTGGAAAAATGTCAACACATTTTTTTATGCAAACATAACAACATCTGTAAAAAAGATGAAGTTGAATATAGGATGGCTTCTACAAATGGATAATGATCTTAAACATATGTCAAAATCCACAATAGATGACCTCAAAAGGCGAAAGATGAAGGTTTTACAATGGTCCTCAGAGTACCCTAATCTGAACATCATTGAAATCTGTGGCTAGACCTCAAAAGAGCAGTGCATGCAAGATGAGCCAGAAATCTCACAGAACTGGAAGACTTTTCCAAAGAAGAATGGATGAAAATCCCTCAAACAAGAAATGAAAGACTCTTGGCTGGCTACAAATGGCTTTTACAAGCCACAAGGTATACCATGTAGGGAGCCCAAACTTTTGCACTGCCCAATTTTCCTTTTTTGTTAATTTAAAAAATTAAACATGACATTTATTTTTGCTTATAATACAATGGAAATGTGTCATCTTTAACTTTATGCCTTTTAGAGATCCTTTAGGGTAAGAACGCACTTTGCGTTTCCACCTGCGTTTCAGCTGCTTTTTAGGTCCGTTTTGAGATGCACCTTTTTCATGCCAAAAGGCATGTTTTCATTTTCCAGCAAAGTCAATGGAAAATGGTGATTTTCAGACCGCACTTTGCATTTCTAAACGCTGCGTTTAATTTGCATATTTTGTGGCAAAAACCATGAGTTCAAAGAAGCAGCATGTCAATTGTTTTTGCCATTTTGGGTGCGTTTTGCTAACATTGAAGTCAATGAGAAATGGCAAAAACCAAGAATCTTCAAATTTCCTGCGTTTACCTGCTTTTTTGGTGCAGAAAACATGCGTTTTGGACTTACAAAACGCATGCTTTTTGGACATTAAAATAATGATTTCATATGTCCCTTTTCACACACACATAGTCCGACAATTAAATTAAAGAAAAATAATAATTTATTGCTATTTTTCCAATAAATAGTATATTACCGCTATAATTTTAATAAATATTTCTATTTTCTTTTTTATTTCTGAAATTATGTATTTATTCCTTTTTTTTTTTCTCTTTTTTTCACTGTGTTTGACTGTTTAAACTTTATTTAGCAGTGTCTTGATGTTCAAAACGCATCTGTCAAAATGCAGGTGGAAAAGCATGTAAAAAGCGCTGAAAACGCATCTAAAACGCGGTAAATCCGCATGCGTTTTTAGCGCTAAATTTCTGGAAAAGGCAACTTTGGTCAAATCAATTAAGGCATAAACTTGCGTTTTGAACTGCAAGTAGGAGAACGCAAAGTGCGTTCTTAGCCTAAATCTTCAAATTGCTTAACTTTTCACAATAACAGTAATTTTGACCGTGGTGCCCAAACTTTTACATGTCATTGTATGTGCCTATACACACTTGTTACCATTACTCTTTGGTAGTATTCTGCCATTTGGTGGCAACCCTTGGTTTTTTAATCATATTTTGCTTAATTTGTGTCACTTATAGGCCTTTTCTTGCTTTCAATGTTCCTTGTTTTTACTTTTAAATTCTATTTTCATGGTGTAGCTGTGTATCTCACTAAAATGTTTATAGTGTGTACAGTAGAAATACATTTTGTCTGATGTTTGATTATGACTGGAACAACGCATATGATATATAAGGCTTTATCAGGCATGGAGACCCTGATAATGTAAGGGAAAGACAGACAGAAGGAGAGAGAGCTGGGTTGCTACATTCACTTACCATCTTTCTATCAGTAAATTGCCAGTAATATTGATCCATATGTAAATAGTGACATATAGGAAATATCTAAAAATAATGTCAGACTGCTAAAACATAAGTCTGTGCGCACAGTGCATCTTTTTGCAGACTTGTTGCAGACTGTGGCACAAATCTGCATGTCTATCTTTATGCCAGCAAAGTCAATGAGATTTCTGAATACTGTGCTCATGTTACTTATTTTTTCCTTGCAGATTTGGTGCAGACAATAATCTGCAGCATGTCAATTGTTGGTGTTTTTTAGCCCATCTATCCATTCACTTCATGTAAAAAAACGCATTGCACAAAAACGTGCCAAACACGCCTGCGCTTTTTGGTGCGTTATCCTTTCAGAAGTTGCATATTTGATGCAGAAAATGTCTGCACCAAATCTGTACCATGCACACATAGTATCAGAGTATGCTCACACGAGTGTATGACTCGCGCGAGTGAAATACGGGAAAATCTTTCATTGCACTCGGACCAATGTTAGTCAATGAGGGAGAGCAGTTGGTTAGCTTTTTCCTCATCCAGTTCTGGATGAGAGAAAATTCAAAACATGCTGCAATTTGTTGCCGAAATTGTGTGAGACTCGCCAATACAAGTCAATAGGAGCGAGAAAGAAACGGACGTCACACAGACGGCACACAGACCTTCCTAGAGACGTCTGTTTTATGGATACATTAATATCATGTAGCACAGAACACTGTAAATGACTGTAAATGACGAATAGCTGCTGAGAAAAAACAGATTGCACATGGACAGCACACGGACAGCACACGGAGAGCACACGGAGAGCACATGGATGACAAATGAGGAAAAAAATTACCCACTTGTATAGTACACATGGATACCACTCGTCCGACTCTCCTGGACAAGAATGAAACCATTTTTTGGTACGATCGTGTGATTCCAGCCTAGGGCCTCTTCTCTACTAGCGTTTTTTTTCTCCTAATTCCATCGCATTGAGAAACGGTTTGCAATCTTGCAAATGGTTTCTAATGATGCTGTCTCCATTTCCCTGTTTTTCTCAGACGATACACGGGCTCTCCTTGAAATCGCAGCATGCTGCGATTTGATGCGATTCTCAGCTCTCTCACCCCCATGCAAGTCAGAATCCGGGTGGCATGCGCATGTCACACGGATCCTGACACTTGCATACCGCGTCAGACTGGCTACCAGAGGAATCTCCTGTAAAACCAGTCCTGGCCGCGGTTACATGCACTGCACTCCGGAGCTGTCACCTGAGCTCCAGAGTGCAGCCTGAACAGCGAGCGCTGAGTGATGGATTCCCCGGCGATTGCTGTTCAGGTCAGCACAGCTGCAAACAGACCAGGCAGATGCTGGAGCTCAGATTACAGCTCTGGAGCTCAGTGCAGGTGTGGCGCCCCAGGACCTGGTCGCCACAACAGCATTGCCCTCCCAAAGGGTTAATGCTGAGCCTGGAGGTAATTGGGAGATCTATTGGCCAGTAAGTTAACACCCAACACAGTTCTCCCTCCGGCCAGCAGAGGGAGCTCTGAACCTGGAACTTCAGGGAGCATTCCTTAAGTCTGGCTGAAGGGAGGAAGTAGTGGGTAGTCTGGACACAGGAGTGAAAGAGTGCAGACGCAGAGTAGTGCTGCCTTGTGAAACTGGGGCCTAGAGCTGGGATAGCTTGGCCCAGTGAAGCAAGAGGAGCAGTGAGGCACAGCAGAGACTCGGACATCGGAGTCTGTAGTTGCCAGGGCATAAAATCCATCCCTGGTAGCTGAATCCGGAGGGCAGGAGAGCTGCAAGCCCCTGGCCCAGAAGTAATCTGAAGGTACAGCTGCATTCCAAGGGCCCGGTGTGGACTTCAGCAGAGAAGCACCAGAGAGGGCCTGCGCAGTCTACCACACAGAAAAGGGGACGAACAACAAGTCCCAGCAGCAAGAGGGCAATTGCAAACCCAAAGTGCAGTGTCCTAAAACAGCAGAGAAAGATTAAGGAGTAGGCCTCATACTCAACTGGCCAAAGATCACCCCAGGCACCTCCAGGCCGGCCGGATCATCTTTACCATCTGTGACGGTCTCCCTGGACTAAGTTTCTGCCGAGTAAAAGAGGAGAAGGTAAAGAGACTACTGTTTGTGCCTGTTTCTTTCATTGCTTGTCGGCCCTGCACCGTGTTAGTCACACAACACCATAGACTTCCACAAGCACCAACTGTGCCCCGGGCATTGCTCCACCTGTGGGGAGCAGTACCACCATTGCTGCTATAACATCATCCCGGTGGCCTCACACAGCAGCGGCGGCTTAATAGCCGCATACCACAGGTGGCGTCACGAATACACACTTAAAGTCATCAGCCACATATTCAACTGACACCCACCAGGGCCACGGAGCCGGGCCCAGCCACCACTGACTACCACCGGACTAGTCCAGCCCGGCACCGGGTGTCCCACAGCCCTGGGGTGGGCGAGTCACAGGTAACCGCGGCCAGGACTGGTTTTACAGGAGATTTCTCCCGTAGCCAGTCCTACACTGCTTACCTAAAAACTCACATAGCACCCGCAAGACGCTCACATGTCATACGGATGCTATGTGAGAAAAAAAACACACAACTTACGCAGATCACACGCAGGATACTCAACTCACATTTTGAGCCGAGTATCGCTGTGTTTTTTTACACGCTAGTGGAGAAGAGGCCTAGGGCCCCTTCTCCATTAGCGTGTAAAAAAACACAGCGATACTCGGCTCAAAATGTGAGTCGAGTATCCTGCGTGTGATCTGCGTATGGTGTGTGTTTTTTTTCCTCTCATAGCATCCGTATGACATGTGAGCGTCATGCGGGTGCTATGTGAGTTTTTAGGCAAGCAGCGTCAGACTGGCTACATGAGAAATCTCCTGTAAAACCAGTCCTGGACACGGTTACCTGCACTCAGCTCCAGAGCTGTAATCTGAGCTCCAGCGTCTGCCTGATCTGTTTGCAGCTGTGCAGACCTGACCAGCAATAGCCGGGGAATCAATCACTCGGCGCTCGCTGTTCAGGCTGCAGTCTGGAGCTCAGGGGACAGCTCCGGGGTTCAGTGCAGGTAACAGCGGTCAGGACTGGTTTTACAGGAGATTCCTCCGGTACCAGTCTGACCCGGTATGCAAGTGTCAGGATCCGTGTGACATGCGCATGCCACCCGGATTCTGACTTGCATGGAGGGTGAGAGAGCTGAGAATCACATCAAATCGCAGCATGCTGCGATTTCAAGGAGACTCCGTGTATCGTCAGAACAAAACGGGGAAATGGAGACAGCCTCATAGGAAACCATTTGCAAGATTGCAATCCGTTTCTCAAGGTGAGGAAATATGCAGGACAAAAACGCTAATGGAGAAGGGGCCTAAGGCCTCTTCTCCACTAGCGTTTTTGTCCTGCAAATTCCCTCGCATTGAGAAACGGTTTGCAATCTTGCAAATGGTTTCCTATGAGGCTGTCTCCATTTCCCCGTTTTTTAAGGACTCTACACAGGCTCTCCATGAAATCGCAGCATGCTGCGATTTGATGCGATTCTCAGCTCTGTCACCCTCATGCAAGTCAGAATCCGGGTGGCATGCGCATGTCACACGGATCCTGACACTTGCATACCGGGTCAGACTGGCTACCGGAGGAATCTCCTGTAAAACCAGTCCTGGCCGCGGTTACATGCACTGAACCCCGGAGCTGTCACCTGAGCTCCAGACTGCAGCCTGAACAGCGAGCGCCGAGTGATGGATTCCCCGGCGACTGCTGGTCAGGTCAGCACAGCTGCAAACAGATCAGGCAGACGCTGGAGCTCAGATTACAGCTCTGGAGCTGAGATCAGGTAACCGCGGCCAGGACTGGTTTTACAGGAGATTTCTCCCGGAGCCAGCCCTACACTGCTTACCTAAAAACTCACATAGCACCCGCATGACGCTCACATGTCATACGGATGCTATGAGAGGAAAAAAAACACACACCATACGCAGATCACACGCAGATCACACGCAGGATACTCGACTCACATTCTGAGCCGAGTATCGCTGTGATTTAAAAAACGCTAATGGAGAAGGGGCCTAAGGCCCCTTCTCCACTAGCGTTTTTTAAATCACAGCGATACTCGGCTCAAAATGTGAGTCGAGTATTCTGCGTGTGATATGCGTACAATGTGTGTTTTTTTCCTCACATAGCATCCGTATGACATGTGAGCATCATGCGGGTGCTATGTGAGTTTTTATGTAAGCAGCGTCAGACTGGCTACAGGAGAAATCTCCTGTAAAACCAGTCCTGGCCGCGGTCACCTGCACTCAGCTCCAGAGCTGTAATCTGAGCTGCAGCGTCTGCTGATCTGTCTGCAGCTGTGCTGACCTGACCAGCAATCGCCGGGGAATCCATCACTCGGCGCTCGCTGTTCAGGCTGCAGTCTGGAGCTCAGGGGACAGCTCCGGGGTTCAGTGCATGTAACCCCGGCCAGGACTGGTTTTACAGGAGATTCCTCCGGTAGCCAGTCTGACTCGGTATGCAAGTGTCAGGATCCGTGTGACATGCGCATGCCACCCGGATTCTGACTTGCATGGGGGTGAGAGGGCTGAGAATCGCATCAAATCGCAGCATGCTGCGATTTCATGGAGAGCCTGTGTAGAGTCCTTAAAAAACGGGGAAATGGAGACAGCCTCATAGGAAACCATTTGCAAGATTGCAATCCGTTTCTCAAGGCGAGGAAATATGCAGGACAAAAACGCTAATGGAGAAGAGGCCTAAGGCCTCTTCTCCACTGGCGTGTAAAAAAACACAGCGATACTCAGCTCAAAATGTGAGTCGAGTATCCTGCGTGTGATCTGCGTGTGATATGCGTACAGTGTGTGTTTTTTTCCTCACATAGCATCTGTATGACATGTGAGAGTCATGCGAGTGCTATGTGAGTTTTTATGCATATCGCGTCAGACTGGCTACAGGAGAAATCTCCTGTAAAACCAGTCCTGGCCGCGGTTACCTGCACTCAGCTCCAGAGCTGTCACCTGAGCTCCAGCGTCTGCCTGATCTGTTTGCAGCTGTGCTGACCTGACCAGCAGTCGCCGGGGAATCCATCACTCGGCGCTCGCTGTTCAGGCTGCACTCTGGAGCTCAGGTGACAGCTCCCGGGTTCAGTGCATGTAACCGCGGCCAGGACTGGTTTTACAGGAGATTCCTCCAGTAGCCAGTCTGACCCGGTATGCAAGTGTCAGGATCCGTGTGACATGCGCATGCCACCCGGATTCTGACTTGCATGAGGGTGACAGAGCTGAGAATCGCATCAAATCGCAGCATGCTGCGATTTCATGGAGAGCCCGTGCAGAGTCTGGAAAAAAAGGGGAAATGGAGACAGCCTCATAGGAAACCATTTGCAAGATTGCAAACCGTTTCTCAATGCGAGGGAATTTGCAGGAAAAAAACGCTAGTGGAGAAGAGGCCTAATACAGATTTCGGTATCCACTCACGAGCAGAGATAGGTGTCCTTTAAGGGTATGCGCACACGAGCGTATGAATTGGATGAGTGCAATGCGAGAAAATCTCTCATTGCACTTGGACCAATGTTAGGGGTACTTTGAACGTTGCGACATCGCTAGCGATTGTAGCGATGCCGAGCGCGATAGTCCCCGCCCCGTCGCAGATGCGATATCTTGTGATAGCTGCCGTAGCGAACATTATCGCTACGGCAGCTTCACAACCACTTACTTGCCCTGCGACGTCGCTCTGGCCGGCGACCCGCCTCCTTCCTAAGGGGGCGGGTCATGCGGCGTCACAGCGACATCACATGGCAGGCGGCTAATAGAAGCGGAGTGGCCGAGATGAGAGGGACGTAAACATCCCGCCCACCTCCTTTCTTCTTCATTGCAGGCGGAACGCAGGTAGGGAGATGTTCCTCGCTCCTGCGGCTTCATACACAGCGATGTGTGCTGCCGCAGGAACGAGGAACAACATCGTACCTGACGCTGCAGCGAAATTATGGAAATGACTGACACTACACAGATCACCGAATTTTGACGCTTTTGCGATCGTTTATCGGTGCTTCTAGGCTTTACACGTTGCGACGTTGCACTGGATGTGCGTCACTTTCGATTTGACCCCTACGAGATCGCAGTAGCGATGTCGCAACGTGCAAAGCCCCCCTTAGTCAATGAGGCAGAGCAGATGGTCAGCTTTTCTCTCATCCAGATTCTGGATGAGATAAAAGTCGCAACATGCTGCGATTGTATCCAGAAAACGTCCGAGACTCGCCAATACAAGTCAATGGGTGCGAGAAAAAAAAACGGATGTCACACGGACTGCACACGGACCATCCTATTCATGTCCGTTTTTATGGATACATTACCATTATGTAGCACTGTAAATGGTATTGTAAATGGCTGTAAATAATAATAGCTGCTGAGAAAAAACTGATTGCACACTGACAGTATACTGACAGCACACTGACAGCACACTGAGAGCACACTGAGCACACACTGAGTGCACACGGATGACAAGTGAGAAAAAAATCGTCCTACTGTCCTGGATGAGAATGGGACTGCTTTTGCATACGTTCGTGTGAGTCCAGCCTTAGTCTGATCATGGCTCTTATGACATAAATGACTCAATTTAATCCACCATGAATTGCAAGGTTGCCAACTTGACATTTTTTTTTCTGGACAGTTTATCAAAAAATCACAGAGAGACAGTATTTTTATGGACATGTTGCACCCACGTGGCAGGGGGTTAACTTTACTCGTCGCCGGGCCGGTGATGTCAGGTCTGGGGATGTCATGGGTGGCCCTGCTCAGCTTCGTGGCCCCGAGGCGTACAATTAAAGGGGAGGCTGGTGGGGATAATTTTACTCGTGACGCCACCTGTGTTATGTGGCCAGGGACTAGCCGCCGCTGCAGGTGATGTTCTCCGGGGCTGATGGTGTTGCATCACAGCATCCCTCTTCCTAGGTGTGATTTGCCTTGTCCCTTGTGGCGAGCAGCGGGAGCCGGATGTAGGGACCACCGGTATTTCTGCAGTTCCGGGCTCTACTATGCTGCTTCGTCTTGGGAGTCTCTGTTGGGCCAGGCAGTGTGGAACCTCCTGCCCTCCGCGTTTACTGCTGGGCCATTAGTACCCGACAGTCGAGGACCCCAGTGTCCTGATTCAGCGCTTGGTCCTGGAAAGCTTGAGACAGCTCTCTAACAGCGACCATTCTCTTTCACTACTACTAGAGTTCTAAATGTTCTCTTCCTGTTCCTCTCTCTCTAATCCCTCCCCAGCCCAGAATGCACAGGAAAGCTCGTCCCAAACAGCACTTGACCTCCCCCTCCTGGCCTAGGAAGTGTTGTGTGTGTGATTGTACCTGGCATAGAGGTCTCCCCTCTGCTCCCAGGCATAGCATTGCCCTCCGGTGAGGAGAACAATGCCACTGTGGCTCCCATGACCACTGGGGTGCCACAGACACATTGGAAAACCATACTAAATCATTATGATTGTAAGAGATACATGTCTACAGCCCATAATTCTGATATAAAAACATTAGCTGCCTTCACTGTTTACGTACAGTCCAAATATATATTTCTCCTGGTTCAAAAAAATCATGGACGCATTCATGTTTTTGTACGAGCTGAGCAAAAAAGTGCCCTATTTTTACACTGTCTATAAATTTCTGGACAGTTGGTAGCACTGATCTAGTGTTGCCAATTCCTCTATAATTTAGAACATCCAGAAAAATAATCTTTTGGCGCTAATTCTATAGGTCAAAAAGAGAAAGAACCAGTGAGTAATAATTACATCATTTTATGTTTTTACAAATACAGCATATTTTTGCACTATTTAAGTATATTGCATTGTATATCCTTTGCGTAGTTTAACGTATTTTTTTTCCTGCAAAAAATATGTAACATACCTCTATCCACACTCAATTTTCTAATAGTTTAAAGTAGATGGGACTTGAATCTTTACACCTTAAAGGAAACATGTCAGGTTTCATATGCCTTGTAACCTACAAGCAGGGTGATGTGTGGCCTAAAAAACCCTTCCTACAATTCCCTGTGTTGTATAATGAATTTATAAAAAATGTTTTATAACTTACATGGTCCATATGTAAATGAGCAGCGGGACTAGTTCCCAGGGTGTCGCATTCCCCCGTCTAGTTTGTCTTCTTTCTGTGGTATGACGCACCTGTGGGAGTGATACCATGGATTTACATGAGCGATGCCACCATAAGCTCCTGGAGATCCTGCGCGTGCGTGCTTCTCATTCGTGCATCCTTCTAACTGAGTGTTGGCTTGCCGGCTTTAGACGCTCTCTTCACATGGTCGGAAGCGCAGCCTTCTGATCATGTGAAGCTGACAAGCAAACACCCGGCTAAGAAGGCTGAACGAATGAAAAGCGCACACGCTGATACCTACCTCTAACAGCAGGAATTGGAACAACCTCTGATTGCTAATGTTTATCTCCTTAAAGAGAACCTGTCAGGTGCAATATGCAACCAAAAACAAGAGCAATTCTGGGTGCATATTGCTAATCCCTGCCTAATCGTCCCTGTATACACTAACATAGATAAAGGGATCTTTAGAAAAAGTATTTTATAAGATATGCTAATGAGGCCAGCGAATAGTCACAAGGGCATTACTTCCCTGGGCTGATCAGCCCACATAACATGTAAGCACGCCCTTGTGGGCGTACTAACATGCTAACGAATGCACAGCATCAGAGGCATGGTTGCTGTCACTTCTCTACTGTCACTGTGCCACCCCAGGAGCACTGGTCCTGTTCGGGGACGCCACAGTGCAAGGAATCTTCTGGCCACGGGTTAGTCAGGTTAACTTCTATGAGGATTGTGACGCCACTCTCGGTATTTGTGGTCAGGGGTGTGACCACCACTGCAGTTTGGGGAACGCCTGGCGCTGATGTTAGATGCAGTAAGTTGTTGTGGCCTCCCGAGAGTGAGGCTGGCCCCAGGGCCCAGTGTAAGTGTGTAGTACCACAGGTCGCAAAAGAACTCACACACAAGCAGCAAAGTCTTTCATGGTTTTTACTCACTTTCAAATGGTAGCTGTGAGTCAACCCGGGCGATGCTATGGTGAACCAGGTTAAACCAGGTACCCCTTTGGCTGGTGTAGGGGTGACTGCTGACTCACCTTCCTAGCCCTTCTTGTTTTGAGGTAACCCCGACTTGAAGTCTTGCTGGGATCACCCAGGGAAGTCGCATACACCGTTCTCCCCTTTCTGGCCCGTTTGCGGGCAGCATGGACCAAGTAATTCTGGCTGCTTGCTTTCTGTCACTTATGGGCCCCCTCGTTGCTGCTGTAGCTGCGGACTCTGTGTAGGTTGGTGAGGCGCATAAAGTGCCCTCACCAGCAGGTTTGGCAGGCCAACTGAATGGGCCCCTGCTCTGGGGACCTGTAACCCAGTGCGGGCTCGGTCTACCGGCGGACCCCTTACTCTGCCACCTCTTGCAACTGACTAGGTGGATTTCAGGCAGCACCACTGGGTAGCCGTTCTCCCCCGCCAGCAGCCACTGATTGGTACAGTGTCTGGCAGGGCCCTGCTGCTCTGCTCTGCCCTCCAGACGCGGCTCCACACCTCCTGCTCCTTTGGCTGCTTCTGCACAACTCCCTGTCTCCAGTCCCACACCCACCACTAGCTGGGATGCGAGGGCCACGCCCCCTCCCTTAGTCTGCTCAGGGGTCCCCTCTAAGCTGTGGGTGTTCCTGGTTACTTTGTGTCTGTGTATCCACACCCAAGTCAGCCTCTGGGATTACCTGTTTTGTACTCACTCAGCCTGAGTGCAGTACTCAGTGGTGCCTGACCAGGTCAGGGGCGCCACATCACCATGCCTAACGCTGGTTTTTGTCTCAGAGCACACTATGAAGCTGGGTGTATGCCTTCCGGCTTCAAACTGGTGTAGTGCACATGACTGGAAGTCCGGGGACTTCTGATCATGTGCACAGACCCTAAAGCCCGGCGTTCTGAGGTGGTGCAATGGACACAGGTACGAGCGTCACGGACGATGATGATACTGGGCAATAGGCATTGAATAGTATGTTAGCATGCCCCTGTGGGCGACTAGTCCCTGCGCTCATTAGCATATCAGAAAAGATATTTAGAAATAAGTTTTCTGAAGATCTCTTTATGTATGTGTGGCGCCCTGGATAAGCCAGGACGTCACAAGTACTACACCAACACACCCCACACCCCGGTCAGGCACACCAAAGCCAAACAAAAATCCTTGTTGCCTTCCTCCAGGGGCTGATGTCCACACCAGGGGGTGGGCCAGGTGGTTGGTCCCGCCCACCGAGGAGTTCACAGTCCTGGAGGCGGGAAAAGAGAGTCAGTCGAGAGTTGAGTTTGAGAGTTTGAAGTAAAAGAAAGTGAAGTGGTAGTGGAGCAGACAGAGAGCGGTCCGGGTGTGTGGCCCGGACGGTACAGCAAGGTTGGCAGATGGTGGTGACTGTCTGCAGGAGAGGCCTATTGGAGCTAGCCGTAAGGACCGTGGACGGGCGGTGGCCCGGCGGTACCGGACCGGTACGCAAAGAGAAGCCAGCACCAACTGGCAGGGCTTACGGACCCTGACAAGGCTTGGAGTCGCCGCTGAAATTGTCAAATCCATTAGCGAAGGGAACCTCCGGGGTTTCCCAGCAGCCAAGTCCCGATAGAAGGCAACAGTCCAACCGTTAGAGGGAAACACAGTCACCGCCAAGGCTAAAATTCCCAGGGCCAGAGCCTGCGGGCAAAAGGGGCTCCCTCAGCCTCCATCCAAGCTGGGAAGCGGGTTACCGGTGGGAACCCATTGGAACCGTACACACTACACAGGCGCAGGGAAAGGCAGTCACCATCAACCTACCGGGAGGGGAAACACCGCAGCCGTCTGTGGGACCCGTCCATCCAGCCGTTTGTTTTACTGGAGACTTTGTGTTCAACATTGGCTGAGTGAGTACCACCGTGCCGTGCGGCACAGCGCTGACCCCGCAACCCTGCACCTCGCCAGGCCCCGTAACCCGCCTGCCATCCATCCTACCCCTCATCGGGCCCCGGGACAACCAACCCCCCTACCCACGGAGGGGAGAACCAACATCCAAGCTGCTCCCTGTCATCGCTCCCGGGATCCCCGTCCAGAGCAGCGGTGGTGTCACAACCTCACCACAACCGTGGGTGGCATCACGGACAATAAATCCCCAAAAACCAAACCCCTTTTCACTCATGGGCGAGGAACGCCGCTCGAGTCCCCGGGATCCGGCCCACCGCTCGAGCCACCACTGAGCAGCAGCAGCAGAGCAGCCGGACCCGAGCAGTGGGTGAGCGCAGCGTCCCCTCCTCCACCCGCGACAACTTGGCGTCACGAACAGGATCTTACCGCTCTGCCGTCTGGTAGAGGTGCGCCTTGTGACCGCCGGAGGTGTCCGGCCGAAAAATTGGAGAAGCCGCCATCTTGGGTGCGAAAAATTCCCGCTCGAGCGTCTCCTCGAGCAGTGGAGGCGCGAAGGCCTAGACCCCGCCCCTGTAGAGGAGGAGCCGGAAAAAGACTAAGGGGGACGGAATGGCGGCTGGCCGCATGTGAGCACGGCTATAAAAGCAGGGACGCCAGGACCCGAGCAGTGGGTGAGCGCAGCGTCCCCTCCTCCGCCCGCGACATATGCTACTAAATACAGTGACGGTTAGGCTGCTTTCACACATCCGGCTTGAGCTCTGCGGCTCAATCCGGCTGTGCAAGCTATGCAACGGATGCGGTGAAAACACCGCATCCTTTGCATAAGTTTTTCCTTTGCGGCCAGTCCTGTTTTTGCCGCTTGCGGCATGCTACTGAGCATGCGCAGTGGCAAAAACCGCATGCGGCGGCCGGATGTGGTTATTGCCGCATCGCGCCGCATCCGGCCGCCATAGGCATGCATTGAAAAATGCGCCGCATCGGCCGAATGCGGCGCGATGCGGTTTTTTTTTTGCCGCACGAAAAAACGTGCCAGGCAACGTTCCATCCGGCCGCCGCATCGGCTAAATCTGCCGCATGCGGCAAAAACCGGATGGAACGCAAGGCCATGCGGCACAATGCGGCACTAATTAAAGTCTATGCAGGAAAATCGCAACCGGCAGCAAAAAAAAACGGTTGTGATTTTCCTGCAAAGTGCCGGAGTGTGCCGCATTGCAGAAACCGGAGGTGTGAAAGCAGCCTTAGGCAGGGATTAGCAATATGCACCCAGAGCTGCTCGTGGTTCTTGGTGCATATCACACCTGGCTGACAGGTTCCCTTTAAATGCTAACGTCAATCTCTGACAGTGGCATTTAAGTGGCATGATCCCGGTCGGGCATCCGCTCCATTGCCTATCCACTCTTTTCCCTACAGCATGATCACAGGATGCTGAAGGGTTGCCATTGCAGTCCAGAGACTATAAAAATCAATCAAGAGTTTGCAGATCTTACTTTAGTCCTAAGGTGGACTAAAATATAAAATGAAAAATAATAATTAAAACAAATCATTTTAAAAAAATTTAACTATTTAAAAAAAAAAGAAAAAAAAAAAGGTTTGGATCACCCTACTTTCTTCCATCATAAAACAAGTAAATAAAAAATGTATATCTGGTAATACAAGGTAATCAAAACATTATATACAGTATCTTCAAAAATATTACCACTAAAAAATCCAGCCCAGTAAAGCAGAAAAAAAAGCTTTGTTGATGAAAAATTAAAAAAGTTATGAGTCTTGGAAATTATCTACACAAACCAAAATATTTCTATACACCCATCAGACTTTTATTAAGGTACTAAAATAATAATAAAAAAAGACACTTAAATGCTTGGCATCACTGCAATCAGACAACGGTAGAATTGTTTTTTTTTTCACTATTTCACTGTATTTGGATTTTTGGCCTCAATTTTCTTGCATTATATGGTAAAATTAATTTTGTCATTCAAAAGTATAAATTGAGGCAGAAAAAAACCCCTCATTTATATACTTTTTGAAGGGAAAATAAAAATGTTATTGCTTTTGGAGGAAGAGGAGGAAAATGCAAAAGCGCGAAAACAAAAGTTGCCTGCGTTATAGAAGGCTGTGGATACATAAAGAAGCATGTTGAAAGAATACCAGACAGGATTTATACTAAGTTCTCCACAAATCCTAAAATACCAAGTTTCAGGAATAAAAGTGAGCGCCAAGCAGAATGAGAGAGAAATTCGTCACAAGCTTTGTTGCAGACAATTATGACAGTCAATCACTTTGCAACCTAGATGGATGACTCAAACAACACTTTGTGCAGGGGCCTTATCATATCAGTAGAGAAGTGACAGTGCTGAGGTGAGCTGTGCTGCATCCTGATACCTCCAGTAATTAAAGAGTCAGAGACAGCTTTTATGTAATGACTTTAAGAGGATCAGAACTGACAAGGGGAATCTCGATAATGTAGCCTCAGGTTGCGTTGAGAGATGAACTTCTTACACAGGCCGTCTTAACTATTAGGCTAGAGGTCTAAGGGGGTAGTGTTTCTCCTAGTGGAGATATATAGAGCATGTAATGCAAAAAATTATGCAAATTAGTTCCTCTCCAAGAAGAAAGGTCTCTCTCTAGTACCCCCTATTAGATGTAGCTACGCTATAAATCAGTGTCCATTTTTTCTTTACAAAGCCTTAAGCATGACTTAAAGGGAACCTGTCATCAACTATAAGCTGTGGCCACCACTACTGAGCTCTTATATATAGCATTCCAGAATACTGTATATAAGTGCCAAGGCTTCACTGTATAATGTAAAAACACTTTTATAATACTCACCTAAGGGGCGGTCCGGACCAATGGGTGTTGCTGCTCTCTGGTACGGCACCTCTTCTCTGCTGCGATCTCCGTCCTCCTATCCAGACAAGTATGGATGATGTGTCTGCAGTTTAACTGCAGTTTAACGAGTGTCTGGGGCTGATGGAATCTGCAGTCAAGTGGTGTGGCCTCCCGAGAGTGAGGATGGACCCAGGGGCTTGGGGGTATGTGTGTGGAACCACAGGTCGCAGTATAACTCAGGCACAGTCCAAGATGTCTTTCAACTTGGTTACTCATGTTCAGGTGGTGTTGTTAGGTAACCCGGGCGATGCTGAGATGAACCAGGTGGAACCAGGTATCCTTCAGGCTGGTCTAAGGGTAACCGTCAACTCGCCTTCCTAGCACTTCTTGTTTCAGACAGCCCCTGACTTGAAGTACCGTGGGACTCATCCAGGGAAGTCGCTACTGCCTTTTCCCCCCTTTTTGGCCCGTTTGCTGGCAGCGTGGACCAAGGTGGATAGCTTCAGGCTCGATCCTCCTTATGGGCCCCCCTGTTGCTGCTGAAGCTCGGACTCTAGATGGTTGGCGAGGGACCTCCAGTCCCCTCACCAACAGGTTCAGCAGATCACTAAATGGACGTCTGCTCTAGGGACCTGTTCCCTGTGTGTGGTTAGTCACCAGCAGTCCCCGTACTCGAGTGCCTCTCTTCAGGTGTCTTTCTGACTGAATTTCTGGTCACTGTTCTCCCCCACTAACAGCTACCACACGTGCAGGGTCTGACTAGCGTGGCTGTTCGTCTGCCTCTTTCAGCAGCTTCTGTACACTGCTCCAGACTGGCTTGCTCCTCCTCCTATTCTGACTGCCACTGCAACCTAGCTTCCAGCCCCTCCACTACACCCCTTGCTGATAATTGAAAGCTAACCTCTCCCAGAGGCTACCCAAGGGTCCCCTCTAAAGGTGTGGGAGACCTGGTTGCTATGTGTCTGTGTGTACACACCTCATTCTGGCCTTTTGGAATTACCTGGAAGCACTGTCCCAGCATGGGTGCAGAACTCAGTTGTGCCTGACCAGGTCAGGGGCGCCACACATGCACAGTACAATACTTTGATCTGCCCTGAATAGGGCAGAACAAATGCGCCTGCGCAGGACCTCAATGCCAGCCAGTGTGAATGACATAGGACGCGTCATGCACACAGGCCTCAGAAGATGGAGGACAGTGATCGCCGCAGAGAGGTGAGTAGTATAAAAGTTTTTTTTACGTTCTACACAGCTACCTGGGCTCTTATATACAGTATTCTGGAATGATGTTTATAAGAGCCCGGTGGTGGTGGCCGCAGCTTATAAGGACCAAATCAGGTGACCGGTTCCCTTTAAGATATTTAGTCAAACCAGAGTCTTCTCTAAAACAAAAAGTTTTCTGTCTGTAGACAGTTCTATAAGGGTACTATCAGTCTTCTGCAAAAACTGTCATCCTGCCAACCAGTATCAGATACAGCTGTCTGTAGATCAATGTTATTCTTTCTAATTGTAGAAGACTTCGATTTTGCTTAATTTCCAAAATCATGATATGTGAAAAAAGTTGTTGATTGATATGGGAACTAAAGAGTCTGCTTTTTTCTTCTTGGTTGAGAGCTATTATTCAATATACATGTAGGTCTGGACTCACACAAGATTAAAATTTTGTAGTTGTGATACTTTTTAATGGCTAACTAAAATAAAAATAAAATATGATGTTATAAAGCAAGCTTTCGAGACATCTCAGGTCTCTTCCCCTTCCTCCTGAGATGTCTCGAAAGCTTGCTTTATAACATCATATTTTATTTTTATTTTAGTTAGCTATTAAAAGGTATCACAACTACAAAATTTTAATTTTGTTTCTCTCACTGAGAATAATCAATCATTTTTCAACTGGCTAACACGGTACCAAAACCTTTTTCTTTGGACTCACACAGTCTCGGCAGTGTAGGTACAAGGAGCAAAAAAACATGTTGTAGACTTTTCCTTTTCCCCTTTTTTTTGCATCTACTCCTGAATTTGACACCAAAATTTGCATGGAAAACTATGTGAAAAATAAGTATGATTGTGCCCTATGTGGTAGCTGTAAACAATCAACACTCATATATGAATCATACTGTATACCTTTGCAAAATTTAATTGTAGAATGATGTGAAGCTCAGTAAACATCTGAGGCTGAAGACCACAGAGACAGACTTCTGGTACAACACCTTCAAAGGGAACCTGATTTGTCCTATATAAGCTTCAACCACCACCTGTGAGCTCTTATATACAGTATTCTAGAATGTATAACATAAAAAACAGGTTTTATAATACTAACCTGGGGAGCGGACCAGTCCATTGGGCGCCACTGGTCTCGGTCCAGCGCTTTCTATCTTCCTTCCATTGCTGTCCTCCTTTTGTGTGGATGATGCGTCCAACGTCATTCACACAATCCCACATTGCGCTCCTGTGCATGCGCCCTGCTGAGGGCAGAGCAAAGTACTGTAATGTGTGCAGGCAAAGGAAAAGGTTAAAGACCACCCGCACATGTGCACTACAATACTTTCATCTGCACTCAGAAGGGCAGAGAGAAGTGCGCAGGAGCACAATGGAGGCCTCTGTGTGGCTCATAGGACGCATCATACACACAACGCAAGAAGGAGGATGGCAATGACAATAAAATAGGAGGCGCCAGACTGAGACCAGAAACACCCATCTGACCTGACTGCCCCGCAGGTGAGTATAATAAAAGCTGTTCTTTTATGTTATACAGATCGGCCTGGGCACTTACATACAATATTCTGGAATGCTGTATATAAGAGCAAGGTGATGGCTGCAGCTTATAGGGGTCAAATCTAGTGACAGGTTCCCTTAAAAAAAAACATTATCCTTTCCTTTAAAAAATCATAATTAGAAACCCACAAACTGTAAAACCAGTGCAAAAACTGCAGGAACAAACACAGGTGAGAATTGTCACATTACGACCCCAGCTTCTTGTAATTAGTGATTTAGAAGAACCATAGATTTAGGAAGTATCTGTGATATAAGCCAGTAAATAGAATATTTCTTGTATGAAAAATTACAATACTTCCAGAAGAATAGGCTGTTATGATGAACATTGCAGAGGAGTGATGTGTGATTAAATTACAGCAGTTAATCCTGTGTGAAGTCACTGATCTTTATGTCTCCGATGGACCACAATTTCCATGGTGCACAGGAAGAATGTAAGACCTCTGCTGTACATCTGTTACAGACTTTGTCAACTTTCTCACTACCTATTTATTCCTCAAGCAGCTGATGTGCAGATGGTCTAACTTGAAGAAACAGCTGCAAGAAACAGGAAATAAGGAAAACGGAATTTTTTTTTATTTTAATGTTTATGCTTTTTTTCCTTCAAATGATGTCAGGATCATGGAAATAATGGAATTATGCAAATCACGGGTTCAATAAACATCTTAATAATATGAAAATGATCAAAAAGTGTAGATAATAGTTTGAAAACACCTAGATTTTTCCAGTATGGTCTCAGAGGTGCTCATTGGAAGACAAGTCCAGAGATGCTGCAGGCCATGGTAGTGCATAAGGCCTCATAAGCTGCTCATCAAGCAATATGTGGCCTGGCATTGTTGTGTTGAAAAATTTCTCCGGTGACACTTTGGATAACTAGTCGCTCCACAATCAAATCAATGGAATACCGAGCTGTTAGTGTACATGGAATGAAGGGTACGGCTACCATACATTATTCCCCCATACTACATCATCCTAGAAGTGGGACCAGTGACATCTCCTTGAGAAGGCATTTTTATGGCATTACAAATGTGGTCTCCAGACTGATTTTCGGCTATCAATGTGTCCAAGACAAAAGTGGAACTCATCAATGAAGAGGACAGAACTCCAATGCAGCCTCCATTGTTCCATTGCATCTTCTAGTCTCCATCTGAAAGACTAGAGGATGGAATAGAATATATATGTAAGTGCATGTATTTTTGTGTGTCTTATATTCGATAAAGAATAAATTGTCCATTTTTTATCATTAGAATTTAATTAACATCTGTATTGATCCTGTGTTTTCAATATCGTTTATGACATTTCCTTTCTTGGTGTTACAGTTTCAATGTTAAGGTTTGTATATTTCACATACTTTGGAATATCGGGCTACTGGATGCCATTCCGTTGATCACTTGATTTTAAGAAAAATTTCTTGTATGTAGCACCTGCTGCAGGCACAGATCAGCCATCTGCTCAACCGGACAGATTCCTGGTGGGTAGTAGCACTGAACTAAGTGGGTCCTGGCTCTGTTTTTCGACCATTGGCCCAATTTTTGACACTCAGCTCTTTAAATTGTCTGCAATGTACCAATGTCAGGACATTTTTTTGGTCAAAATTCACAATCAGCTCTCTTGTTTTTTGTATGGAAAGTACATACAACAGTTGTAGTGTCTTCGATGTGATGTACAGTTGAAACCAGAAGTTTACATCCACTATCTAAAAAGACACATATGCATGTTTTTCTCACTATCTGACATTAGATCAGAATAACCCTCTCCCGTTTTAGGTCTATTAGGAACCAAAATTATTTATACTTGCCAAATGCCAGAATAATGAGATGAGAGAGAACGTTTAAGGCATTTTTGTTACTTTATGCAAAGTCAAAAGTTTACATACATTTCATTAGTATTTGGTACCATTGCCCTTAAACTGTATGACTTGGGTTAAACGTTTTGGATATCCTTCCACAAGCTTCTCACAATGGTTGGTAGGAATTTGGAATTATTCCTTCAGAACTGGTGTAACTGAGCCATGATTGTAGGTCACCTTAGAGGTCGTCAACAGTAAAGCGGGCTTGACAGGCTCCGATATCGTTAATGAATTATCGTTGGGGTCACGTTGTTTGTGACGCACATCCAGCGTCATTAACGATATCGCAGTGTATGACACTTCTGAGCGACCTTAAACGATCGCAAAAGCGGTCAAAATCGTTTGCCGCGGAGAGGTCGTACTGAAACAAAAAGTTGTTTTCTGCTTATTAGCGATGTTGTTCGTCGTTCCTGCGGCATCACACATCGCTATGTGTGACACCGCAGGAGCAACAAACATCTCCTTATCTGCCTCCACCAGCAATGTGGAAGGAAGGAGGTGGGCAGGATGTTACGTCCTGCTCATCTCCGCCCCTCCGCTTCTATTGGACACCTTCCATGTGACGTCGCTGTGACGTCGCACTAACCGCCCCCTTAGAAAGGAGGCGGATCGCCGGCCAGAGCGACGTCGCAGGGCAGGTAAGTGCGTGTGACGGGGTTAAGTGAGGTTGTGCGGCACGGGCAGCGATTTGCCCGTGTCACACAACCGACGGTTCTGGGTACGATCGCTTGCGATCTCGCTAGCGAGATCTCAGCGTGTAAAGCCCGCTTAAGTCTGGATCACTACACTTTACCAGAACAGTATAGAAAAGCTATTGCTGGTATTAAAGGAAGTGTCCTGCCAGCATATATAGGAGGGGAGCATATGTGACTGGCTCTCCCACAGCATATGTTCAAAGGAGAACAAGCAGCACAGCAGAGATGAACGATTACTAGCCTTCCTACAATTCTTTGAGAGTCGATGCCCTAGTATGCCTGGGATAATTGCAGATATCAGAGAAGTTAGCAGGCAGAGTTCCAGAATATAAGATTTTTTAAAGTGCAAAAATCATCATTACAAATTTATTAGGCTAAAGTGACACATGATTTTGGATATGACAAAGTTAAACACCAAGATATAACCGGGCAAAGTATAGCCACTCCACCATTTCATAGCATGTACAACACATCACATGGTAACAGGTCAGATGTAGGTAGGACAATTGAAAACCTATAGCTATTGCATTTTAACATCTCTTTCACATAGTGTGATTTATAGCAATGCATAGTCTGAGTCCACATGATGACAAGTTTCGTGCCCGCAATGTGATGACATGAGGTGAAGGCGGCAATGCCGTAGTATCGGTGTCACTGGCTGGTTTCACACAAACCCAATGTACATTTTGAATGGAACAATTTCAGATCTTCATCACGGGATGAGGTGCTGTGGTGTTGTCCCGTCAAATGCTGGGTTTAAATAGCCGCCACTGATGTCCGTAATCCGGAAATCACATAGTGATGGGTCCTCCTCCGGAGCATCAGAGAGCTCTAATGGCCCTGCAGAGACTGTAGGAGCATGAGTTAAACAAAGAAACCAACAACTTCCATCATATGGAACAAGTAAATCACATGGGAATAGATTGCAGGTAATTAATTTATCTACAAGCATAATGTCTGATGCTCAGCTGTAGGTACTATCACTGTTACGGTTGCTGCGAGCACTGGAGACTATGTCCAGATTTCTTGCTACTGCACATGTGCGAGCGCTGGAGACTAAGTCCAGATTTCTTGCTACTGCACATGTGCGAGCGCTGGAGACTAAGTCCAGATTTCTTGCTACTGCACATGTGCGAGCGCTGGAGACTAAGTCCTATCTTGGAGCCATTGCACATGTGCGGGTGACATCATCGCTGACACGAGGTCACATGTCTCTGACACCTTCTATGCCGATTGGTCGCTGGTCATGTGCTTGTGACGCCTTGCTCGGTGATAGGCCAGCATGACGTCACTCTTGTCGTTCTGGCAGCCGATTGGCTCTGGTGTCCTCCATCTTGGATGAGGCACAGAGTCTATATAAGACCCTGACACACGCCGCATGGCGCTCAGTCCTCTTGGTTCATGCATGAGGGTAGACGCCCTGTGCACGTTCCGCTAGGCATCCTCTGTCTATGCAAGGTGAGCGCTACCGGCAGGGTAGCGTTCTTATACCTTACAGCTTCGGCTGCTGTCCGTATCCTTACCTCTTAGGGGAGCGGACATAGGCAGGTGCCTGAGGCACATGGTCTGGCTGGGCCTTGTGATGCGACTCGTAGGTGGACGTTGCCGCTAGGGTAACGTTCCTTATACTGCGTCTGGCAGTTGTTCGTATCCTCGCACACTAGGGGAGCGAACAGAGGTAGGAGCTTTGTGCGGCTTACGCTGCTGTTCGTCTCTTTTGCACCACTAGAAGAGCGGACCTAGGTAGGTGCCATTTCGCACACATTGCCTTTGTCTCTGTGATTATTAACAGAGATCATTCCACACACCCTCCAAGTAAGGGAGGAATTGCTTTACTTACTTATTATATCCTTCTGTGAGTTAACAGAGGTATTGCACTCTGCCATAGTCTGCAGCAGAGTCTTTGCACGGTGGACCCTGACTGTCTGATACTCCTTTAAGTTATTATCAGACAGCCCCCCGTAACAATCACGAGGTCTGACCTTTTCTCCCACCAACCCGTTCCATCCTTTCACAGCTCTGAAGGACATTAACCTCTTTGCTCATAAATTAATTCTAAAAAAACTTTATTTTTTACAAGTGGGACACCATGATGAACAGTCAAGTGGAGAGGGACGCCATTCAAAGCCTTGAGGATTTTCTTTGCAACAAGAGACTCCCTCTACAAGTGTGTTTCCATATTCACTCATGCCTAGGTCCATGAAATTCCCCCCTTTGTCACTATGCCCAGCAGTAGACATATTTACCAGACTAGTCAGTGAGGACTTTAGAAAAATTACCACTAGATGCAAACAGAATAATTTGACCTGGAAACAAAGACAGGCCCTCACTGAACTATAGGGTTATCAGGATATTGTCATCAAGTCCGCTGACAAAGGGGGGAACAGTCCTATCCACTGAAAAATACGAGCATAAGGCATTAAGACAACTACAGGATAAGGATACATATATTAGTCTCCCGTCGAGCCCCTTGGGGAAATTTTCCAGTGAACTTACCGTGATCCTTACAAAGGCTCTTGAGACTGGTCTTATCACCAAAAAGATGTATGATGGACTTTGCAAAAAAGTGTCCTAAGATACCTACATTCTACTTTTTGCCTAAGATACATAAAGAGGCTGTCAATCCACCTGGGTATCCGATCGTGTCTGGCATCGAGAGCTTATGTGACCCCATATGTAAATTCATTGATTATCATTTTAAACCTTTGGTGGAAACATTGCCCTCGTATGTTCGGGACATGATAGACGTCCTTAGGCGAATTGACGACATCTTTATGGAGGATAATATGACCATTGTCACGGCCGACATCGAAAGCCTGTACACCTTGTGAGGTAGCAGCGTTGCTTGGGCAAAAACATGAGGCAGTGAGGCAGCAGCATGTTCACACCACAGTCTATGTATTGTTGCAGCATAAATAGATCCAATTTCCCACAGTCAAATAAAGTCTCTTCCGGATCACAGCCGGTGCATACAGACAAATCCTTTGTATCAAAAGTCTTGTTACCATAGGACCCCGTTAACCGCAGGGATCTGTTTAGGTTCTCCTAGGCTCACACTCCTGGCCAGTGTTCACTCCACACAGAGCCAGCTCAGCTCACACAGCATGTGTTTGCTTCCACAAGCCTGGCTCTCAACTGAGACACACCCTGATATGCTCTGTAAGATTTAAACCAAAATGCTGGATATGAGGATTGCTACAAAACCTGGACTGGGAGGAGGGATCTGTCTCCCTGTTACCCTTCATGCTATACTCCCCGTAATATCTATAGCAAACTCAGAGGATTTCCAGACACATTCTGGGGGACACATAGCGGTCTTCGAATATTACCCCTGTCACTGCCTCACAACCTGTATAGCCCATGATGACGGACTCAGAGCAGTCCGCTTTTTCATTGAATCGTTCGGTCGGGGTGGCGAGACGAGCAATCTGATCATTGAACTGCTCCTTTTTTGTCTTTAAAGACAATTTTTATTTGCAGAAGCATAGCACTGCCATGGATGCGGCTTGTGCTCCCTCATACGCCGGCCTTTTCCTGAGATACTGGGAAAGGTTGGTATTTGGTGACGGGGGCGTAGGGGCTTGTGCCCATGTGCAGTGCTGGCTTCGTTATATTGATGATATTCTTTTTGTGTGGCAGGGCTCAGCGGAGCAGCTTGATCAGTTCATGAGGCAATTGAATTTTAATAATTTTAACATCAAATTGACCTATAAGAGTAGCAATTGCATGATCGACGTCTTGGATATTCAAATTACCATCGATGACAAAAGGTAGGTGCAAACAGACGTGTACCATAAAGACACGTCTGTTAATGCATTGCCACATGCCACATTTGCCTATAACCCTTCTACTATTCGCACCATCCCGACCAGACAATTTTTGAGGATGAGGCGGATTTTCTCGTCCGACACCAGCTTTGAGGCACAATTGGCTGATCTTCGGGGCCGTTTCTAGGATAGGGGATATAGCAACAGATGTATTCGGTATGGTTATAATAAAGCCAAAAATATCCCTAGAGCATAGTTACTTCCAAATAACCCCAAAAAACAGGAGCATTTTAATTCTGAAGTAAGATTCATTGGAACTTATAATCAGGAATGGGAAACAATGCGAGAAGTATTAAACACTGGTCAGTACTATTGACAGACTCGGCGTTGGCGGAGACTCTTACACAAAATCCACTCATGACATCTAGGAGGGCTAGAAATGTAAAAGATTACTTGGTTAAAAGCCACTATGTCCCAATGAGAGCTAATCTATTTGGTTTGTGGGGTCCCCTACAGGTGTGTTTCCCATGTGGACATTGTCTGACTTGCAGCAATGTCCTTCTCAGTACATCTTTCTAGTCATCGAATGGCCAGAGGAAGTACACCATCAAACAATACATCACATGTGGTACAACACATGTGGTGTATTTTGTCAAATACACTTGCTTCATGATCTATGTGGGCCTCACTTCTCGTGAGCTCCGCATAAGGGTCAGGGAGCATGCGAGGGATATTGCTGCAGCTAGATTTGTAATAGATATTACCCTTTTGAAGACTTTGTCTAGGTATTTTAAGTCTCCCCACTCCTGTGACACCTCCAAGCTGAGAGTTAAGGGTATTGAAGTTATAGATGGGGGGATCAGGGGTGGTGACCTTAGAAAATGACTGGCGCATTGTGAGGTAAAATGGATTTTCACACTAGACACCTTAGTCCCTAGGGGACTTAATGAGTCCATTATTTATGCCCCATTCCTATAGTGACCAGTTGGTACAATCATGCACGGCATAGACTCTCTTCCTTTGTGTTGTTTATTTACTTCATAATCCATGTCTGAATGATCATTGAATTCTCTCTTTGTTTTTTGTGTGTTTTTTTTTTAATCCTTAAGTCCATGAAGGTGTCCTCACCGTGCAGGTGATTATCAAGCTGTGTAATACTGGCGCCTGATCTAGGGCCCTGTGCCCCGTGCATGCTCTGGACCCAGCCATATCTGTCCGTACCTGCCCTGGCAACCTCACTCCCATGCCCCTGAGTCACTGTTGCACAGACCCAACTCAGGCATGTCCGCACACCTCACTGTGTGCCACCATTCTCTCTGTCCCCTCCCACCAGGCTGGCTAATCCCAGGACTCGTTCCTACCTCTAGGCGACCATCCCTTTTATGGTTAACCCTCTATCCCGGTGTGGAGTGGAGAACTAGGATTTTGGTTATGCTTTGGTGGTATCGGCACTGGAACTCCAGGTCCCAGGGGGTAGGTCCTGCATCCCTAAGAGGATGCAGTTGCTTATAGTGCCCTGAGTGGTTTATGGGCGCTACATTACCCCTTGGTTAAACACAGCACGTCCCCGGGCTGTAACCAAAATAGAGTTTTATTAAACAGGAATAAAAGGTAATTAGGTTAATACATAACATTATTCCCACACAGGGGAGGCTCATTTCTTAAACATTGCAGCAATCCCCCATCAACCCATCACCGAAAAGGTCCTGGTCCCCCGAACCCTCTAAGGAGGCAGGTCACCGATCCCTGTGGTGACCAGGTCTGTGCCATCTCTATCTCTGACCTTTCCTCCAATCTTCCTCTCTTTGGTGGCGGTATCAGTGTCCTGATGGTAAAAAGTATTAACAACAATGACAGAGTAGTCGAGTGGAATTACCACCCTCCGTGCCACCCTCCACCTAGGGCCTCTGGTGCCACCTCCCAGTGGTGCACCGCCCAGGACCCTGATGGTCTTTTTAGCTTTAACCAAACACTGTAAAAAGGTTCAACAAGGATGGCACGCTGAACATCTAAGGCATTAACTTCCTTGAAGAAAAACAAAAAGCCAGCACTAAATATGCACTTCAGCACTAAAAATTCCAAACTGTACTTATTATAAAAATTTGAGATTTTTGGCAAAAATTGCAATTTCTTGAGCTACCCCGCCACGTCACGGCAAATCTCTTTGGGGCAGTCCTACACTAAATTTTTTTTATAAAATGTGCCATACGGCCTCACGTATGAAATAGTAGAACTGCTCTTAGCAGCACTTACTTGGTCTTTTTCAATCCCGTACCCATGACTGAGCACCACCTCCCTGAGCCTGTTCCGCCCTCATCCATGTTTGCTGGTTTGGCACTGTGAGGGCCAGTTCTAACATTGTGCTGGTGTGTGTGGTTCTGCCACACATGCTGGCACCTGGGCTGCCTTTATTCGCAGTTGTCAGTCCTTGCAGCATGGGAGCAGTTCAGACATGTCTCGGGTAAGTGGTTTTCTTATATGGTCCTGCTCATTATATGAGACCATATGGTACGATAATAATTTATAACATAGTGTAGGGACCCCACTATAGAGATTTGCCATGAATTGGCAGGGGGGCTCAAATCATTGATCAATCATTTGCCAAAAATCTCATTGAATTGTTACAGTAGGAATGAGTTTGTGAATATTACACTTTTTATTTTTTCATTGTTGCATGCCATTCATAAGCAGTACTGGCTCCCCCCCTCTTTGCATTAACTTCCTTGCCATCCTCCACCTAGAGTCTCTGGGGCCATCACGTCCGCACACCTCACTGTGTGACACCGTTCTCCCTGTCCCCTCCCACCAGGCTGGCTAATCCCGGGATTCGTTCTTACCTCTTGGTGACCATCCCCTTTTATGGTAACCCTCTATTCCGGTGTGGAGTGGAGAACTAGGATTTTGGTTATGCTTTGGTGGTATCGGCACTGGTACTCCAGGTCCCAGGGGGTAGGTCCGGCATCCCAAGAGGATGCAGTTCTTTGTAGTGCCCTGAGTGGCTCAGGGGCACTACACTCATATATGCACACATTATACAGCACTACTTTTATTGTCCTGTTGTCAAAGATAAAGCATTGGACTCTGGGACAGTCAACATTGGTTGGTTTATTATTTTCAACACTCCTATGAGCCAATAAAAATAAATCCTGAAAAATCTGTTTATCCCAAGTTTGGAAATTATTCAATGGCTGTGAGTCTGACTGCTGAGACACTCTGCGATCTCGAGAACCAAAGCTCTGAAGAGCACCATGTAAATGGAGCTGTGGTCGATCATCTGCACTTCACACATGGCTATTCAAATAACTCCTTTAAGAAAGTGATGAGAGAGATGGCCAAGAAAAGAAAAATTCACTTTTTGGATGTAGGGGTTGTTACCATATGTGGGCTGAGGTTTTTTTTGCCAGGGCTTCTTTTTTGTCCCAGTCCGTCCCTTAAGGCTGCTTTACACCAGACAATCTATTGTGCGATAGATCATCGGGGTCACGGCTTTTGTGACGCACATCTGTGTGACACCTCCTAGCGACGCAGTATCGCTCACAAATCGTGAGTCGTGTACTGCTCGCTAGGTTCCATAATATCATTTAATTTAGTTGTTTATCATTTCCGGGGTAGCACACGTCGCTCCGTGTGCCACCCCGGGAATGATGAACAGCAGCTCACCTGCGTCACGCGGCCGCCGCCGGCTATGTGAAGGAAGAAGGTGGGCGGGATGTTTACGTCCCGCTCATCTCCGCCCCTCCGCTTCCATTGGCCGGCGGCCATGTGACGTCGCTGTGACGCCAAACGTCCCTCCCACTCCAGGAAGTGGACGTTCGCCACCCACAGCGAGGTCGCACGAGAGGTAAGTATGTGTGACGGGGGTTACTGACTTTGTGCGACACGGGCAGCGATTTGCCCGTGACGCAAAAAGGACGGGGGCGGGTACGATCGATTGTGAAATCGCACAATCGGTCGTACCATGTAAAGCAGTCTTAACATGATGTAAGGAATCAATCCATACCATTTAAATGAACAGAGGTATTTATAATTGAAAATGCTCATATTGCTATATCTATATCTATAAAGGTGCCCAACCTATAGCAAGTTTGTGACATGGTTTTAGAGAAGTTGATGCCTAAACCTGACATACACTGCAAATACATGAAGGACCATTGAAAAGCATCAACATTAATAGTATACATGGGAGCTGTCTATATTATTTGTGATCTATAATTTTATCCTGTAATATTTGTCTGTTATTGTCTTTCTGCCCCCTGTAGGCTGCTGGCCCTGGTACGTAACGTACACGGGAATAAAAGAGACATCATCACATTATGATGACTAGGTGGCTAATGCAAAAACAGCAATATTTCAAGAATTTTTTTTAAATACGGTATATAAAACAGCATATAAGAATTAGCAAATACTATTAGCATGTAAAAAAAACTTGAATTAAAAAAAGGAGCACTTTTATGTATTTCAGCATTTTACCTAGATGCTATGCTTGTCTTAGATTTCTGACTAGAGATAAACAAACCCGAAGTGTATTGTTCAAGGTTCGTACCAGACACTTGGCGTCCGGGGCTCGGACTCGAACACGGACTTCAAAAAAAAGTCAGTGTCCATGTTTGTGTACTGCTCGTATGTAGGCAAATGAGTATTTTGATCACATGATAATTTTTATACATGTTGTCCTAATCCAGGCTGTATAGGCTTGAGATCAAACGACCAATTAAGTAATTCAGGTAATATGCATCTCTGTAATGAGGAGGGGTGTGGTGTAATGACATCAACACACTATATAAGGTGTGCTTAATTATTAGGCAACTTCCTTTCCTTTGGCAAAATGGGTCAGAAGAGAGATTTGACGGGCTCTGAAAAGTCCAAAATTGTGAAATGTTTTGCAGAGGAATACAGCAGTCTTGAAATTGCCAAACTTTTGAAGCGTGATCACTGAACAATCAAGCGTTTCTTGGCAAATAGCCAACAGGGTCGCAAGAAGTGTGTTGGGCAAAAAGGCGCAAAATAACTGCCCATAAATTGAGGAAAATCAAGCGTGAAGCTGTCAAGATGCCATTTGCCACCAGTTTGGCCATATTTCAGAGCTGCAACGTTACTGGAGTATCAAAAAGCACAAGGTGTACCATACTCAGGGACATGGCCAAGGTAAGGAAGGCTGAAAAACGACCACTTTTGAACAAGAAACATAAGATAAAACGTCAAGACTGGGCCAAGAAATATCTTAAGACTGATTTTTCAAAGGTTTTATGGATTGATGAAATGAGAGTGACTCTTGATGGGCCAGATGGATGGGCCAGAGGCTGGATCAGTAAAGGGCAGAGAGCTCGACTCCGACTCAGACGCCAGCAAGGTGGAGGTGGAATACTGGAATGGGCTGGTATCATCAAGGATGAACTTGTGGGACCTTTTCGGGTTGAGGATGGAGTGAAGCTCAACTCCCAGACCTACTGCCAGTTTTTGGAAGACAACTTCTTCAAGCAGTGGTACAGGAAGAAGTCGGTATCGTTCAAGAAAAACATGATTTTCATGCAGGACAATGCTCCATCACATGCATCCAACTACTCCACAGCGTGGCTGGCCAGTAAAGGTCTAACAGATCAAAAAATAATGACATGGCCCCCTTGTTCACCTGATCTGAACCCCATAGAGAACATGTGGTCCCTCTAAAATGTAAGAGGTACAGGGAGGGAAAACAATACACATCTCAGAACAGTGTCTGGGAGGTTGTGGTGGCTGGTGCACGCAATGTTGATTGTAAACAGATCAAGCAACTGACAGAATCTATGGATGGTAGACTGTTGAGTGTCATCATAAAGAAAGGTGGCTATATTGGTCACTAATTTTTGGGGGTTTTGTTTTTGCATGTCAGAAATGATTATTTCTATATATTGTGCAGTTATATTGGTTTACCTGGTGAAAATAAACAAGTTAGATGGGAATATATTTGGTTTTTATTAAGTTGCCTAATAATTCTGCACAGTAATAGTTACCTGCACAAACAGATATCCTTCTAAGATAGCCAAATCTAACAAAACCCCACTCCAACTTCCAAAAATATTAAGCTTTTGATATTTATGAGTCTTTTGGGTTGATTGAGAACATAGTTGTTGATCAATAATAAAAAAATCCTCTAAAATACGACTTGCGTAATAATTCTGCACGCACTGTACTTACCCGTCTCCACGAGGTCAGCTGTCACACTGCTTCTAGGTCTGCTTATTACATAGTTACCTAGGCTGAAAAAAAGACCTAGGTCCATCTACTTCAACCTTCCTCCACCAATTTTACATTTTGCTACTAATTCATTTATAACCGACAATGTTGTGTGTACTGAGGAAATCATCCAGCCCTTTTTTAACCCCTTCATGACTGAGGACGTACCTGTATGTCCTAAATCATAAAGGGGTGATCACTGTCGGCTGCTGCAATGTGCCTGCGGCAATCCCTGCACATGTCAGCTGATTTGAACAGCTGACATGTGTGCCTCGCAGGCGCAGGTGCATTCGTGATCCACCCGTGCCTGTTTACCCCTTAAATCGTGCTGTCAAAATGTGACAGTGTGATGTAAGTGCCCGGAGTGGGTAAAAGGGCACTTACCCACTGTCATTGGAAGCCCCGAAACATGATCATGGGGTGATGTTGGTCATGTGATGATTCCTGTGCTATTGTGACTCACTTCCTGTTTCAGTCGGCAGAGCGCTGGCTTTTAAAAGAGATGAGAATTTCTCTTATTCTGAACTGTGCAGATCTGATCGGTAGAAATGAATGAGCAATCAGACTGCTGATCCTTATAGCCCCCCTGGGGGGAATAGTAAAAAAAAACAAAGTAAAAAGAAAAGTTTTAAACATTTTGAAAAAAATTTAAAAAACCTAAAAGTTCAAATCACCCCCATTTCCCCATTGAAAATTAAAGGGTTAAAAAAATAAAATATATACGCACATTTGCTATTGTTGGGTTAAGAAACGGTCGATCTATAAAACTAAAAAAATACTTAACCTGATCCGTAAACGTCGTAGCGGCAAAAAAATTCGAAACACAAAAAATATTTTTTTTGGTCATTGAAAATTGCGCAAAATGCAATTAGAGACAATCAAACCGTAGCATCTGCGCAAAAATGGCACCGTTTAAAATGTCAATTCGAGATGTAAAAAATAAGCCATCACTGAGCCCTAGATCCCGAAAAATTGATGTGTGACACTTTTTTGGGACAAACGTCTGAATTTTGACATATTGTTGATTCATCTTTTTGTCCTGAAGAAGAGGACTGGATCCCTAAAACGCGTAGACCTATGAAATAAAATAATTTATTATAATCAACGATTTTCCTCTTTCGGCGGTAGCGCGGTGTTAAACTCACTTCTTCCCAGCACCGAACATTAACGGCAGCCACTATTATCTTTTATGCCTTCAAAGGAGTTGTGATTCGCACAACCCTGATAGGTGAGTGTAATCTTCCACACACCACTATTTTTAATCTGGTAAGACCCTCTTTACGCTCTCTTTCCTCAGGTTTGTAATTGAGGGAAGACCACACATAGTTTTTACAAATTATTTAATTTAAATAATTTAAAAAAAAAAACATACATTGATACATAGCCAATATAACGAACAAAGCTGTAGGATGCAGCCTGTTGCTGTCTGCTTTATCTGTGCTGGGTATCAATATACAGAGGAGCCTATGTATTTTTTTTTTATGTATATTTATTTTTACACCACTATAAAGACGCAGACAGCCTCTGTGATTCCAACCAATCACAGACGCTGCTACAGAGGGTGGCGGCGCGGTCTGACTGCAACCAATCACAGGTGTCGGGACTGACGGTGGGCAGGGGAAGCACTGAATATGTATCAGAGCTAACCATCAGAGCCGGAAGTAGTGTTACAGCCACAGAGAAGGTTGGTAAGTATAACTGTTCTGCTTTTTTCCTTATTTTCTTCTTTTACAGCCCCACTTTCCTTTACTTACACCATTTTATAACACATAAGTTCAGGTCCCTTACACTTTTATAGGGTTCGGGTCAGAGGTCAAGTTCGGCTAACAACCCCGATTTTTATTTTAGTCTGTGCTGGCTCAGTGAACCCGAATACCCATAGGTTTGCTCATCACTATTTGTAAGTTAATAAAGATTGTTGAAAGGCTGCAGTGCAGCCAATAAATAAGCTTTATTGCATCTGGAAGATGACTGCACGTTGTTATGAACAATAAAGATTAAAAAAAAAAAATGAAGTGGGCTCCTACCTATTTTTCATAGCCAGCATAGGTAAAACAGACAGCAACAGGCTGGAACCCTCAGTTTTCATCTTTACCTTGGCTGGTTATCAAAAATGTAAGTGATACCACGCCATTTAAATAATTAAAAAAATAAATGGCATAGTTTCATGGTTGGAGCTGGCATTATCAGGGTGGCAAGGCCCATTGTTATTTGCTGCCGTCCAGCCTCAAAATAGCAGGCCAAAGCCACCCCAGAAGGGAAAGTTCTCAGAACGATGCGCTATAGGAAACAGTGAGCCAAGAGAGACATTACTTTTTGGATTACATCAGAATTTCCAGGATTTGTTTTGAATTAATAAATTGATTAATGAAGACATGTGGGGCAATCTTTATTCAAATAAACTTTTTTTTCCCGTGACTGGTCCTATTTTAATTCTATACTTGCTGGGTTAGCTATTGGGTTGTCTGATAGACACCTATCCATTACTAACCCCTAAACTTGATGTCTGCTGTCAATTCACAGCTGACATCAACCCCAAAGGTATTACCACGATTGTCACTGCACAAGGGCAATTGGGAACAGCCGGGTAAAGTGCTAGAATTAGCGCATCTAATGGATGCGCCACTTCTGGGATGGCTAAGGGTTGCTATTTTTAGGCTGGGAGAGGCTAAATAATCATGACCCTTCCCACCCTGATACCAGCCTCCAACTGTCTGCTTTAACTTGGCTGGTTATTAAAATTAGGGTGGAGCACACACCATTTCTTAAAAGTTATTCATTTAAATAATTTGAAAACAAATCTGTGTGGCATCCCCTGTACTTTTGATAACCAGCTGTCACGGCCGGGCGGTCGGGCAGACCCAGGAGGTGGATCCACTGGACCGAACTCTAAGATGGAGGTAGGGAGTCCGGCAGCTGAAGCACTGAAGGGCAGCAGGACAGTCCGTGCAAGTGAAGACAGCGGAGGAGTCCCTGGGACCACGGAGTCACAGAAGGTAGTCTTGGTGACGTAGCTCAGGTTCGGAGGCCGAGATGATATCAGGCGGGGTCCGGAACCTCTGGAGCAAGATGACGGGTCACCGCAGGGATCCGAGATGGTAGGTACTGTCGGATGGCAGACGGACAGCGTGCGGGGTTCGGGATGCGGCAGACTGGATGGCGAGGCAGGTACGGCTCTACAAAGAGAGATAGGTGAGTACAGGCACATAAACACCAGGAGACCTGACTCCTAGCTCAGGGAACACGAAGATCAGGCCCCGCCCCCTTGGACAAGAACCCCCTTTATACCCTGAACCTGACTAACCTCATTTCCTGTTACTGGACGCTGGCCCTTTAAGAAAGGGTCAGTGACCGCGCGCGCGCCCTAATGCGCATGCGCGCAGCCCGGGTGCCAGAAGCCAGGGAAGGAGGCTGCGAGGAGGACGCAGGGGAGCCGGACAGGGCCTGGGAAGATGTCGGACGCCGGGATCGGCGCCCAGGGGGCCTATGGAGGACGGGCACCGGAGGCTGGGACGTGGGGAGCGTGGCAGGTGAGCCGGGGAGCGGGGCTGAGGACCCGGGGAGCGGGGCTGAGGACCCGGGGAGGGGAGCCGAGGACCCGGGGAGCGTGACAGTACCCCCCCCCCCACGCCCCCCTCCCCGTGACCGGGACATGAAGGCACGGATAAGAGGAGTACCCACGTTCTCCCTGGGCTCCCAAGACCTGTCCTCAGGACCATACCCCTCCCAGTCCACCAGGAAGAACTGCCGACCTCGTACGGTCTTCATGGCCACGATATCCCTTACCGCATAGATGTCATCATCGGCAATAGGTGGTGGGGCCGGACTGGCAGCAGCGGAGAAGGGACCAAGGACAACCGGCTTGAGCAGGGAGACGTGGAACGAGTTGGGTATCCTCATCGTGGCCGGGAGCTGCAGCTTGTAGGAGACCTCATTGATCTTGGTGAGGACTTTAAACGGCCCAATGTAGCGAGGACCCAGCTTGTATGAAGGTATCTTCAGGCGGACGTACTGGGAAGAAAGCCAGACAAGGTCTCCAGGTGAGAAACACGGAGGATCCAGGCGTTTCTTGTCTGCGTGTCTTTTCATCCGCAGGGAAGCACGTCCCAGAGACGCTTTGACAGAGTCCCAAATGGTGGCAAAGTCACGGGCTACTGTATCTGCAGCAGGAACATCCGAAGAGGGAGATACAGGCAATGGGATGGAAGGCTGAAGTCCGTAAACAACATGGAAGGGAGAGCTGGAGGACGACTCACTGATGTGGTGGTTGTGGGAGAATTCAGCCCAAGGTAGAAGAGCGGACCAGTCATCGTGATGGGCGTTAACATAGTGACGTAGAAATGAGGTCAAGATTTGATTGACCCTCTCTACTTGGCCATTAGACTGAGGATGGTAGGCAGATGAAAAGTCCAGGGTAACTCCCAGATGGTTACAGAGAGCCCTCCAGAAGCGGGAGGTGAACTGAGTTCCTCTGTCTGATACGATGTGTAAAGGAAAGCCATGCAAGCGGAAGATGTGTTGTATAAAAGCGTCCGCGAGTTCCTGAGCAGAGGGCAGTCCGACCATAGGAACGAAATGGGCCATTTTTGAGAACCGGTCCACCACGACCCATATGACCGTGTGCCCGGATGACAATGGCAAGTCCGTAATAAAGTCCATTGCTATGTGTTGCCACGGAATCGAAGGTATAGGCAGAGGCAGAAGACGGCCATGTGGGAGGTGTTTGGGCGTCTTGTTTCTGGCACAAGAGGAGCAGGTAGAGACAAAGGCGGCGACGTCCGTGCGAAGAGATGGCCACCAGTAATGGCGTACAATTGCACCCCATGTTCTCTTCTGGCCTGCATGGCCGGCTGTTTTTGAGGCATGACCCCAGTGTAAGACCGTTAGCCTGTCGGTCTCCGAGACGTAGGTCTTCCCAGGTGGTATTTGGGCCAGAGTGACAGGAGCCACCGGAACAATCTTGCTAGGAGAGATGATAGGCTGGATAGTCTCTTCCTCCTGTTCCATGGGCATGAGAGACCTAGACAAGGCATCAGCGCGTACATTCTTGTCCGCTGGTCGGAAGTGGAGCTGGAAGTCAAACCTGGCAAAGAATAAGGACCACCTGGCTTGCCGTGGGTTCAGTCGCTGAGCGGACCGCAGGTATTCCAAGTTCTTGTGGTCCGTGTAAATAATCACGGGGTACACTGCTCCTTCCAGGAGGTAGCGCCACTCCTCCAGAGCCAGTTTAACCGCCAGTAGTTCTCGGTCACCGATGGTGTAATTACGTTCGGGTGCTGAGAAGCTCTTAGAGAAGAAACCGCAGGTCACCATCTTCCCGGAGGAGGATTTTTGCATGAGCACTGCTCCGGCTCCTGAGGAGGAGGCATCCACCTCCAAGGTGAACTGGCGGTTCAACTCCGGTCGGTGGAGTACAGGGGCGGAGGCGAATGCTCGCTTCAAGGAACAAAATGCGGCGTCTGCCGCAGGTGACCAGTCCTTTGGATTAGCCTCCTTTTTGGTCAAAGCGGAGAGAGGAGCGGTCAAGGCAGAGAAGTGCGGGATAAACTGGCGGTAGTAGTTGGCGAATCCCAGGAAGCGTTGGATTGCCTTCAGTCCAGAAGGTGGAGGCCAGTTGAGGATGGCGGAAACCTTCTTGGGATCCATCTGCAGTCCAGTATCAGAGATGATGTACCCCAGAAAGGGGAGAGAAGACTGCTCAAAGACACACTTCTCATACTTTGCGTACAGGCGATTCTCTCTCAGTCTTTGTAAGACCAGCTGTACGTTTTCTCTGTGGGTTTGGAGGTCCGGAGAGAAGACAAGGATGTCATCTAGATATACTACCACACAGGTGTAGAGGAGGTCTCGGAACACGTCGTTCACCAGTTCTTGGAAGACGGCAGGAGCGTTACACAGACCGAAGGGCATCACGCAGTATTCATAATGTCCATCGCGCGTATTAAACGCGGTTTTCCATTCGTCACCAGAGCGGATGCGTACCAGATTGTAAGCACCCCGAAGATCCAGCTTGGTGAACACACGAGCTCCTCTAAGCCGGTCAAATAATTCGGGAATAAGCGGCAGGGGGTACTTGTTTTTCACGGTGATTTGGTTGAGACCCCGGTAGTCTATGCATGGGCGTAAGTCGCCCTCTTTCTTCTTGACAAAGAAGAAACCTGCTCCAGCAGGAGAGGAGGATCTGCGAATGAACCCTCTTGCTAGGCTCTCTGAGATGTAATCTGACATGGCCCTGGTTTCGGCTGGAGATAAAGGATATATCCGTCCTCTGGGTGGGGTTGTCCCTGGAAGCAGGTCAATGGCACAATCGTATGGACGATGTGGCGGCAGTACCTCGGATTCCTTTTTGTCAAAGACATCGGCAAAGGACCAATAGGCCGAAGGCAGCCCCGGTAGGGACTCTGGAACCGGAGGTCGTCGGAGGGGTTGTATGGACTTTAGGCACCTCTCATGACACGAAGAGCCCCAACGGGTGACTTCGCCAGTACCCCAGCTAACCGATGGTTCATGTGTCCGCAACCATGGAAGTCCCAACAGGATCTGGTGGGACATGTGTGGGAGAACGTAGAGAGCGATGTTCTCGGTGTGAAGAGCACCGATGCGTAGTTCGACAGGCCTGGTGATCAAGGAGATGGTATCAGAGAGAGGCCTCCCATCCACAGAGGCAATCACTAAGGGTTTGTCGAGTGGCATGACAGGCACCCGGTACTTGTCCACCGTGGCCTGCTGGATGAAATTGCCTGCTGCCCCGGAATCGAGGTAGGCATCAGCCGTGAACCGCGTCTCTCCCGTGGTCACTTGCACTGTCCATGTAACTGGGTCAGAGAGAGTCCCAGCACCTAGGGTGGCCTCTCCTACCAACCCTAGGCTTTGGAGTTTCCCGGCCTCTCTGGACAGGAGCGTAGCAGGTGGGTGTCCTCACCACAGTAAAAGCAGAGACCCTTGGCGAGCCGCTCTGCTCGACGTCGTTCAGACTGCCGCAGTCGGTCGATCTGCATGGGTTCGTGGACGGGAATCCCAGCTGTTGATGACTGAGGTACGGAGGACTTCTGCTGAGGAGGAGAATGCCGTACCGGGCGTCTCTCACGAGATAGCTCTTTGGAGCGCTCCTGAAAACGTATGTCCACACGAGTTGCTAGGGCAATCAGTGCATCTAGGGTGGAGGGCACGTCCCGACCCGCCAACTCATCCTTGATGCGACTCGAGAGTCCTTCCCAGAAGGCGGCTGTTAGGGCCTCGTTATTCCACCCGAGTTCTGAAGCCAAAGTGCGGAAACGGATGGCGTATTGACCCACAGTCAGTGTCCCTTGACGTAGGCGGAGGAGTGATGAAGCAGAGGCAGAGGCGCGTCCTGGCTCGTCAAAAGTACTGCGGAAGGCCTGTAGGAACTGTTGAAGATCCTTGGTCATGGGGTCCTCCTTCTCCCACAAGGGGTTCATCCACGCCAGCGCCTCGCCCTCTAGGTGGGACATTATAAAGGCGACCTTGGCTTGGTCGGAGGCGAACAGATGTGGCAGCTGCGTGAAGTGAAGGGAACATTGGTTTATGAAGCCCCGGCAGGTCTTGGGATCTCCAGCATACCGAGGAGGTGACGCCAAACGGAGTCGGGAAGCATCTGAAGAGGCTGCCACTGGTACGGGAGCCATGGCTTGCCTGGCGGGGGACCTGGGTGCCGCAGGCGTCATTGATGCTTGTAATGTGTACAGGCGGGTGTCCACGGAGGTCATGAATTGCAGCATGCGGGTCTGGACTTCATGCTGTCGTTGGAGTTCCTCTTGCAGGACCGATAGTGCTGCAGCGGGATCCATGGCCTGATCTTACTGTCACGGCCGGGCGGTCGGGCAGACCCAGGAGGTGGATCCACTGGACCGAACTCTAAGATGGAGGTAGGGAGTCCGGCAGCTGAAGCACTGAAGGGCAGCAGGACAGTCCGTGCAAGTGAAGACAGCGGAGGAGTCCCTGGGACCACGGAGTCACAGAAGGTAGTCTTGGTGACGTAGCTCAGGTTCGGAGGCCGAGATGATATCAGGCGGGGTCCGGAACCTCTGGAGCAAGATGACGGGTCACCGCAGGGATCCGAGATGGTAGGTACTGTCGGATGGCAGACGGACAGCGTGCGGGGTTCGGGATGCGGCAGACTGGATGGCGAGGCAGGTACGGCTCTACAAAGAGAGATAGGTGAGTACAGGCACATAAACACCAGGAGACCTGACTCCTAGCTCAGGGAACACGAAGATCAGGCCCCGCCCCCTTGGACAAGAACCCCCTTTATACCCTGAACCTGACTAACCTCATTTCCTGTTACTGGACGCTGGCCCTTTAAGAAAGGGTCAGTGACCGCGCGCGCGCCCTAATGCGCATGCGCGCAGCCCGGGTGCCAGAAGCCAGGGAAGGAGGCTGCGAGGAGGACGCAGGGGAGCCGGACAGGGCCTGGGAAGATGTCGGACGCCGGGATCGGCGCCCAGGGGGCCTATGGAGGACGGGCACCGGAGGCTGGGACGTGGGGAGCGTGGCAGGTGAGCCGGGGAGCGGGGCTGAGGACCCGGGGAGCGGGGCTGAGGACCCGGGGAGGGGAGCCGAGGACCCGGGGAGCGTGACACCAGCCAAGTTAATGAATTCTGCTCAGGATTGAAACTCCCATCTACCTGCTTTACCTGGTTATCAAAAATAGGGGGGCTCTTGTCTTTTTTGTTTTATTTATTCCTTATCCACATGCTTGCAGGGCAATTGCGCCCATTTTTCTTCCTTCTGCAGCGCCCAAGTAGAGATGTGCGTTTCCATCAAGGCAAGGTTTGCTGGCAGTAAATGAACCTAGCTCCACAGGCTTGAGCTTGACCTGAACCCTGGATCAAGTCACTGATTGGCAGTTTGAGTCTCCATTCACATACAGTCAGCCATAAGCAAATCACTTTCGGGGGAGGGTGGGTTTTTTCATATATTTGTTGCACACTTCACGTGCTCACACTGTTGTTACTACCAGTATGCACCGTTCAAACACTGCAAGCAGCTCACACAGGGCTGAGCACCAAGTGTACCTGAGCACAGCTTTGCTCGCACAAATTTTGTTCGCACGTAAGCATCCGAATCTGGAAACTGAACCTTGATTTTCAAATTTGGTGTTAGGTTCGAAAACCGAAGTTCAGGTTTGCTCATCTCTACCCCGTAGCCCTTACTATGATAATTTTACAGTACAGAAGTTTGGGTCTCCATTGACTTATATGGGGTTCTGGGTCTGAGGTCAAGTTTGGGTGAGGTCCTGGTCCCGAACCAAATTGTAACTAAAGTCTCGCCAAACCCGGTGATTCCGAACTTCCATGTGTCTTCTCATCTCTAGTTCTGACATCACAATATGATATTTTATAGATATCTGAATAGAACATGTCCACTGCTGTACATTATACAGGTACAAATGACAGGCATTATATACAGTAGATTAATGTTAGATAGGTTCTGCCCAGAACTAGGCACACAGCCCTGCAGAGCTACTGATTGTTAATCTCATTCTCATGCACTTTTTAGAAGGTGCCCAATTAAGAACATATTTGTTATTCTTATTACAAAACAGTATTTGTTTGCTAAATGAGTTAACACAAGGCAAGTTTTATTTTTAAAAGAAAGACTATTTTACTGACACAAATTTCCCTATTGTGTCTTCCTTGACAGCCATTCGGTTTTCTCCAAACAGCTCCCGTGCCTTCTTAACCGACCATTCTGTCCCCAACCTTCAAACACATAGCGCTTTTCTGGACTCGGAAAAATTCCTTTTCATTTCAAGCCGGGTTGCCATGTCTTTTCAAACAGAGACAGAAAAGACAGCCCTCTGTGTCAGAAAGATTTTAATTTTCCATCCTCATCCATTTGTATAATGCAGACAAAGGCAAACAAACCGTACTAAAAGCCTAGCAACCCTCAGTTTAAGCAGTCAATGCATATGATCTGCGGGATGAAGGCCGGGACCTGTTCACACATGAATAAAGAAGATTAAGATTTTCTTTCAAAGACGTGAAGCCTTTTTGACAGCCAATGTCAACAGTTCTGTCTGCTTCTCAATGTGAAACAGTCATCTATCACAGGTTCCCACAGGGAGGTCTTGCTTATTAGAATGCTTTACATTACCACAGCTTGTCACCATTTTATGGAAGAATAAGGGTGCAAACTCTACTTGTAAACCAAGCATAAAGAGAAATTATAGAGAATTCTCCCGCAGAGTTTCGCTTTTACCTAATTCTTACATGCACGGTACTTGAAAGTTATCTGCAATTCACAGCCTGCAAAATCAGTGTGAATAATAAGAATAATTTTGATTATCCTGTTTATAACAAGGTGTAGATCAATCCTGTTAAGAAGAATATTAGTTCAAATGTAATGTAATACTATTTATAGATTACTTAAAGGGCTTTTCCCATGAACAAAAAGTTCATTTTAAATCAATAGACCTTGGAATAATAATAATTTCCACAATTGGATGTGTTTAAAAAAGTATTCCTTTATTATTTTTTTTTAACAATTTTGATCTTTACACCTTTATTTTTTTTTTTTAAATAAAGGTGTAAAGATCAAAATTGTTAAAAAAAATAAAGGTGTAAAGATCAAAATTGTTAAAAAATAAAGGTGTAAAGATCAAAATTGTTAAAAAAATAAAGGTGTAAAGATCAAAATTGTTAAAAAAGTGTTCCTGTGCTGAGATAATCTTATATATGTGTCCCTGCTGTGTACTGTGTAATAGATGTGTCTGACCGTACCACAGCTCCTGGGCAAAGGAGGGAGTAAAAAAAGTATACAGACATTACAGCACGAGATCACAAAATATTCTTTCTTTGAGGTAAAACATTTTTTAAAAACAGGAAGGTAAATACTTTACCTCACCAACAGAATCAGCTGTGATCCCCTGCTGTGCTATGATGTGGCAGCATGATCAGGCCATGGCCCTAACAGTCAGACACGGCCATTACACAGTACATAGCAGGGACACGTATATAAGATTATCTCAGCACGAGGACATTTTTGTCACATCCAGTTGTGGAAATTATTATTATTCCAAGATCTGTTGATTAAAATCAACGTTAAAATGAACTTTGTTGTCGGAAGACCACTTTTATTATATTGTATAAATGCCCACAAATCAATAATGTTTAATAAATATTCTTTTCATATTGGTAAAACATTACTTTTTGAAGTTTTAAAGGACCTGTCTCTAAGAAGCAGAATTGCCATAACTATGGCCTTATGCACACAGACATGCAATTCAATGCAACTGCCTAGCTATGCAGTTGTATCCAGAGTATATAACAAGACTTATAAAAGGCTTTGTTCCCTTCTGTGTCTCTAAATTGCTCAATTTTTTTTATACTCACCAACTATCATGGCCTCCCGTGGGCGGGCTTTGACTCTTTGCCCTACAACCTTTCTCTGCTCCTTGTCCTATTCAATGTATCAGTTCCCACTTTCCTACTAAAGCAAACAAGTTCTTATAGTCCCTATTACCACTACAATGTATTGAGCTTGTATTTCTGACTCTAAAGGGTGCTTTACATGCTGCGACATCGCTACCGATATATCGTTGGGGTCACATCGTTAGTGACGCATATACGGCTCCGGTAGCGACATCGCAGCGTGTGACAGCAAGGAGTGACTATCAACGATCGAAAAATCGTTCAAAAACGATGATCGTTGACACGTCGCTCCATTCCTTAATATCGTTGCTGCCACAGGTACGATGTTGTTCATCGTTCCTGCGGCACCACACATCGCTATGTGTGACACCACAGGAATGACGAACATCTCCTTACCTGCGTCCACCGGCTTTTTTCACCTATCTAAATAATCTCAATCTATCATGTTCCAGGGTCTTGCCGAAAAAGCCATGCCACAAGTCCAAAAACCATCTGCGCTTTCTCCTCTTACTGCTACTTCACTCAGGCGATATCTCTCCGAATCCCGGTCCACCCCATGCTAACTTTACCCCCTTCCCCACCTCCCATAGAAACCCTGATAATCTTATTAACATTACTTGCACACCCTCGCTTCCCTCTTTTAATTGAGCTTTCTGGAATCCACGGTCCATATGTAACAAGCTTCCTTACATCCACAACTACTTTCTCAATAACTCTCTTAACCTGTTAGCCCTCACTGAAACCTGGATTCAGGATTCTGATACTACTTCCCCTGCTGCCATTTCTCACGGTGGTTTACACTTTTCCCATTCACCAAGACCTGAAAACAGACATGGTGGTGGAGTCGGTTTACTCCTGTCCCCACAATGTACTTTCCAGGTCATCCCCTCAGCTCCATCACTCTCATTCCCATCCTTTAAGGTCCACACCATCAGGCTCTTCCATACCCTCTCCCTCAGAGTAGTGGTCATATTCTGTCCCCCAGGCTCACCCACCCAGGTCCTTGACCCCTTTTCAGCCTGGCTGCCGCACTTCATGTCCTCAGAATTACCAACCCTCATCCTAGGAGACTTTAACATACCCATGAACAGCCCGACCTCCCCATCTGCATCCCAGCTTTTATCTCTCACTACCTCCCTTGGCCTCTCACAGCTCTCATCCTCTGAGACATATGAAGATGGTAACACCCTTGACCTGGTCTTTATCCGCCTCTGCTCAATCTCTGACTTTGACAACTCACCTCTTCCCCTCTCCGACCACAACATCCTCTCCTTCAAGCTCACAATCCCTCGTCCACCCCAGCACACTCCCACCTATCCCACATTCAGAAACCTTACAGGCCATTGACTCTCAGACCCTTACAGACTCTTTACACTCATCACTGTCCCCTATCTCCTCCCTTTCCTGTCCTGATATGGCTGTAAACCACTACAATGACACACTCAGAAGTACCCTAGACCAAGTAGTACCCCTCACCCTCAGAACCTCCAAACACAGAGTAAAACAGCCTTGGCTCACATCCCAAACTCAATATCTCCAACGATGCTCTAGGAGAACCGAACGCCTATGGAGGAAAACCCGCACACCAGAAAACTTCATCCACTAAAAGTTCATCTTAAGGATCTACAACTCTTCCCTTCATCTCGCCAAACAGACCTACTTCACCACCCTTATTTCCTCACTATTCAACAATCCAAAAAAAACTTTTTGACACCTTTCACTCCCTCCTCAGTCCCAAAGTACAGACCCCCATCACAGACCTTCATGCTGATGATCTGGCCTCGTATTTCACAGAGAAAATAGTTAACATCCGCCAAGAGATCAGCTCCCTGCCACCAAGCGTTGTGAATCCCATCTCTCCCCATATCCCATACAGCTCACTTTCAACATTTGACCCAGTCACAGAGGAGGAAGTCTCCAGGCTCCTCTCCTCTTCTCGTCCTACCACTTGCCCAACTGATCCCTTTTCCTCACACCTACTCCAGTCCCTCTCTCCGGTTGTCACCACTCACCTAACTAAAATCTTCAATCTCTCTCTCTCTTCTGGTACTTCCCCTCCTCCCTCAAACACTCTATCATTACTCCATTATTATAAAAACCTTCCCTTGATCCGTCCTGCACAAGCAACTCCAGACCAGTCTCCAATCTCCCCTTCATCTCCAAACTCTGGAGAGCGCCTGGTCTGCTCTCGCCTCACCCGCTACCTTTCCACTCACTCTCTTCTAGATCCTTTACAGTCTGGCTTCCGCCCTTTACACTCAACAGAAACTGCCCTTGTCAAAGTAACCAATGACCTGTTCACAGCAAAACGTAACAGTGACCACTCTCTGCTTATCCTTCTTGACCTCTCTGCTGCCTTCGACACTCTTGACCATCATCTCCTTCCATCTATGCTCCGTTCTGTTGGCCTAAAGGACACTGTGCTTTCCAGGTTCTCTTCCTATTTTTCTGGCCGTTAATTCAGTGTATCATTTGCTGGCTCTACATCTTCTCCTCTTCCTCTCACTGTTGGGGTCCCTCAAGGTTCAGTCCTTGGCCCTCTTCTTTTCTTCCTCTACACTGCCCCAATTGGAATGACCATCAGCAGATTTGGCTTTCAGTACCATCTTTATGCTGATGACAAACAGCTATACACCTTCATTCCCTGAGCTCACCCCCGCTGTACTACAGAACACAAGTGACTGCCTGACTGCAGTTTGCAATGTCATGTCTGCTCTCTATCTGAAACTTAACCTTTCCAAAACTGAACTTCTTCTTTTCCCTCTGTCTTCCAAACTTCCTAAACCTGACATCTCCCTCTCTGTTTGTGGCACCATGATAACTCCTAGGCAGCAAGCCCGCTGTCTGGGTGTTATACTTGACACTAGTGATGAGCGAGTACCAAAAATCACGGGTGCACGAGGCTCGGGCCGAGCATCCCAAGATACTCGTGTAATCGGCCCGAGCACTGAGCCCAATGTTATCCTATAGGAGACCCGAGTATTTTTCTGAAATGACCCCCGGCAGCATGTACAAACCCTAAAAATGTCACAAAAGTCTCAGAAGAGTGCTCAAATGACATGGCAACAGCATGGGGAAGACCCCTTGAAGCATTTATCACTCAAAAGTCACAGCTGTGAACAATTTTGTCCGAGTTTTACGCCATTTTTACGGACTCACCAGAAAACCTTCCAAAATGACACCAAAATGAATTTTCATGGCGGAAATGTTAAGGGCACATACCCAATAGTGAGATAGAGCTGGTGTATGTTACTTTTTGAGATTATTACATGAAAGATTTTACGTAAAAACATTGTGTGGCACTCCGATGTCCAAAACGCACGTTTTGTGCTTTTTAATAGCGATGTCGGTCATTTTTTTTTTCATTCTATCTCCTGTCGGTCTTGCTCTGTCGGTCTCTCTCTGTCTTGTCTGTCCCCCTCTCACAGTCTGTCGGTCATTCTCCCCCCTCTCTCTTACTTACCGTTCCCCGATCACTGCCGCGACGCTGCACAGCTGTTCACTAAACTCCGGCAGCTTTTACTCTTTTGAAAAAGCCGGCCGCTCATTAAACAATCTCGTATTCCCTGCTTTCCTGCTTTTCGGCGCCTATGATTGGTTTCAGTGAGACACGCCCCCATGCTGAGTGACAGGTGTCTCACTGCACCCAATCACAGCAGCCGGTGGGCGTGTCTATACTGTGCAGTGAAATAAATAATTAAATAATTAAAAAAAAACGGCGTGCGGTCCCCCCAATTTTAATACCAGCCAGATAAAGCCATACGGCTGAAGGCTGGTATTCTGAGGATGGGGAGCTCCACGTTATGGGGAGCCCCCCAGCCTAACAATATCAGTTAGCAGCCACCCAGAATTGCCGCATACATTAGATGCGACAGTTCTGGGACAGTACCCGGCTCTTCCCGATTTACCCTAGTGCGTTGGCAAATCGGGGTAATAAGGAGTTAATGGCCGCCCATAGCTGCCAATAAGTCCTAGATTAATCATGTCAGGCGTCTCCCCGAGATTCCTTCCATGAGTAATCTGTAAATTACAGTTAAAAAACACACACACCCAAAAAATCCTTTATTAGAAATAAAAAACAATAACAAAGTCCCTCATCACCAATTTATTAACCCCGACAAAGCCCTCCACAGTGCGGCACCCCCTACATCTCCACCCTCCTCTCTATCTATCACCACACCCGTTCGCTACACTCTGCAAACAACTTTCGACTAACATCCACGCTAATTCGTACCTCCCACCCCTAGATCCAAGACTTCTTCCGAGCTGCACCAATCCTCTGGAACGCTCTACCCCAAGAAGTTAGGACGAATCACAACTTACTCAGCTTCAGACGCACCCTAAAAACGCATCTTTTTAGGGCGGCCTATCACACTCCCTAATCAAATCCAATTCACACAGTCCCTCTACAACTTCTCACAACATAAACCCCACGTCAAACTTCATGGCACCCAAATGCATCTCAAGGTTCAATTGGTCCAGGAAGGCATTATCTATCCCCCATTTCCTTGAGATGGCTGCATTGACATTGTAAATGAGCACTTGTACTTTCCCCCCCCCCATATCTCACTGTAGATTGTAAGCTCTCACGAGCAGGGTTGTCTTTTTTTTCCCTCTAAATATTGTATTTTCTATAACTGCTACTTGTTTGTATATGATCCTCCTGAATTGCAAAGCACTGCAGAATATGTTGGCGCTATAGAAATAAAGATTATTATTAGTATTAGGTGGGCGGGATGTTACATCCCGCTCATCTCCACCCCTCCGCTTCTATTGGCCGGCCGCTTAGTGACGCCGCAGTGACGTCGCTATGATGCCGAACGCACCTCTCCCTTGAGGGAGGGATTGTTCGGCGGTCACAGCGACGTCGCTGACAAGGTATGTGCGTGTGACACGAAAATGTTCGCTATGGCAGCGAGCACCAAATGTCGCACAAGCGACGGGGGCGGGTGCTATCGTGCTCAACATCGCTAGTAATCGCTAGCGATGTCACAGCGTGTAAAGCACCCTTTACTGCTGCTTTCTGCTTGCCATATCACTCTGCTTAACGTTGAACAGACTGAATGCCCTGAGCCCAGCCTGTCTATCACTGTAATCACTGTACCCAAGCTCTTCCACTGATAACTAGAGATGAGCGATGTTCGAGGTTCACGAATTTCATGTTTGAGTGGTTTTGGGGGGTGTTCGAGTCGTTCGACGAACTCGAACGATTTGGTAAAAGTTCGGTATTTCGAGTTACGTTCGAGAACGGTTCGATCAACAAAAAGCATAGCTAGTTACTAGCTGGCTTCTCACTGTAATAGTGTGAGTCACTGTGAATCATGATATTATCAAAACGCAGCATATAGTGTGCGGAGTGGATGAGGTTTAGCTCAGTGCTGCTGCTGAGTGCTGAAAGAATGCCGATCACCATTTTTTTTTTTTCTAACCGCCCGTACAGTGGGGCAGGCCAGGCTGTCAGCAAATCACAGACACACACACAGCAAAGTGGATGTTTGCTAGACAAGCAAGGGCATGTGTCATAGGCTGTGCATGTCACATGTCCTTGCCCTATAAGATTCGGCCATTTTCCCCGTCGCCGCCATTATCTCTCTGCTGTGGGTGGGTGACGGTGACTGCTCCCGCTGCTGCTGCTGCTGTGTGCGCTATAGACATACAGTGCAATCTACACAGCGCTTTAGGGATTAGGGACTACTTGTAATTTCAGCCCTTTTCAGGGCTGCCTTACATCCGTTCATAGACATTGTTGCTAGGCAGGTCCATGCCAAAGCTGTGCAGGGCTTTAGATAACAGCGCCTGGCTACATCAGCTCTGGCAATTTCTTGCTGCATTTTCTCATTGGCAGGGATAGAAACTGACGCTTCCTTTGCTATGCTGCTACCTTCAGTACCTCTACATTCTACACACCTGCCCATTTTTGCTACGCATTTTTTATAGCAAACAGTGCTGACACTTAGTGGCATACTAAAAGTGTCTGGGATACTAACTTTGTGTTCCTCTGGTGCAAAGCAAGGTACGCCATCTCTGCATTGTACACACCTGCCCATTTTTGCTACGCATTTTTTATAGCAAACAGTGCTGACACTTAGTGGCATACTAAAAGTGTCTGGGATACTAACTTAGCGTTCCTCTGGTGCCACGCAAGGTACACCACCTCTGCATTCTACACACCTACCCATTTTTGCTACGCAATTTTTATAGCAAACAGTGCTGCCAGTTTTAGGGCCATAGTTGCATTGTCAGGGATAGTCAGTGTTGGTTCTTCAGCTGTCAATAAAGCTAGACCACATCTGCATTGTACACCACCTCTTCATTTTTGCTACGACATTTTAAGTGTCCAATCTGGTCACAAACAAAATGAGTGGCAAAAGGACAGATGCTGGTGGAAAGGGGAACAGGCGTGTTGGAAAGGGAAAAAAAGTTTGTGTCCGTGGGGGAGGTGGTAAAGCTACAGTAACATCTGCTGAAGAAAGGCCATCTTCAAGCAAAAGTAAGATGTCTACTACTTTCCGTGGCCGATCTGATGTGCTCCCTTTTTTACGGAACCGAACTACTGTAACAAAGGTAGATGATGCACAAAAAAAGAACATGGTTGAATGGATCTCAAGTGCTCCAACAAGTGGCCTCTCCTCCACCTCAACTTCAACATCCAAAAACCAACAGTCCTCTGAGTTGTCACCCCAATCGCACTTGCTTTCTCCCAGCTCTCAAGTCTCCACCGCCCTGCAGAGTATGGTGTAACAGAGATGGGTGAGTCTGCAGAGCTGTTCAGTCACACTATAGCCTGGGAATCAGAGGTCTGCTCCCAAACTACAGTGAGTACAGACCAGGAAATGGTCTGCAGTGATGCCCAGAAGCTTTGTGACTCTGATTCAGGTCCTGATGACCAAGTTTCTGAGTATAATGTAGACCCTCATTCACAAACTGTAACACCTCTTGGTGGAGACAATGAGGAACATACTGATGACAATGAGACTCAGATACCTAATTGGAATGACAACTTAACTATTCAGTCAGGGCAGGAAGAGGTTAGGTCTGAGGGCGAGGAGAGTGCAAACACAACGGTTGATGATGACGTTCTAGATCCCACTTACTGTCAACCAACAGTCAGGCACTCGAGGAAGTCAGCAGAGGCGGTGGAGGAGGATGAGACTGACGACTAGGTTAGCTTGTGCCTTCCTAGACAAAGACGGAGTACTGGAAGAACGTCAACAACTGCATCCTCAGCCACAACTCTGCCTCTCAGCACAAGTCGGGGTGGCTCTGCAGGTCGCATGGGCTCTAATAGTTGCATTGCCTGGTCCTTTTTTGACATCGCAAAGGATCACCCAACTCATGTGATCTGTAGGCTTTGTCGCTAATCTGTAAGTAGAGGTTAAAAACTCACTAGTTTGACCACTTCGTCCATGAACCATCACATGAATAACAAGCATAAGTCCCAGTGGGAAGCTCACTGTGCTACAATGCGGCCTAGCGGAGCGGGCCAACCACCGTCTGCCCCTTCAACTTCATCCGCGCGCTCTTCATCCTCTATGACTGTGGAGACAGCTGTCACACATGTTTTTCTATGCAGACCTTCCACCTCTTTAACCACAACAGGCAGTTTGCTTGGCAGGTCATCATCAGTTGTTTTGGGAGGGCAAACAGGTGCTGTTGTAGAGCTCTCTCAGACATCGAGAGCACCAACTTTGGATGAAGGCAATATCATGTCTCCGCCTGCACTTTCCTCACAGACCAGCAGTTTTCCAGGGACACACTACTCCACACCGTCTCCGCACAGCAGCCAGATCTCAGACCCCCAGATGTGGACAAATAAAAGGCCATTTCCTGCGAGTCATGACAAAGCTAAGAGGTTGACTTTCACCCTCTGCAAGCTGTTGGCTACAGAAATTCTGCCTTTCCGCCTGGTGGACACAGAGGATTTTCGAGACCTTATGTAGGTCGCAGTGCCCCAGTACCAGATGCCCCTGCCACTACTTCTCCAAGAAAGGTGTGCCTGTGCTACACCAGCATGTCGCACACAACATCACCGCTTCCTTGAGAAACTCTGTGTGTGACAGGGTGCATTTCACGACCAATACTTGGACCAGTAAGCATGCACAGGGGCGTTACATATCACTGACTGGGCACTGGGTAACTATGGTGTGAGATGGAGAAGGGTCTGCTGTACAAGTCTTGCCGTCCCCACGACTTGTGCGTCAATCCTCTGTATGTGGAAGTTCCTCCACTGCTTCTGCCTTCTCAACCTCGTCTGGGTCCTCCACCTCCGTCCCAAGCCTGTCTGGTCAGGCCACCCACGTTTTAACTGCGCACAAGGAATCCCGCACACCTCCTTACTATGCTGGCAGCAGAGCTCAATGGCATCAGGTGGTCTTTACCTTGAAATGTCTGGGAAATAAGAGTCACACAGCTGAGGAGTTTTGGTCAGCTCTAGAGAGCGAGTTTAGTAAATGGTTGTCTCTACTCAACCTGCAGCCAGGGAAGGCCATGTGCGACAATGCTGCAAACCTGGGTGCGGCCCTACGCCGGGGCAAGGTGACACACGTGCCTTGTATGGCTCACGTGTTGAACCTTGTTGTCCAGCAATTTTTAACCCACTATCCTGGACTAGATGGTCTTCTGCACAGGGCACGGTCACTCTCTGCTCACTTCTGCCGTTCAACTGGCGCAGCTGACCAGCTTGCATCGCTCCAGAAGTCTTTCGGCCTGCCAGTTCATCGCCTGAAATGTGATCTGCCGACATGCTGGAATTCGACTCTCCACATGTTGCAGCGACTGTGGCAGCACCGCCGAGCCCTGATATATGATGTATAGACTGGGCTAACGAGATGCAGAGGTGGGGCAGATCACGCTGCTGGAGTGGTCTCAGATCAAGGACCTATGCACCCTTCTGCACAGTTTCGACATGGCAACGAATATGTTTAGCGCTGACAATGCCATTATCAGCATGATAATTCCAGTCATTTACATGCTGGAGCACACTCTAAACACTATTCGGAGTTAGGGGGTGGGACAACAGAAAGGGGAGGAAGTACAGGAGGATTCATATGCGGAAGGGCTATCAGGATCTGCAAGGTCCAGACGTTCTGCATCACCAAGGCGGCAGGCATGGGATGGTGGGGGAGAGGGATTAACAAGGGCGCATGGAGGCAGCCAAACTGTTGAGGAAGGTACAGGAGACCAGGAAGAAATGGAGGACGAACTGGCGATGGGCATGGAAGACTCAGCAGATGAGGGAGACCTTGGTCAAATTTCGGTTGTTCGAGGTTGGGGGGAGATGTCAGAGGAAGGAAGCATGGTTATCACCTCACTGCCACAAACACAGCAAGGACTTGGTCCGCAGACATGCGCAAGACACATGAGCGCCTTCTTGCTGCACTACCTACAACATGACCCTCGGATTGTCCGAATTAGAAGTAATGATGACTACTGGGTTGCCACACTCTTAGATCCCCGGTACAAGTCCAAATTTGGCAAAATAATTCCAGCCATAGAAAGGGACGCATGTATGCATGAGTATCAGCAGAAGCTGTTACGCAATCTTAGCTTGGTTTTTCCACCAAACACCAGTGGTGCACAGAGTGAATCTCCCAGTTGTAACTTGCCAAACAAGGGACTGTCTTGTCATTATCAGTCAAACCGTACCAGCAACACCGTATCTGGTACTGGTAACAGCAATTTCATGGAATCGTTTCATAATTTTTTTAGACCATCCAATGTAAGGCCATAAGAGACAAGAAGTCTGACACATAGTCAACGGCTGGAGAGGATGATACAGGAGTATTTCCAAATGAACATCGATGTCATGACTTTGCAACTGGAGCCTTGCTCATTTTGGGCTTTAAATCTTGAAAAATGGCCAGAGCTCACCACTTACGCCTTGGAGATCTTGTCGTGTCCCGCAGCCAGCGTTGTCTCGGAACATGTCTTCAGTGCTGCTGGGTGTGTGCTGACAGATAAGCGCACGCGTCTGTCCAGTGACAATGTGGACAGACTAACGTTCATCAAAATGAGCAAGTCATGGATCCGCAAGGACTTTACTACCCCTGTGTCATCCTGGGGAGAGTAAAGGCTGGTGTATTTTGGAATGTGCTTGATGCAAATCAACCTGTCAAAATTGCAACTGGGGGACAACTGATGCCACTGAAGTGGTGTGTGTGGCCCAATTTTTGGAAAAAAGGGATACTCTGCTTGAAATCCCCTTGCTGTGTTTCTAACAATGAGCCATGATGAACAAGTCATGGTTCAGCAAGGACTTTGCTACCCCGGTGTCATCCTGGGGACAGTTAAGGCTGGCATATTTTTGAATGTGCTTGATGCAAATCAACACATCCAGTTTGCAACTGGGCAAAAGTGGTCCCACTGAAGTGGTGTGTGTGGCCCAATTTTTGGAAAAAAAGGGAGACTCTGCTTGGAGTCCCCTTGCTGTGTTTTTACAAATGAGCCAAGATGAACAAGTCATGGTTCAGAAGGACTTTGCTACCTACCCCGGTGTCATCCTGGGGACAGTTAAGGCTGGCGTATTTTTAAATGTGCTTGATGCAAATCAACACATCCAGTTTCCAACTGGGGCACAAGTGATGCCACTGAAGGGGTGTGTGTGGCCCAATTTTTGGAAAAAAGGGAGACTCTGCTTGAAGTCCCTTTGCTGTGTTTTACATTATTTTAGAAGGGCATGACATGCCTATATCTGAGTCTTCTCCTCTTTTTACTCATCCAGCTCTTTTGTCCTTGACTCCTTGTCACTTTCTCATGTTTGTGGTGTCTTAGGAGTTGTTTATCACCTTTTGGACACCTTAGAAGGTGTTTTCTATGTGCTTTTATGTGTTTGTGTTTGCCCGCCATTGTTTTCAATGGGGTTCGAGTGGTTCGTCGAACGGTTCGTCGAACGGAGCCTCCATTCGACGAACCAAACCGAACTCGAACGCCAGGGGGATGGCTCATCTCTACTGATAACCTAAGATTTACATCCTCTATAATATGACAATCTGGTTAATTCCCAATGTCCATACTTTTAAGTGTGTTCTAAAAATATATTTTTTTTAGGCTGGCTAATCTCCTTACCTGACTGATGAGACCCCATCAGGTTGACCAAAAGTCCCATGTAATAAAAAAAAAATCACCCTCTCGTATTTATTAGCAAAACTTGCTTTAATGGAGAGCTATATATCCGGGTCCCAAGAAGGAGGAGAGGCAAGAAGTGGAAGCTCCAATAATTATAAAGGGGGAAGTAGGAGGAGAGAAAAGGCTGATTGGATGCCACATAGTAAAGGAAGAGGAAGTTACATGGGATAGCATTAACACCTTAATCTCAAAAAGGGAGCATGGCAGTCAGTGGGCATGCGGTTCATAACACTGAATTGCCCCACACATTATTTTCTGGTCTCACTTCCTTAAAGGAAATCTGTCAGCAGGTTTTTGCTATGTAAGCTGAAGCCAGAATGCTGCAAGGGTTAATACAGAAGTTTCAGGGATGCCTGCCTTGTCACTGTCTGACCTGTTATTTATTTGCTAAGTCTTTTTAAGCAGCTAGACCATTGTCATTGCAGGACTACAAAGTCACTCACTCGGCTGTCCATCACGCCTCCACCTCTGATTGCCACCTCCCTGTCAATGTAAAATCTCTACAGAGAGCCTGGTGTGGGTGGGAACAGTTCTCTCAGCTCTGCTACATGACTAAAGCTAAAAATTGTGATTGCGTCAGAACAGCTGCACCCAGTAATCTAAGTCACCTTTCACACTTCAGTTTTTTTGCATCAGTCATAATTCGTTTTGTGACTGATGCGACAGATCCGTCACAGATTGTGGTAAAATCGCTATACCCTGCACAAAGACACTGGGTCCTGGGATAACCATCCCTACCCACGGAGGGGTTAACATCCAGCTGCCACTACATCTCCCCCGGGTGCCCCACAACAGCAGCGGTGGTGTCCCACTTCACCACACAACCACACACCGTGGGGGGCGTCACAAACTTAATACGGCCAAGCTCGTACATCTACGTCCCCCCTTTTAATCGGCGTGTCCACATGACCCCCGGGTCCAGAGGATCCCTCGAGCCACAGACACACACAGTGTGTCTGGATCCGAGCAGCGGTGGCTGCTGGCACGGGGGCGGCACACTTACCTTTTGTGCTTCTCTATATCGTCATAGATTGCAAGCTTCCCAGCACAGCCCTCAGTCCTCTTGGTATCTGTTAAATTGTGTTCCTCATTAATGTCGTACTTTGCCTGAACATATCCCCTCTGAATTGTAAAGTGATGCACTATATGTTGGCACTATAGAAATAAAAATATCATACACTGTCAGTGTTACACCCTGGCCTATCAGGTCGTCACAGGGTATTATGCAATCTGCCCTTCTGCACAGTATCCACCCTCCTTGGTTACGGGTCCTGGTCCTTTGGTGTTGCAATGGAGTAGGTTGAGCCTCCGTTACCATAGAAACCGGTAGCGTCCCACCGTGGGGCGACGAACTCTTGATAATTTTAGTAATGTTTAAGTGAATTGCCTCCCCTGTTGTTACGTCACCACCGGAGTCCGCTCCAGCGACTTCTGCTCTGATCGCTAGGCAACTCCATATTCCTGCTGTGGATAGTGCTGGTGAAGGGAGAGGAGTCGATGCCAGCGGCACCGGTGGGCACAGGCTCCGATCATCCACTGGGCTGCATTATCTTGGGATCTGCAGTACCACTGGCTGACTGTGGGTGGCGTGTGTCTTCCAGCTGAAGCTGCCAGCGTTCAGCTACAGCCAATGGGAAGACACCACACCCTTCTTAGTTCCCCTCCTATCTGCTGACCTCTGCCAGAGATAGTTCTGATTTCCTGGCTCCTGGTCCGCCCTATTCTGTTTTGTGATTCCTGTGTGCTGACTTCTACGTGTTTTCTGACTACCCTTCTGCCTGCTGTTTTTGTACCTCGCTGCCCGATCCGGATTTGACCTCTGCTACGTTTTCTGATTATGTCCCTTCCTGCCGATTCTGTCCCTGTTCTGCTATTCCTGGTTTGACCCTGCCTGACGACTACTCTCATCGGACTGCAGCCATCCACAGGTAGTGATCTCCAGGGCCCTGTGTAATTCCAAATCCCTGTATAGGGGTTAAAGGGTTTCAGGGTTCTGGGGGTCCTGCTTGGTGAGTGGCTTCCCTCTAGCCTGTCCATTACATCCCATCTGAGTCTGTTGATCCAGGCAGGCGTTACACCTGTGTGGGATGGAACCTGTTAATAAAATTGTGTTAACCTGTTATATTTTCCCTTTTACAGTTAAAGCAAAACAAAAATAAACCTCTGGTGTCCTGTAGCTCACGGACGAGCTACGTTTAACCAAGGGGGAATGTGACTCCCTGGCCTATCAGGTCGTCACAGGGCATTGTGCAATCTGCCCTTCTGCACAGTATCCACCCTCCTTGGTTACGGGTCCCGGTCCTTTGGTGTTGCTAACAGCTTGGCCAGTCAAAATAAAAGAAACACTTTACACTGATCCCACCAGACACACCATTGGGGGGCCTGAAGGGAATAGGGCCGCCCAGATGGGGGGTTGGTTGGAAAAGTGAAAGGGTGACAGGAGAAGGAAAAACAATAGTGAGAGAAGTCAAGTGACTCTCAAGAGTAGAGGTCACAGGTGAAGCTGGTCTCCTGAGTGCTAGGTGGCAGACGTTGGTCTGGGCCAGGTAGTAGCTGGAACCCCAGTCACAGGGGATCGTGTCAAGGGGCACGGACTGCCGAGGAGGGCAGCCGGCGGTTTTGAGCCATCTCCGGGCAGGCGCCAGGGCACGACTGGGTACGTGGATCCTAGGCAGGGAAGTAGCTTCACGCGTTCCAGTAATTTACCCGCCGGGGGCGAAGACTTCAAGTGTCATCCCCAACCCGCTCCAAAATTGGGGTACTAGCGCACCAATGGGATAGGACTTTACCAATACAGTCCAAAGAAATCCTACACGTGAACCCTGAGAGCAAGCTCACATCGTTAGCCATACGGGTGAGCGGGACCCGAACAGTTTTATACTTTAGGGTCCAACAATTAAAAAGAGGTGCCAAGGAAAGGGCCACAGACCAACAGCAACACCAAGGGCACGGACCCCAGCGTGCTCCCTACAAGCTGCAGTGGTGCTCAGAATTCTGGTTTAAAAGCTGTCGGTGTTGTTATTCCTGGACTGAGTGAGTACACTGAAAAGCCCCGCTTCCTATCCCCAACAGCACCCCACTCATCAACTACACCACCAGGCCCCGGGGCGCAAATTCCCTACCCACGGAGGGGTTAACACATCCGGCTGCTACAACACCGCCACCCGGGCTCCCCCTTCTACCAACAGCAGCAGTGGTACCATACATTAACATGCACCGTGGGTGGCGTCATGAACTCTTAACTCCCATGTATATACCCCCTTCTTTAAACTCGAGTGTCTGCACGAACCCCCTGGTCCGGAGACCCCTCGAGCCACCGCGGCTCTGGATCCAAATGGCTCGGACACTGGCACGGGGGCGGTACATCAGTTGTTGTTAACAGACACTACACTTAGAGCTCCTACTCCTTAAGTTTTTGTTCTAAACTCCATGGGTAAACTACTCTCATGATATTCCATATGGAGTCCGAAAAAAATCATGGCGTGCGTTATTGAAAGCCAAATTACTTTTAGGTGAGAACATCTCTATAATGGCGCCATATAGAAGCGCCTTATGTCAAAGGGATCAAAGGTACAGTCGCACACAGCCCTGGGGCTTCAACTGCCCTAAAACAAAAGACACCAGTATTATCAAAGGTTCAGTACCTTGTTGCTGAGTGCTCTGTCACATACGGCACTATAGTGCTCCATGTGCTGCGGTATGGCTCTACGCTCTGCATAAACCCCCTGGGGATAGTTAATACTTGTCTAATGTTTTACACTGCAGCCAAAAAATGACTTCACACAGATAGCAATTGTGATTGCAGCCAAAATATATAAAATTATGTAAACAACCAAATAACATCCAGACGACTATAGCAAAACAGTAATATATCTATATTGGGCTAGAAATAAATAAATCACATCATTTGAATATCCATAAATAGAAAACAGCATGCCAAGATCCCTAGCTAAAGTATAAAGCTATATTTAAAGTTAGAGATATTCAGAATAATATGAGTCAAGAGGAGAAATGTTTCTGAAAAGTATTTTTCTGCTTCAGCCAAAAACATTAGCAAAATAATTAGAAACAGGAATAGAAATATTTTGTTCTAAACACATGTGGGCACATTTAATCACTTGCCAGTGGATAATTAGTCTATCAATTTGCATATTCTATTCAGGATAACAGATTTTTATATATAATGACTCCACAAAATGAGTTTAACTGGGTTGTGTGGTCTAAATCCCCAAGTATCACCCTATGTGACTGCAGACTTGTGAATTCTCACATTGCGCACACTGTGCACTATGAGGATTTTCCGGTGCCAGAGCCAGGAATGACGGTCATATGACCGCCCATATGCAATATGCAAACTTCAGTCCAGACTCCAAATAACTGGGTGTGGCCTTGATCAAAACACTTATATCTAGTCGAATTCTGGCCAGGAGTCTGCATGTCGCATATTCAGTCACATGACAGATGTTCCTAGCTCTGACACCAGCAAATCCTCACAGTGCATGCAATGTGAGGATTCACAAGTCTGCAGTCACATAGGGAAAGACTTGTGGATTTAGACTGGACAGCCCTTTTCGTTTAAAAGTTTGCCCTGTTTGGTAACATTTGCATTTGACTATATTAACTAAGGCATAGCACCAGTTACATTTGTGGTGTCAGTTCTAGTTCTCTGGTATTAATTTACATCTCAAACCATCTTCCAGGTTTCCTAGTCTGGTGCTTTAATGACAGAGCAAAGACACACCTGGTGTGTAGAGAAAACAAAGAGAAGAAACCAGGAAAAAAAGTATTAAGGGGGCCCTGGTGATAGGGAAAGCGTGTAGGCATGACCCTTAAACACTCACATGAGACTGAACCCTGCTCTCCCTAGCCATAGACGGGTCCTTTCCCCCTACTCGATCATGTGCCTAAGCCCTTGCTGACCCTGGGCTAGCCTTGGCTAGTGAGCTGGTCAACATGACACTAGTCTTACTACTACAATAAGACAACATTGTGAGAGAGATACATAAATGGGAATAAAAGAACAAATAGCACTTCACAGCTTCCAAAAGGACAACTTCTCCTGGGAGGTCAGCATAGAAGAACTATAACTGGGTTACTAAGGAGGGAGTTTATATAATGAAATGGAGTAGCAGCAAGGTGCAGCAGTTGAGATCAGAGCTATATGGAATCTCTGCAGGATCAAAAAGTAACTCTTAACTCCTTCAGCACCAAATGAAAATAAATCTGCTCTACTCAATTTAAAGTGGACCTATGATCCATTAATTGCCATGACCTTCCAATCCTAGATACCAAAGAGGTCTCAGCTGGATGCGATACACTCATGACCAGTGGCTGGTCCAATCTCCACGTTATGATGCAGAAATTATTTCTCTGAACCGGTACATATGACTTCTGCAGCCCAATCCCAGCCTCAATCACTGGCCATAGTAGTGATCCAATACAGCTACTCCATGTGACCAGACATCATAGCTGCAACAGGAAAATTAGACCAACAGCATCACAATAGGAAAATGGAGAATGGCAAGCTTCCCTTTGTAACCTATTCTGAACATTTTTTTAAAAAAAAAAAATCACTGTCTTCAATTTTTAAACTATACCAGAAAACTGACCAGCAGCTTCCACAAATACTGTATGAACAGGCGCCAACCGGAAAAACAAAATAACTACAAAAGCATATCCAGTGGCACTCAGTAATATCAGGATACATTGGCATTGCATTACTGGTATAAGAATAGTAGAGAAAGAAAAAAAAATACATAACTAATGTGAAAAATGAGTAAAAAGACATAAGCATTGCATTACTGCTTTGGAAATATTGACAAAAAGAGATTCTGAGCTTATGTATTGGCCAAAATGGTATTTTTGGCGTTTTTTTCCCCTGTAAAAGCTTTATTGTAGATCAGGAAAAATTACTGAAAAAATCTATATAGCAATTCAGCAAACATTCTGGAGCACAAATTGTGGAAAAAATATGTATATGTATAAACAGGGTCTGAATAGTTTGTCCAAGGAGTTTGCCTTTTTACAGAAACAACAACATGGTCTTTATGTAGTATCTTTGTTTAGTGCTTATTTTCAAGCATTTTGTGACTTTTTTAATCAGATGTGTCTTTTTACCTAGACTCCTAGAACATGCTGTGTTTTGGACCCAATGCCAGCAGCCTAAAAACATGATCTAAAAGAGGTAAAAAAAAACCCCTACAGAACTCATTATAATGCATTTCAGGGGTGGACAATAGATATATCATTGGTGCAGCCTGTACATCTGTCCAGGAGCCTAAGGGGCACTTTGCACACTACGACATTGGAGGTGCGATGTCGGTGGGGTCAAATCGAAAGTGACGCACATCCGGCGTTGCTCTCGACATCGTAGTGTGTAAATCCTTTATGATACGATTAACGAGCGCAAAAGCATCGTAATCGTATCAACTGTGTAGCGTCGGTCATTTCCATTAAGGGGCACTTTGCACACTACGACATCGCAAGCCGATGCTGAGATGCCGTGCGCGATAGTCCCCGCCCCCGTCGCAGCAGCGATATCATGGTGATAGCTGCCGTAGTGAACATTATCGCTACGGCAGCTTCACATGCACTCACCTGCCAGCAACGTCGCTCTGGCCGGTGAACCGCCTCCTTATTAAGGGGGCGGGTCGTGCGGCGTCATAGCGACGTCACACGGCAGGCGGCCAATAGAAGCAGAGGGGCGGAGATGAGTGGAAAGTAAACATCCCGCCCACCTCCTTCCTTCTGCATAGCCGCCGTGAGCAGCAGGACGCAGGTAGGAGATGTTCCTTGCTCCTGCGGCTTCACACACAGCGATGTGTGCTGCTGCAGGAACGAGGAACAACATCGTAACATCGGTATTTCCCAATTAATGGAAATGACCGACGCTACACCAATGATACGATTACGATACTTTTGCGCTCATTAATCGTATCATAAAGGATTTACACACTACGATGTCGAGAGCGACGCCGGATGTGCGTCACTTTCGATTTGACCCCACCGACATCGCACCTGCAAAGTGCACCTATTTGGGAAATACCGATGAAAGATTAGATTTGGATAACAGTGGAATCCCTGGGTCCTCTATTGATTTGCCTTACTGGCGCAACATCATCATTGCACCAGCCTGGATCATTAAAAGAGGAGCCATGGATGCTGGCATAGGGAGCAGGTTCACAGGGCTCAGACCCAGTTGCCAAGGAATACTGATCTGTGTCTAAGGGCTCATGCGCACATTGCGTATTTGCATGCATTTATGCTGCGTATTGCACTGCAGAGTAAATGCATGCGTCCTGCGTCCCCTGAACAATCTATGAATATTGTGCATGATACGTGCGCATGTTGCTTTTATGAATGCAGCGATTTGGGTGCTAAAATTTTGACCCAAATCCGTGCGTTCATAAAAGCAGCATGTCAATTATTTGTGCGTTCTGGATGCAGCTCCCACTCTGTCTATGGTGGGGGCAGCAGCCATAGCGCATGAATTCGGCTTTTTTTAACAAAAATACTGCAGTGTTTCTGCAGCGATTTGAAGCGCACATGTGCTGTCAAATCGCTGCAGAATATTATGCAGTTTCGTGGGCATGAGCCCTAATAAGAGTAATAAGTTCAATTTTTGTAGAGTGTGGAAACCAAATTGTAAAGGGTTAAGGAGAGAGGTATCAGAAATATAGCAGATCAGGAGAGAGTAGACTATGCTTTACTGGAGTTTAGAGATAAAGTAGAGCATAAAGGCAAGTCTGTAATTGGCAGAGTGAGATGGGACAAAAGATGTTTTTTTTGTTGTGTGGCTATGACTAGAGATGAGCAGACCCGATGAAGTTTGGGTTCTGCAGGTTCGGACAGACTAGATAAAGTTCTGTTTGGGACCCAGACTTGACCTGAACCTCATTAGAAGTCACTAATTGGGCAGTTTGGGTCTTTGCCCACATACAGCCAGCCATAAATACAACACTTTGAGTGGAAGGGGGGTTGTTTTTTTTCTTTTGTACATACTATATTTATTTTTACCCCCACTGTGAGCCATTCAATCACTACAAGCGGCTCGCACTGGGCAGAGCACTGAGCGTACCCAAGCACTGCGACGCTCGCTTGCCTTATTAGCATACATGAAGCACCCAAACTGGAACACTGGTTGTTTTGTAAAGCCTGTGTTTGGAACGGGAATGGGGAAGGAACGATATCCAAAGAAAAAGAGGTTAAAGAGTGGTTGGAGATGGAAGTAGCAAGGGCCCATGAACCATCAGAATAGAGGAACTTAGGATTTGGAAGGGAAAATATCACTTGTTATATTATTTTTCACCATTTTGGGCATTTTTTTTATTTAGGATGTTTGACAACACCTGTATCTGAAGGACATGGATGAATTTATGTAGTCAGGCATACTCATACATATGGTTCTACAGAAGTCATGAACACATTGTAGTCTGGAGACGCTTCTGCATAGATGTGCATGTGTAAATAAGCACAGCAGTATCATCCGTTCACTATCCATAGGATTTCAGCCTTGAGACATTTTCTGACTCATAAACCATGTAATGCCCTTTGTACAAGTACAGATCTACAGTCATTGCTATGTTTTCCTTTTTACGGTATAATTACAAATTATCCCAAAGTGAGATCTCAAAATACTTATCTTTACCACGTTATGCAGACCATTGACTCTGGTTAATAGAGAATTACTCGTATGCATTGGAAACTACAGTGAAATCATGTGAGCCATAGCCTTAAAGCTGACAGAATACAGCTGTTTATTGATGTAAGGAAATTCTTTTTCATTTGGCCTTTAGTATAAAGATAAAAGAGTTTAATTGCCTTCCTAAATTCATGTACTGAATGTTCTATCAATGCCGCAGTAACTATATTTGAGAGATACTCAGAAAAAAAACAGAAGGGACCATTAAACTAATGACAACCATGGAACACAGCTGAGAGACGCATGAACCATCTCAAATTTTGGATGATCTCCAAGTATATAAACCTGCAGTAATTCAAAAGCTCTATACGAGATGAAATGCTTTGTGAAGTATTAACTGTTTAATGCACAAGTTCACATCAAGCATGGTAGTATTTTGCATTGCTTTCCTAAACTACATATGTCTATAAAGAGAGTACGTAAATATATTTTAGCAGTTTACTAAAGATGAGTAATGCCTTTTTTTGTTGTTTCGTATAAGAAACCTATACTCAATACATTGAGAAATAACTATTACAAAATATGGTTTAGTCTCTGCACATACCTCTATGTAACAGGTTAGCCTTTACATATCTAAGAGGAGATAAACGTGGGCTTCTTGCTAGTGGTGCAGCCAGCAGGGGGCACCATCGAGTGGAAGTTGGCAGTTCCCTGAGTCGGCTGACAAGCTGACAGCTGAATCCTAGCAATCAACTGTACTTGCATCTTTCAGACATGAGAACAATTGAAGCACTAACTGCTGACACTTCTGGGTCATGTTGACATTACCAACGTGATCAGGTCATCTGCTGACGTAATTCTTTGATGCCGCAGTGGCCCGAACTAGTTTGGTATGGTAAGTGCTCCAATGAAGGTGAAGACACCAAAGATTTATTGTAAATAGGGTGCAATGGGAAGCCAAATGGGGGGGGGGGTTAGGTGGGGACACAGCATGGTGAGTGAGGGGGCAGAGAAATTTGAGGACACAGCATGTGGAGCAAGGGGGCAGGGGGAAATTTGAGGACACAGTATGGGGAGCGAGAGGAGTATGGGTGCAGACACAGTATAGGGAGCAGGGAGGATTTGGAGAAACAGTATGGGGATTGAAGGGGATGTATAAGAAAACAATATGAGGAGTGATGGGGCATGGGTGCAGACACAGTATATAAAGACATACTGGGAGTTGTTGGTTAACGCAATACAAATGTATATGCGTCTGACCTGACATTACAATCGATGTGCCATGTACTGATTGTGGTTATGGTGGTGAATTCATGAACAAATGGTTGTCCTGATGATGTATTCATGAACTGATGGTAATCTTGGTGATGTATTCATGTACTGATGATAGTAAAGAAATATATCACAAAAACTAATATATCTATGATGTATTTCTGCTCTGCTGGTGGTTCTGTACTGTTGTTGGTTCTGATGATGTACTGTATACTGTCTGCTATACTGGTAATGTACAACACAAGTGAATTGAGCAAGGCCAGACAAGTCTAGTTGGAATGTGGCCAGAAGTATGCAAATCACAGCCAGCATGGGAAAATCTTAAACATATACAGTGTGCGCTGTGAAAATTCAAAAACCTGTAGTCCCCAAGAATGACTGCAGACTTTCATCCCAAACCTGGTCAAGCTCTTTAACCGCTTACCGACCTAGGACTTACTGGTACGTCTAGGTCATCTCTCTGCCTTGGATAAACATATAGCTAGGATGATTTAAGAAAACTTGCATTCGCAGGGAGTTGGACCCGATGGCCCTTGAGGTCCCTTCCAACTCTACCATTCTATGATTCTATATTATGGGCTTGAACGCCAAGCTTGCATCTTTTCTCACACATGTCATCTGATCTGACTAGGCGACATATACCTCCAACAAGCAGGGATGGATCCCAGATCTGCCAGCGACTGTTAACCATTAAATCCCGCTGTCAATATCTGACAGCGGAATTTAAATGCACTGGTGGAGAGCACGTCATTCCCCACTCCCATTGGCAGCCCAGTGACGTGATAGTGGGACGAAAATAGGTTTTCATAACAGCCAAAGGTCAGCTCATGTCTGTCATAATAAAGTTCCTGTGAACACCGTTTGTGAGCCCGCATTCATTGGACATCATGATTTCTGCTGTACAGAACAGTACTGATGCATTGTTTTGTATACCACAAGCAATTGATGATTGCAGCTTTAAATCACCTAAGGGAATAGTGAAAACAATAAAAAAAAGTATTAAAAAAAAATTCAAATCACCCCCTTTTTGCCCCATTGAAAATAAAACAATTAAAAAAAATAAAAAAATACACATATTTGATATTACTGGCTTCAGAAAAATCCGATCTATAATCTAAAATAAATCCGATAAGTCAACAGCGTAGCATAAAAATGTTCAAAATGTTGCAGCATGGCATAAAATGCAATAAGAGGAGATCAAAACATTGCATCTTATCAAAAATGGTATCAGTAAAAATATCACCTTAAGGGGCAAAAAATAAGCCATCACACAGCTCCAGATCCCAAAAAGTGGAAATGTTATGGATCTCGAAAAATGGCGTCAAAAGCTATTTTTTTTATTTTTGCAACTTTCTGAATTTTTTGGCACTACTTAAATTGACAGAAAACTACACGTTTAGTATCTATGTACACAAACTGATCTGGAGAATCATACTGCCAGGTCAGTATTTGAAAATGGAAAAAAAAACATTTGTGGAATTGCGCTTTTTTACAATTTCACTGCACTTTGAATTTTTTTCCCATTTTCGAGTACACTGGTCATGGTAACATATATAATTTCATTTAACACTACAAAACGTCACACAAAAAAGAAGCCCTCACATAGCTATATTGGTGGAAAAATTATGGCACTTGGAAGAAGGGGAGAAAAAAACGAAAGTGCAAAAATGGAAAATAATCTATGGGTGACGGAGTTAATTATGAAATTAAGCACTGTAGCAAGCTCAATCCTAACAAGCTACTCACTGTCATGATTCAGCTCTGCTTGCTGGTTCCATGGTTCCAACAGTCATCATATGGCCACTCATTCAATTTTTATCCTTATGGTCACATGACAGATAGCTTTTCTTCATTGTTCTCTCAGTTTTCACTGAACATTGAAAGAATTCGTAGGAGCAAATTGTTGACACGTAACTGTAAGTAAGCAAATCACATATGAATGAACAGTCATGATGAATATGTGACGCCCCTGGACTATTCAGGGCGTGACAGGGTACTGCACTTCCTATTCTTGGTGCAGTATTCAACCCCTCATGGTTCTGGGTTCCCAACCTGTGGTACTGCCTCCATCAGCATACAAAATCCCAACCACACCCTGTCAGGCACACCAGTGGGCTGCTGAGCTGGAATAGGGCCGCCCACCTAGGGGTCAGGCAGACTGGTGGGAGGAAATTAAGTCAGTGAAGAGTTAGCCTTCGAGAAGTGAGGAGCTGGGGAGTGTGTGGCTCCATGTTTGTGGCAGGGTGGGTCACAGACAGTGGTCTGGGCCTGGAGGAGTTGGAAACCCGGTCGCAGGGTATTGAGGCTGGGTGCCTAGACCTGGTCTTGGAGGACGGGAGGCATCTGAGTCTAATAACCGGTCCAGGACCGAAAGCATGGCAGGGTACAGGACCCTAGGTCAGGGAGTAGCTTCAGGCAACCCGGCAATTAACCTGTGGAGGATAGTGACTTTATGGACTGTCCCCAAGAAGCTCAGAGTTCAGGGGCACTAGTGCAACGAGGGTGATAGGGCTGTCCAACCCATGCAGCCCACAGAAATACCAAGCGTGAGCCCTTGAGAGCACAGCTTCACTACCAAAAAAGAGGGAGCGGGACCCGGACATCTTTACGCCAAAGGGCCACCAGGACACTTTAAAATTTGTGCAAGGAGGCAGGCTTCGGGTCACCCGGCAGTACTACAGGGCACAGATACCTAGAGGAACTCCCCCAAGAGGGCAGCGGCACCCAGAGACTTGGTTCACCTTGCTGTCAGAATCTGCTTTGCGGTCGCACCATCACCAATGCTGCTTGAGTGAGTACATGGTCCTCCCCTGCTTCCAACTAGCCCTGCGAACCCCCGCTCCACCATCATCCAGTGTCCCGGGGCATCCCCTACCCATGGAGGGAACGTCATCTGGCTGCACCACTTCATCTCCCCTGGGTACTCGTATCGGCAGCGGCGGTACTCCCTTACCGCGAACCACGGGTGGCGTCACAAACTTTTATCCCCTGTAAATAGTCCCCCTTTTTACGTTTGAGTGGCCGGGTCCGGAGACCCCCGAGCCACAGCAGCGACCCTGGATCTGAGCGGTTTGACCGCTGCAAGGGCGGCACAAATACTCAAACCCCTTGAAGGGGTGTGGGGTTGTCAAACTGAATTCTTGCCCTGGGTGCATGAAAACCTAGATCTGCCACTGCTTCAGGAAGATCTGTCTCATTCTAAACAGTGTGCATTTTGATACACAGCAAAGATAATACACACAGCTTGGGGCTGCAGCCTCTACCTGTCTGCTTTATCTGCACTGGGTATCAAAATACAGGGGACCATATGCCATTTTTTCAATTATTTATTAGGGACCCAGACAGCTAGTGTGAGGACAATCAATCACAGATGCCTGCAGTCTGACTGCACCAATCACAGACACTTGCACAAAAGATAGGCGGGGAAAGCAGTGAATATTCATAAGCTTCAATGAGCAGACCAGAAATCAGAGGATTACACAGATAAACTATCTGTAAATCCCCATCTAGCAAGGATAATCTATTGAAAGGCAATATACCTAAAATTTTACATTTTCATCATTGCTAATTAAAATTAAAGTATGAAATTAGGAAGTAAGTTAAATATAAAGTAAATGTTAGGTAAAATACACCACAGTTGTGTTGTAGTCTATCATTTATTAACATGTTAAAAGTAGAGTTAAGCAGACCTATGTAAGTTAGGGTTCAATGGATTTGGCCAAACTTTAGCTGAAAGTTCGGTTCAGGACCAGGACGTGACTCCAGACCTCAAACCCTATATACGTTTATAGGGACCCAAACTTCTGTGCTGTAAAATGGTCATACTAAGGACTTTGGGGCTGTAAAAGGAAAAAAAAATGGAGACAACTGTCCTGCAAACACATGTGGATGAGGAATAAATTATAACAAAAATGGCGTGGGCTCCTGCCTATTTTTGAAAACCAGTACAGGTAAAGCAGACAGCTGCAGGCTGCAACCCTCAGCTATCTGTTTTACCTTGGTTCCCTCAGATATCTGCTTTACCTTGGCTGAATATCAGAAACAGAGAAGACCCCACACTATTCTTTTAAATTGTTTGAATAAACAAAAAAAACATATTTTTGATAACCAAACAAAAAAAGACAGCTCGGGGCTGGTATTTCATGGTGGGAAGGTTCATAGTTATTTAGCTCTTTTTAAACTAAACATAGCAGCCTACTGCCGCCCCAGAGGTGGTATATCTATTAGATACGTTCATTTTGGTGATTTGCTTGGCACTTCCCAATTCCTCTCGTGTGGTGGCAATAAGAGTAATACATTTCTGGTTAATTTAAGTTGGTAATAGACAGGTGTCTATCAGACATCCCCATTACTAACCTGATAAGTATTGAGTTAAAAACACACACACAAAGGAAAAAAAGTTTATTTGAATAAACACTTCCCCACACTCCCTCATTCACCAATTTATTAATTTTAAAAAATCATCGAAGTTCTAAAGTAATGTAATTAGTGAATAGAGACCCATTAACACTCCCACATTCACCAATTTATTAATTCAAAAGAAATTCTAGAATTTCCTACATAATTCATTGGAGTAATGACCCACGAACGTGATAAATCCTGGTCCTGCTGCTGACCCGCAGTGACCTATGGAGCCTTGTTCTAAGAATGTTCTCAGAATGAATCTCCATAAGAATCGATGGATATCGTGGGACATTACTCCATTGGATTACATCGGAACTTCCTGGATTTCTTTTAAATTAATAAATTGGTGAACGAGGGAGTTTAGAGGAGTCTTTATTGAAATAAGGCATTAAAATTTCTTTAGGGAATGAACAAACATATATGAACAATAATCACACCAATATGGTCAGGCAAAGGACTTTGGCCTGAGAGTTAGATAACCAATATCAGTATGAAACGTAAGAGCCAACTATTAGGACTAGTTGACACCAAATAGTTGATAACCTCTCTGGAAAGCAAAGAGTGCCACTGAAGACTCTAACAAGCAAAAAGTGCCACTGCAGACTTTAACACCCTTAGCAATAAGGCATAAATAACAGAACGATCTCACCGTTATCTCATCATAAACCAATGTGGATGTCCTGATCGCTGCTGGATCTTCAAGGGGGAGCTATTGTGCATAGCTACACCAAACCCCTCAAATATCGAACAGCAGATGGTGTGCTCCAGTCTCCCTACGCATTTCATTGTGGACTCATCAGGGGAGCTGCAACGGATAAAAGCACAAAAACACCTCCTATACAGAGGTAGACGCCAGTAATAGGATAGGAGGTGTTTTTTGTGCTCTGATCCAGTGCAGCTTCCCTGATGAGTCCACAACAAAACGCATACATCAAACATGATGTGCTTGGTTCTGAACATATAGTTCTGCATAGGTTGATTAATAAAAAAAATAGTGAAGGTCAGAAATGCACAATTTCCATATATCTCTCATCAATGACTGACTGCTGCCGCCATCTGTGATTATTTGCCCTCACACTAGCTGTCTGGGTCTCTAGAGTTGAGTGTAAAAATAAATAAATAATTGGAAAAAATGGCATTGGGTCCCCCATGTTTTGATACCCAGCACAGATAAAGCAGACAGCTGGAGGCTGCAGATCTTGGCTGTGTGCATTATCTTAGCTGTCTATCAAAATTTGAGTAACCCCATGCAGCTTTTTTTTTGTAATTAGTTAAAAATATAGGGGTTTTTTTTTCCAAAAAGGTGCTCAGCCCTCCCAATGTTGATTCCAAGCCAAGATAAACCAAACAGCTGGGGGCTGTACATGGCCTCCCCAACCGGAAAATACCAGCCCCTAGCTGTCTGCCATTTTTTCCAATATTTTTTTTAATGTTATGCTCCACTTTGTAGACTCAGACACCTAGTGTGAGAGCAACCAATCACAGATGCCGGCAATCTGACTGCAACCAATCACAGATGCTTGCACAGATAGTGGGCAAGTGAAGCAATGAATATTCATAAGCACCAGCCCCGCTGGAACTGCACCAGCTGTGGAGGTGAGTATAGGTTTTTATATTTTGTCTGGGCAAAGTATGTGCAATCATAAAGGGTTGTCCTAATAGGGAACAACCCCTTTATGATCAACTTTCAATACATATAGAACAAAATTGATGTGCTTGGTTCTGAACATAACGCAAGCGATCGTACCCGCCCCCATCGGTTGTGTGACACGGGCAAATCGCTGCCCGTGCCGCACAACCTCGCTTACCCCTGTCAGACGCACTTACCTGCCCTGCGACGTCGCTCTGGCCAGGGAACCGCCTCCTTCCTAAGGGGGGCGTTTCGTGCAGCGTCATAGTGATGTCACACGGTAGCCGTCCAATAGAAGCGGAGGGGCGGAGATGAGTGGGACGTAACATCCCGCCCACCTCCTTCCTTCCGCATTGTCGGTGGAGGCAGCTAAGGAGATGTTCGTCGCTCCTGTGGTGTCACATACAGCGATGTGTGGTGCCGCAGGAACGACGAACAACATCGCTAATAAGCAGAGAACGATTTTTAGTTTCAGGACGACCTCTCCGCGGGAAACGATTTTGACCGCTTTTGCGATCGTTTAAGGTCGCTCGTACTTGTCACACACTGCAATATCGTTAATGTCGCCGGATATGCGTCACAAACACCGTGACCCCGACAATAATTCATTAACGATATCGCAGCGTGTAAAGCCTCCTATAGAGTTCTGCATAGTAATAGTGAAGGTCAGAAACGCACAATTTCCATATATCTCTCATCATCAACATTCCTGCGCTCGCTCTTGGAGTTGCCTTAAGGCAAATAAAGTGTTATAAAAATTTCAGTGTTCGAAAGAAACCAAGTTTATTTTCATGTTTAATTAATCAAAAGCTCAGGCACATCACTGCATATGATTTCAGCTGAACTTTACTTGGCCTGAGTAAAATAGCTGTACACTTACGTTTTTCACCTTGATTTAATTTATATATTTTAAGTTGATTCCACAAAGGGAGAAGGTTATGTGAGCCAACACCTATCAAAATATATCTGCACTTAAATGCTTGGGACATTATTTGTTCAAATACACAAATTCCACCAGAAGTGCACAATTCGCAAGAGAATATTCATTAAAACATCATAAAATGACAGCAAAAAGTAACTTGCCTCTTCCAAAAAAATGTGGAAATTATGTAAAAATAAATTAAAATCATCCATGTATGTCCAGTACAGGGTACAAAATAACATTGTAGAAGAATACTAACAGACTGCTAAATACAAGTGTCCATAAAATGACAATAGAGACTTACAGGGGATGGGGAGTCTGTACCGCTAACGAGTTAGAACAATATTATCACTGAATCATGACAAGGACAAGTACTACCACCTTTATAGTAAAGCCCAAGACGAAAAGTTGTGTGTAATGAATGTAGTCAAGCAAGCAGCCAGCGTGAGGTTGCATTACCTAAGTGATAATTTGCCACCTACCGTGCTTCATTTTATAGCCAATTAACAGCGTTACTTTGACTTTACTCCAAACATTTCTTGTAACTTCAGAGATGCGAGGTTTACTGGAGAATATTTACTGGTGCACTATTTCTGTGGTGGAGGTTGGCGTACGACTCCACACTTTTACGTCTAAGGACCCACTGAGAGGTTCTTCGTGACATGGTATTATTATTATTATTTATTATTGTAGCGCCATTTATTCCATGGCGCTTTACAAGTGAAAAGAGTGTTCATAAAACCAAAAACAACAGTCATTAACATTATAAAACAGACTGTATAGGAGGAGAGAGGACCCTGTCCACGAGGGCTCACGGTCTACAGGGGATGGGTGAGGGTACAATAGTTGAGGACAGAGCTGGTTGCGCAGTGGTTTACTGTATATGGTGTATTGTAGGTTGTAGACTTGTAGGAAGAAATGGGTCTTCAGGTTCCTCTTGACGTTTTCCATGGTAGGAGAGAGTCTGATTTTCTGGGGTAAGTGGTGGTAGTGGGCTTCATACAGTCTGGTCAAGAATGTTAACTAATAATGTCATGTTTTGTTTTTTTATTTTTTCACATAGCTACAATAGATCAATGTCTCATGCGGGCTTTACACTAGACGAGCTATCGTGCGTTGCATCGTCGGGGTCACGGTTTTCGTGACGCACATCCAGCATCGTTCACGACATCATCTCGTGTGACACCTCCGAGCGACGCAGAATCGCTCGCAAATCGTGAGTCGTGTACTCGTCTCTGAGTTTTAAAAAATTGTTTATCTAACATGGTGCCGGTTGTTCATCGTACCCGGGGTAGCACACATTGCTCCGTGTGACACCTCGGGGACGATGAACACAGCTTACCTGCGTCCCGCGGCACCCGCCACCTATACGGAAGGAAGGAGGTGGGCGGGATGTTTACATCCCACTCATCTCCGCCCCTCCGCTTCTATTAGCCGGCGACTGTGTGACGTCGCTGTGACGCCGAACGTCCCTCCCCCTTCAGGAAGAGGATGTTCGCCACCCACAGCGAGGTCGCTCAGCAGGTAAGTACGCGTGACGGCGGTTTAACGACTTTGTGCCACACGGGCAGCGATTTTCCCGTGACGCACAAACGACGAGGGTGGGTACGATCGCTCGTGCATTCGCACGATAGGTCGTAACGTGTAAAGCCCGCATAAGTTTTGCATGTTTGGTCCTTGTCGTTCTCTACAGATATGGTATATTACATTGTCTGATCTCTCCTTTTTTTGTTTTACTTGGACCGGGACTAACCTGTAAACACTCTTAAAACACATGTTTATTACATATACTGTATATTAAAAAAACCTCAAGAATCGGACAAATAAGACAAAGTGTATAAAAATCCCAAACAAATTAGGACTAAGGAAGAAGTTACCTACAGATACAAAGGGCCAAATCCAATGCCAGATAGCATCAAAGGGAGCTAAACACCCCTACAATAGTGCCCAAAACAATAATACTGGTACCCTAACTGATAATCGATAATGGTCTCTCTGCTCGTCAACGCCTTGCCCTGAACTGCTCTATAAGGCCGTGTTAAATTGAAACACTGAGTAAATGTCCAAAGAAAATCTGGTGCCAATGAGGTAGACAATAGGTAGTAACTTGATAGTTAATGTCTCAGGGCATTGACAATCCCATAATATATGATGGGTAAAAAAAAGACCCATAGAATTACGCACAATTAGAATTGCAGAAATTCCAAAACATACTTATGGCTAAGGCCTCTATGAGGTAATTGTTTGTTTTTTACTTGGCCCAGCATGCCTACCATTTTGCCTCAGCATTTTTAATTAGCAGGACACTGCAAGAAGGGTTATTTCAATTTTAGGTCAGTTCACAGCCTGAGAATAAGGGGATGGTGAGCTTTTTAGCTCCTTTAACTTGGTGTTGGGGCTATGTGTCGGCCATTGTTGCTCAGCCTCGTAGCATGGGTGCTGTGGTTACCAGGTAACCTGCCCTGCTGGCTGATGGACAGTTGCTGTGACAGCGGTTGACACGTGGTACTGCACCTATTAAGCTAAAAACTCACTGAGATGTTCGTCGTGACGTGGCAGTGGGCTTCAGAATCTTAAACTAAGAACCTCATGTTTAGTTTTTTACATTTTTCTTAGCTGATCTATGTATGTTTTGGATGTGTGATCCATGTCTTTCTATACAGCTATGGTAAATTATTGTTAACTCATGTAAAATATGCATAGAACAAGTTGAATTTTCTGACACCCTGAATATACCCTATACAGTGTAGGCTTTTGTCAAACTGTACTATTTTCCACATTTATATTTAAAAATATTTAAGAATTAATCAAAGTAGTCCATTTTTATAAGTGCATTCATGTATACCAATTTTCATCTGCTGATTTTGCTGCAGATATGTGACAAATCTTCATAAAAAATCCTCCAAAAAATTTGCATATGACACTGTATCAATATCTGAAATCTGCACAGCAGGTCAATTTCCACTGCAGATTTGTGTCTGAAATGTGTACATGCAATTTAGTAAATTCTTTTTCACTTTGGTACTACTGTAGTACCATATGCTGTGGATGTTCTACGTGAAAATACAGAAAGAAATCTCCATGTGTCAACTGTTCAAGGGGTTGTCTATCTTTTTTTATTTTAAAAAATAGTTCAACATGATAGAAAAAAAGGTGGCATCCTCACCTACTGATGCCTTACTGCTCCTCTTGGTCCCTTACTGTTCTCAGAACTTCCTTTCGTCAGATATCATGTGGCATCTAAATTCAATCAGTGGCTACAGTGGTGAGCGACATGTCACTGCAGTAGAAAGTGATTGGCTGCAGCCATCTTCTGCATAATATACACAATAAAATGGAGGAACAGTGCTAGAGTGACTGCGCTGTTGCAGGAGAGGAAGAATCCAGATTCTGGGGTAGTTGAGAAGTAGTTTTATTACTAGTGATGGGCGAGCACTATAATGCTTGAATGTTTGTTACTCTATTCGATATGGTCAAACGCTCGAGCATTATGGAAAGTCAACGATTAGCCTATTCAGGTCTCCGCCCACATACAGCCAGCCATAAACAGAGTATTTCTGGCGGGATGGAAATCGGAGGGTTTTTTTGGGTCACCCTTCATCTGAGAGCATTATGTTATCCCCATGGAAAGAGTCATTTAATGGCTTTCCCTGGGATGCCGGCACACATCATGCAGTGAAGAAAGCCTCTGCATTGTTTGTTCTGTCCTCCCTACATTTAGCCTGAGCGTATGCAGTTTGACAGGCAGATAAACCTTATTCACCGTAGTTCAATAATTAGGCTATGTGCCCACGCTGCGGAAAATGCGCGGATTTTGCCGCGGATTTCTCGCGGAAAAGCAGCAGATTTTCCAGAAATCTGCAGCACAGCTACTCCTCTGCCATTTCTATGGCATTTGGGAAATGCTGTGCCCATGCTGCAGATTTTTCCGCAGCGGAAATCGTGCGGATTTCCGTGTGGAAAAATCTGCAGCACGTCAATTATTGTTGCGGATTTCTCCGCAGGGTCCCATATACTTACCTGCCTCACCGGAGTCACTTTCTCCGTCCGGTGTACAGGAGTGCGGTGAATCCAAGTACAGGAAGGAAGAGGTGGGCGGAGCCTGCACGAGCTCCGGTCATGTGACAGCCGGAGCTAGTTCAGGCCCGCCCACCTTCTCCTGAAAACGCTGAGTGACTTGGCTGCCGGAAAGCGAGGTGCTGCATGATGGAGGTAAGTATGAACTCCCCCGATCACTGCAGCACTTGTTCTGCATTGAGGATGCAGTGCCGAAGCCATGGTACTGTATCCTCAATGCAGAATGCCCGCACCATATCCGCACGACATTCCGCAGCATGGAAACAGACAAAAGTTGTGGTGCTGTTTCCTGGGAGCACCTGCGGAATGTCTTGCGGATATATCCGCAGGACACTGTCCCCGTGGGCACATAGCCTTAGGCGGGCTTTGCACGCTGCGACATCGGTAATAATGTGTTACCGATGCTGCAGCGATAGTCCCGCCCCCGTCGCACGTGCAATATCTAGTGAAAGCTGCCGTAGCGATTATTATCGCTACGGCAGTTTCACACGCACATACCTGCCGTGCGACGTCCCTCTGGCCGGCGACCCGCCTCCTTCCTTAGGGGGGCGGGTCGTGCGGCGTCACAGTGACGTCACACGGCAGGCGGCCAATTGAAGTGGAGGGGCGGAGATGAGCAGGATGTAAACATCCCGCCCACCTCCGTCCTTCTCATTGCAGCCGGCGGCAGGTAAGGTGAAGTTCCTCGCTCCTGCGGCTTCACACACAGCGATGTGTGCTGCCGCAGGAGCGAGGAACAACATCGCACCTGTCGCTGCACCGGCATTATGGAAATGTCGGAGGCTGCAGCGATGATACGATAACGACGCTTTTGCGCTCGTTCATCGTATCATCTAGGATTTACACACTACGACATCGCAAGTGACGCCGGATGTGCGTCACTTTCGATTTGACCCCACCGACATCGCACCTGCGATGTCGTAGTGTGCAAAGCCGCCCTTAGACTGTTGCTTGAAGTCTGTGCATTTATTAAACGTAGGTAAATATATTCAGATTGACTGATTGATGGTGAAGCTGGAACAACAGATATGTGTACAAATCAGTACATGCAAATATAACAGGGTACATTTATGCATAACAGATGCAGATGCCTGCACAATATACATATGGATTACAAACAGCTTAATCCTAACTTAGAGAGGCAGCGAACTAAGCACAGCGAAAGTCCTTACCAGCGATGCTTACACAAGGGGATGTAAAATGGAGACTGGCTTTGCTTATGAGCCTGCAGGAAATGAGGCCTTCTCCCAAAATGCATTGCAAGGAGTAGGAGAAAGAAACATTTATTACAGAGCTGTGCTACTAAGGCTAAGTTCACACATCCTGTGTTTTCAATCCGTCAGGTCCGTCAGCAACGGATCAGTCATTTTCAAGATGTCAACTGATGCAACTGATGTGTTTTTCACAGGATTCCTTTCACAGGAATCCTGTGAAAAAACGGATCAGTTGCGTCCGTTACATCCGCTGTGCGTCCGTTTTTTGACGGATCAGTCATGATCCGTCTGTGTTTGGGACAGCCCAGTGGGCGTGCCAAGCATGCTGGGCATGCTCAGTAGAGCATGACGGAATCCTGCACTGGATTCCGTTGTAAGACGGATTACGACGGAATCCAGCACCATAGACATGCATTACAAGCTTGACGGATGGCGACGGATTCCTGCGCGGCGCGTTAATTTTGACGGCCCGAAAAACGTTACATTCTGCGTTGCTCCCCGCTCGGCGGTCAGTCAAAAACGACGGACCGCGACGCAGCGGATGCAACGCAGGGTCATCAGTCGCAATCCGTCGCTAATAGAAGTCTATGGGGAAATACAGGATTCCTGCAAAATATTTTGCAGGATACCGTAATTCCCCAAGGCGACGGATTGTGACTGATGCAAAACACAGGATGTGTGAACTTAGCCTAAGTCACAAGAGGGATCCAAAGTGTAAAGGCCCCGTCACACACAGAGATAAATCTTTGGCAGATCTGTGGTTGCAGTGAAATCATGGACATATTGTTCCATTTGTACACAGCCACAAACCTGGCACTGATTGTCCACAATTTCACTGCAACCACAGATCTGCCGCAGATTTATCTGTGTGTGTGACAGGGCCTTAACTCTAGGAGCCAGGGTAGAACCCTGTAAATGAAGCATCAGTTTACAGCAACTAAATGACAAAGGCAAATTGAATGCGGAGGCAGAACATTGTTGTTTGACAGACGAAATAGCCGCATAACCGTGATACTCAGCTGAGCTATGAAAATACAAGAGCACCCAATGCTCGGTTGAGTAACGAGCAGTGCCGATCATGTTCGCGCCTCACTATAACACATATTACACATTTCAGGCTCAGAATACAACCGTTATAAAATGTGTTTATTTAGTGTAGTTTATATATGAAAAATGGCTCATTCCGAGCTTGAAACACATAATAAAATTTTCTCACCTACCCCAGAGTCTAAAATCTTCTTTTCCTGGTGAGGTGTCAGAAATGTGTCGGCAGCATTTACTGGAAATGTGGCGATCTACTGTATCATCTTATATTAAAAATGGGATATCCTTACATGTATCTATAGCTGACAACAGTAACTTTTTACCTTTGGAAATAGACCCTTTATTTTTAGAAACTTTCAGCCAAATATATCCAAATATTTTATTAGTAATGTGTATATGAGTATTCTGTAACCTGAATAACAGTGTGATCTTTTAACCCCTTCATGAATGGCCGACTTTGCTGTTTCCGTTTTTTTTTCGCCATTCTTCTTTCAAGAGCTCTAATTTTTTTATTTTCTTTATTTTCCCGTCAATATACCCATATAAGGGCTTGTTTTTTACACGAAGAGTTTTACTTTCAAATGAAACTATTAGTTTTACCATATAGTGTACTGGAAAATGGTAAAAAAAATTCCAAATGCGGAAAAATTGAAAAAATTTGCAATTGCATGATTGTTTTTGAGATATTTTATTCACTGTGTTCATTTATAGTAAAATGGATGTGTTGGTGTGATGCCGCAAGTTGGTAGGAGTTCGTTTACACCAAACATGTACTGGTTTACTTTTATCTAAGGGGTTAAAAAAATCAGAAGTTTATCCAAAAAAGTGGCCAACGTTTTACACCATTTTCCGTGACCTGTAGCGTTCTCATTTTCCGGGATCTGAGGCTCAATGATGGCTTATTTTTTGCGTCTCGAGCTGATGTTTCTAATGGTATTATTTTTGCACAGATGTTACATTTTGATCGCCCATTATTTCATTTTGTGCAAAATTTGCAGTGACCAAAAAACGTAAGTTTGACGTTTGGTATTTTTTTGCCGCTACGCCGTTTACCGATCAAATCAATTGATTTTATATTTTGATAGATAGGTCATTTCTGAACACGGTGATACCAAATGTGTGTTTATTTGTTGTTTTTTAACCTTTTAATTTTCAATGGGGTGAAAGAGGGGTGATTTGAATATTTAGGGGTTTTTTTAATTTTGAAAAACTTTATTATACAAGTTCCCCTAGGGGACTATAAGGATCAGCAGCCTGATCGCTCTTCCATATCTGCTGATCATAGCTACACAGCTGTGAACACCAGATATGGTCATCTCCTATCTCACACAGCTCTCATATGACCCTGTGCTACCATGACAACCATCGGATCCATGTGATCACGTCATGTAACTTCTGGCTTCTGGCAGTGAGTGAACTTTAACGGCGACTGCGATTATAATGACACTGTCACATTTTGACAGTGCCATTTAAGTGGTTAACAGGTACAGGCAGATCACGGATCTGCTCGTGCCTGCTAGGAACACTTCAGCTGTACAAATTAGCTGACATGTGTGTGGATCCCCTAAAGCTGCTCGCGGCAGCCGGGTGGGCTTAACACTAAGACGTAATTTTACTGCCTGCAGTCATTAAGGGGTTAACAGTTCATAGATTGTAGCTTGTGAACAGGGCCCCCACTCCTCTTGGTATCTGTTGAAATGTGCTATTCCATAATGTCTGAGATTGTCTATATACATCCCCTTTAAATTGTAAAGTGCTACGGAATAAGTTGGGGCTATATAAATAAAAATTATTATTATGGTATGTTTTATTATTATAACAGATCTGTTCCTTTACCTTTCTTGCTTGCTCTGTACAATTCCCCCACACCACACCCCTCTCTACCCTAGACATTCTGATAGTGAAGAATAGGAACTGGGATCGCCTATTCTAGTGATATTTAGGGTTCCAGCTCACAGTTTCGGAATGATGAAGCATGTATCACTTATTCTCTTTACGTAGTTATGTGGCATATACTGAAGCTCGGTTTGGAGAAAGGTTAAAATTGGATACTCAAAGTCCAAGTAGATACTTCTTCCAGCTTTACAGATTGTTTTTCCTGGAGGAAAAATAGCAATGACCCATGCTTAGCACTGGGTATTTCTTAGCACTAATAAAACTTGTCAACATGGTCAAACCACATAATTGGCAGTATTGATAGGTTAAAACCCTTATTAAACAGTTATATTCAGTGTTCCTTAGTATAGTCTGAATATTTGAAAGTGGTTTGAAAACTAAAAAAGGTCACGAACTTCTGACATTACTTCAAAACTTGGTAAAGAACTCAAAACTCACCTCTAGAACTCAGACCACATTACTATTTAGAGTGGTCACACATATGATATGAGGACACCAATGCCCTCATACGGGAGTTATGGAACTAGCTGAGCCAGTGATTACCTTAGACGTCAAAATATTCACAGATATATGAACATGCCTTGACTTTTTCTTGCCTGAATAGGTTAGCCATGAAGCCACTCCCATATTTCTGAGGAGACCCAGAGCTGGGCGGGAAACAAACTGTTTTTTTAAAAAAGCATACTGGGCAAGATGCCAGAGGTTTGGGGGCATATGAAGAGAAAACAACAGCTCACCGAAGCAGGGAATATTCAAATAAGGTGCGGTGCTTGGAGACAACAGACAGGCTCCTGAAGCAGGTAAGTCCAAGTAGAGAAAAGGTAGATCAGCATCCGCCAATGGAGATTCATTAAAACATCATATAAGTTTTATTCCAAACTATTAAAATGAGGGACAGTTTCAAAACAAACAGGGTAGATAGTCCATGAGTCTACACGTTTTGGGCAGCTTGTGCCCTTAATCATGACACATAGATCCATGAACTATTTACCCTGCTTGGTTTTAAACTGTTCCTCATTTTAATAAGAGGTTTTGGGCACCTGCCAGTTGGGCTCACCTGGTGAAGTGGATTCACAAAGTTGCAGGTCAGGGTGAATACGCGAAATGAAGGCCATGACAGAGAGGGCTGGTTTTGTTTGAGGTACGTGGCACATATGAGACCTGGACAATGTGCTTGAATGCAGGTACAGTGGTGGAGCAGGACACACTAATGGAAGCCAAAAACCTAGGAGTGTAGATGCAGGCTTTACAAACCTAAGAAGAAGACCGCTGTAATATGAATGGCTTCTAGATAGCAATTTGTAATGCTTACAGCAGACGATAGATTCAGCACTAAGTAGCAGACAGTGGGTTAAGCAGAAGCTAGGAAATGATGGCTTAAGCCTGCTTTACACTCTACGATCAAGCATACGATGTTGTATGTGCGGCACGTTCAATTTGTTGAATGTGCCGCACATACAATTAACCCCCGTCACATGTACTTACCCATCCATACGACCTCGATGTGGGTGGCAAACGTCCACTTCCTGGAGTGGGAAGGACATTTGGCGTCACATCGACGTCACGTGGCAGCCGGTCAATAGAAGCGGAGATGAGTGGGACGTAAACATCCCGCCCACCTCCTTCCTTCCGCATTGCTGGCCGGGAGCCGCAGGACGCAGGTAAGATCTGTTCATCGTTCCCGTGGTGTCACACACTGCGATGTGTGCTACCCCGGGTACGATGAACAACCTGACGTTCAATTCATGAGGAATGAATGACGTGCGTGCGATGAACGTTTTACCGTTCATTCGCAATCGCATGTAGCTGTTACACACTACAATGTACCTTACGATGCCGAATGTTCATCACTTACGACGTGACCCCGCCGACACATCGTAAGATATATTGTAGTGTATAGCGGGCTTTAATCAGATGGATTGTAGAGCAGTAGAAGCAAGTTGTAGAAATGACAGGATTTTGCAAAGATGACTGCATATAATGTGAACAGTCTCTAAGAAGTAGTTTGTAATGCTTACAACAAACGACAAGTTAATCAGCTGGTTTGCAGACCAGTAGAAGCAGATTATAGAAACCACAAAAGTCTGATGAGATTATAGCAACAGAAGAAGCTGGATGGTGGTAAAAACCAAAACAAAATGTAACTGAACACATCACTGACTTAATACTCAGTCACTACTTGTGTATAGACCTGGGTGGACTCGCAGAAAATCGGGAACGGCAGGTCCCTGCTAAATTTTTTTAAAAACTCTGATCCGGTCCGGAATCTGGTACCCATATAAGTCTATGGGAACCAGAATCCGGAGATTAAAAATGTTGGTAGAAGGAGATAGGGGAGTAGGAGCGTGCGCGATGTACTCACTGAAGATCCATCATGTGGCAAGCAGCTTCCAGGTCATGCTTTTGTGCTGCCCCTGAGTCTTCAGTCGCCACAGAGGTACTGCACCTCAGCCAGACATGTGGTATCCCATCCCTGGGTAAGGAAGAGGTCATCCACCGGTTCACACACAAACACACAACACCCATAGTTAGCAGCTCCCCACCAGGTCAGGGTTAGGGCTTGGTTCCATTAAAGCTATGTATAGCCACCACTGGTGATGGTTCCTACCTCCCCCTAATCCATCCGGGATTGGGGTTGGAGTCTAGCGAGTGGGAAGAGTCTGTAATGGGAGAGTCGAGAAGGAGCAGAGGAGAAGTGTAGACCTGTGGTCTGGAGTTGGTGCAGCTCGGCCCAGGCACAAGAGAGACGGGGTCCTAGAACTCACGGGGAGTGCACCATACCTCTGGGGATCTCATTCCAACATACGACATATTGGAGTGGAGGGACCTGGCCGCAAATGGGGATCCCGTCCCTAGGCTAGAGGAGAAGAACCAGCGTGCTCATCTAGTAAAACCAGAGGCTAAGATTACAGCTAGTACCAAAGCCAACTCCACACACGGAGGAGTGACCATATAGAGCCAGGAGACAAAGCTTCAAGCCACCCCGTAGGGTCCATTGACACTGGCCCACGGCACTGTGTGAATAGGCGCAGGACAGGAGGGTGAGAAGTCAGCACAGGAAGACGACCAGGGAAGGCACATAAGGCGGGTGCACTGGTCTTGACCTCCGAACTATCCGGGATCAACTGGAACCCATCACAGTGAACCCAGCACTCCAAAGGCGGTCACTGACTAGTCGTGTTACCTTGGAACCTGCTACAATGTGTAAAAACTTTGAGACTGCATTACGGTGTCACTTCGTTATTCGCCTGCGCCCGACCTCTGCATCCCCGCCATCACAGACTATTACCCTCATCGTCCCTGGGGTCCAGCCAGCTCTACCTGTGGAGAGCTATACCAACTAAGCTGCGTCACTGTCTGCCCCAGGGGTCCCATCACGCAGCGTTGGCTATCTCTGGCCGAGTACCACAGGTGGCGTCACGACAAACTATAACTACTACCTTCACCGTCCCCCATGTTTATTAATGACCACCACCAGGGTCACGGAATCGGCCCTGCCACCATGACATCCCTAAAGATCAGAGGAACCGCAGCCCGGTAACGAGTGAATCCCCCACGGCCCCAGTGGGCGCATCACTTTCCCATGGGAAGCCAACAATTACATTAAATATTCACTGCTTTGCCACCCACCGGCATGTGTAATTGGTTGCATTTAGATGTGCACCCACCCTGAGTGGCAGAGTGGCAGCTGTTTCAAAGACATATCCGTCTTCTTCATCAGGACACAAGATACAATACAGGAAAAAACACAAAAAAGCAGTATTTTATACACGCTTGAGAAGTGCCACGTTTGCAAATGTGAGTCATCAGTCCCATGACTCAGAGCCACATGGAAAATGTGAAAAAAAGGGGGAAGAAGAGAAAAAAATGTGAAGGAATGGAAGATTTCTACAGCCGCATTCATTTTGTTAAAATAAATGATTTTGTGAAAATAAATGATCTCTAAAAGAAAAAAAAATTCTGTGATGTGTGTTATTTAAAGAATTCCAAAAATTGTGAGTATTCCAGAAAAAAGGAGGGAGAGGGGTGGGAAGGTGTGAAGAAATGTAATAGAACTCCAATCGCTCTGTGTTTAACAGGCATGCTCAGGAGCAGGTCATATCAAACCACCGCTCTATAAGAGATGCGGTGTGGAAAGAGAACGTGAAAAATATGCCAAAAAGGTTATGAACAATGAGTGAAACATTAAGCCATGTGGAATGGAATTTTTTTTTTATATATGTATATTTAAATGTTTACATTTATTTATAATGTTGAATTCAAATGCATATATATCTGAAAGGAATTTATGATAATTGAAAAACGGGTTTGGATCATTTAAATAAATGAATAAAATTACAAAAATGTATGTTACAGAAAAATATTTATAATGTTGAGGGGGAAAGCGTAAACATGAGAGCTGTAATTATTATGAAAAATCACTGGAGTGCTATTGCGAGGTGAACTAGGTTTCACCGCTGTGAGAAAGGAGAAAGCGCCTTGTGTTCGTATGAGGGCTGTGTGTGCTCATGCAGAGGTGAAGTGAGTTCATGAAGTGAATGTCAGTGCAGTGTATCTACACTAATTAAGAATTACAAAAATTCATGCTACAAAAATGTTCATAATGTTGAGAAAAAAACACAAACGTGGCACTTCTCAAGCGTGTATAAAATACTGTTTTTTTGTGTTTTTTCCTGTATTGTTTCTTGTGTCCTGATGAAGAAGACGGATATGTCTTTGAAACGCGTTGACCTGCAGAAATAAAGGAAAGGTTTTTAATACACATCCTTGGATTCAAGTGGTTTCTAGCGCAGCATTGGACCTGATTCTTTTTTTATCCTTATTGTTCACCATTTTTTTCAGGGCTGCTGCTGACCACTTTTGATATATGTGCTTCAAGGAGTTGTGCCTGTCACAACTTCAGCAGGTGAGTGTGCCTTTTGGCACCTTTTTTGTAAAATCTCATACCTGGTAAGACCCTATGTGCACTTTCTTTTCCACAGAAAACCTTAAAAAGATTTAGATGATGATGTCAGTGAGGTACACAAAACAACTTTTGAAGGCCGGTGTTGAACATAGCAAACGGCAGTGGCCATAGGAGGCAAAGCCGGCCCTTGAGTTGAGATAGGTACATGTTAATATCCTTTATGTCCTTCCCATAATCCAGCTCTGTCTAAGGCTAGGGCCCCACTTTGCGTTTTTAACCTGTGTTTCTGCAGCGCTTTGAGCTGCAGCGTTTTATGGCTAAATGGCTTGCGTTTTGTTTTTCCATGTTATCCTATGGAAAATGTGAAATTTCTGACCACACTTTGCATTTCAAAACGCTGCATTTAATTTGCATAATTTGTGGCAAAAACCATGCGTTCAAAGAAGCAACATGTCAATTGTTTTTGCCATTTTGGGTGCGTTTTGCTAACATTGAAGTCAATGAGAAATGGCAAAAACCAAGATTCCTGCAAATTCCAGCGTTTTACCTGCTTTTTCAGTGCAGATAACATGCGTTTTGGACTATCAAAACGCATGCTTTTTGAACATCAAAATAATGATTTCATATGTCCCTTTACACACACACATAGTCCGACAATTAAAAATTAGAAATTTACAAAATTATTGCTATTTTTCCATTAAATATCATATTACCGCTATAATTTCATTAAAACAATTTATTTCCATTATTTTTCACAAAAATATAGATTTGTTTCTTTTTTCCAAATTTTTCATTGAGTTTGACTATTTAAACTTTATTTATCAGTGTCTAGATGTTTAAAACGCATCTATCAAAACGCAGGTGGAAAAGCAGGTAAAAAGCGCAGAAAACGCATCTAAAATGCGGTAACTACGCATGCGTTTTCAGAGCTAAATTTCTGAAAAGGCAACTTTGGTCAAATCAATTAAACCCAAAACGTGCGTTCAGAACTGCAAGTAGGAGAACGCAAAGTGGGGCCCTATCCTAATAGTCATATGTTCTACCAAGGTTTTGAAACATTGAATGTCACGTTGTTTATCATGCAACAAACAATTTTGTGGTAACTATCCTAACCTCTGTCTATAAGCTCCTGGAAGAAGGTCTGTATTTTTGCATTAAATGTATTGAGTGAATTAATAAATCTAACGGATATATCAATATAGCAGAATGCTGTTAAATGTAGTGAAGCATGCATTGCGCTCATTCCTCATGCCGGAAAAATACTACTGTGGGCAGTATGTTTGCTCAGTGGTTAGACCCTACATAGCTACAGTGTTACTTTGACAAAGAGCTGCTAGAGAAACAAGCAGGATTCAGAAAAGGCATAGGAACAAAAGATGTAATTGCTAAAAATTGCCAAAAATTGCTGGACGAATTATCAAAAACCTTAAATACGCAAATGATACAACATTGATAACAAAAAACATAGATGGAAAGAAGGACTTATTAAGATGGAAAGCTCGAACATGGGACTCCTACTCAATAGAAAGAAGATAAATATATTAACTATTGCCAGTTATGACCGGGACACATTTAATATGGACGACAAACTGGAAGTTCTAAAGGACTCGGATCAATGATCACTCAAGATGCAGAGACGGCACCAGAAGTCAATAGGAGAATAGCTATGGGCAAATCAACAACGAAGTCATGTCTTCAAATCGAGGGACATTTAACTGGCAACAAAGACACGGCTTGTACATAGTCTGGTCTTTTCTGGCTTTTGATGTGAAATCTGAATGAAGAAGAAACAAGAAAGATGAAGAATCAGCATCTTCGAAATCTGGTGCTGGAGATGGATATTATCAATAGCATGGTTGGCAAGAAGAACAAACAAATCAATACTGGAACAAATCAAACCAAACATGTCACTCGAAGCAAAGATCACGAAGCTCGACTTGCCTATTTTATACACATCATACAAATAGAGCAATCACTGGAGAACGACATAATGGTTGGAAAAATATAAGAAACAAAGCGAAGAGGAAGACCAGCAACCCAATGGCTTGATACTATCAAGATAACAGTGGAGGTGGACCTATCTTGGCTGCACAAGATCGATCTTCCTACAGAGCAAACGCTCTGATGCACATCCATCAAGTCGCCATGGCTCAAAATCGAGCTGAAGGCCGTTAAATAATAATTAAATAAGTAGTGAAGCAGGCTTCCTCTGGACATTAATAATGTCATGAAGGGTATAAGACGCTGCCAAATAACACACACTTTTAGACAGTAAATGCACTAACACCTTGTGAATTAGGGAAAAATACACAATAAACTTTGGTTTCCTAAATAATTTGCCAAGCAGTTTCTTTCAAAGCTAAACGCCCTGTATCTGAGAGCAAGAGAAGGAGATTTTCTAAAATGCAGTAACCACCTGAAGAAAGAGCCAGTAAATCTATGCCAGATATGTAAATTTTATAAAGGCCAAAAAATGTTTTTATAAAATAGTTTCCGCCCTTAAATATGACCTAAAGTATGCAGCTCTGAACTTCCACTAATCCCTAATAAAGTGGTATTACAGGGAAAGTTTCTTGTTCGGGTGCCAGATCACAAGCACAATTAAATCCTATTTCAGAAGTATGCTTTGATTATAATTAATATATCATCACAGGCTGAATGAAAAGTTAAACCGCGTAGTCTTGGGCTTAGCTGTCTTTATTATACTGTAAGATCAGAGCGCCGAGCTCAGAAAGGAAACTCACTGTGGTCTATTCACTCTCAATATCGTCTCTGTATCAGTAACATGTAAAGAAATAAAAGACCCATAATTACAACTAGATTGGTAGAAAGATTTCCTGACAAATTCTAGATCTTTGGGTCTTGTCAGGGGAAAGGTTCAATTAATTAATATATAGAGACTGCAGACAATGGCTTTTCCTTGAAAGACTTCTTTTGGAACAAAATCAATATCCTGATAAAAATTCACCCATTTCTTGGCTTTGTACAGGAGTTTTCTGGAGTTAAAAGTATAAATTTACATTATCACAAAAGTGTTACATCTATTCAGCCGGATTCAAACATCCGAGTACAGACTGCGAGTTGCACGGCCTGGCTGCGGTCTCCTGATCCGAACTTGAGTTTCCGTCAGGAGACCCTTGCCCACTCTGTGAACCACACAACAAGATAAAATTCCTTTGTGCACATACAGTATCTATCTTATATTTCCAGGAATTGCCCTGGTTCTCATGATCTATAACTTGACTATAACTTGACTACAAGTAAAATATATCTTTGTACCGTGTTAGCCAGTAGAGATAAAAAAATTGTTTAAAAGAACAGAGAGTCCTCAGTGGTTGATACCTTTTAATGGCTAACTGAAAAGATGGTAATAATTGCAAGCTTTCGAGACTACTCAGGTCTGATGAAGAGACCTGAGTAGTCTCGAAAGCTTGCAATTATTACCATCTTTTCAGTTAGCCATTAAAAGGTATCAACCACTGAGGACTCTCTGTTCTTTTAAACAATTTTTTTATAACTTGACTATAACTTCTATAACTATAGCTTCACTCTTTTTGAACATGTAGTTTCCTCTCATCAGTATTCTACCAGCACTGTAGGAGCTGGAACTTTTTTCCCTTACTTACCAGCTTGCATTGTGCCTGATATTGTAGGGGTGGCACAGGGCAGTTGTATTCGCAGGCAGGGATGAATCACGACTACTGTGCAGCCCTACAGTGTCAGTCCACACCCCGGCCACCTCCACAGTGAAAGGGGTCATTTTAGGGAACATGTGGAGCATTGTACTCACTTGTGGGCCAGAGACCCCTGCTGTCCCGATCTTCTGGGCCACTTCTAGACTGCCAGAAGCAGCTGGGTCCCACTTCTCAGTTTTCAGTACACGTCACACAGAATTCTATGGACACCAGACACTTGTCATCAACTAGAACTTAGCATTTTTGTTTCAACATATATCTTCACAGTATGTGAGGCATAACATATTTCAGTAACATTGTTCTTGGTACGGTGTACATTCATATTGTTCCTGCTTTACACATGGACTACTCCTGCTTACTGCCTGAGGACTTCCTGGCAGAGACTCTCTCTCTCCTGCTTCGGACCCCTTGTTCTTCCCACCCGGTGACTCCTGGGCTCACTTCCCCTGCAGAGAAGGGACTTTTGGGTGCTATTCTAACACAAACCCTGAGCCTAAAGGCCGCTTTACATGCTGTGATATCGTTACCGATATCGCTAGCGTGCGTACCCGCTCACATCGGTTGTGCGACACGGGCAAATCGCTGCCCGTGGGGCACAACATCGCTCAGACCCGTCACACTACTTACCTGCCTAGCGACGTTGCTGTGACCGGCGAACCGCCTCCTTTCTAAGGGGGTGGTTCGTTCGGCGTCACAGCGTCATCACTAAGCGGGCACCCAATAGAAGCAAAGGGGCGGAGATGAGCGGGATGTAACATCCCGCCCACCTCCTTCCTTCCGCATTGCCGGCGGCCGCAGGTAAGGTGAGGTTCCTCGTTCCTGTGGTGTCACACTCAGTGATGTGTGTTGCTGCAGGAACGACGAACTACATCGTACACGCAGCAGCAACGATAATTGTGAATAGGGGGGCATGTCACCGATTAGCGATTTTGAATGTTTTTGCTACGATTCAAAATCGCTCATAGGTGTCACATGCAACGACATCGCTAAAGCGGCCGGATGTGCGTCACAAAGCTTGAGCGATGTCGTAGCGTGTAAAGCGGCCTTTAGACTCCGTACCTCCAGTAGTCTTCACACCCAGGATTTTCTGTGTCCAGCCCACTGGAAGCGGGCCCGCCTGGCCTGGTAGGCCAGGTTCCTACATCCTCTCTTCACTCTGTCTTCACACTAATTGACTCTCTAAGATGGCTGCTGCCTCTGCTCTGTCTCCACCCACATTAACTATTAATCATCCTACCAAGTACTCGTAATACAATAACCCACCAATAAGTGGCAACATTACCTTAGAAAACATCCTAGAACCTTCATAACTCTGACTCTATTACATTAATATTTACAATCTTTACACATACACATTTATAATGCAATGCATGGTGTTTGCAAGAAAGCACTGACCATAGGTCACCCTCTTACAGTCTTACCTACCCCAAACTGCTTTTTGATTATTCCAATAGACAGTTTGTGAGAGATACTTCTCATTTTTGTATTCACTCCAATTTTTGGGTTTACAAACAAGTTATGTGATTCCAACCTAAATTTGTTCTCTTGTACCTTAAACTTTTACTATCTACAGTTGTCTGATATTTAACATTGTCTATGCAGGAAAAATTGTGCGCTAACATAGAGCTGCATTTTATTTGTGGCCTTGGAATAGTGAACAGTGAAACATATGAGAATATTCCTTCCAATATCTTCTTAGTGCAGTATTCCTATATATTTTGTATATCATATTTTTGGAACTTCCCTGATGTTTTAGGTAACAGTGTGCTTAATTTCTCGTCTTTTTATTTTGTCTTGTGGTCGTACATTTTATGTTAACATCTAAAACTTTCTAAAGTTTGGGGCCCGTATGCTTTATTAAATTCAGAGGCCCTTCATTGATTGGTTTAACCCCCTTAAACCCCTTACTTTCTTGTGAACAGTGCATATATTGGTCAGTCTTTGTATAACTGTTGTATACTACATGGGCATACCCAAAATCAAAACTGGGGGGGGGAGGAAGCCATGGTCATTCAGGTTGTAAAATATTAGAACGGAAAAGGTGAATGAAACGAAAATTGTAACTATTTACTGGCCGAATAACGAATAATGCGAATAGCGAATAGTAATGATTACACTCGCTCATTAGTGATCACTATTATAGACCTATTGGAAAACATGGGATTTATGGTTAAATGTCTCTAGGCTGGGTTGCTTCCTCTCAATTTCATTTCCTACAGAAATTACTTAACTTACCTTTTTGGAACCAGTTTCTTATATCCATTTAGGCAGCCTCGATGCCTTCTAAATGTAAATAAGAAGACAAACTAATAATAAATTACAACTGGAATAAATTCGAAAGATTAGTTGTTTTAAAGAAAAAGGTGCATTCACATGCTGCGTATTTCTGCATTTATGCAGCACAGGATCTGGAGCAGGACCTTAAACAGCACCATGTGACCGGGCAACGTCACCCATCACATTGTGCTTCCGGGTCCTAGAGACCCCCACAAACACATACTGTATACAACCCCCCATAGGGCTCCCATCTCACATACAGTCCCTCCATAGGGCTCACATGATAGGAGCCCTATAGGGGGCTGTATCTCATATAAGGCCCCCCCATCATATACAACAGCTTCCCAGACCCCCAGACTGTCTGATTTAATATTTACATTTTTTTTTTACTTGTGGCAGCAGCTCAGTCTCCCAGCAGTCTCCCCAGCTTGTGACTGTGCCGGCCACTCTGCACTGCAGGACTCGACACAATGGGGCGCAGAGTGATGATGTCAATGTCATCACTCCAGTCCAGTCCCCGGTGTGCTGATTTGCAGTGCAGAGCGGCCAGCAGGCACTGAGGACGGGATTTTACAGCTCCTACTAGGAGCGGCTGCGGGAGCAGTGTCGCGGGCGGGGAGGAGGGTGTCAGCACACCGCGCTCACCCCTTCTGCTCGGGTCCGGCAGTTGCTCCTGGTGGCTCGAGCTGCGGGCCGGATCCCGGGGTGTCTCGAGCGACACTCCTCGCCCGTGAGTGAAAAGGGGGTGTTTGTTGGGATTATAGTTCGTGACGCCACCCACGGTTGTGGTGATGGCACCACCGCTGCTCAGTGTGGGGGTCCCGGGGATGGTGATGGGAGCAGCCAGGTGTTGTGTTGCCCCTCCGTGGGTAGGGGTTGGTGATCCCGGGGCCCGGTGAAGAGATGCAAGGTGTAGGGCCTGGAGGGCGCAGGGACGCGGGGGCAGCGCTGTGCCTTGCGGCACTATGGTACTCACTCAGCCTGACACGGACACAGCTTGTACGGTAAACCAACGGCTGGTAGGACGGTCCCACAGACGGCTGCACCTGCACTCCCGGTAGGTGACGGTGACTTCTCTCTTCCTTGCACCTGTGTGGTCTGGTGGTATCGGTGGATTCCCTCCGGTTACCCGCTCCCCGACTGCAATCTGGGCCGGAGGAGCTCTACACTTTGCCCGCAGGCGCTGGCCCTGGGGAAACTGGTGCCTTGGCGGTGGCGGTGTCTCCCCGTTAATGGTCGGGCTGTTGCCGTCAATCGGGACTTTGTTGTTGGGGGATCTGCGTCCCCGTCACTGACGGATTCGGCAAATTGGGTGACTCCTAGCCTTGCCGGGGTCCGAGAGGCCCCTGCCCTGGTGCTGACTGTCCTTCGGAACACTGCTCCAGACCACCGGGCACACAGCCAACGGGGTCCTTCCAGGAACTTCCGAACTGTCCCACTCCGGACAGTCACCGCCGTCGCTGACCTTGCTGTTCTAGCCCTACACACAGCTGGGCTCTCAGGCTTCTCCTTCTCTCTGCTCTGTCACCACTTCTTGCTTTCCTCCTTTTCCACTTTCCTTTCCTTCACTTTCACTTCTGGTTGTTTCCTCTAGCCCTTCACTGGACTTCACTCTTCCCCTGCCCGGGGCTAACTGCCTGGTTTACTTCCTGCCTCCAGAGTCCTGAGCTCCTTGGTGGGCGGAGCCAACCGCCTGGCCCACCCCCTGGTGTGCATCACAGACTCCTGGAGGGAGGCAACAAGGATTTCTGGTTAGCAGGTATGCCTACCTGGAGTGTGGGGTGTAGTGGTGTTGTTATCTGTGTCCCCTGGCTTGCCCAGGGCGACACATTCCCCCTTAGCAAAATGCAGACCGTCCGCGGGCTGCCGTCCTACACCGGTTTTATTTTTCTGTAAAAAGGGGATAACAGGGTTAAACAAAACATAAGCATAACATTTTTAAGAACTCTTCCCAAGACGGGAGGCACATTTTACTTTTAACGTTTCAACGGTGTACGGTCACGGTTTCCGCTCTCTCCCACCCAAGCAACCTGGCCCTGATGCTGCCCCTAAAACCCAGGCAGCACCCCTTGACCCACAGTCCAGCACAAGTCACCCGAGCGGGATCTGTCCTTCCCTCCCGAGGGTAGCCACCGGTCCCTTTGGTGGCTGGGCCCTGGCCTGCTCTGCTCAGGGCCCTCCCTCCAACCTGCCTCTCCGGAGGCGGCATTGCGGAAACGGCAACGGTACCCAACATATTTACAAGCCACTAACGTTTGTGGTTGCCCTGCAGAGTTCACGGGCTTGTCCATAGCTAGTTCCCATGCATTTTTAAACTTTTAACGGTCCCCACGGGGACAACGGTGCCGGCTCCTGCCGGTTGCTAATCACAGCTGACAATCAGGTGAAAACTCGGTTCAATCAGTGTTTTTCATTTTTCAAAACTTTCAACAAACTTTCAAACAAACAAAGCGCTGGTCCCTACGGGGACGGTGCTGCGGGCCTCCATTGCCCTACTCCGGTCCTGCTGCTGCTTCATCCGAGGGAGGGGGTGCAGAGCTCATCTTGCCCTCCGGGCTGCCCCTCAACTTTACATCCAGGGCAAACCACCCCCTCTCTCCGCAGTGCCGAGTGTACCGCACCATGTCTCCCGGGATACGATTGCGGCCAGGATGCTCTTCGGGCAGGTGAGCATGCACATCCCGCCGGGCTACAAATACCTCGGCCTCCAGGCCCGGTTCGTATAGGAACCCGTAGCCCCGGCGGATATCGAATCGCCTCACCTGCCCCTCGTAGAACGGGCCCCGGACACAGAAGGTCGCTTGCCGCAGGTTCTCCTTTTCCCGTATGACTCGGGCCACCAGCTCGGCTTTCCTACGCTCCCTCTCCGCGATCTCCAGGCCCAGCTTGGTCGGCTCCCTGTCCCAGTATGGCTCCGGCGCACGGGTTGAGCCCCGCGGGACATTCAGCACGTTACCCACTGTCAGGAAGGTGGGTGGCGTATCCCGTGGTGTCATGGCCTTGGGCGCTGCCTTGCAGCAACAACCCGGCGCCACCTCAGCCGAGGTGTGGGGGATGGGCACAGGGGCTTTCCGCAGTTGGGCCTTCGGCTCGGAGCGGGTCATCGGCTCCGGCTCGGGGAACTGCTCGGGGACTGTCTCTGGCGCAATCTTCGGGGCCTTCCATGGCAATGCCTCCGGTTTGCTTCGGGCTCCGGCTACAGGTCGGTCCGCCGGGGCGGACGGGCTGGGTATCGCTACCGGTTGCGGTGGCAGCGGGCCTAGTGGCGGGGTCACGGCCTCCGAGACGGGTGGCGAAGGAGGCAACGGGGGGAGAGGGCTTGGACCGGGTCCCTCAGCCGCAGCGACCGGTCCCTCCGGGACATAGGGGCGTGGGTCACTCAGCCTCCCTTCCTCCGCTTCCTCCTCGCGTCTCCGCACGGCTGCCAAAACGTCCGCCATGTCGGTCTCCCACTCCTCCAGGAGGAGCTGCATTTTGACCTGCAGCCTTAGATGGAGCTGCGCGGTCCGGATCTCCACCCACGCTGCGGTTCCCGGTGCGGGGGCCACGGTGTTTCGGGACGGCATCCACATGGTGTCTTTGCTGTTTGCTTCCAGGAACGGGATGTTTGCAGAGTCCTGGCGTCCCTGCTTTTATAGCGGCGACTACATGCCGCCAGCCGCCATCGCGTCCCCCTTAGCTCTTTCCGGCCCCTCCTCTCTCGGGGCGGGGTTTTGGCCTTCGCGCCTCTACTGCTCGAGAAGACGCTCGAGCGGGAACTTTTCGCGCCAAAGATGGCGACTTCTGAAATTTTTCTGCCGGATACCTCCGGCGGTAACAAGGCGCACCTCTACCTGACGGCAGAGCGGTAAGATCCTGTTCGTGACGCCAAGTTGTCGCGGGCGGGGAGGAGGGTGTCAGCACACCGCGCTCACCCCTTCTGCTCGGGTCCGGCAGTTGCTCCTGGTGGCTCGAGCTGCGGGCCGGATCCCGGGGTGTCTCGAGCGACACTCCTCGCCCGTGAGTGAAAATGGGGTGTTTGTTGGGATTATAGTTCGTGACGCCACCCACGGTTGTGGTGATGGCACCACCGCTGCTCAGTGTGGGGGTCCCGGGGATGGTGATGGGAGCAGCCAGGTGTTGTGTTGCCCCTCCGTGGGTAGGGGTTGGTGACCCCGGGGCCCGGTGAAGAGATGCAAGGTGTAGGGCCTGGAGGGCGCAGGAACGCGGGGGCAGCGCTGTGCCTTGCGGCACTATGGTACTCACTCAGCCTGACACGGACACAGCTTGTATGGTAAACCAACGGCTGGTAGGACGGTCCCACAGACGGCTGCACCTGCACTCCCGGTAGGTGACGGTGACTTCTCTCTTCCTTGCACCTGTGTGGTCTGGTGGTATCGGTGGATTCCCTCCGGTTACCCGCTCCCCGACTGCAATCTGGGCCGGAGGAGCTCTACACTTTGCCCGCAGGCGCTGGCCCTGGGGAAACTGGTGCCTTGGCGGTGGCGGTGTCTCCCCGTTAATGGTCGGGCTGTTGCCGTCAATCGGGACTTTGTTGTTGGGGGATCTGCGTCCCCGTCACTGACGGATTCGGCAAATTGGGCGACTCCTAGCCTTGCCGGGGTCCGAGAGGCCCCTGCCCTGGTGCTGACTGTCCTTCGGAACACTGCTCCAGACCACCGGGCACACAGCCAACGGGGTCCTTCCAGGAACTTCCGAACTGTCCCACTCCGGACAGTCACCGCCGTCGCTGACCTTGCTGTTCTAGCCCTACACACAGCTGGGCTCTCAGGCTTCTCCTTCTCTCTGCTCTGTCACCACTTCTTGCTTTCCTCCTTTTCCACTTTCCTTTCCTTCACTTTCACTTCTGGTTGTTTCCTCTAGCCCTTCACTGGACTTCACTCTTCCCCTGCCCGGGGCTAACTGCCTGGTTTACTTCCTGCCTCCAGAGTCCTGAGCTCCTTGGTGGGCGGAGCCAACCGCCTGGCCCACCCCCTGGTGTGCATCACAGACTCCTGGAGGGAGGCAACAAGGATTTCTGGTTAGCAGGTATGCCTACCTGGAGTGTGGGGTGTAGTGGTGTTGTTATCTGTGTCCCCTGGCTTGCCCAGGGCGACACAGCAGCGTTCAGCCTGCCCTGCGGTACTAGTGGGTGATGGGTGCCGATGCACCATGCTGCCCTGTCCTCTCCTCACCACCCGCGCTGCCTGACGCACCCGCTACCTGACAGAGACAGGTCATAATAGGTGCGTGCCCCTGCTTCTAGGGGGGTGGGGGTGGGGCAGCTGCCCTCCCGTGCCCCTCGCTGGGTACGCCCATGATATACTATCAGTATAGAACTTAATGTGAATGGAAATTATTTGTGTATCTCAGGCGTGGTGGTTGTTGTGGTGATGGTTGTGTAGGACCATGACCACTGCAATCAATCTCTGAACTCATCATTTTTTTATTCTTAGATCAATATAACCGCATGAGGGATTGTTTTTTGCGTGATGAGTTGTATTTTTGAATTACACCATTCATTTTACCATATAGTGTACTATAAAATGGGATAAAATATACAAGTGCTGTGAAATTGCAGAAAAAGTGCAATTCCAAAATCGTTTTATGTGTTTTTTATTTACCATGTTGACTACAAAACTGACCTGTCAGTATGATTCACCAGAGGTCAAAGCCGTTCCCAGTGTGACTGGTGGTGAACTTGCTGCTGGATTGCTGGTTTGTGGTACATAGCACAGCAGTCCAGCAATCCAGCAGTCAGGTCACTGGAGTTCACACTGCGAGGCTTCCCCTCAGCCCTCAGTGAACTTAGTTGAGACCACTGTAGCACTGCTGGACTGCTGTGCTGCATTTCCTTCAATCCAGCAGTCTGACAATCCGCCAGCAAGTGTGAACTCCGGTGACCTGACTGCTGGATTTCTGGACTGTCGGATTGCAGGGCATGGCGGCAAAGCAGTCTGGCAATGTGGCAGCGGGATCAACTAAGTACACTGAGAGCAGGGGGCGCCCCCAGTGTGAACTCCGGGAAGTCAGGTCACTAGATTTCATACTCAGGGTCAGTTTTCGACGGTTTTGAAAAAATACTTGAGAGCTTTGGGGTTAGATGCAGACAGGTTTTAACCTCATTTATTTAGAATTGGGGCTGCAACGGAGCCAAAGATGCAGGGGCTCCCTGCTGAAATGATTCAAAAGATAGCCAGGTGGGAATGTAGGTGATATAAAGTCTATTTGCGCCCTTATTTGCTATGATATGTACCAGGTTGGTTATTAAAAAAAAAAAAAGAAAGCGGTGTCGGAAATTGTATAGATGCATTGTTTCATTTGCTGCTTCCAACTCACCCCACCAGTCTGCTCCTTCCTTTTCTCTGCAGGCATTTGTTCATTTATTGAGGAGAATTGAAGGCCAATGTTCGAAAAAACAAATATCAATTTGTTTTTTCTAGGAACAATGTGGTAATCAGGTGGCATGGGGTACGAGGTATGAGCTGGCGACACGTGTTGCCAGATTTCCATCATTTTGCAAGGCTGGATCATTCCTCGGAAGTAGAGTTGAGCGCGGTTCGTGGCTCTCCAGTTTGCGGTTCGAGTGATTTTTTGGGCTGTTCTAGATCGAACTAGAACTCGAGCTTTTTGCTAAAGCTCGATAGTTCTAGATACGTTCGAGTACGGTTCTAATTACTAGCTGGCTTTCCGCTGTAATAGTGTAAGTCACTCTGTGACTCACACTATTATGAAATTTCAGTGTATAGTCTGCGGGAACAGCGCGTTCAGATCACTGCTGCTGGGATAATGGCTCGCCATTTTTTTTTTTTTCTGTTCTTCCTTCCCTCCCTAAGCGCACGTGTAGTGGGGCGGGCCAGCATGTCAGCCAATCCCAGACACACACAGCTAAGTGGACTTTTAGCCAGAGAAGCAACGGCATGTGTGATAGGATGTCCATGTCACATGTCCCTGCATTATAAAAATGGGCATCTGCCCATCTGGACGCCATTATCTGCCTTCTGCGTCTGGGTGTCAGTCACCGCTGACGCAGCTCCTGTCTCCGATACTGCTGTGTACGCTCTACACACAGCGCTATACAGAATAGGGATAGAAGTTTCTTTCAGCCCTTGTAAGGGCTAATTACAGCAGGCTCAGAGCCATAGGTGACAGTCAGGTCCGTGGAAAGAGGTATTAATAGCTACAGATAAGAGCGTCTGTATAGCTAAGGTCAGGGAGTTCCTTGCTGCATTTCACCATTAGGAGGGATAGAAAGTGAGGCTTCCTTTCATCTACACTGACCATTATACTAGCAAACACTGAGGAAACTTAGTGGCATCCTAAAAGTGGCAGTTGGACTTCCAATAGTGTCCCACTGGTGCAAATCTATTTGCAGCACCTCTGCATTGCACACTCAAGCTCATTGTTACTAAGCCATTATACTAGCAAACACTGAGGAATCTTAGTGGCATCCTAAAAGTGGCTGTTGGACTTCCATTTAGTGTCCCACTAGTGCAAATCTATTTGCAGCACCTCTGCATTGCACACTCAAGCTCATTGTTACTAAGCCATTATACTAGCAAACACTGAGGAAACTTAGTGGCATCCTAAAAGTGGCTGTTGGACTTCCATTAGTGTCCCACTGGTGCAAATCTATTTGCAGCACCTCTGCATTGCACACTCAAACTCATTTTTACTAAGCCATTATACTAGCAAACTGTGCTGCCATTTTAAGGGCCATAGTTTCATTGTCCGGGATAGTTATTGTTTATTCTGCTGTCAATAAAGGTAGACCACCGCTGCAATCTACACTACCTCTCAATTTTTACTACCACATTTTAAGTGGACATTCTTGTCGCTAGAAAAATGAGTGGCAAAATGACAGATACTGGTGGAAAGGGGAACAGGCATGTTGGAAAAGGAAAAAAAGTTTGTGTCCGTGGGAAAGGTGGCAAAGCTCCATTAACATCTGCTGAAGATAGCCCATCTTCCAGCAAAAGTAAGATGTCTACTACTTTCCGTGGACAATCGGATGTGCTGAACAGAAACAACTGCAACAAAGGTAGATGTTGCCCAAAAAAAAAATGCTTGAATGGATCTCAAGTGGTCCAACAAGTGCCCTCTCTTCCACCTCAACTACCGCATCCAAAAAACACCAGTCCTCTGAGTTGTCATCCCAATCACACTTGCTTTCTCCCAGCTCCCAAGTCTCCATCCGCCCTGCACAGTATGGTGGAACAGAGATGGCTGAGTCTGCAGAGCTGTTCAGTCACACTATAGCCTGGGAATCAGAGGTCTGCTCCCAAGCTACAGTGAGTACAGACCAGGAAATGGTCTGCAGTGATGCCCAGAACCTTTGTGACTCAGATTCAGGCCGTGATGACCAAGTTCATGAGCATAATGTTGAGCCTTATTCACAAACTGAAACACCTGTTGTAATAGACAATGAGGAACATACTGATGACGATGAGACGCAGATACCAGATTGGGATGACAACTTAAATATTCATTCAGGGCAGGAAGAGGCTCGGTCTGAGGGTGAGGGGAGTGCAAACACAACAATTGATGAGGAACTTCTAGATCCCACCTACTGTCAACCCACAGTCAGGCACTCGAGGAGGTCAACAGAGGCGGTGGAGGAGGATGCTACTGATGACGAAGTTACCTTGCTCCTTCCTGGACAGAAGAGGAGTACTGGTAGCATGTGTACAACTGCATCCTCAGCCACCACTCTGCCTCTGAGCACTAGTCGGGGGGGCTCAGCAAGTCGCATGCCCTCTAAGCCTTGCCTAGCCTGGTCCTTTTTTGACATAGCAAAAGATCGCCCAAATCATGTGATCTGTAAAATTTGTCGTGATTCTGTTAGTAGAGGGCAAAACCTCAGCAGTTTGACAACTTCTTCCATGAATTGTCACATGAATAAATATCATATGTCCCAGTGGGAAGCTCACCGTGCTGCAATGCGGCCTAGCGGAGCGGACCATCCACCGCCTGCCCCTTCCAGTGCATTCGCGCGCTCTTCATCTTCTAGGACTGTGGGGACAGTTGTCACACCTGGTATTCCACGCACACCTTCAACCACTGTAACCGCAACAGGCAGTTTGCTTGGTAGGTCGTCAGTTGGTTTGGAAGGGGAAACAAGTGCGTGTGTACAGCTCTCTCAGACATCGACAGCACCAACGTTGGATGAAGGCAACATCATGTCTACGCCTGCACTTTCCTTACAAACCTGCATTTTTCCAGGGACATCCTACTCAACACCGTCTACACACAGCAGCCAGATCTCTGTCCCTCAGATGTGGACAAATAAAAGGCCATTTCCTGCGACCCATGACAAAGCTAAGAGGTTGACTTTCACCCTCTGCAAGCTGTTGGCTACAGAAATTCTGCCTTTCCGCCTGGTGGACACAGAGGATTTTCGAGACCTTATGTAGGTCGCAGTGCCCCAGTACCAGATGCCCATGCCACTACTTCTCCAAGAAAGGTGTGCCTGCGCTACACCAGCATGTCGCACACAACATCACCGCTTCCTTGAGAAACTCTGTGTGTGACAGGGTGCATTTCACCACCAATACTTGGACCAGTAAGCATGGACAGGGGCGTTACATGTCACTGACTGGGCACTGGGTAACTATGGTGCGAGATGGAGAAGGGTCTGCTATCCCTCTGTAAGCTCTTGGCTACCGAAATGCTGCCTTTCCGCCTGTTGGACACACAGGATTTTAGAGACCTTATGTCTGTCGCTGTGCCCCAGTACCAGATGCCCAGTCACCACTACTTCTCTAAGAAAGGTGTGCCTGCGCTACACCAGCATATCGCACACAAAATCACCGCTTCCTTGAGAAACTCTGTGTGTGAACGTGTGCATTTCACCACAGATACTTGGACCAGTAAGCATGGACAGGGACGTTACATGTCGCTGACTGGGCACTGGGTAACTATGGTGATAGATGGTGAAGGGTCTGCTGCACAAGTCTTGCCATCCCCACGACTTGTGTGTCAATCCTCTATCTGTCCACGTTCCTCCACTGCTTCTGCCTCCTCAACCTCATCTGGGTCCTCCACCTCCGCCCCAAGCCTGCCTGGTCATGCCACCAGCGTTGCAACTGCGCAGAAGGAATCATGCACCCCTCATTACTATGCTGGCAGCAGAGCACAACGGCATCAGGCGGTCTTTGTCTTGAAATGTCTTGGAACTAAGAGTCACACAGTGACTGAGTTGTGGGCAGCTCTGGAAACTGAGTTTGGTAAATGGTTGTCTCCACTCAACCTGCAGCCTGGTAAGGCCGTGTGCGACAATGCTGCAAACCTGGGTAAGATTCGCCTGGGCAAGGTGACACACGTGCCTTGTATGGCTCACGTGTTGAACCTTGTTGTCCAGCAATTTTTAACACACTATCCCGGCCTAGATGGCCTTCTAAACAGGGCACGAAAACTGTCTGCTCACTTCTGCCATTCAAACGCCGCAGCTGAGCGACTTGCATCGCTCCAGAAGTCTTTCGGCCTGCCGGTTCATCGCCTGAAATGCGATGTGCCGAAACGCTGGAATTCGACTCTCCACATGTTACAGCGACTGTGGCAGCACTGCTGAGCCCTGGTGCAATACGTCATGACGTATAGCCTGGGCCAAAGAGATGCAGAGGTGGGGAAGATCACCCTGATGGAGTGGTCTCAGATCAAGGACCTATGCACCCTTCTGCACAGTTTCGACATGGCGACGAATATGTTTAGCGCTGACAATGCCATTATCAACATGACAATTCCAGTCATTTACATGCTGGAGCACACGCTAAACACTATTCGGAGTCATGGGATGGGACGACAGGAAGTGGAGGAAGTACAGGAGGAGTCATATGCGCAAGGGACAACAACATCCCCAAGGTCCAGACGTTCATCATCACCAAGGCAGCAGGCATGGGACCATGGGGGACAGGGATCAACAAGGGCGCATGGTAGCAGGCGAAATGTTGAGGAAGATCCAGGAGAACATGAAGAAATGGAGGATGAACTGTCCATGGACATGGAAGACTCAGTGGATGAGGGAGACCTTGGTCAAATTTCAGTTGAAAGAGGTTGGGTGGAGATGTCAGAGGAAGGAAGAACGGTTAGCACTTCTATGCCACAAACACAGCGTGGACTTGGTCCGCATGGCTGCGCCAGACACATGAGCGCCTTCTTGCTGCACTACCTCCAACATGACCCTCGTATTGTCAAAATTAGAAGTGATGATGAGTACTGGCTTGCCACACTATTAGATCCCCGGTACAAGTCCAAATTTTGTGACATAATTCCAGCCATAGAAAGGGACGCACGTATGCAGGAGTATCAGCAAAAGCTGTTACTCGATCTTAGCTCGGCTTTTCCACAAAACACCCGTGGTGCACGGAGTGAATCTCCCAGTTGTAACTCGACAAACATGGGACGGTCTCGTCATCTTCAACAGACTAACCGTACCAGCAGCACCGTATCTGGTGCTAGTAACAGCAATTTTATTGAATCTTTTCATACTTTTTTTTAGACCATCCTTTGCAAGGCGACCAGAGACTACAAGTCTGAAACATAGTCAACGGCTGGAGAGGATGATACAGGAGTATCTCCAAATGAACATCGATGCCATGACTTTGCAACTGGAGCCTTGCACATTTTGGGCTTCAAATCTTGAAAAATGGCCAGAGCTCTCCACTTACGCCTTGGAGATCTTGTCGTGTCCAGCTGCCAGCGTTGTCTCTGAACGTGTCTTCAGTGCTGCTGGGTGTGTGCTGACAGATAAGCGCAAGCGTCTGTCCAGTGACAATGTGGACAGACTAACGTTCATCAAAATGAACAAGTCATGGATCCACAAGGAATTTACTACCCCTGTGTCATCCTGGGGACAGTAAATGCTTGTGTATTTTGAATGTGCTTGATGCAAATCTACCTGTGAAGTGTACAACTGGGGCACAAGTGCTGCCACTGATGTGGTGGGTGTCTGTGTGGCCCAATTTTTGGAAAAAAGGGAGACTCCGCTTGGAGTAACCCTTGCTTGCAGTGTTTCTAAAAATGATCCAAGATGAACAGATCTGGGATCAGCAAAGACTTTGCTACCTACCCCGGTGTCATCCTGGGGACGGTTAAGGATGGCGTAATTTTGAATGTGCTTGATGCAAATCTACCTGTAAAGTGTACAACTGGGGCACAAGTGCTGCCACTGAAGGGGTGAGTGCCTGTGTGGCCCAATTTTTGGAAAAAAGGGAGACTCCGCTTGGAGTAACCCTTGCTGTGTTTTTAAAAAGGAGCCAAGATGAACAAGTCATGGTTTAGCAAAGACTTTGCTACCTACCCCGGGGTCATCCTGGGAAGGCTTAAGGATGGCGTAATTTTGAATGTTGTTGATGCAAATCTACCTGTGAAGTGTACAACTAGGGCACAAGTGCTGCCACTGATGGGGTGGGTGTCTGTATGGCCCAATTTTTGGAAAAAAGGGAGACTCCGCTTGGAGTAACCCTTGCTTGCTGTGTTTTTAAAAAGAAGCCAAGATGAGCATGTAATGGTTCAGAAAAGACTTTGCTACCTACCCCGGTGTCATCCTGGGGCAGTTAAGGATGGCATATTTTTGAATGTGCTTGATGCAAATCTACCTGTGAAGTGTACAACTGGGGCACAAGTGCTGCCACTGAAGGGGTGGGTGTCTGTGTGGCCCAATTTTTGGAAAAAAGGGAGACTCCGCTTGGAGTAACCCTTGCTTACATTGTTTTTAAAAGAAGCCAAGATGAACAGAGCTGGGATCAGGAAAGACTTTGCTACCTACCCCGGTCTCATCCTGGGGACGGTTAATTATGGCGTATTTTTTAATGTGCTTGATGCAAATCTAGCTGTGAAGTGTATAACTGGGGCACAAGTGCTGCCACTGAATGGGTGGGTGTGTGTGGGGCCCAATTTTTGGAAAAAAGGGAGACTCCGCTTGGAGTAATCCTTGCTTGGAGTGTTTCTAAAAATGATCCAAGATGAACAGATCATGGTTCAGCAAAGACTTTGCTACCTACCTCGGGGTCATCCTGGGGACAGTTAAGGATGGCATAATTTTGAATGTGCTTGATGCAAATCTACCTGTGAAGTGTACAACTGGGGCACAAGTGCTGCCACTGAAGGGGTGGGTGTCTGTGTAGCCCAATTTTTGGAAAAAAAGGGAGACTCCGCTTGGAGTAACCCTTGCGGTTTTTTAGATGATTTTAGAAGGGCGTGCCATGCCTATATCTGTGTCTCCTTCTCTTTTTCCTTGTCCAGCTCTTTTGTTTTCGCATGAGTATATGTCCTTGTCACTTTCCCATGTGTTTGTGTTGTGTTGTGAGTTGTTTGTCACCTTTTGGACACCTTTGAGGGTGTTTTCTAGGTGTTTTTATGTGTTTGTGATTGCCTCCCATTGTTTCCTATGCGGTTCGAGTGGTTCGCCAAACCGAACTCGAGCTGAACCACGACTGGTTCGCTCATCTCTACTCGGAAGTGTTTGTGTTGTTGGTGGAAACTATTTGAGCATTTAGCCCTGCAGGAAGGTAATTAGGGTGATTTGTCACAATTTATTGCACTTTTGGATACTGTATCCAACCTTGAAGATATTGTGCCCTGAAAAATTTGGCGGACTGCTCAATCAGTAGAAAAGATCAACAAAACGAGGATAAAAGTGAGCAGTGCAGTGGGGAGCTAGGAATGGGGGGGAACATAGGGATTTGTAGTCTTGCGAGGGGAGGTGTAGTGACGGGGTGCATTTTAAATTCTATAGGTATTAACCTATAGGCCCCAAGTATGTATATATACATATATACAGAATATATATATATATATATATATGTCCAACAATGTAGACCAGCTCACTCCTGTGAATCACCTGGTTAACACCGTTGTGCCCGGATCAGGACGTAGGAGTCCATCCATACAAATGTGAACAACAACAAGGCAGAGTCCAGCAATAACGTGAGCAATCCAGGATGCTGTTAAAAAATGTTTTCCTTCTTTTTATTCATAAATTCATTAAAATATAATGGTCCAAGCAATTCAGAACAGCATTATCGCAGGAAAATAGCGCAGATAGGACTACGCGTTTCAGCGGTAAAATCCGCCTTCTTCACGATCCAGAATCTGATCTGCTTTCCAAACATAGAACCTTATATACATCTCACTCCCATCAGGGTAATTACAAACATGTGTGAGAGATTTAAAAACATAAGCTAGAAAAGCAAATCAAACATGTAAGCTATCCGCATATTAATCAATATACAACATGCATAAGAGTTATAAGGAAAAGATTCAGCATTTTGGAGAAAAATACAATCAGAAAATCCAATAACCTGACCATAAAATTATTTTTTAAGTGATACAAAAGCATAACACAGTAGTAATAGCCAGCAACATATAATGCAACAATGTATCAATAGTGCATAATGATATCCATACGATTGTTAAAGCCCTGTGGCATGCGTGTCCCCAGCTCAAATATCCACCTACTCTCTCTTGCAAGCACTTTTTTATGAAAATCTCCCCCTCTCAATGTTTTTTTTACATGCTCTATGCCCATAAAAGAAAAACCGCGTAAATCCCCATTGTGTTTTTTTGAAAAATGTCGGGATACTACTGATGCACCAACCATTGGCAAATTGCTAGCATCTGAAAGATGTTTGCGGATTCTGGTTTTAAGGGGGTTCATCGTGCAACCTACATATTGCATGCGGCATATATTGCAATTAATTAGATAAACTACATTCTCTGTATTACAGTTTATAAAAGAACGAACATTAAACTGTTTTCCATTGAAAATAGATGTAAATAGTTTAGACTTATTAGCAAAGTCGCAGCACTTACAAATATTAGCACCGCATTTAAAAAATCCTATTGTTTTTAACCAGTTGCTAGGGGAGATTTTGTCTGGATCTTTGAACATGCTAGGTGATAATAATGTAGCTAAGGTTGGGGCTCTTTTTGCCACAAAGGCAATATCATTATTTTCCACAATGTTTTTCAAAATATCATTCTGAGATAATAACGGAAGATATTTTCTGATAATTTTGACAATAGAATTAAACTGAGGACTATAGTTGGTGCTAAAAACTACCCCAGATTTTTTGGAGTCAAACTGTCTTTTTTTCTTAGTAGAATCCAACAGCTTAACCCTATCAATGCCTGCTATTTTTTTTTTGGCTCTCTCCAAAGACCCCTTTTTTTTAAATTGTTACAAGTTATTTCAATTTCTTCCTCCAATCTATCACTAGATGTGGTATTCCTTTTTAGTCTAATAAGCTCCCCCACAGGAATATTCTGAATGACATGTTTGGGATGACTAGAGGACGCCATTAAAATACTATTGCATGCAGTAGATTTTTTATAGGGAGATATCAAGACCTTATTGCTATCCAAATCTGCGGTCAATTTTAAGTCCAAGAAGTTTGTTGATACCTCATGACCACTACTCGTAAATTTTAGATTGAAATCATTCAAATCCAAATAAGAAAAAAAACCTTTTGCAGACGAGAGACTACCCCTCCAGACAAATATCAGATCATCAATAAATCTACCCAGCCAAACAATATTATCCTTGTATGGGTTATCAATGTTAAAAATATAATTTTCCTCCCACACGGACATAACCAGGTTAGCTAGGGAAGGTGAAAACTTAGCGCCCATGCTCACGCCTTGTGTCTGGAGGAAGTATCTCTCATCAAACGAAAAATAATTGTGACTTAAAAGAAACTGAATTGAAGAGACAATAAACTTCTGGATGGAATCCTCGTAATTACTGTATCTGGACAAATAATATGTGATACATCGTATCGCGATGTGATGGGGGATAGAGGGATATAACCCCACCACATCGCAAGATAGCCACATATAATCAGATTGCCAGTGAAATTTTTCCATAATCTGTATCATACTTTTGGAATCTTTAAGGTGACTTGGTGTTAATGGCACTAGGGGTTGAAGATAAAAATCCACCCACTCCCCTAGTTTCTCACTGAATGACCCTATCCCAGACACAATAGGTCTGAGAGGGGGGAGGAAATACCTCTTTATGAACTTTGGGGAATGAGTGGTATATTGGGACAATCGGTGTTTCACAAAAGATAAACTTCTTAATTCTATCTGAGATAGCACCCATACTGATCCCCTCCTGTAACAGATGTAATAATTCAGAATTAAATGAATTAGTTGGATTTGATGGCAATTCAACATAGGTGCTACTATTTTCCAGATCCAACAAGTTCACCTTCCTGTATAAACCAGCATTGAGAGCTACAACAGCGCCCCCCTTGTCCGCCTGGACAATAAGGAGATCGCTGTTTTCTCTCAGCTCATTAATTGCCCTATGTTCAGAAGTACTCAGATTGAATTTAACCTCTTGATGTTCTACCCGGTTGTAAAGAGACACCAACTCACTTTCAATTGTTTCTTGAAAAAAATCAAGGAAAGGAGGTCTCGATTTTACTGAGTAAAATATAGGATTACGAGTCTGAAACCTGTCATTTAAATTCACCCTATGCTCCAGCTCTGTCTCCCCCTCTAGTTGTCTTAGATTGGAGACCGCTACCTGTTCACTAAAATGAATACAATTATTATCCAATGATACACTGGTAGATGATAAATCATTATACACATGAATATTATCCTCATTATAATGAACTTTAAGGGTCAAATTGCGTGCAAATCTATTGATATCAACAATAGTGTCAAATAAATTGAATTTTTTGACTGGAGAGAAACCTAGTCCTTTAGACAAAAGTCCAATTTGTGAATCTGTCAAAATATAACTAGAAAGATTAAATACAGGAATCTCTGTTAACGGCGCTTGCGGAACATCATATGATAGACTTTTGGACTTATGTTTCCTTCCTCCCCTCTTGCAAGATCGTTTTTTGGCAAGGCACCTTCTTGCTGGAAGTTCCTTTTTTGGTGTTTTTTGCCACCAGTCTGAAAAAAAAAAAAACATTGAGAGGGGGAGATTTTCATAAAAAAGTGCTTGCAAGAGAGAGTAGGTGGATATTTGAGCTGGGGACCCGCATGCCACAGGGCTTTAACAATCGTATGGATATCATTATGCACTATTGATACATTGTTGCATTATATGTTGCTGGCTATTACTACTGTGTTATGCTTTTGTATCACTTAAAAAATAATTTTATGGTCAGGTTATTGGATTTTCTGATTGTATTTTTCTCCAAAATGTTGAATCCTTTTCCTATAACTCTTATGCATGCTGTATATTGATCAATATGCGGATAGCTTACATGTTTGATTTGCTTATCTAGCTTATGTTTTTAAATCTCTCACACATGTTTGTAATTACCCTGATGGGAGTGAGATGTATATAAGGTTCTATGTTTGGAAAGCAGATCAGATTCTGGACCGTGAAGAAGGCGGATTTTACCGCTGAAACGCGTAGTCCTATCTGCGCTATTTTCCTGCGATAATGCTGTTCTGAATTGCTTGTACCATTATATTTTAATGAATTTATGAATAAAAAGAAGGAAAACATTTTTTAACAGCATCCTGGATTGCTCACGTTATTGCTGGACTCTGCCTTGTTGTTGTTCATATATATATATATATATATATATATATATATATATATATATATATTTGTTTCCACTTGCTTTGGAGCTCAAGGAAACTCCCTAACCCATTATTTATTATCTGTTCTGTTTGTTATAATAAAGGCCGATTTGGACAATCTAATCCACAAAATGGTTTGTGTCTGATATTTGGGGCAATCTGGGAAAACAACGTTGGGGGGTGGGAGGACAGGTACTTTAAGGGGAGCCTCTACAATACTGCACTGAGGGCAACAAGATCATTTTAGGACCTACAAATGTAATATATTACATAGATCTAGTTAGTCATATAATTCATGCTCACGATTCTCAATATAGTTAGAATATTCTATATAAATGTGATAAAAAATCAAATCCTATATTTCCAGTGTTACCATTAACACATAAACTTTACTCTAAGTTTAGAGATCTCTACAGAACAATAATCCAATGAATGGAACGGACCCAACAGGAAGCCGGAGAGGAAAACACCTGTCACACCATAAGGCTGCACTATCCCTGTGGAACTTTAAAGGAAGTTCAACTACTGTAATTGAATGTGGATATAAATTTCAATCCCTTAAATTTCTGCACCTGGACAGATTATTCCTGTCTGCAGCCCAGCAGAACGCAACATAAGGCCAAATATACTATATTACTGGTACATTTGTGCTCTTGTTTTCTAGCCATAACTAATGGCTGACCATGAATCTAATGACCCAAACTGACAGCTTTACAGATCTTTACGAAGCTTTTAGTTTAGGTCATTAGACACACAATCAGGGCTGTAGTTGTAGTCATAATACACATGCAGGAGTATGATTATGCTCCCCTGAAACTAGCCTTAAAAGTAATGTTATCCACTAAATAAATAAAAAATATATACTGTATGACTACCAAAAATATACTAATTAAAGAGTATAAGGGGGTGAAGATCCATTTTTCAAATAGACATTGTAATTCCATATATACCTGGCAGAGCTTGGCACTGGATGGAATTGATATTCATGTTTATGTAAGCAGGTTGCGAGGATGCAACAGCACAAAAAAGGTCAACTCGGTGCAACATAACAACAGGGAGTCATTTTTTACACAAACAAAAAGACAGTGCCTGGAATAATCATTTAGAGCACAGCACAGTTGGTGATTATTTGAAAAAGGTTATTTCACAGTAAGTGATTCAACTATACAAATACAGATACAATACATTTTACATTCTATTAATTATTGTAGTAAACAATAGGTATTGTCAATGTTGTCTTGGTCTCAATCTCCCTGTCAGGGGCACATGGTGTTTGGTATTAGGTCTTCGTATTACTCCTCTAGTTCAGTTTTGTATTTGGTCTTCAGGTTCCTTCTGTAGTTGGTGTTCAGTACTTGGTCTTTGGGTGACTTCTGTAGTCGAGTTTGATATTCGGTCTTCAGGTTCCTTCTGTAGTCGGTATTCAGTATTCAGGTTCCTTCTGTAGTCAGTGTTCAGTATTCAGTCTTCAGATTCCTTCTGTAGTCGGTGTTCGGTATTTGGTCTTCAGGTTCCTTCTGTAGTCAGTGTTCAGTATTCAGTCTTCAGATTCCTTCTGTAGTCGGTGTTCGGTATTTGGTCTTTAGGTTACTTCTGTAATCGGTATTCAATATTCAGTTTTCAGGTTCATTCTGTAGTTAGTTTTCGGTATTCGGTCTTTGAGTTACTTCTGTAGCAGTGGTGGCTGTAAGCCAGTCGCTGCTCACAGAACCACTCCCTTCCGACTCTTGGCACCAACTGCTCACCTTCTTGACTGTCCCGGGCTTTTAGAATTATTGAATCAGCATCTCTTCTATATTATTCCCATGAGGAAACGTGAGGAAACACACACTCCACTCATTAGTTCTTGTCTGTCCTTTCCAACCAGCTGATGGCAGCATTCACCTGTAGATGATGTGAGATGTGATGTTGGCTGGATGCGTTTTTTCTTCATCACTCCCTTATATACTGTATATCCAGCATTATCCCTCCAGTTGAGAGATTTTTGTGTATCTGCGCTCAATGGACTTCAATAGTCACAAGCTGCACTTAAGTTTGTCGGAATTTTATAAATCATTGTTATTCTAAACTAATTATTCCAGATAGGAACTGAAATATTAAATGTTAATGTACATTTACTATTAGGAGAACCCTAACTCTACAAGGAAAAAATACATTGAACAAGAAATATACTTGTTCTTGCTATGTGTTTGTCTGCAGCATTTTCTGATTAAAAAAAGGAACATTGCAAAGCATTTAGGATTTAATTAATTTCCTTCTCACCCATTCCTTTATCAACTGGTGGAAAAGTGGACACCATTTTCTTGCTCGAGGGATTGAGGTTTAGTAATGTTCTCCTATTGCAGACAGGGCAGAGGGGAGAGGCTTCTGCTGCAGACATTTGCTGCTTCATACAGGACAGTGAGGGGGAGGAGAATGAGGGAGAACAAGATTTATTTCTCAGTTTAAATCATAACATGAAACAAAATAGGATTCAAGGAAAGGAAGAGTGTTCCTCTAGTTGACGGTGGCCACTTTGAGCATCAACGTTAAATACGCGCCATATGTGTGACCAGCATTCAATGTTTTGGGGGGGTCATGGGTTTCATATCAAAACATTTCTGTATGCAAGGTGTCGATTTGTATTGAATTGATGATGCCCTACAACTTTGTAATTCACTTTTTTTCTCTATCTCGTACCGTTTTCGAGATAAAAATGCTAACTCCGTTTTTTTCCACCAGGTGGCGCTATAGGTGGTTTAATTGCAAAGCGCATGGCTACATTACTATACCTAGACACCACTTCTATGCCTATAGCTGCCGCCGTTCTCAAGTTAATGGCAGTGGACAGGATATGGGTGTATATTTCATCAGATGCCATGTATAAATGAATGCTCTTGTAGAAATTTTATTTAGAAGCCATTCAGCCTCCATGCACTGCAGTGTGCATATTCCTTAAAGGGTTTGTCCAGGTTTCTAATATTGATGATTTATCCATGGAATTGGTCATCAACATCAAATTGATGGGTATCCGAAACCTAGCATCCCCACTAACCAGTGGTTCTTAGCTCTGGCAGTCCGAACGTAAACATTTAATGTGTAGTAGCCATTGCCGAGAACAGTATAACCGTACCTTTTAATGGGTGTTCAAGTCTTAGACCCCCAAATATGTAATATTGATGACTTATCCTAATAAAAGATCAGCAACATTAGATGCTATGTAGAGATGGTGTTTTGAAATTTCAGTTCACCAGGTTTGCAGAAATTTTCCAAAATATTTAATTTGCGTCAAATAAATTTGCCTCAAATCGCAAAAGAGTAAAACCACAAATTGAACGGGACAAAGAGGCCAAATTAGTACTGAGAGGTTTAGTACTGCCCTCCTTGTTTGCAGTGAGTGAAGAACAGAAAAAGTCTCTTATAGCCTGCTTTACACGTTGCAATTTTGCATACGATATCGTATGCAATTTGCAATGCCCCCATCGTATGTGTGGCACGTTCAATTTGTTGAACGTGCCGCACAAGCGATTAACCCCCGTCACACGTACTTACCCGTCAATATGACCTCGATGTGGGCGGCGAACGTCCACTTCCTGGAGTGGGAAGGACATTCGGCGTCACATCGACGTCATGAGGCAGCCGGCCAATAGAAGCGGAGGGGCGGAGATGAGCGGGACGTAAACATCCCGCCCACCTCTTTCGTTCCACATTGCCGGCTGGAGCTGCGGGAGGCAGGTAAGACCTGTTCAATGTTCCCGGGGTGTCACACACTGCGATGTGTGCTGCCTCGGGAACATTGAACAACCCGACATGCAATTCGTCAGGATTCAACGACGTGTATGCGATGAATGTTTTAACGTTCAATCGCAATCGCACGTACCTGTCACACACTACAATGTACCTTACGATGCCAAATGTGCGTCACTTACGGCGTGACCCCGCCGACACATCGTAAGATATATTGTAGCATGTAAAGCGGGCTTATAGCCTGCTTTACATGTTACGATTCTGCATACGATATCGTATGCGATTGTAACCGCCCCCATCATATGTGCGGCACGTTCAATTTTGTTGAATGTGCCGCACAAACGATTAATCCCCGTCACACGTACTTACGCGGCGTCCATACGACCTCGATGTGGGCGGCGAACGTCCACTTCCTGGAGTGGGAGGGACGTTCGGCGTCACATCGACGTCACGCGGCAGCCTGAAAATAGAAGCGGAGAGGCGGAGATGAGCGGGACGTAAACATCCCGCCCACCTCCTTCCTTCCGCATTGCTGGCCGGGAGCCGCAGGATGCAGGTATGATCTGTTCATCGTTCCCGGGGTGTCACACACTGCGATGTGTGCTACCCCGGGTACGATGAACAACCTGACGTTCAATTCATGAGGAATGAACGACGTGCGTGCGATGAACGTTTTTTCGTTCATTCGCAATCGCACGTAGCTGTTACACACTACAATGTACCTTACGATGCCAAATGTGCGTCACTTATGACGCGACCCCGCCGACACATCGTAAGATATATTGTAGCGTGTAAAGCGGGCTTAAGTTGCTGTTATTGCAGGATATTATAGATGTCTCCCCATTCTATACATATATAGTTATCATATGTCACTGTTGCTGGTATATCAAGACTAAATATCACCTACAAACTAAAAGAGATTATACACAGACCGATACTATCAAAATTACCACTGTACAAAGACCAAATCCTATCGCCCGATGACCACTAACATTACCATTATATATTGAATAAATATTATACTTCCTCAGAAGAAAACACAGAATAATAAAAACAATATGACCAAATTTACTACTATACAGGGCTCATAAAATATGACTACACGATGACCACATCCATTACACATAGTGTAAGTAGATACTAATTACCTTACTTCTGCAGAACAACACACACTAAAAATGATCAATACTACCAGCAATACCACCTATCATTACATCATGACTGAGTTACTACTAACATGATTGATTACCTCCATACTGTGTATATATAAGGTTGGATACTGTTCTGGCCAACTATATAAATGATGACTGTACAGTTATACACAGTATAGGGACTGTATGTGATGTTCTTTCTAATTGGGATCATTCACTTCCATACTCTTTTCCATCTGACCAAGACTGCAATGATGATAACTTCTAGTCTCAACTCATCTGCAAAGTATATAAGAAAGACGACATATATGACTTTTCACATATCCAGCATTGTCCCCACCTGCGGTATTGAACAGTTACCTCCATACTTCATAAATTGTGTCATTACTATATTTATTCCCCTCCCCCCAAAAAAATTGCTACACAGCAGTGTGCCAAAAAGCGCAAGACTTTAAAAATACTAGTGCCCCATAGCAAGTGATAAATGCCCCTACTGTGTTACCTAGAAAGTAATAAGGTCCCTTTTTTTGTCCCTGTCAAGTAATACTATCCTATGTGTTCCTTTGAAGGTTTTATTGTCCCAAGTGCCCCCATTAAGTCACAATGTTCCTGAATGGCCCCTTAAAGTATCAATGCCCCTACATGAGCCCTTAAAAAGTAATAATGCCCAGAGTCCCCCCTTAAGAACTACTTGTGCCCCCTGAGTGCCTCAGTCAAAACTAGTAATGCCCCCAATTAAAACTAATAAGGTTTCCTAAGTGTTTCCTTTAGAACTAAAAATGTCTGGAGTGTGTTTAAATATAATGTAGATTGGGTGTATGGACTTGTGTCATGTGGGCTTTGAACCTGTGCAGGTCACAAGTTGCCACTGACATTGGCTGGGTAGGACCACATGATGACTAGCAGGGAGACCACCAAATCATTATAAACATCAGAACTTTACTTAACAGTTTATCTTCAGCAGCAACTTTAAACACCAGATAGCAGGAGCGATATTTTTCAACACATTTCAATTGTACAAGGCATACTCAAACACAGTCTCAGTTCTGACTGAGTGGCTTCCAGTCTTACTGGTCCTGTGAGTCCCATCGTAACCGAGCCCAATGCTACAGTCCAAATTGTGTTGGTACCCTTCCCTTCTGGTAAGTCCATGTCCAGTCTCCTCCTAGAGGCGGGTGTCAAAGGTTCCGTTACCATGGCCAGAGTAGAGCTTAGTGCTACAAGACGATTTCATATTCAATCTATTGTCTCTTCATACAGGAAGAGGGTTACGGGGTAGCCAGTAGTACTGGAGAAGAGCATTACGCTCTATGACGTTTAGTGAGATTTCGCCCGGCACAGCCAACTTCAATTACACACCAGTTAGTACGATGGTTAGGGTCCTGTCCTACAGGCCCTTCCAACTGTTACTGTTCCGTATGGAGGCTGCTCTCTAGCCTCAGCATTATCTAGCATTTGGTGTCTCAGTGATGCTATTTCGACTCCAGTCTCCTTTTTTCATTCCAAACCACAAATCACCCACTTTATGCGGCCTTCATGACCTATAGACTTTGTCTAAATCTATCGTTCACTAGATTTTCACTAACAGGAAATCATCACTTTCCCTTTCTACTAACTCCTCCCATTGTGAGCTAGTCCCCACACTTAAATATTACTTCGAAACTTCCTATACAAGTGCTAGGCAATTTACATCATAACAGATTAACATACTGTACATTGTACACTACAACACATTACATCACATCACATTACCTTCACAATGAAAAAAGACATATCACAGTTTGCATTGCATTACATTACAATACCTCAGTTCACATGGCACAATATTTACAAAATATTTACAAAAGACACAGGACACAATTCACATGTGATTACAGTCTTCAAGGAAAGGAACGCAACCGCAATCAGTCCACCTCTTTACAATAATATAAAAAAAAATAAAGCTTATACTAAACTAACCCTGATTCCCACATCCAACACAGCCTGCATCTTCTTGTCTCATTTTTAAATACAGTTGGCGGGTGCAATGCACAAGGCCTGCGGTCTGTGAGAGAGAGAGAGCTAGGGCCGATAGCTTGAGGCTTTTTGCATTATGCCAGGACTTAATTGTATCGGTGTGTTGATGCTGATATAGATCAAAGTGGCACTCACCAGAGATTCGGGGCTACAGGCAAGTATAAGGCTGCAGCCCCCCAAATCTTCTAAGTTAGTGACGCCACACTGTTTATAAGTGTCGCAGGCTGGAAAGGATGCCGCTGCGCTGCACTCGCTAACGCTCGGGTCTGGCGCTGATGCGATGGCTGCTCGGTGGCTCAAGCGGTGGGCCGTATCCGGGGACTCGAGCGGCGCTCCTCGCCCGTGAGTGAAAGGGGGTAGTTTGGTTTGGGGATTTGGTTTGTGATGCCACCCACGGGCTGTTGTGAAGATGGGCACCACCGCTGCTGGTGACGGGGATCCCGGGAGCGATGGTGGGGAGCAGCTGGGATGTTGTTTACCCCCTCCGTGGGTAGGGGTTGGTGGTCCCGGGGCCCGGTGAGATGACGGGGAGGCAGGGTTGGATGGGTGCAGGGTTGCAGGGGCAGGGTCGCCTGGACTGCACAGCGCGGTGCCGGATGGCACGGTTGTACTCAATCAGCCAAAAATGTACCCAATGTCTCTGGTAAACCAAACGGCTGGATGGACGGGTCCCGCAGCCGGCTGCTGTGGCTTCTCCCAGATGGTTAGTGGTGGCTGCCTTTCCCTGCACCTTTGTGTATGTTCAGTCTCGATGGCTTCCCACCGGTAACCCGCTCCCCAGCGTATATATGTGCCGGAGGAGCCCTTTTGCCCGCAGGCTCTGGCTCTTGGAACTCTAGCTGTGGCGGTAGCTGTATTTCCTTCTGTTGGTTGGACGGTTGCCTTCAATTGGGTCTTGGCTGTTAGGAAACCCCTGGGGTTCCAGTCACTGACCTCTAATGGCGGCTCCAAGCCTGGTCGGGGTCCGTAGGCCCTGCCTGTGTGTGCTGGCTTCACTTCGCTCCCCGGTTCGGTACCGGCGGGCCACCGCCCGTCCCCGGTCCTACGGTTCCGCGTTGATTCGCCTCTCCTGCAGACGGCCACCACCGTCTGCCAGCCTTGCTCTTAGTGCCCGGGCCACACACCCGGACACCGTACTACTTCACTCCTTTCACTTGCACTACCCTAACTGAACTGACTTCCTTCTCCCACCTCCAGGACTGTGAACTCCTCAGTGGGTGGGGCCAACCGCCTGGCTCCACCCCACCTGGTGTGGACATCAGCCCCTGGAGGGAGGCAACAAGGATTTTGTGTCTGGCTGATGTGCCTGTCTCAGGGTGGGGGTGTATGTTGTAGCACCTGTGACGACCTGGCTAGTCCAGGGCGCCACATAAGCACTGATAAAGATCCTAAAATGTAGATAAAGGGGCTTTTGAAAAAGTTTTTCTGATGGCTTATGTTAAATGGAACATGTCACCAGATTTGTCCCCCCTGAGATGCGGCCACCACCAGTGAGCTCTTATGTACAGCATTCTAGAAGACTGTATATTAGAGCCCAGGCTGTTCTCAATAACATAAAAAGTACTTTTTATTATACTCGCCTGTGAGGCAGTCCGGTCTGATGGGTTCCTCTGGTCTTTATCCGGTGCCTCCTATCTTCTTGTGATCGTTGTCTTGCCTCTTGTTTCACGTTCATCCTATGTCATCAATAAAGTGTCTTCCATTGCACTTTTGCGCACAAACACTTCTCTCTGCCCTGCTAAGGGCAGATCAAAGTATTGTAGTGTGCATGTCCTGGTGGTCTTTGACCTTTCCCTGCACCTGTGCATTACAATACTTTACGCTGTCCTCAGCAGGGCAGAGAGAAGTGCAAATGGGCAGGAGCGCTATGAAGAACACTGTGTGGATGACGTAGGACACGTCATCCACATGAAGCAGGGAAGGAGGACAGCACCTGCACAGCATAGAGGAGGTGCCGGACTGAGATCAGTGACACCCATTGGACCGGACCGCCCTGCATGTGACCATAATAAAGAGGTTTTTTATGTTATACAGAATGGCTTAGGAACTTATACAGTGTGTCCACCCATATCTTTTCCACCGCCATTAACTTGAGAACAGCAGCAGCTATAGGGATATAAGTGATGTCTAGGTATAGTACATTGCAGGACCTATGACGACGTATTACAGATGCTTGTGCAAACGTGTCCCCTACCATATTGCACAATGTGCAGCAAGATACAGTATGCTGTAGTACAGAGTCCAGATGTGCATTGCAGCTGACGGTGGCCACTTTGAGCATCAAAGTTAAATAAGCGAAATATGCGTGACCAGCATTCAATGTTTTGGGGGGGTCATGGGTTTCATATCATAGCATTTCTGTATGCAAGTTGTCGATTCGTATTGAATTGTTGATGCCCTACAATTTTTTAATTCACTTTTTTTCTCTATCTCGTTCCATTTTCGAGATAAAAATGCTAACTCCGTTGTTTTCCACCAGGTGGTGCTATAGCTGGTTTCATTGCGTAGCGCATGGATACTTACTTTACTATACCTAGACACTACTTCTATGCCTATAGCTGCCGCTGTTCTCAAGTTGATGGCGGTGGACAGGATTTGGGTGGACTCACTGTATTCTAGAATCCTGTATATAAGAGCTTACTGGTAATGGTCGCAGTTTACATGGGAGAAATCTGGTGACAGGTTGCCTTTAAGAATTTCTATGTGTCCTCCTTATTACTAGAGCTCTAAGAAAACAGGACTTAATTGACCCTTTTGTGCATTTTGCGGGAAGAATAATTTAATTGAGTTTAATTATTAGCACCAGGCAAACACTGCAAAGGTCTATTGTAAACAGCAATTACCTTGGATTTATGGAAATTTTAATGATATGAGTGTTGCTATTAATGCATAGGAAACTGTACATTGCTTTGCTTGTCTTGAGGCGCGGCGTACCGTACCAGCTTGAAACATTTTGGCATGATCATTATTTCACATCAGTGATAAAAAGCATGCACCTTTAATTGGACGGGTGACTTTCTTCCACATTGTAAATTTCAATATGTGTCTTGCAGCTGCATAGAGGGAGGTGTGGGAACGAAAAAAGTTTCCCTCACCTTCCCTGCCTGGAAATATAGATAGTCATTAAGTGCAATGGCTGTATGCAGGGCAGGAATAGGGAAGAATCACCACCAGACACTTAGAAAAGCTTCAATGTAATGTATCTTATATTTTCTTAAGGCTGCAGAACATTTTTACCACAATTATCACACTTTTACTTGGCAATATTCTGCATTAATATAGCATGTGAGGATTAACATTAAGACTTGTTGCTGCTGGCTTGTGTTTCCAACACCTCTATTCAGATATGGGAAAAAGACAAAGTCTATGTTGTACATTGGAAAAAAAAACGATAAACCTTAGTGAGGTTGACATATAAGAAAATATATGACTGTTATGACGCATTCCCGAGAAAACTTCAGTCAAGTCCGGATTTCTGTTTAGAGTAAAAGTTTGTTTGATCTTTATAGAAACTTGTTATAAATCTTTCTTCTTTTTTATGGTTACTACTTGTGTTTTTTTATTATTAATAGTAATAAATATTGCAAAATTTATTTTCAGAAACTGTAAGATATTTTTTATCTTTGATCTTTTTGACAATTCAGTATTGTGTAATTTAAGGCCTTCTGGGATGGTAAAATATTAGAGTCCGGGAACTTTGTTCAAGTGGAATTGATTCAATTGAATTGGATTGTTCCTTCATGTTTTCCCTTATTGCAACTGTTATAATTAGTGTTGAGCGGACTCGGATCCGCAAAATCCGGATCCGCACGGTTTGAGCGCCCGATCCGAGTCTGACCAGTACCCGGGATTCGGGGTGCACGATCCGGATCCGGAATATTTTTTTTTTTCTCTCTCTCGTCCCGGATCCGACTCCCCATTCATTTACATGGCCGCGGATTCCGGATCGTATCCAGACTTCGGCGGCAACACAATCCGGATCCGGCGGACCCGGATTATCACCGATCCGCTCAACTCTAGTTATAATTAAGGTATGACATGCTTGTCTGCTGCTGCCACCCACTGGTCGGGCCTTGTTACTCCTGTTTCTTTTCTAGTCCAGCTTGTAGGAGTATTTACAGCCCTGCGTGTGACCTCACTTCCTAGCATCCATTTTAGTTTTCAGCCAGTGTGTGTGAGACTCACAACCCTCTCATTTGGGCTGCGGAAGGCCAATGTTTTTTGACCAGTAAGTCTCCAGGGGCAATCATTACAAGACAACCGCAGTACCAGTTACTCAGACCACTGTACTGCTGCATATCTTTGGCCTATGGATCAAATAAACCACCATTGTTTCATCTCATGGTGTGCACGTTTAAATCCATCCACTCTGGAGAGTTCGGATCAAGTCTGTTTCACTTACTGGGTACGAAGGTAGGACTTCTCACACCACTGTCTAACTACATACTTTCAATCACCCTTAAGTGGAAACAGAACAGAATTCTACCTGAATTTTACAAAAAAGTCTCCAGAATGCGGATTCTATATAATACTCTGAATAAACGGGTGTCCCCGAGTTTGCTAAACCAAACAAGGCTGTCAAAAGGTTAAAAAAAATACCTTGTCAATCACCTCTTCAACTATCTATGCTGTTGACTCTCCCCCATACGGTCCTCGGCGCACCTACTTACCGCCGCAGCCAGCTTCATCTTCTTTCTAGGCCTGGACTACCTTCCATGACTAGGCTCGGGGTGACAACTACCTTATGAAACATACTCTAGATGTGACTAGGCTCACGATGACCCTGTGGATGCAAATCAAATTTTCCAGTATATAATTCATACGATTTGGTGAGTTCAAGTCTTGACAAATCTGCTCAGCAGATACCAGTTGGAGCTCTTGTGACGCCCCTGGACTAGTCAGGTCGTCACAGGGTGCTGCACGCTTTTCATCTCCCAGTGCAGAACTCAACCCCCATGGTTCTGGGTCCCCATCTTGCAGTACTGCCTCCACCAGCATCTACAAATCCTAGTGACACCTCGCACCACACCCTGTCAGGCACACCAGTGGGCTGCTAAGCTGGAATAGGGCCGCCCACCTAGGGGTCAGGCAGGGAGGTGGGAGGTGACAAGTGAGTTGAGTGGTAGCTCTCGAGCTGTGAAGAGCTCGAGGAAGCTGGGAGTTGGAGCTCCCAAGGGGAAGCAGACTAGGTCGCAGATGGTGGTCTGGACCCAGAGGAGTCGGAGAGATTGGGACTGGGTGCTTGGCTAGTCTTGGAGGATAGCCAGCAGCCGCAGTTCAATAGCCGGGCTGGGACCGAAGGCATGTCGGGATACATGGACCCTAGGTCGGGGAGAAGCTTCAAGCAACCCGGAAATTAACCTGCGGAGGACAGGGCCTATATGGACTGTTCCCATGAAGCTCAGGGATCGGGGCACTAGCGCAATGAGGGGGATAGGGTTTTCCAAGCAAAGCAGCCCACTGAAATCCCAAGTGTGATCTCCTGAGAGCAAGCTCCTCTGCTTCTCTTAGTAGGGAGCGGGGCCTGGAAAGCTCCAAGCTGACGGGCCACCTAGACACTCTAAAAATACTGTGCCCAGAGGCAGGCCATGGACCACCAGGCAGTGCTGCAGGGGACAGGACCCGGACGAGCTCCCTAAGAGGACATCGGCACCCAGAGGCTTGGTTTACTACGCATCTGCTTTTCTTCTGAGTGAGTACCTGATTAACCCCTGCAACCAGTGAGCCTGCGCTCCCCCTGCACCCCAAACCACCATCCAGAGTCCCGGGGCCTTCCCCTACCCGTGGAGGGTAACGCCATCTGGCTTCCCCACTCCCTCACCCCGGGTACTCCCAACGGCAGCGGCGGTACTCCTTGTTACCGCATTCCACGGTTGGCATCACGAACTACCGAAATCCCCTGTAAATAACACCCCATCACGTTCCGGCGTGACCCCGAGCCCCCGGGTCCGAAGACCCTCGAGCTATGAGTAGCAACGTCCGGATCCGAGCGATTCGACCGCTTCTGGGGCGGGACGCGTCTGGGACACTCTCTTATTTCAGATATGCCACAAATGGTATATATTTTTAATATTATTTATATTTAAAGCACTTTTATTCCAAGGGTGCAATAAATATGAAACAGTTCACATACAAAACACATACATAAAATAGAGTAAAAAAACTAGTAGACCAATGCAGAGGGAGAGAAGAAGACCCTATCCTGGCAGGCTTAAATTCTATCAGGTAATGGGGGAGGAGACAACATGTCAAGGGACTGCAGCAGGTCCAGTTATTTTTGAGATGGCAGCAAGATTATTTTAGTCTGTCGGTGTTCCAGAACACATGTTGAGTATTGCGGTATACTAATATTTGACTCCGATCTTTCCTTCACTCCCTACATCTGATATCTCGCTTGTCACCTGAATCTCAAAAACATCTCTAGAACTAAATTTTTTCTTACCTTTTGACTTTGCAAAATCTCTTATTGATGCTCTGATTCATTCCCGTCAGGACTACTGCAACTCTCTCCTAATTGGTCTCCCTCTCAGTAAAGTCTCTATTCTCCAAGTTATCATGAATGTGACAGCCAGGCTCATATTGCTATCCAACCACTAGAGATGAGCGAACCGGTCCCGGTTCGGCTCGAGGTCGGCTCACCGAACGGGGGTCCCGTTCGAGTTCGGTTCGTCGAACGTTCGACGAACCGAACTCGAACGTATAGGCTAGAATGGGAGGCAATCACAAACACATAAAAATGCATGATAAATGTACACAAACAGTTAATAAACATTGCCATAACACTTACCGGTCCTCACGATCCCTTCTGCACTCTGTCTCCTGCCGCTATTCCATCCGATGATCGCTGAATCCTCCCGGTGACCGGCACTGCCAGCAGAGATGCAGGACCTATCGTGACGTCAAAATAGCCACGTGACCAGTCACGTGGCTATTATCTCATTGGCTACAGACTGGTCACATGACTATGACACGTCATGTAGGACCTGCGAGTGCATCTCTCCGGTACACGGTGCACATATGTGTATCGCCGTGTACCGGCGACATGCTCTAGCACACGGTCGACTCCCCGTTCCGTTAGGGACCGGCTGACACAGCCGGTCATTAACGGAGATCACCGTTGCCATAGCAACGCAGTTAGCGGTGATGTCACCGCTAACCGCGGCTCCGAGAGCACCGTTGCTATGGTAACGCGTCTGTCAGCGTTACCGCTGTTACCGCTGACAGCCAGCACTGATCACTCACGGAGTGAAGGCTGCACAATTGTAGTGAGCATTGTAGTGAGGATGGAGGTTCCCCAACCCCAAGTGATGAGCTGGTGAATCTCATCCTCACTACAATCGTCACTACTACTACACTAGTGAGGATTGTAGTGAGCATTGTAGTGAGGATGGAGGTTCCCCAGCCCCAAGTGATGAGCTGGTGAATCTCATCCTCACTACAATCGTCACTACTACTACACTAGAAAGAAAGAAGACAGAAGAGCAGGATCGTGGAGGGCTGACAGGGGGTAATAAAGATGGAGTCTCTAATGTGTCTGTGTATTTATTTCTATTAAAGTATTTTTTCTCTGTGTGGTGTTTTTTTTAACCCTTTATTGGAGATTCTTAATGGCCGGGTCAAACGTGCCTGACATTAAGAATCTCTGGCTTAATACTGGCTACTAATAAAACAAAGCCAGTATTAACTCATGATTACCCAACAAGCCACCCGGCTCCAGGGCTGTTGGAAGAGTTGGATACAGCACCAGATGATGGCGCTTCTATGAGAGCGCCATTTTCTGGGGCGGCTGCGGACTGAAATCCGCAGTAGAGGCGCCCAGAAACCTCGGGCTAACCTGTGCTGCGGATTCCAATCCCCAGCTGCCTAGTTGTACCCGGCTGGACACAAAAATGGGGCGAAGCCCACGTCATTTGTTTTTTAATTATTTCATGAAATAAGTGAAATAATTAAAAAAAAACGGGCTTCCCTATATTTTTGGTTCCCAGCCGGGTACAAATAGGCAACTGGGGGTTGGAGGCAGCCCGTGGCTGCCTGCTGTACCTGGCTAGCATACAAAAATATGGCGAAGCTCACGTCCTTTTTTTTGTAGTTTTTTGGCAAAAAAAATAAAAAATGCTTCCCTGGATTTTCCATTGCCAGTGAAGGTAACACCAAGCAGTGGGGGTTAGCAGCCAGTAGCTGCTTGGATTACCCTTAGCTAGCAATACAAAAAATGCAGCGGGAGCCCATATATATTTTTTTTAATTATTTATTTAAATAACTAAAAATAAAATGGGCTTCCCTGTATTTTGATTGCTAGACATCACAGTGCTGTAAAAATAAATCTTTAAAAAAATGACGTAGCGCTCCGCGGTATTTTTGATTCTCAGCGCAGATAAAGCAGACAGCTATGGGTTGCCACCCCCATCTGCCTGCCGTTACCTTGGTTGGCAATCAAAATACAGGGAAGCCCATTAATTTTTTCTATTTAAAAAATGGTTAAAAAAAAAAATGACGTTGGGTCCCCCCATTTTTGATAGCCAGCTAGGGTAAAGCAGACGGCTGTAGCCTGAAAACCACAGCTGGCAGCTTTACCGTGGTTGGGGATCCAATGTGGAGGTCCCCTCAGGCTCTTTTTTATAATTATTTTATAAATATTAATAATTACACAATAAAAGTAGGGTCCCCCCCAAATTGGATCACCAGCCAAGGTAAAGCGGACAGCTGTGGTCTGGTATTCTCAGGGTGGGAAGGTCCATAGTTATTGGGCCTTCAGAGCCTAAAAATAGCAGGCCGCAGGCACCCCAGACGTGGCGCATCCACTAGATGCGCCAATCCTGGCGCTTCACCCCAGCTCATCCCGTGCCCTGGTGCAGTGGCAAACGGGGTAATAAATCGGGTTGATACTAGCTGTAAAGTCACCTGAGATCAAGCCCAGCAGTTTGTGATGTCATGGCGTCTATTAGATACCCAACATCATAAACTGTCAGTACTAACAAAAAAAAAAAATCGACAAAAGAAATTTATTTGAAAAAACAGTCCCCAAAACATTTCCTCTTTCACCAATTTATTGTAAGAAAAAAAATAAAGGGGTCCCACGACGACTCTGGACCGTCTAGAATATGGGGGGGAGACACTCAGGGAACGTATCCCCCATTTTCTAGGAGTGCGGACCCTTCATGTGAGGAGTGTGGGTGCAATGAATCTGCACTCACTCTCCCCGGGTCCACAGCAGCAGAGTCCATGTCGTAATGGTTGCTACCAAAGCTGCAATGCCCTGCTCATGAGGTAAGGGCATGCCTAATCAGGAGAACTACTGTAGAGGAAGCTCTGCTCACTGGTATATAGGTGCTCAGAGGTAATAATAGATAAAATTATTCAAATTGTCTCTCCAGTAAAGGAGACAAACTCTAGCACAGCGCCACCTATTGGAAGTAGCGATCCTAAAAGTCACAAGTGGATTTTCAACAATCCTTTGAAATATGACTCAGGATATATAAGCCAGATCAGAATCCCAATTTGCAGACACGGTGTTTCGGGGTGCTTGCCCCTCGTCAGTGCAAAGTATGGGGGTGTCTGATCTGGCTCATGAGAAAGCTATGTGGGGACCACGGGGGAACACTATTCTCCTTAAGGAGACTTTGCAAGCCAGTCTGGCTGCCAGGTAAGGGGACTTATAGCTGCAATGCCCCTCTGGGAAATATTCAAATTGTCTCTCCAGTAAAGGAGACAAACTCTAGCACAGCGCCACCTATTGGAAGTAGCGATCCTAAAAGTCACAAGTGGATTTTCAACAATCCTTTGAAATATGACTCAGGATATATAAGCCAGATCAGAATCCCAATTTGCAGACACGGTGTTTCGGGGTGCTTGCCCCTCGTCAGTGCAAAGTATGGGGGTGTCTGATCTGGCTCATGAGAAAGCTATGTGGGGACCACGGGGGAACACTATTCTCCTTAAGGAGACTTTGCAAGCCAGTCTGGCTGCCAGGTAAGGGGACTTATAGCTGCAATGCCCCTCTGGGAAATATTCAAATTGTCTCTCCAGTAAAGGAGACAAACTCTAGCACAGCGCCACCTATTGGAAGTAGCGATCCTAAAAGTCACAAGTGGATTTTCAACAATCCTTTGAAATATGACTCAGGATATATAAGCCAGATCAGAATCCCAATTTGCAGACACGGTGTTTCGGGGTGCTTGCCCCTCGTCAGTGCAAAGTATGGGGGTGTCTGATCTGGCTCATGAGAAAGCTATGTGGGGACCACGGGGGAACACTATTCTCCTTAAGGAGACTTTGCAAGCCAGTCTGGCTGCCAGGTAAGGGGACTTATAGCTGCAATGCCCCTCTGGGAAATATTCAAATTGTCTCTCCAGTAAAGGAGACAAACTCTAGCACAGCGCCACCTATTGGAAGTAGCGATCCTAAAAGTCACAAGTGGATTTTCAACAATCCTTTGAAATATAGATAAAATATATAGATAAAATTAGTGAGTAACCTCGGCACTCTAAATCTCCCAGACTAAGTCAGTAAGTCACAACGGATAGTAATGCAAAATCACTCTTTATTGGTCCGTATTAAGAAAAAATTTTTTTTCATAAGCATATATGTTTTTGTCCAAAACAAGTTACAAATGACGTTTCAGCCTGAGCCTTCGTCAGATTGGACTTATCTGCATGTAATCATGAAAAATGACAATAATCAGTATCACATAAGAGTGAGAGAACAATAACAAACTCGAACAATGTAGAGGTACAATTGGGATGCAGCAAAAAAATTGCAACACAGCAAGAAATGAAACACATGATACAAATGTCATAATACAGTACAAGGACAATATAGTAATGACAAATATGGGGTCAGAGTAGACTTAGACAGCTCTGGTACGAAAGAGATGTCAATCATAAAGTAACATGTGCAGTAGGTGTAGAGCTACAGTATGCATGGCAGAGCTAATGGGTAGACCGACCATAGAAAAAGAACGGAGAAAAAGTGGAGAAAAAGTGGAGAAAAAAATGGAGAAAAAGTGGAGAAAAAGTGGAGAATAAGTGGACAATAAGTGGAGAAAAAGTGGAGAATAAGTGGAGAAAAAGTGGAGAATAAGTGGAGAAAAAGTGGAGAAAAAGTGGAGAAAAAGTGGAGAAAAAGTGGAGAAAAAATGGAGAAAAAAATGTAGAAAAAGTGGAGAAAAAGTGGAGAATAAGTGGAGAAAAAGTGGAGAAAAAGTGGAGAAAAAAAAGGAGAAAAAGTGGAGAAAAAGTGGAGAAAAAGTGGAGAAAAAGTGGAGAAAAAAGTGGAGAAAAAATGGAGAAAAAGTGGAGAAAAAGTGGAGAAAAAGTGGAGAAAAAAGTGGAGAAAAAATGGAGAAAAAGTGGAGAAAAAGTGGAGAAAACGTGGAGAAAAAGTGGAGAATAAGTGGTGAATAAGTGGAGAATAAGTGGAGAAAAAGTGGAGAAAAAGTGGAGAAAAAGTGGAAAATAAGTGGAGAAAAAGTGGAGAAAAAGTGGAGAAAAAGTGGAGAAAAAGTGGAAAATAAGTGGAGAAAAAGTGGAGAAAAAGTGGAGAAAAAGTGGAGAAAAAGTGGGGAAAAAGTGGAAAATAAGTGGAGAAAAAGTGGAGAAAAAGTGGAGAAAAAGTGGAGAATAAGTGGAGAAAAAGTGGAGAAAAAGTGGAGAAAAAGTGGAGAAAAAGTGGATAAAAACTGGAGAATAAGTGGAGAAAAAGTGGAGAAAAAGTGGAAAATAAGTGGAGAAAAAGTGGAGAAAAAGTGGAGAAAAAGTGGAGAAAAGTGGAGAAAAAGTGGAGAATAAGTGGAGAATAAGTGGAGAAAAAAATGGAGAAAAAGTGGAGAATAAGTGGAGAAAAAAATGGAGAAAAAGTGGAGAAAAAGTGGAGAAAAAGTGGAGAAAAAAATGGAGAAAAAGTGGAGAAAAAGTGGAGAAAAAGTGGAGAAAAAGTGGAGAAAAAAATGGAGAAAAAGTGGAGAAAAAGTGGAGTAAAAATGGAGAAAAAGTGGAGAAAAAGTGGAGAAAAAAATGTAGAAAAAGTGGAGAAAAAGTGGAGAAAAAAATGGGGAAAAAGTGGAGAAAAAGTGTAGAAAAAAATGGAGAAAAAGTGGAGAAAAAAATGGAGAAAAAGTGAAGAAAAAATGGAGAAAAAGTGGAGAAAAAGTGGAGAAAACGTGGAGAAAAAGTGGAGAATAAGTGGAGAATAAGTGGAGAATAAGTGGAGAAAAAGTGGAGAAAAAGTGGAGAAAAAGTGGAGAAAAAGTGGAAAATAAGTGGAGAAAAAGTGGAGAAAAAGTGGAGAAAAAGTGGAGAAAAAGTGGAGAAAAAGTGGAAAATAAGTGGAGAAAAAGTGGAGAAAAAGTGGAGAAAAAGTGGAGAAAAAGTGGAGAAAAAGTGGAAAATAAGTGGAGAAAAAGTGGAGAAAAAGTGGAGAAAAAGTGGAGAAAAAGTGGAGAATAAGTGGAGAAAAAGTGGAGAAAAAGTGGAGAAAAAGTGGAGAAAAAGTGGAGAAAAACTGGAGAATAAGTGGAGAAAAAGTGGAAAATAAGTGGAGAAAAAGTGGAGAAAAAGTGGAGAAAAAGTGGAGAAAAGTGGAGAAAAAGTGGAGAATAAGTGGAGAATAAGTGGAGAAAAAAATAGAGAAAAAGTGGAGAATAAGTGGAGAAAAAAATGGAGAAAAAGTGGAGAAAAAGTGGAGAAAAAGTGGAGAAAAAAATGGAGAAAAAGTGGAGAAAAAGTGGAGAAAAAGTGGAGAAAAAAATGGAGAAAAAGTGGAGAAAAAGTGGAGAAAAAGTGGAGAAAAAGTGGAGAAAAAAATGGAGAAAAAGTGGAGAAAAAGTGGAGTAAAAATGGAGAAAAAGTGGAGAAAAAGTGGAGAAAAAAATGTAGAAAAAGTGGAGAAAAAGTGGAGAAAAAAATGGGGAAAAAGTGGAGAAAAAGTGGAGAAAAAATGGAGAAAAAGTGGAGAAAAAGTGGAGAAAAAGTGGAGAAAAAGTGGAGAAAAAATGGAGAAAAAGTGGAGAAAAAGTGGAGAAAAAGTAGAGAAAAAGTAGAGAAAAAAATGGAGAAAAAGTGGAGAAAAAAATGTAGAAAAAGTGGAGAAAAAGTGGAGTAAAAATGGAGAAAAAGTGGAGAAAAAATGGAGAAAAAAAAATGTAGAAAAAGTGGAGAAAAAAATGGAGAAAAAATGGAGAAAAAGTGGAGAAAAAGTGGAGAAAAAATGGAGAAAAAGTGGAGAAAAAGTGGAGAAAAAGTAGAGAAAAAAATGGAGAAAAAGTGGAGTAAAAATGGAGAAAAAGTGGAGAAAAAATGGAGAAAAAAATGGATAAAAAGTGGAGAAAAAGTGGAGAAAAAGTGGAGAAAAAGTGGAGAATAAGTGAAGAAAAAGTGGAGAAAAAAATGGAGAAAAAGTGGAGAAAAAGTGGAGAAAAAGTGGAGAAAAAAATGGAGGAAAAAATGGAGAAAAAGTGGAGAAAAAGTGGAGAAAATGTGGAGAAAAAAATGGAGAAAAAGTGGAGAAAAAGTGGAGAAAAAATGGAGAAAAAGTGAAGAAAAAGTGGAGAAAAAGTGGAGAAAAAGTAGAGAAAAAAATGGAGAAAAAGTGGAGAAAAAGTGGAGTAAAAATGGAGAAAAAGTGGAGAAAAAATGGAGAAAAAAATGGATAAAAAGTGGAGAAAAAGTGGAGAAAAAGTGGAGAAAAAATGGATAAAAAGTGGAGAAAAAGTGAAGAAAAAGTGGAGAAAAAATGGAGAAAAATGGAGAAAAAAAATGTAGAAAAAGTGGAGAAAAAGTGGAGAAAAAAATGGAGAAAAAGTGGAGAAAAAGTGGAGCACCCTTTGTTGCCTTTCATGTGGCACTAAGGGGTGCTTAGCTTTGTATTTAGCCAAAAAAATGAAAAAAAAAATGACGTAGGGTTCCCCCTAGTTTTGTAGCCAGCTAGGGTAAAGCAGACGGCTGCAGCCTGCAGACCACAGCTGGCAACCTCACCTTGGCTGGTAATCCAAAACTGAGGGCACCCCACGCTGTTATTTTAAATTAAATAAATAATTAAAAAAAAAAACACGTAGGGGTCCCCCAAAATTGGATCACCAGCCAAGGTAAAGCAGACAGCTGGGGCCTGATATTCTCAGACTAGGGAGGTCCATGGTTATTGGACTCTCCCCAGCCTAAAAATAGCAGGCCGCAGCCGCCCCAGAAGTGGCGCATCCATTAGATGCGCCAATCCTGGTGCTTCGCCCCAGCTCATCCCGCGCCCTGGTGCGGTGGCAAACGGGGTAATATATGGGGTTAATACCAGGTGTGTAATGTCACCTGGCATCAAGCCCTGGGGTTGGTGAGGTCAGGCGTCTATCAAATACCCGACATCACCAACCCAGTCAGTAATAAAAAAAATAGACGACAAACACATTTTTATTTGAAAAAACACTCCCCAAAACATTCCCTCTTTAACCAATTTATTAGAATGAAAAACAAATCCAGGTCTGGTGTAATCCAAGGGGTTGCCATGACGATCCACACTGTCCCAGTCAATGAAGAGCAGGATGTTCCCCATTGGCTGGGAGAGCAATGCAGTGACCTGAGCTAACATCAATGGGTCAGCCCAGGTCACTGCAGGGCATGACAAGTGCTGCTGTCAGCGAGGTACATTACCTGCGCTGATCTCCAGCACTGCCGACAGCCCCTGTCACTGAGTTCAATGACCGCCGCCTTCACAGCCAAGAATCGCGAGAGGCCCGTGACGTCACCGCTAGTCAGTCTCGGGTCGGAAGCGAGAGAAGGTGATGTGACAAGCGGCGACCATGGAGGACAGTGACAGCGCTGAGGTCGGGATGGCAGGACTTCATCACCGCAGGCAGGGCCGGCTCCAGGTTTTTGTGGGCCCCGGGCGGAAGAGTCTCAGTGGGTCCCATACACACGCAGACACACACACATACACAGATACATACACGTACATATACATATTTAAAGACAAACTCACAAAAATACATATAAACAGACAAATCTATACAGTCATATACACTGACATACATAGATACACATCATACATGCATACATACAGAGACACACACTGCTATGCTGCATACATACATACAGACACACACATACTGCTCTGCATGCATACATACATATAGACAGACACACACACTGCTCTGCTACATACATACATATAGACAGACACACACATACTGCTCTGCTGCATACATACATACAGACACACACACACTGCTCTGCTGCATACATACATACAGACAGACACGCATACTGCTCTGCTGCATACATACATGCATACATACAGACACACACACACACTGCTCTGCTGCATACATACATACAGACACGCATACTGCTCTGCTGCATACATACATACATACATACATACAGACAGACAGACACGCATACTGCTCTGCTGCATACATACATACAGACACGCATACTGCTCTTCTGCATACATACATACATACATACATACAGACAGACAGACACGCATACTGCTCTGCATGCATACATACAGACACGCATACTGCTCTGCTGCATACATACATGCATACATACAGACACGCATACTGCTCTGCTGCATACATACATGCATACATACAGACACGCATACTGCTCTGCTGCATACATACATGCATACATACAGACACGCATACTGCTCTGCTGCATAAATACATGCATACATACAGACACGCATACTGCTCTGCTGCATATATACATACATACATACAGACACGCATACTGCTCTGCTGCATATATACATACATACAGACATGCATACTGATCTGCTGCATATATACATACATACAGACACATATACTGCTCTGCTGCATACATACATGCATACATACAGACACGCATACTGCTCTGCTGCATATATACATGCATACATACAGACACGCATACTGCTCTGCTGCATACATACATGCATACATACAGACACACGCATATTGCTCTGCTGCATATATACATACATACACGCATACTGCTCTGCTGCATATATACATACATACATACAGACACGCATACTGCTCTGCTGCATACATACATACATATAGACACGCATACTGCTCTGCTGCATATATACATACATACATACATACAGACACGCATACTGCTCTGCTGCATACATACATACATATAGACACGCATACTGCTCTGCTGCATATATACATACATACATACAGACACGCATACTGCTCTGCTGCATACATACATACATATAGACACGCATACTGCTCTGCTGCATGCATACATACAAACACACACCTTGCTCTGCGGGGCCCACACACGCGGCTCCGGGGGTCACACACACGGCTCTGCGGGGCCCACACACGCACGGGGGGACAGGGAGGGGCGGGGAGGGAGTGATGTCCCACATACTGATCAGGTCACGGTGCAGATGGGGCCCACACAGCGCCGGAGGGAAGCGATGTGCTGGGGGTCGCTGGCTGGCACTGTGACTCCTTCATCTGTGCGACCGAGCAGGACGCCGGGCGGTAGCTCCGCCCACAGATGATGCTCAATGCAGGAGAACACAGTGGCCTTAAAGGGCCGGCAGGCACAGTTTCCAGTGCCAAGGACTGCTGCCCCCGGGCCGACCGCAGGTAAGCCGAGCGGGACCGTCTGTGTGTGTGTGTGTGTGTGTGTGTGTGTGTGTACGTGTGTACATGCCTCGGGCAGGAGGGGGCGGAGTGAGCTGAGCGGGGAAGTGTGGGCTTCCTGCACGTAACTAGGGTAAACATCGGGTTACTAACCAAAGCGCTTTGGTTGGATACCCGATGTTTATCTTGGTTACCAGCTTCTGGCAGGCTGCCAGCGATGGCTCCTGCACACTGTAGCTGTAAAAAGCCCTGCTTTTTGCTGCTAGAACTGTTCTCGAACTTATCTAGAACTATCGAGCTTTTGCAAAAAGCTCGAGTTCTAGTTCGATCTCGAACAGCCCCCAAAATCACTCGAGCCTAGAACTGGAGAACCTCGAACCTCGAACCGCGCTCAACTCTACCAACCACTACACTGATGACACCCCCTTGTGCCAGTCTTTGCACTGGTTGCCCATCCACTCTATAGTCCAATATAGTAAAAAAAGGAAAAGAGAGAATCCAGCATCCACAGAGAAATACTGCCATTTTTTTTTTATGTAGAAAAATCCAAAATGTATTAGTTCATTTTAAAATTTAAGTGTAAAAAACACACAGAGCAGACAATCATAGTTCTGACTGATGCGTTTCGGACTTAATGAATATAGTCCTTATTTTTTCTTTTTCTTTCCTTATTGTCCAATTTAAACTTATCACTCTAACACATTAAGCTCTCCAGAGTTCTGCACCACCGTATTTCTCCTCCCTCATCTTAGCCATCCTCTCTGTTCCGCTAATGACCTAAGACTAACATCCTCTATAATCCGCACCCCTCCTCCCGTCTCCAGGATTTGTCTTGTACTGTTCCAATGTTTTGGAATATACCACCATAGACAATCCGATTAACACCCAGTATTCACAGTGCAGTGAAATATGTTGGCTTTAAAAGAAATACAAATTATTATTATTTTACATGACTTTTCAGATTGCCTCTGAAGGTTCTAAATCTGGGAGATATTAGCAATACTGAAGACAACAGTACATTTATATGTTGCAATTGAAATTTATACTTTACAAGTCTCTATATGGTCATAAAAAAAGGTTGATTCCTTAACTATATCATTTCTTCCTACGGGAACATAAAAAATGAGTACCACTTAAATTGCATCATAAGGGAGTTGACATTGGCTCCACTTCTGAGGCTGAATAGTGTCAAATTCATAAAAGTTCCCATCAAGATTTTACTGAATATTTCACATAGATTCGCCCAATTTTATATTTTACGTAGACTATAATATTCTAAAACGTTCTAATAACAAATTGCTAGATTGGATTTTCCTAAATATATGTCCCCTGACTCTAGTATGATATAGCTAAAATAGAAATGTTGTAAATTATTTAAAGCGTTTGCCACTTTATCTTTAGTTCAACACAGGGGTGGACATACCATTAGTGCAACCTGTGCAGCCATAGAGGAGCCCAAGAGGTAAGAGGGCCATTTCTACCTGCAAAGAAGGTGCAATTTTGCATGTATTTTATTTTTTGAGTTCTTGGGCTGCGAAGGGCCCATATATTCTTCTTGTACAGGGGCCTTTTTCTGCCTGTGTCCGCCAGTGGTTCAACAAATGTGTAGGGGACGAGAATTTGTGGCAGTTTCCTAAAATATATAAGTATTTTAGCTTCTTCTGATGCATTTGTTAGTATAGCCTTTTTCACAGTTTTCACAGAGCGCAAGTTCTAAAATTGTCCGCTAATGGAGGAGCATGTGACAAACCTGTCCATCAGCCTCCTCTAATTGAAAAACGCTGCACAAAAAAAAACATTTTTATGAAAACATTCAGAAATTCGAAAAAAAAAATAAAAAATTAGCTTGAGTCGCCACCACATTCCAAAACTCATAACAATTTTGTTGCTTGGTCAATGGAGCTGTGTGAGGGTTTGTTTTTGCGTAGTGATCTGATTTTTTAACTATACTATTTCGGGGTATATACAAAGCTTTAATCACTTCTTATTGCAATTTTTTTTTGTGCAGTTTTAGCAACCAAAAACTCGCAATTCTGGATTTTATTTTCTCTTATACTTTTCACATATCAAGTTAATTAATTTTACATTTTCATTGATCTGACTTTCCGAACACATTGATACCAAATATGTACATTTTATTTTTTTTTTGCAGATATCTTTACAGTTAACTGCTAAAAAAAAGAGGGGGGGTCAAAGTTTTATATATTTTTCTTTTTTTTTTACTTTTTTTAAAAACTTTCTTTTTACTTTACTTTTTAGTCCCCTTAGGAATTGAACCTACGATCATCTGATTACTTCTACTACAAACAGCAATACCACAGCATTTTTGTATAAAATAAAAATTCCTGTCTTCTATGATGTCAAGCCAAAGGCGCTGGATTTCACAGAGGAGATCACATACACAGAATGGGGGTGTTCATATGTCCTGTCATAGCAACCAATTGTTTCCCTTTGATTTTGTCACCCGAACAGAAGTCCAGGCCTGATCATGGCATTTAAATGCCTCTGTCAGCACACCTGACAGTACTTCTGTGGTTGGACATCATAGGAGTACCAAGATGGCAGCCATGGGGGCCTTACCTTGAGCAGGTCCCCTGCTGCTATGGTAACCCTTCGGAGCCCCTTGATCTTGTAACGTGGGATGGGTGTACCTGGACGTTAGCTATCATTCCATTTAAATATTGCAGTCAGAGAATGACAGTGGTAATAAAACATTTAATAGCAGCCACTGGTGTTACAGATGCCATCTGCGTAACACAGCCAGCATCTACCGAGTGTAGAGGAAGATCAGTTCCTGAATCCCCCCCCCGTTTAGGGACATCATGGTTTATGTACATGTATGTATTTTTTTCTAAGTGTTTAACCTATGACTGGCACAACAAAAGTGATAACTTTATGAATATTTCTTTCTACCTCCATCTTTGAACAGGAAGTGTAGGGTGGGTTACAATGTTTTTTATGTATGCATAACATACTTTAGGGGTCTAAGTTGGAATGTTTGTGGAGAGTGCTAGGTTGGCATAAAGAGACTTATAAGCCATGCAATGCTATTCTAGGAAATTAAAGTGTTTCTTCAGTAGAGATAAACAAACCAGAACTTTAAAGTTCGGGGTTCATACTGATCATGGTCTTTTAAAACAAAATCAGTTTCTGAGCTCTACATTTGAGTGCTCTACATATGCTAACTACTCAATTGAACATTACTGTGCTCGGGTACGCTCAGTGTGAGCCTCTTGCAGTCTCTGAATGGCTCTCAATGAAGTAAAAACATTTTTGGATGTAGTCTGTCCAAAAAACCCACCCTCCCCTGGATATGCTCAGTTTATGGGTCACTGTATCTAGGCAGAGAGGCAAACTTCCCCAATCATTGACTTCCAATGGGGTTCAGGCTCCGGGATAAAGTTCAGGTCAAGTCCGGGATGAGTACTTTATCTAAAGTCCGGCTGAACCCGGTGAACCCAAACTTTCAACGGTCCACTCATCTCTACTCTTCAGGGAGTAGGAGGACATTAACATTGTGCTACCTATTGGATATAGCAATCCTATAAGTCTATATCAACCCCATAACAAGCCTTGATACATGACTTAAGATAAGAAGCCAAACCAGACATTGCATCTGATAAGTGGCGCTAGAGTTCAGGTCCTCTAAGTTTCTGAAGAGGCTATTTGCATAATATGCTTCGATAATAGGAAGTTCACTAATACGTTTATTCCCGGTTCTGTAACTTAATAAGTTGGTATCTAATTCCGACTATGGGTGAAAGAGCTGGTCACTCTATTTTGGTAAAAGTGACTGTGGTACTATATTTTTTTTTGGGGGGGGGGCTGTCCTCCTGTACTTGGGCATGTGACCAGACCGGTCTATGAACCTTCACAAGATGAAAAAAAGCTTCACAACGTGCAGTTTTGGATCAGTTTGATGGACAGGTCAGGTCCCTTTCTCCTCCACCCTCAATCATATTGAGAACAGGAGAGCTGTGTAGTCGAATAAGTGCAGGAGAAAAATCTGTAATACCTATCTAATAAGTGCAAAAGTATCACGTCCCCCAATACATTTGTGAAAGCAAAAATATAAAGGAAAACCCGTTTTATTCCCAAACTCTCTTTATTCAATCATGCAAAGCATAATATTGTTATTAGTAGTACAAGACCAATTGAGAACGTGCATGACATAGAAAATCAAAACTGAATTCCTCATTCCAGCACTGATCATTGAGGTCCTACAATACACAAGGAAGGTGTGCCAGCAGCCCTTCCTTGAGACCATCTGTTGTTCTTACCGTATGTTCCATCATATAACATAAAACTTTGAAGATCCGGTAATGACCATTCTTCTGCCAGTAAGCCGACATTCCGGAATTCTCTGCATATTCAAGTTCCATTCCTTTTTAATTTAACTAACCACAAATAAACAAATTATTTGGTTTTGAGTCATCAGTGTGGCCAGACAACGAGAACAACATGCAGGATGTTTGACTGCGTAGCTAGAGGTGCAAAAATTAGAAATACGGAGATCCTGCTCACGGCGATAATATGTTTCCTCCTGAAGATCTTGCTTGCAAAAACACATTGATAAAATGGAAGAGTCAACAGAGGGGCTAGAAAAATTGTGGAAGGTTTCAGGCCCGGACTCATCAGGAGAGGTGTACGGCTTGTCTCTTTTTAGAAAATTGTCATTCCTAGCTGCAGTGCTTTTTAAAATAAAGCAGCCATACTTCACTCACCATCCTCAGGTCCCTGGCATTGCTCCTGGTGTCCCAGTGTGACCCTGACATCCCATTGACAGTGCAGCAGCCATTCAGTGAGTTTAGCAGCTTTTGTAAATGCAATGCCCCCCTTAGAGCCGCCGAGCTCACTGATTGGCTGCCGTGCTGTCAGATATGATATCAGCGCCTCAGCCAATATCAACATCGCAGCCAATATTAGCGTCATAGCAAATATCAACATTGCAGAAAATTTTAGTGCCACAGCCAATATCAGCACTATAGACAATAATAGCACCGCAGCCAGTATCAGCACTGTAGACAATAGCACCAGAGCCAGTATCAGCACCGCAGCCAATATTAGTGCCACAGCCAATATTAGTGCCACAACCAATATTAACACCACAACCAATATCAGTGCCTCAGGCAATAATAGCGATGCAGCCAATATCAGTGCCGCAGCCAATATTAGCACTGCAGCCAATTATTAACACCACAACCAATATTAGCACTGCAGCCAATAATAGCAACGCAGCCAATATCAGTACCGCAGCCAATATTAGTGTGGCGCCCTGGACTAGCCAGGTCGTCACAGGTACTACAACACACAACCCCACCCCGAGAAAGGCACATCAGCCAGACACAAAATCCTTGTTGCCTCCCTCCAGGGGCTGATGTCCACACAAGGTGGGGTGGAGCCAGGAGGTTGGCCCCACCCACTGAGGAGTTCACAGTCCTGGAGGCGGGAAAAGGAAGTCAGATCAGTTAGGGAAGTACAAGTGAGAGGAGTGAGAAGGAGCAAACTGACCGTGTCCGGGTGTGTGGCCCGGGCACTAAGAGCAAGGTTGGCAGACGGTGGTGGCCATCTGCAGGAGAGGCAAATCAACGCGGAACCGTAGTACCGGGGTCGGGCGGTGGTCCGCCGGTACCGAACCGGGGAGCGAAGTGAAGCCAGCACACACCGGCAGGGCCTGCGGACCCCGACCAGGCTTGGAGTCGCCGTTAAGAGGTCAAATCCGTCAGTGACCGGAACCCCAGGGGTTTCCTAACATCCAAGACCCGATGGAAGGCAACCGTCCGACCAGTACAAGGAAATACAGCTACCGCCACAGATAGAGTTCCAAGGTCCAGAGCCTGCGGGCAAAAGGGCTCCTCCGGCACATATACACGCTAGGGAGCGGGTTACCGTTGGGAAGCCATCGGAACCGAAAATACACAAAGGTGCAGAGAAAGGCAGCCACCACCAACCGTCCGGGAGAAACCACAACAGCCGGCTGCAGGACCCGTCCATCCAGCCGTTTGGTTTACCAGAGACTTTGCGTACATTTGTGGCTGAGTGAGTACAACCATGCCATCCGGCACCGCGCTGCGCAGTCCAGGCGACCCTGCACCTTGCCAGCCCTGCCTCCCCGTCACCTCACCGGGCCCCGGGACCACCAACCCCTACCCATGGAGCAGGAAAACAACATCCCAGCTGCTCCCTACCATCGCTCCCGGGATCCCCGTCACCAGCAGCGATGGTGCCCAACCTCACCACAACCCGTGGGTGGCGTCACGGACTAAAATCCCCCAAACCAACCACCCCTTTCACTCACGGGCGAGGAGCGCCACTCGAGTCCCCGGATCCGGCCCACCGCTCGAGCCACCGAGCAGCGCCGGACCCAAGCGTTAGCAAGCGCAGTGCAGGGGCGTCCTCCCCGCCCGCGACATTAGCACTGCAGCCAATATCAGTGCCACAGTCAATATTAGTACTGCAGCCAATATTAGCACCACAGCCAATATTAACGCCACTAGCAATATCAGCACCACAGCCAATATTAGCACTGCAGTCAATATTAGCGCTGCAGCCAATAGTGTCACAGCCAATATCAATGCAGCAGCCAACATCAGCACCACAGCCAATATCATCCTCCAAGAGCAGTGCCAGAGACTCCGGGGTGAAACCAGGAATGGTAAGAAAAGTGTACTATGTTATTTCAGAATGAACTGACTGCTGGTGATGCATATTTTCTGAAAGAGGACAACTCCTTTAACTTGTGTATCCAGGAGGAAAAAAGAGAAAGAGGGTACATGATTGTACATGATGGAGAGTTTTACATATAGTAACGTTTTTATAGCTTGAGGAGACAAGTGTTTTAATAAATATCTAAGCAAAAAAACAAGGGGACACAATCAGAAAACTCTTATGGGGAGCTCAGGAGTTATGAAAGACTATTATTATAATAAGAGTAACAGAAAGGGGGGAGCCAGCACTGCTTGAGAATGGCATGCAAACAATTAAAAGTGTAAATTCACCAGTTCCAACTGTACTATAATGCAAAATGAGATTTTTAGCAAACAATTGATCAATTTTTTGAGCCACCCCTGCCCACTTCACAGCAAATCTCAATAGGGGGGTCCTACTCAATTTATTATTTCCATTGTGCCATGTGGCCTCCTAAATTCATTAAGAGCAGAACCATATTAACCCCTTAAGGACGAAGCCAGTTTTGTACTTAATGCCCAGGCCATTTTTTGCAATTTTGACCAGTGTCACTTTATAAGGCTATAACTTTGGAACGCTTCAATGGATCCCGGTGATACTGAGACTGTTTTTTTCGTAACATATTGGGCTTCATGTTATAGGTAAATTTAGGATGATTTTTTTTATTTTATTTGTGAAAAAATCTGAAATTTGACAAAAAAATTAAAAATTTTGCAATTTGCAAACTTTTAATTTTTATGCCCATAAACCAGAGAGTTATGGCACACAAAATAGTTAATAAATAACATTTCCCACTTGTCTACTTTAGATCAGCGCAATTTTTGAAACAAAATGTTTTGGGGTTAGGAAGTTAGAAGGGTTCAAAGTTCATCAGCAATTTCCCATTTTTTCAACAAAAGTTACAAAATATTTTTTTTAGGGACCACATCCCATTTGAAGTGACTTTGAGAGGCCTAGGTGACAGAAAATACCCAAAAGTGACACCATTCTAAAACCTACACCCCTCAAGGTACTCAAAACCACATCCAAGAAGTTTATTAACCGTTCAGGTGCTTCACAGGAACTAAAGTAATGTGGAATGAAAAAAAATAAAAATTAACATTTTACCTAAAAATGTTGCTTTAGCACTAATTTTCTTACTTTTTCAAGAGGTGACACCAAAAATTGGACCTCACAATTTGTTACCCACTTTCCTATGAGCGCGCCGATACCCCACATGTGGTCAGAAACCTTTGTTTGGGTAAATAGGAGAGCTTGGAACGAAAGGAGCAATATTTGAATTTTGGAAAGCAAAGTTGGCTGAAACAGATTGCGGGCACCATGTTGCATTTACAGATCCCCTAAGGTACCTAAACAGCAGGAACCCCCCTCAAGTGACCCCATTTTTGAAACTAGACCCCTTAAAGGTTCTATTGAGGGGTATAGTGAGCATTTTGGACCCACAGGTACTTCACAGATTTTGATAACGTTACGTTGTCATATTGAAAATTGTAATTTTTTTCTCAAACATGTTACTTTAGCATCAATTCTCTCACTTTTTCAAGAGGTAATTCCAAAACTTTGACCCAAATGTTTGTTACCCACTTTTTTATGAGCGTGGTGATACCTCACATGTGGTCTGAAACCTTTGTATGGACAAAAGGGAGGGCTTGGAACGAAAGGAGCAATATTTGAATTTTGGAAAGGAAATTTGGCTGAAAAAGATTGCGGGCACCATGTCGCATTTGGAGGACCCCTAAGGTACGTAAACAGCAAAAAAACACCACAAGTGACCCCATATTGGAAACTAGGCCTCTCAAGGAATTTATCTAGATGTTTGGTGAGTACCCTGAACCCCCAGGTGCTTCACAGAAGTTTATAACGTTGAGCCATGAAAATAAAAAAATAAAATGTTATCACAAAATTGTTACTTCAACCAGGTAGCTTTTTTTTCACAAGGGTAACAGGAAAAAAAATCACCATGAAATTTATTGTGCAATTTCTCCTGAGTTTAGTGATATCTTAGATGTGGTGGAAATCAACTGTTTGGGCACACGGCAGGTCTTGGAAGGGAAGGAGTGCAATTTGACTGCAAAATTGGCTGGAATCAATAGCGGACGCCATGTTGCATTTGGAGAGCCCCTGAGGTGCCTAAGCAGTGGAGGTCCCCCACAAGTGACCCCATTCTGGAAAATAGACCCCTCAAATAATTTATCTAGATGTTTGGTGAGTACCCTGAACCCCCAGGTGCTTCACAGAAGTTTATAATGTTGAGCTGTGAAAATAAAAAAAATACATTTTTACCACAAAATTGTTACTTCAACCACATAGCTTTTTTTTTAACAAGAGTAAAAGGAAAAAAAGCAGCATACAATTTATTGTGCAATTTCTCCTGAGTATGCTGATACCTTATGTGTGGTGGAAATCAACTGTTTGGGTGAACAGTAGGGCTCGGAAGGGAAAAAGTGCCATTTGACTGAACATTTGGCTGGAATAATTAGTGGACGCTATGGTGGTAGCCAGAAGTGCACCTATTTAAAAATATCTGCACTACACTGTGCCCCAGAATAAATAATGGCCCCTCTTATTGTGTTCTCTGCACAAAATATGACCCACACTGTCCCTCTTATGGTACATGCCCTCCTCTTTCTATATTGAGCCTACTCTTCACACTGTCCTTTACACTGTGTCCCCTTATACTGCCCAGTCTTTATACTGTGCCCTCATCACACTTCCCCTCCTTGCTATGACCTCACACTGTCCTCCCATTCCACCCCTTCTCTATACCACACCCCTCCACTACCCAGTCTCTATTCTGTGCCCCCTCACATTCTTCTCATCCCTTACTGTCTCCACACTACCTCCTGTGTGTCCATATACTTTCCCCCCTCACTGCCCATCCTGCCCACTTGTCACTCTTTATTCTGTGTCCTCAAAATTTCTTTCCAGTTCGCTCCACATCCTCTCTCTCCCCATACATCACCCCTCATCCTCTGTCTCCCCATGCATCACCCCTTATCCTCTCCCCCCACGCACCACCCCTCATCCTCTCTCCCCTCATGCACCACCCCTCACCCTCTCTCCCCATGCATGACCCCTTATCCTCTCTCTCCCCATACTGTGTCCAAAGAAATTTCTCCCTCCCCATCCTCTCTTCCGACCATACTCTGTCCACAGATAGTAGAGTGGAGAGAGGGACCTGTTTCCATAGATACCCCCTTCTCACCCTATACTGTTTCTCTTCCGTGCCTTCAGCTCCACTGGAGCACTTTTCAGCATCCTCTGCCGCCTCCGCGCTGCGGCCCTGACTTCCAAAGCAGCAGTGTGATCAGCTGACCTGGTCACATGATAGCCGTCACTCTGACCCTGAAGTCAGCGCCAGCATTAATCAATTGTCCTCGCGTCTGACTGACAGACACAAAGACAATTGAGCAGTCTGAGCCGCGCGCTGCAGTCAGCGCACACATAGAATCTGCAGCCGCACTTAGAGAATAACCGGCTCCCACTACAGGGCGGCAAACACAGCCCCCGGGGAGACTTAACACTGCCGCATTAGGCAGCGCGACAGCGCCCCCCTCACAGTTGCGCCCGGGGTAGATGCAGTGCCCCCCCCCCGATACTGGGTATGCAGTGGCATACCCGGTATCTCCAGCACACGTGGCTAATTTGCATGCGATGCAGATTAACCACGTGTATATAGTGGCAAAAGAACACTGCCGGTTCCTCTGCTACGGCTGTGACTAGGGGGGGGGCCCGGTGAAGAGGGGGGAGGGCCCGGCTGGCCCGGGGCTTAATAAAGCAAAGTAATTGTCCCTGGCTCAGCCGGGCCCCCTTTCTTCACCGGGCCCCCTACACCAGTCTCACTAGTAGTAATGCCCTGATGGCGGCCCTGCCCTCAGCCTGACATGCAGCAGATTGTTCAAGGGGGTGTGAGATTGTATCGGAAGCAGTAGAGGAGGGGCGCTGAAGAATTGTCAGAAAGATTAGGGGGCAGAGACTGAGTTAAGACTTCCAAAATGATTATACAGCCAATCTAGCATGCTTTTTAAAAGTACACCTGGCTCATCAGAATTATATCTATTGAATAATGTGCTGTTTTAAAAATTCCTGGGATTAAAATGAAAAAAGAAAAAATATAACTGCAGATTAAAGGGATCATGTCTGCTTTTTGGCTGCCAATCTTCAAGGTTTCTATGAATTCTTGAAATTTATAGTTCTTCTGCGTGAGAACCAAAAATTACTTGTATATCTGGGGAATATTTTTAATTCTCTGCTTGAAAGTTGTGAAACATTTTAATTGATAAATCATTACCATCCTTAATACATAGTTAAAAACTTGGAATCTAGACATTTGGACAGCGTATTCTAGACATATAAAACTCAGTTTTCTTAGAAATATTTTGTAAGCTCCCCTACAGGAAAAACATTTGTGTTTGTTATCATTTCCATTAAAATTGTTGGCATGTTTATAAATCCATAAGGAGTTTACTGACATACAGAACATGTAGAATTCATTAAAATGAGCTGCATTAAAGGTATAGACCTTATAACCATTCCATGGAGACACAAGTCTGCATGTATAAAACCACGAGCAAAGCCAAGAAATACATAGAAATTGCACTATACCTAATTAAAAAAAATCAAGCCTTGGTTCACTGCTCTCCAAATAGCAACATCTGCTGCGGATGGGTAGGATGAAGTCTATGTGAGCGCTCATAACTATCGGCCTGATTTACTGCACACTGTATATCTTCCATAGCAGTTAAAGGAAGCTGATTTTTTGGGGGCAAGAAGGGGTGGGGTGGGGGGAGTGGGATTTTTAATATAGTATGTGATCAGTGACGGAAACATAGCAGAACAATTGAATTATGGAGCAAAGTTTGCAACATGAAGCTAAAATGATGGCTATGATCCATCTACTTCAAGTAAAAAAATAAATTGTAGATACAGAAATGTACCCAAGGTATAGATTTTCCTTAGTCATGCAACATAGCTGGAATATATATTTTTCTTTCTTCCATTACTGTCAAAATAAAAAAAATATTAGGCCCTTTTCAAATGTTTTTGATCAAACATTTCCTACCATTCTGACATTTAAAGTGCACCAATCACCAGGATTTTCCTATATAACCTAAAGCCAGTGCTATCCTGGCACTATCAGGCTGATTCTGTACATACTTTTAGTTGTCAGCTCGGATGTATAGGTTTTGAAACACAAGCAAGTAAAGTTTGTAAAATGAACAGTTTTTTGAGTGACAGCAGCTGCTGATCAGCTGATAGCTGGGGTGGGTATTCATAGTGATTCCCACCCCCCTGCCTGTGCATCATCCCATTATTATGTTTGCTAATTTCATTATAGAAGTGTTTTACTAATGATTGTGGCTAAATTGTGGCTAAAAGGACCTGTGCTGATGTGACCAGAAGGGGCAGAGCCTCAGCCTCAGCCTCAACATAGCTGAAGGAACATTATTTTTCTGTTGGCTGAGGCCCCGCCCCTTCTGGGCACATGGGTATGACAGCACAGGTCCTTTTAGCCACCATGATTTATTGCCACAACTTTCTATAATGGAATTAGCATAAATAATAAATAGTGGGAGGACGGACAGGCAGGGGGCTGGAATCACTTTGAATACCTACCCCACCTATCAGCTGCTGCCAGTGAAAAAACTGTTCATTTTACAAGCTTAACTTGCTTGTGTTTCAAAACCTATACTGTACATCCAATCTCACAACTAAAGGTATGTATAAAATCAGCATGATGGCCCAGCATAGTACTGGCTTTAGTTTATATAGGAAAATCCTTGTGATTGGTGGGCTTTAAACCTTGTGTAGGAAGGGATAACTTTGAATACCCCCCCCACAGCTATTATCTGCTTCTTTGCTGTTGTCACTCAACAAGCAGCTAATTTTATAAAGTTTACTTTCTTGGGTTTCAAAACCTAAACATCCGAGCTGACCACTGCAGGTATGTATAGAATCAGCCTGAATTTCCCAGTATTGCACTGGCTTTAGGTTATATACGAAAATCCTGGTGATTGGTTCTTTTTAACAGCGCTGTTGTGATTTAGCCATGAAAAGGGCTGTTTGCTTAATTTTGCAGCAGGTACTGGAGCACTCTCTCCGGCAGCAGGTCTCCATATGCTCTTTCTGGATCAATTGCAACTAAGATGGTGTTTTATATAGTCCCGATGATGTGATGTGGCCAGCCAATCATAGTAATACCTGGAGCAAAGATGGATACGGCATTTTCATGAATGGCAAGCAATCCCACCTTGTTATGTGGCTGAAAATCAGGAGCCAAACATGCAGGAAGGAGACTCTAATCTCAAGAGGCGATGAGCAAAATACTTGTTGAGTATTGAATATCTTGAATACTGTACTATTCATGCGAGTAACAAATAGCGCAAAGTATATTTGACGCATCACTAATTACTCTATGTACAAGAAATCAGGTAAAAAAGGTAAATTTCTATTTACATACAGTCCAAGGGCTATAAAAGTAATAAATTGGCTACAGAGGACAGATACCATCAAGACCAGAAGAGACCAGTGAGGACCGCCGTGCAGTAGAGTGAAGTAGCGTGGTATGCGCTATTCATTATTTTTATAGCTCACTTCGGACATTTGTAGAATATAAGAAAGGAGATTGAAAGCCCTTTAATACATTCCAGTTTTTTTGGCGTACGGAAAAGAAGATTTTTGAAATATAATAAGTTTATAAATAATTTATGCAAAAAATCCAAAGCGTAGCATTGTATATATGTTAAAAATAGGATTTGACGTATATTATGCTTAGCCAGTATATAATGATTGAAGAGAAATATAGGTGCAAACCATATGTGGGTTTATTCAATAAAGGTTAAAAAAATCATTACAGGAAAATAATGCTTGGCTTTAGTTAGAATTGAGTTAAGAGAGAAAAGAGAATAGAGAGGGAGTCCATTATCTTACATAGCTGTGATGTTATCGCAAGCAGTCTTCCATCTGGTTGAGAATGGTCCGCATTCTAAACTCTAAGAAGTGTGGTCAAGCTTAAATACATTTCACCACACCCTCTTTTCCTCACTTGTGTCTTTACATGGCTTTAAAATGCCTTCAAAAACTCAATATAACTCATTCTCAGTTTTAGCCCATGCATTAAGTCATTGTCACGTGGTCCTAAATCTGCAGACGCAGTGTCCTGCGCAGAACAGGTTTCTAAAACCAGCTAATTGACCTTTGACCTAAAGAATGTATAGAAACTCTTTGAGGCTTGTTGACCTTCAACCTAAAGTAATGCTTAGAAGGGATTCAATGCTAATTTCAGACTTTCTGCTAAGAAACCAAGTTGAATATAGTACTGAGTTGTCAGCCAGGTTTGATTTAACCATGTCAGATGCTAGTTATAAAATTCTCCAACCTCACAAACACACGTCTCCATCCAAGCTAAAGCTGGGTTCACACATAGCGACAGTGACAACGACGTCGCTGTTACGTCACCATTTTCTGTGACGCAACAGCAACCTAGTAAGTCGCTGTTATGATCGCTGCTTAGCTGTCAAACACAGCAGATGCAGCAGCGATCATAACGACACGCGTCGCTGTGGAAGCCATGCTGCACTTGGTAACTAAGGCAAATATCGGGTAACCATTACCCGATATTTACCTTAGTTACCAACACACACGCTTAGCGCTGGCTCCCTGCTCTCCTAGCCAGGGTACACATCGGGTTAATTACCCCGATGTGTACTCCAGCTACTTGTGCAGGGAGCCGGCACTGGCAGCGTGAGAGCGGCGGTGCTAGTAACTAATGTAAATATCGGGGAACCAAGGAAAGGGCTTCTTGGTTACCCGATGTTTACCGTGGTTACAGCTTACCGCAGGGTGCTAGATGCCGGCTCCCTGCTCCCTGCTCGCTTCAGTTCGTCGCTCTCTCGCTGTCACACACAGCGATGTGTGCTTCACAGCGGGAGAGCGACGAGCAAAAAATGAGGCAGGACATTCAGCAACGACCGGCGACCTCACAGCAGGGGCCAGCTCATTCCTGGATGTCACACACAGCGACAGCGACGGGACGTCGCTGCTACGTCACAGAAAATTGGTGACGTAGCAGCGACGTCGTTGTCGCCGTCGCTGTGTGTGACACCACCTTAAGGCCTGTGATTTCTATACATACAATTTATGAATGTATGTAGAATTATTATGGAACAAATATTCATAATAACTCAGTATTTTACAATATATAATTAGTTTAATTGAAACATTTAAAAAAAAAAAAACAGAGAACCCCAATATTTTTATTAAGAATTTTTTTTATTGTGGTAGCAGTATCAAGCACATTCATTTCATAAAATCAATATATGAAAAAGCATTCATCGGTTTAAAAACACAGTAGGCACAAATCATGCTTCACAATACAATTGCACACAAAAAAAGTCTTTAAATGTAATACTGAGTACAAAGTCACTAAATTTGCTATAAATCAGAATGTTGCAAATATAAGTGTTTCCCATACATTTTATGTTTTGATTTATTTTTTAACAAGGCTTACAATGTATTACACATTGATTTCTACATTCAGTTACAAGACTTGCCCATTTCAAAATTGCCATTTAAAAAGGATTCATGGCTTCATTTTCAAATCTGGTTACCCGGCTTTGGGGACAATTTTTTTTTTCACTTGTATGCAAATATTTCGAGTTAGAAATAATTTTTGCAGTTGGGTATCATTACAAAATTTTGCATTTTTCAGCTTTTACAAATGCCCCTATAGGTAGATAACCCTTTTAATTAAACTCTACTATGACCCTTTAATTAACTGTATTCAATTTATTTTTCATTTACACCATGAGTAAGTCAGTGATAAAAGCTAATGTCATGCAAGTAATATTTCATTTCATGTACATTTTTCAAACCTGAATTAATATAAAAAAATGAGAAGCACAAACACAAAAAAGTAACATTTAATTAAGGCAAATACCAAGAAATATGTGTAAGGCTTTGTTTACATTAGCAGAAATGGGTCCAACAGAAAGAAGTGGGTAGACTGCAGCACTGTTAGTGCAATAATAAAAAAACAAAAACAAAACAAAACTAAACTCCCATTTGATCACCTAAAAGTTAAAGGGATAGTTCACTACTCAGCATAGTGGCCACACATCGATGTAAACCTCAGAAAGAAGGCTTTTTTCAAATACCTTGTTTAGTCATTTGTGCCTCTGAGCGGTGCTATTGTGGTTTGCTTATCACCATCACATGACCCCCGAGCTCCGTGACCTCTGAGATCCGGTGATGTCACGTCAGCTTCCAGTTGACCCGACATCACTAAGGCGGCTTCAGTCTTCCTATGTGACTGGGCTTTGGGCGGAGTTTCACCACTTGTCATAGCGCAGCATGTCACGCGTTCTCTCCTTCGCTGCAGAGCAGCGCAAGCAGGAGTGATGCTGGGCTGTGATGAGTGGTGAAACTCCGCCCACAGCCCAGTCACTCAGGAAGACTGGGGCTGCCTCGGTGATGTTGTGTCAACTGGAAGTTGACATGACATCACCGGATCTCAGAGGTCATGAAAACTGGGGGAGGTCACTTCCTGGGGATGAGCGGACCACAATAGCGCTGCTCAAAGGCAGAATGTACTACACAAAATATTTGAAAAAAGCCTTCTTTGTGAGGTTTATATCGATGTGGCCACTATGCTGTGTAGTGGACTATCTCTTTAATAGATGCGCTACTACCCATCTAAAAATGAATCCAGCATAGCTTTCATGTCTTGGCTATAAACAGAAATCATGACACAATTGTTAATAAAGTTTAACTCGGGTTAGACATACAAAATGATAAAAAGAGGAAAATATTAATTAGTCTATAAACTACTCAAGCATGCTTCACCACTCTGCAAAAAACTGTCCTTATTTTGCATTATTGCACTTAATATTTGGCTATATATGTTCATAAATTGTCTTATTAAAAACTTTCATATCGAATTTGGGAAACATATCAAATATACAAAACCAAGTGGTATACCCTTACCACTATTAATATCTCTGCTGCCATTCCACAACAAACAGAGGGTTGAGTTACATGATTTATTCCAACAATTAAAACATTTTAAAATATTTGAAAAATTGTTTAATTTTTTTAACAAGTTTTTTTTTCTTTTAACCCATGAAAACAGATGTGTTGTGGTTAATTTAAATATCAAATGTTTGAATTTTTATGCCATTCCACAGATAAATGCTTCAAGAGGCTTTACAACATAAATGTAAGACAGATTGGATTGTCACTTTACATTGTGTCACATTTACTTTACATGTTGATATACCAATTGTGATCTTAAAAAGATACAAGGCAAGGCCTATCAAATATGCACAATGTACAATATCTTTTTAAAAGGGTTTGTCACAAAGTACATTTTAATCAATAGATCATGAAATAAAAATGACAATTGAATGTGTGCTCGGATAAGTTAATAAATGTTCCCTGCTATGAACTTATTTGCTGTGTAGAAACATGGTTGGTGCATACCATAGCTCCAGTCCAAGGAAGGAAATACAAGAGAGTTAGAGTATACAGAAGACACAGCAGGGGCTCTCAGATACTTCTTTGAGGTAATAAATGTCCTTGCCTGTTTTATCACATGGGCAAGTTTCTCTCTCCTGTGTTACTTGTGTTTAGGGCGGCACGTTGGCTCAGTGGTTAGCACTATAGCCTTGCAGTGCTGGGGTCCTGGGTTCGAATTCCACCAAGGACAACATCAGCAAGGAGTTTGTATGTTCTCCCCGTGTTTGCGTGGGTTTCCTCCCACACTCCAAAGACATACAAATAGGGAATTTAGATTGTGAGCCCCAATGGGGACAGTGTTCCTGATGTATGTAAAGCGCTGTGGAATATGTTAGCGCTATATAAAAAAAAAATAAAGATTAAAGCGGGCTTTACACGCTACGATATCGTTAATGATTTATCATCGGGGTCACGTTGTTTGTGATGCACATTTGGCGTGTAACACTTAAGAGCGATCTGAAACGATCGCAAAAGAGGGCAAAATAGTTTGCCGCGGAGAGGTCGTCCTGAAATAAAAAATCATTTTCTGCTTTTTAGCGATGTTGTTTGTCGTTCCTGCGGCAGCACACATCGCTGTGTGTGACACCGCAAGAGCGACAAACATCTCCTTACCTGCCTCCACCGGCAATGCGGAAGGTAGGAGGTGGGTTGGATGTTTACGTCCCGCTCATCTCCGCTCCTCCGCTTCTATTGGACGGATGCTGTGTGATGTCGCTGTGACGCCGCACGACCCGCTCCCTTAGAAAGGAGGCGGTTTGCCGGCCAGAGCGACGTCGCAGAGCAGGTATCGCTGCCGTAGCGAACATTATCGCTAGGGCAGCAATCACCACATATCGGCTGTACGACGGGGTCGGGTGTTATCGCGCTCGACATCGCTAGCCGATGCTAGCGATGTAGAAGCGTGTAAACCCCGCTTTACCTCATATGAAGCAGTATGGAAATGTGTTACCTCAGAGGAAAAAGCAGCTGTGAGCCCCTGCTGTACAGTCATGGCCAAAAGTTTTGAGAATGACACCAAAATTATATTTTGACATGATCTGTTGCCCTCTGGTTTTTAATTGTGTTTGTCTGATGTTTACATCACATACAGAAATATAATTGTAATCATATTATGAGTACCAAAAGGTTATATTGACAGTTAGAATGAGTTAATGCAGCAAGTCAATATTTGCAGTGTTGACCCTTCTTCTTAAGGACCTCTGCAATTCTCCCTGGCATGCTCTCAATCAACTTCTGGACCAAATCCTGACAGATAGCTGTCCATTCTTGCATAAGCAATGCTTGCATTTTGCCAGAATTTGTTGGTTTTTGTTTGTCCACCCGTCTCTTGACGATTGCCCACAAGTTCTCAATGGGATTAAGATCTGGGGAGTTTCCAGGCCATGGACCCAAAATCTCTATGTTTTGTTCCATGAGCCATTTAGTGATCACCTTTGCTTTATGGCAAGGTGCTCCATCATGCTGGAAAAGGCATTGTTGGGCGCCAAACTGCTCTTGGACAGTTGGGAGAAGTTGCTCTTGGAGGACATTCTGGTACCATTCTTTATTCATGACTGTGCTTTTAGGCAAGACTGTGAGTGAGCCAATTCTCTTGGCTGAGAAGCAACCCCACACATGAATCATTTCAGGATGCTTAACAGTTGGCATGAGACAAGACTGGTGGTAGCGCTCACCTCTTCTTCTCCTAATAAGCCGTTTTCCAGATGTCCCAAACAATCGAAAAGGGGATTCATCTGAGAAAATGACTTTACCCCAGTCCTCAGCAGTCCACTCCCTGTACCTTTTGCAGAATATCAGTCGGTCCCTGATGTTTTTTCTGGAGAGAAGTGGCTTCTTTGCTGCCCTCCTTGAAACCAGGCCTTGCTCAAAGAGTCTCCGCCTCACAGTGTGTGCAGAAGCACTCACACCAGCCTGCTGCCATTGCTGAGCTAGCTCGGCACTGCTGGTAGTCTGATCCCACAGCTGAAACAGTTTTAAGATATGGTCCTGGCATTTGCTGGTCCTTCTTGGGCGCCCTGGAGCCTTTTTGGCAACAATGGAAGCTCTCTCCTTGAAGTTCTTGATGATGCGATAGATTGTTGACTGAGGTGCAATCTTTGTAGCTGCGATACTCTTCCCTGTTAGGTCATTTTTGTGCAGAGCAATGATGGCTGCACGTGTTTCTTTAGAGATAACCATGGTTAACTGAAGAGAAACAATGATACCAAGCACCAGCTTCCTTTTAAAGTGTCCAGTGGTATTATTCTTACTTAATCATGACTGATTGATCGCCAGCCCTGTCTTCATCAACACCCACACCTGTGTTAATGGAACAATCACTAAAACAATGTTAGCTGCTCCTTTTAAGGCAGAAATGCAATGATGTTGAAATGTGTTTTGGGGGTTAAAGTTCATTTTCTTAGCCAATATTGACTTTGCAAGTAATTGCTGTTAAGCTGATCACTCTTTATGACATTCGGAAGTACATGCAAATTGTCATTAGAAAAACTTAAGCAGTAGACTTTGTAAAAATTAATATTTGTAGCATTCTCAAAACTTTTGGCCATGACTGTATTGTCTGTATACTTTCTTGTGCTTCCTTTGCTGGACATGACCTTTGCTATGTGCCAACAATGAACTGGAGCAGCTTTACATGGTGGAACACAGCACATAGCAGGAGCACATTTATAATATTCTCTTAGCCAGAAACACTTTTTTTTAACAGATCCAATTGTGGATCTTATTATTTCAAAATCTATTAATTAATATGAGCTTTGTTCATGTGACAACACAATTTGTTAAATGCCATGCTTTACTGAATGTGAAGAATCTGCATTTTTATAAAACTGAAAGCAGTGAAAGTCTACTTCCTTTTCCATTGTCAGATGCAAACAGACCGAATCTATGGGAAGTTAGTAAAATGGGTTGCATCATTTAAATAACCACTTCTAAATGCCATAATATGTCACATGGATGCTCTAGAGAGGAAATCTCACTTGGACATATTGCTAAAAAGTATCTCCCTTTTGGCTTACACATTGTGGTCATGTAATTTGTGGTTGGCAGTTAGGACCTCCCTGGCAATAGCAATTAATCATCAGGGATCTGAAAGCCTGAACCAGCAGCGATCAGTAGAGCACCAGAGCAGCTTCAATATAAGAGCTTGTTCACATAAGATAGTACTGATATTCTTACACATTGAATTTAAAAAAAGAACAATTTTCTTGCAGCAATATTCTGCAGCCTACCTTTTATTATTTACAGACTGAAAATCAGTATAATGAGTCTATAATGGATACCCTGCCAGTTTTAGGCAACAAATGAACCCTTGTAGCCAAAATAACATTTTGTTCTAAAATGTATTTATGTTTTGTTTCCAATACAATCTTTGAATAATTACCCTATAATTATAGGACTTATTAAATACTTTTTTTAGGGTGGTTAGTAAGTGGTATAGTTTTATCATGTAACAGCAAACATTGTATCTATAGTACATAAGGAGAGATGATGAAGGCTAGAGATGAGTGAACCTTTGGAGGTTCGGTTTGCTAGCAGCTATTGAATCGAACCTTCCCTGGTTCGAACTTGGCCCAAGCCCGGTTCGAAAACAGTTTTAGTCTGCGCCCACATACAGCCAGCCTTAAGAAGATCACTTCTGGGGGCTTTTTCAAATTTTCTTTTTGTTGCACACTACATCCAATCACACTGATGTTACCCCCAGGTTTTTAAACACTGCAAGAGGCTCGCACAGGGCTGAGCACCAAGCGCACCTGAGCACAGCGATGCTCGGGTGAGTAGAATTCGCACGTAAAGCATCTGAACTCCAAACCCAAACTCTGTTTTTTTAATGTTGGTGTTCAGTTTGAAAACTAAACCTCGGGTTTGCTCATCTCTAATGAAGACCGCAGTTGGTGCACCTGATGGATCCCGCAAGATACAATTAAATTCAGTAGAGTCCATTCAATGGTTTATTTAAGTAAAGTACATGAATGTGTTAACATTACCATCTTCACGTAAAAAAACAACATGTTTTGGCTTATTAAAATGTCTTCTTCAGGTCACATAGATGTTCTCTAATGAGTGTGCTGGTTATGTTAACACACTCATGTACTTTTTTAAATAAACCATTGAATGAAACCTATCAAATTTAATTTTATCTTGCCAGATCCATTGGAAGCGCCAACTGCGGTCATCATCTTTTTCCATATTGCACCTGTGATATCTCTGACGGAGTTTTCTCCTGTGGATTAACCTGGCAGCAAACCCAGCAATTGGAACCAACATCAAACCTACATGATGAGTCTACTTTGTTTAGAATACAGGTGAGGGCATATACCCTATATGCACATTTCCCTCAAGCTTAATTACATTTTTTTCCCCTTCAAATTTCTCCTCTGGGGGGAGGGGGGGATATATAGTCTTTGCTAACTATAGTACATGAAATGAATAGAAAATAAATGTTTGCTTGTCTGACATCTCTCTCTCTCTCTTAAAGGACTTGTTCACTACTCAGACAACCCCTTCTCAATTACTGTATTCCCCCGTATAAAATAAAAACAGCCTTTACTCACCTTGAGTGCCGTCAATATTCCAGCAACGTCTGCAAATGGTCTACTGGGACTTTTGTGAGGTTGTTATACCATGTGAGACCTGCAGCCAATCAGTGGTTGCTTTATTATCACTTCCTTTGGATGAAACAGATCTGGAAAGGTGAGAGCTGCTGCTATTCTCCAAGTGTCAGTTATGTCCGAAGTAAGTCAGAGTGAAGAGACTGATGAGTGGCTGCAGGGCTCAAATGGTATAGCAATGTCAAAAGAGTCCTAACAGACCAGGCGCTGACATTGCTGTAACTGCGCCAACACTGGGGGTGAGTACAGGCTTCTGTTATTTTAGCGGAGGAATATAGCAATTCAGAAGGTGTTATCAAAGTAGCAGACAACCCCTTTAACTTCCTTAATGCACATGTATGCTCAGCTTGTCTGAGTGAGCATGTATACTGCGTCAATGGGGTGGCCAACTGGAAGACACCTCTGATGGAAACTTATCTAACAAAAGAATCAGCAAGATGAAATACAACTGTCCAATCCCTATCTACTCCAACATCTGTCATTAGGGGAGAGTTGGGAAGCCCCTGTATATGTCTTTGTGCTATCTTGCAAAAATGATTGGTTACTTCTTTCTAAGTCTCTCAAAATAAGGAGAGAAGAAATTAAATATATTAAATGACTCGCCTCACATCCAAAACGTTCAAATACTGATGAACTGCAAAGGCTAGATGACGTTGACAATTATCAGAATCTAAAAATATGGTCATTTATTAATGGTGATACCAGTTGAGGTAACACAAAAATTCATGAATCCAGCACAGCATCTTCTTAAAAAAATGAATTTTATTGATCCATTAAAATGTAATCAAACGGACAAGACGCGTTTCGAGGACACCCTTGTTCACAATCCGGGACTGACGGATTGTGAACAAGTGTGTCCCCCGAAACGCGTCTTGTCCGTTTTATTGGATTTTAATGGATTAATAAAATTTTTTTTTTATGAAGATGCTGTGCCAGATTCCTGAATTTTTGTGCTAACCTCTTGGCTGGAGATTTTCCGTGCACCATCTAAAAGGACTTCCAAGTGCACATGGTGAGCTGGATTTAGGAGGATTCCTCCACTTGCTTGTGTCGGTTGAGGTAACAGTATAGATTGCATGGAAACAAAACAAAAATGTGATATCCTTTTTCATATTATACATTACGCTATTTTCAATAAACCACAAAAAAAATATAAATTGCAATAATCTAATCTAGTGCAAGTTCATAAAAGTTACAATATTTTGCACTTAAAGGATATTTTCTGCATTCCTACATTAGGCAAGTTGTGCATTTAATAAAGCAAAGCAGTTGTTTGCTGCTATCGTTTTTGGTCGATACTGTTACATACTTTGTATGACATGTTAGCAAAGCTAATTCTAGAGTGATACACCTTAATGTACAAAGCATACATATAACATTGTAAAGCATGCATACTGCAAAGGAGAGCACAATCTTCAGCACTGCATTGATATCTCATCCACAATACATACAAATTAGTGCTTAAAATTAAGGACAACTAAGACCTTTCTGGAGTCTCATGACTAATAATGGTGCTTAAAGCATTCCACTGATGCAGTGAGGTCAGGGTCCGTCGCTTGTCCTCATTATCTACATTGATGAGAACCGGGGAATGAAAAAAAATTCTTAGCTTCCCAACTGCTCAATTCCCCTCGTATAAAAGGTATACTACTTACTAAGGAATAGGACATGGCATGTATCAGGTATATGAAAAAATAGATCAGAAGGATGCAGAGACAAAACCCTAAATGGTCACAGTCTTTTCAATAGACTTTGCATAAATCAATAATTCAAGCAAATATAAGAAGACTTGTAATATAACTTATCAGGGAAATATGCTTCTTTCTCCACTTAAGAGCCATTACTTCCTCTCCTCCTGCCTTCTGAACTCATCATAGACTGTGAAAAGCAGCTCAAATAAATATTGCTTAGGACAAGAAAGACTGCCAGCATGGTAAGGTGTTAGGTTGGAAAGTCTATCATACATCATGGAGAGAGGAGGAAGTAAGAGGAGAAAGGTGCTTATCCCAGTGCTGGAGTCACAGATACACTGCTGAGTATGCTGTATATTTGTCCACTATGCCTCTGCTGCTTTTGTGTCTGTGCTGCACAGGGAAAAGCAGGATCCCTCTTTATCTGAATTTAGTGTATGGAAGAAATTGTTGCTGCTAATCTCCACTCACTAGCTTAGAGTCAATAGCAAATTAGAGACAGAGCCTGCAGAGCAGAAAACCTGTAAAAATGCAGAATACAAGTTATATAATGCCCAGAAATTGTGTTATGCCATATGTAAAATATGACAAGTTATTCTGAAAAGTTATTTAAAAGTATAGTTCCCCTTTTAGGTTCCTGCCTTATTTTACCATGCAGTTTATAAAATAAATGCATCAAAAAGTATACTTTAATACCAGTGTGATGCCAATGCCGCTGCACTTATTTGTCATTAAGTTTTATAAAAAATAATTTAAAGGAAAGCTGTCGTGTTTTATTTTGGCCTCTAAACCTTCACTATGTCATTATATGACGTGATATTGTTTATACACGTGACTGTGTTAAACCTTTTGATGCCAGTCTTAGAAATTACGGGCATACAGGTCTTAGAAGACATAAAGTGTTGAAGGATTTACATTTCAATCCGTTGCTGCATTTCTGCGTAATTAGCATTTACATCTATATGTAAGTAAGGCGTCAAGTACTCTGGGCATGACCCAGCCTCCACCAAATCTTTGCCTCCCCAGGTTATTGCCCACCTAGCACCAGCCAATTTAGCCATCTATCTTTGTGACATCAGGTGTCAGGCAAGGATATCAGACTGTGAGCTATCAATCAAGTAAAAGAAGCTGGTGCTAGGCGGAGAAACAACCTCAGAAGGCAGTGGCATGTTAAGTTCTCTATCATGCCTAAAGCACTTAAAAGGGTGGTCTGAAATGCAAATTAATTTTCATTATAAATATATACTTATTTAATGCCGTAATCTAAACTATTTTCTGATAAACTTTAATAAAATATTCAATAGTTACACTATCTAACATCGCTTGCAGAGGTGACGGTTACAGTGCGCTTTGTTCCTGGCTCATTACTGCTGATCTGAGCTGGCTAGAGAGTGTGCTGTCATTGTGTCCAATGCACAGTAACAAAGCAGGGACTAGCCCAGCCCTTGAAATGAAGGTCACTGATGACGTTTTGTTTTAGACAGGCGGCAGACGATGCGCCAGTGACTGCAGCCTCTACCCCGATGATGCTTTGTTTGAGTATCCCAGCATGCTCTCAAATGAAGCGTCATCAAAAGGAGATAGGAATAAAAGCGGTTAGAGAGAGCAGAGAGAAAAAAGCGTCAGGAATTTTTAATTTAACTACGGTATGTAAGAAAATAGTTTAGATTATGGCATTAAATGGATAGGAATTTAGGATAAAAATTAATTTGTATTTCAGACCTCTTTAATGCATCAATTTTAAGTGCTGATAGTGATGTGCAGTTTGCTACGCTTCACCTCTGTACTGCATATGTACCTGTGGAAAGAAGCATAGTGGCAAAGTTACATAAAACATACCCAATGTACTCCTTTTGTTAGGTATATTTGCAGTAGAGGGGTGAAGCTGGGGAAAGTACACTTTACTGCCCATGCCTAACTGTGAATGCATGAGATTCAGTGCATGATGCCGGTCATATTTAACACAGAGAGGCAATAATATATATATATATATATATATATATATATATATATATATATATATATTATACCTTCTTATTATATCAGCAATAGTTTCTTACTATATGTTCATTTTTCAGAGCTCAAAATCCCTATTTATAGACATTCCTTCAGCTAAAAATATATTATGTGGCATCATGTCTATGCAGAGGATTGGATGCTTTTTATTAAAAAAAAAAAACACTGCCATTATGAAAATACATTAAGATATTAATCACACAGTACAGTATTCTGGATGTATTTTGTGTTATCCTGAAAAGCCTACACAGTTGTAAACTTGCCAAATTTATGACAACCAGATACTCTATGAGAATATGTCGTATTGGGTAGTGGGTATCGTAGAGTATAGATGACTCCTATTTTTGGCATTTACATACAGTGCATAAACAGAGGTTCTTAAACATTTGTGAATCATTCAGAATTTACCATATTTCTTTATAAGTTTGATCTAAAATGACATCAGAATTTCAGACAAGTCCTACAGGTAGATGAAGAGAACCAAATCAAAGAAAGGAGTTGAAAATATTAGACTGTCATTTTTTATTGAGGAACATTATCCAATATCACATGTCTGAAAGTGGCAAAAATATGTGAAACTTTAGGATTAGCAGATAATTTTAAGGTGAAATTTTTATATAAAAAGAGTAGGGACCCATCAAATCCATATGTTTTGGATGTTTTTCATGGCAACGAAATGAACAAAAGAGATTTTCAAGACCTTAGAAGAAGAGTTGCTGCTGCTTATCAGGCTAGAATAGGTTAGAGATATATCTCAAGAGAGCTTGTGCCTCAACAATCCACAGTAAGACAGCTGTGTACAAATGAAGACAATTCAAGGTCATTATTACTCTCCCCAGAACTGGTTGACTAACAAAGATCACTCCAAGAGCAAGGCATTTAATAGTCTGCAAAGTCACAAAGGAACCCAAGGTAACCACTAAGCAACTAAAGGTCTCTCACACTAGCTAAAGTTAATGTTCAGAAGTTCACCATAAAGAGGACACTGAACAGTAATAGTGTACATGGCTGAATTACAAGGAAAAAAAATACTGCTTTTCAAAAAGAACATTGCTGCTTACCTACATTGTGCTACAAATCACCTGGACAACCCAAGAAGGTTACTAGAACAATATTTTGTGTGCCAATGAGAACAAAATAGAGCTTTTTGGTTTAAATAAGTATCCTTATTTTTAGAGAAATAAAAACACTACAGTATAGCAAAAACAAAATCATATACCATCTGTGAAACACAGTGATGGTAGTATCATGGATTGGGCCTGTTATATTGCATCTGGGCCTGCCCTGTTTGCCATCCTTGATTGGACAATGTATTTTGAATTATACTAAGTCTAAAGGGGAAGCTATTCTCCTTGCAGAGGCTGATACACAATTCCAGCATGCCAGTGGTGAGGAGACTTTAAGCCGCAATGCTCTTCTGAGAAATATGAAAATTGTGTCTTCAGTGAGAAAGTAGACAAACTCTAGTGCCACCTATTGGAGGTAGCAATCCTAAAAGTCAAAAGTGACCCTTTAACGAGCCTTGTCATGTAACTCAAGAGTTATGACAGATCAGAAACTCAATTTGCAGACACGGCATTTCAGGATGGTTATCGTATGAGATCTGATCTGGCTGTATGAGAGGCGAAGACGGGGTCTGAAGGGTAGGCTATTCTCTTTGCAGAGACTGACATACAATTCCAGCATGCCAGTGGTGAGTAGACTTTAAGCCACAATGGTCCTCTAGGTTATATGGAAATTGTCTCTTTAGTGAGAAAGTAGACAAACTCTTTTAGGATTGCTCCCTCCAATAGGTGGCACTAGCGGTTGTCTACTTCGTCACTGAAGTGACAATCTGCATATTTCCCAGAGGAGCATTGCAGCTTCAAGTCTCCTCACCACTGCCATGCTGGAATGGTGTGTCAGTCTCCATTAAAGTTTAAGTTTTGGAATGGCCAAGTCAAAGTACTGAACCTTATCGTATAGAAATGTTGTGAAAGGATCTGATGCAAGTAATTGATAGAAGAAAACCCATCAACATAACCGAGTTGAACTTGTCTCAAAGGGAAGAATGGGCTCAAATTCTTCCAAGCCAATAACCGTAAACCTTCATATGAAGTCATTACTCCACAAGGGGGTCACCGTAGATACGGTGAGCAAAGAGTCACATACTTTTGTCACTCATAGACATGTGATATTGGATCATTTTACTGAAAAAAATTGCAAGGTCTAATATGTTTGCCTCATTTGCTTGATTCCCTTGTCTTCATCTACTTTAGGGCTTGTGTGAAAATCTAATGTAATTTTAGGTCAAATTTATCCAGAAACATGGAAAGGGTGCCCAAACTTTCAAGGACCACTGTACTGTCCACTATATGGCTAAATGGCAAAACATTCATTGCACCCAACACTGGGAATTGAAAAGGCAATGCAAGATGAGTACCATCACTCACAATTATTATGAATGAGCAAAAAATATGGTGGATGAGCCTCTGACAAGGAAATCTTCCACTCTGATAAGGCCTAATACCTGTGGATTATATTAGTACAAGTAGTATAAGTGCAACATGCAATAGACAATTTTGTACATATCTACGAAAAAAATGCCAAGATACATTACTCCCCTGAAAAAATCAGTATTCAGTTATAATATAGAGCATCCGAAATATCTGAAGAACTGAAAGTTTTCAAGAATACACATTAAAGTGTGACATTTTTTTGCAAGATAACATTGAAAAAAAAACACATTAAGGTAAGAAATAAATTTGGAAGGTGCAGAAATATGCCAGTTACAGTAGACGAAAAGTTTCACCATATATGAAGAGTTCTGAATAAGAAAGTTAGTTTTACTTATGATTAAGACATTAATTATTTTACTAAACACTCTAAAAAAATATTCATTCTTGCAATTTATTGCAATCAAATACATTGGAAAAAAAAATTGTCTTCTGTCCTAGTATATTTTGATCATCGGTTCATAGGTGTCTTGTGGCATCACAATCCTAAAAAAGAACAAAAAAAGTTATATTAATTACAGTAAAAAGTTATTTTTATTACAATCATTGATTCAAGATTTTACATTGAAATGTTATCCAGCATCCAGGGACATTTTATTTATTTAAATTGAAGTATTTGGGGCTAAAAATCATTTATACAGTTGGGTTTCCTGAAATATTTTGGACCGTTTATCTTCTATAGTGTCTGTGTTACTGACACGGGCTATGGCTCAGATTCTTCAAACCATTTTGGCAGAAATTAAGCATAAATTGCTTTGAAAAATCACAACATTTGGGCTTACTACATGTGCCTCTTAATGACTCAGGAACATCTGACTCCAACATGTCCATTCTGGGCCAAAGAGCCCATAGAAGCCAAAGGGAGCAATTTTTTTTAATTAATTCCTATTAAAAAATAATTTTAGGACCAAATACATGAATTTAAGGGGTAACTGTGATTTTAATTTTAATTTCATAAATCAATAGTATAAATGAAAATAAGCAAGTTTGTTTTATATCTTATCAGACAAATTTGCTTTTCTCTCTGCCAAAATTGTAAGGTAAAATCTGTATTCAGTGAAGAGTTCCCCATTACTGAGATAGGATATGGCAGTTGTTACTGAGGCGATTCTATACAGACAGAGGAGGTATGAGGGGCGGAGCTCTCCATCTAGCTCCTCCCTCTAAATATTGCTCCACACTATGCCTATAGCTCCTCCCTCTGCCTCTAGTTCTTCAAAATGCCTCTAGCTCCTGCCTCTGCTGCTAGCTCCTCCCTCCCAATCATCATAGAATCTCATCAGTAACAGCTGCCATCTTTTATCTCAGTAATGGGAAAGTCTTCACTGAATACAGATTTTACCTCAGAATTGAGAATTTTGATAATGACATCAATTCTGGCAGAGAAAGTAGCAATTTGTCTGATAAAATATATTAACAAGTTGCTTATTTTCTTGTGTTCTATTGATTTATAAAATAAAAGGTAAAACAACAGTTACACTTTAAGCAAAACAAAAGCACTACAGTGGAACCTCAGTTTACGAGTAACTTGGTGTGCGAGTATTTTGCTATATGAGCAAAGCTTGCTGTAAATTTGTAATTTGGTTTAAGAGCAATGCTTTGCTGTATGAGCAAATAGTCACACTTCCGGTTCCGTACTTTCACCGCGCTCTGACCCTCTCTTGCAGTCCACACAAACACGCACACACACACATATTATGCTCACCTATCTTCCGTTCCCTCGCCAGCCTCCTTCCTGGTTCTTGTAGTCAGCAGGTATGTGTGCCCAGTATCCATCGCGATCGATGCAGGAGTTTCCGTTGTCAGCGCATCAACAGCCGACGTCATACGCATGAGCCGCTTGCCACTGATTGGCCAGCGTGCTGACATCAAAGGCATAAGCCGCTGGCCTCTGATACGTGAGCACGCTGGCCAATCAGTGGCAAGCGGCTTATGCGTATGACGCCGGCTGTTGAAGCGCTGACAGCGGAAGCTCCTGTATCGGTCGTGATGGATACCGGACACACATACCTGCGGACAACAAGAACCAGGAAAGAGGCCGGCGAGGGAACGAAAGATAGGTGAGCATAATATGTGCGTGTGCGTGTTTTTGCGTGTGTGGAATGGCACAATAGGGGACCAAAATGGGACATTGCTACAAGTTGTGGAATGAATTGTCTGAGTTTCAATTATTTTCTATGGGAAATTTTGCTTTACTCTACGAGTAACTTGGTTTACGAGCACACTCACAGAACGGATTGTTCTCGTAAACCAAGGTTCCACTGTATATTGTAACAGGGTCCACAGCATTGTTTCTTTAAGACCCATTTTTTATGCACCATTTTGACTGAATACATCAATCTTTAGTTTGTTCCTTTTAACACATAAAATGTTTACATTAGTGAGGACACAAACGTCAGTGATTTTCTCATATGTAAAAAGCGGTTTGAGTTTCACAAGAATCTGATCAATGTGTCAGCTTTTACCATCAAAATTTTCTGAATTCATCAGTTTTTCTTGGATGAAAAAAAAAATACGATGGAGGTTTCTCAACCTTCTCATAATAAATAGTTCATGAAAACCAGACACCACATGGATAGCATCCAAGTGCTGCTGAATATTTTCACAGAGCCATTAACTTCATTGGCAAACTTGATCTGAGACTCTGAAGCCTGATCTGGAAGGTAAAAAAGACTCTTTGGTTCATTGGAGACCCATACAATGATAGACAAGGACTCTTTTGGAGATTTTGCATTAAGGCCCACAAGCTTCAAGTTACCTCCCTGCTCAGTGGTGATATATTTATGCACAGTACATGACTGCTTAGGACAATAATGAGTTGAAACCATCACGTGAAATCTAGAGGTGATGGCATCTAATATAAGACCTTATTGAATAGATAGACAATGGCTATTTTCCTATTTTCAAACATATATAGTCATGAGAATGTGTTGGGTAGGTCCTGAGACAATTCCTTAGGTTGGGGCCACACAAGCGTATGGCATACGATGCGAGTGCATCAGATGTGATATGCTAATGCCCCTCGGCTCCGGCTGTGTTGGGAGTGTAAGTCGAGTGTCATTATACTGTGATGACATCCTACGATCGGAGCACAGCTGCGGAGGAGAGGAAGGGATTAATATAACTATCTCTTCCATTGCAAGCTGATGTGATTATCGCATTGCACACCGGTGTCATCTGAGCACAGTGTGATGTTTCCCTCGCACCCATAGGCTTGTGTGGGTGCAAGTGAATACTGATCAGATTCCACCTTCAGCATGCTGAACTGTTTTTTCGGTCTGATTAGGGCTGAGAAAATAATGGCAGATGGGAACAGCCCCATAGAGTAACATGGTTCTGAGTGGAATGCAAGTTTTTCTTGCGTTCCATTAGGGCCATTTTACTCGCTGTGTGTCCTTACCCTTAGGCCTGTTTCACACGTCAGTGATTCTGGTACGTTTGTGCTTTTTTTTCTACGTACCAGAATCACTGACATACGCAGACCCATTCTAATCAATGGGTCTGCTCACACATCAGTGATTTTTCACTGACCTTGTCTCCGTGCGGCGTACCCGCGTGTCAGTGATTGCCGCACGGAGACATGTCCATTTTTTTCTGGCATCACTGATATCCCACGGATCACGCAGTGGTGTGATCCGTGAAACACGTGCCAGAAAAAGGCATGCATATAAAATAAAAATCATTTTTACTCACCCGGCTTCAGTGGCGCTCTGTGCAGCCTGTTCTGTCTGCTGCTTCTGAGCCGACTCATTACTGTCATGCATATTCATGAATGCACGACACAGCCGACCCGGAAGCAGCTGCTGCGGGGGTCAGCACCGGCCAGATGCTGCACTGCGGGAGCGTTCAGCACCATGGAGAACGGGAGCGGGCACAGGTGAGTTGATCTCTATGTGCAATCAAGGACCACAGAGAACGGAGCCTGGATTGCACTTAGACAACCCACGTGTGCTGAGAATCACGGCACACGGAGGGACTTGTGCGTGTTTTACCCGTCAGTGAAGAACGTCTGTGTTTTTCACTGACGTGTGAAATGGGCCTTAGGGTTATTTTATTAGAGACAATGTTTCGATGGCAGCCATCACAGTAATCAAGTTGACCACCAGCAGTCTGGCTCACTGTGCACCCAAGCAACAGTTAAAGTTGCCCATGTAAGCCCTATCTGGAAAAACATTTTTTGGTGCTGAGGTTGCAGTAAAGGAAATGTAGTGTTACCTGGTGGTCATTCAGATTTGTTTTTTCTTTACCGTTTTTTCCAGTCTGGCTCACGTTACCAGATACCACATAATGCCCATGGACAAACGTGGCCATTTTTTAAATGTTTTATTTAATACAGCGTCATTAACTTCCTCTGTAGTGGCACTTACTCCAAAAAAAGTATTTTACAGCATGAATGATGACTTTAATTCATTGGGCAACAGAGTGGCCAACAGAGATTTAGCTCTAATCCACCTGTACAAATGCTTTCTGTGCAGTGGATTAGCGCCTACATCCTATTGTAAAAACAGCAAGTATCTCTCTTTTATTTTGATGTGTTTTTCATATTTCAGAAAATACGCAGTGTCTGTAATGGGATTAACATGTGAAAACAAACTCTGCACTTCACACTTTGCTATGAAATTAGAGAATATTAAGTACAGTAGCTGTAACCACTTCCATGTGAAAAGTGTGTGGGAAAGAAAGTCCTGCAGGATTCCTAACCACAACTGAAGGGGGAACATTACGTATCTGAAACAAATGACATGTTTACTTAGCAGGTTTTACTTTCCCATAAAGGAGCTGTAGGAGAGCCAAGCACGGACTCATTCTTCTTACATGAAGGGAAAATAAGACAGTGATTTGGATGGTGAAACCACAGGAAAGAAGAGTCATGTGAAACTACTTGTAAAAGTCCTGTTCTGGCCGTGACGGCTTCAGTCTCTCGAGCTGTAACACATGGCTCTTGGGACTACCCTTGGACTCCGTCTAAACTCGGACTTTGGGTAATATTTGTAAGTTTTGATAAAAATATGTTTATATGAATTTGTGATGAGCTGTAAATTATATGGTACATATGGTAACAAGTCTACATAAAAACTTCCACAACCTCTACTGCTAACAGTTCCGAAATGATTGTGTTGTGTGTAGGACAGTGTCCTATTTACTATAGTAAAGGGTTGTCTGGTGAGAACAAGTTATCACCTATTTACAGGATAGGCGATGCGTTGATTGGTGCGGGTCTGGTCACAATTGTCAAAATGGGAAACTTTTATCCCCATTATGATGGAGCAGTAGTGCACATGTTGACCCCCACTCCATTGGTTCTCCATGGGTCTACTGAATGCTGCTGCCTCATAGAGCATAAATGGAGCAGCAGTCAAGTGAAAAAAGATCCCCATCGGAGATAAAAATTCCCAATTCTGCAGGTCGGGGCGAGTCCCAGCAGTCAGACACTCAGCAATCAGTATTTTATGACCGATCTTGGGATAGCTAATAACTTGTTTTCACTGAGAAACCCTTGTACACGGGATGTTTAAAACTATATACTTGTGACTTATTCTTAGGACATACACTCTAACCTGACAAGCACAGATTATCAGATTGTGAATAGATATAAGAGGTTCTGACTAAATGTGAATTGGCCATATTGTTTTTTCCTGTGAAAATCTATTTTGCAGCAAAGTTACTCCCTTACTTTCCTTATTATGCTCTGGGGTCTTAACATATAAGACAAGAAAAAACTTAGACTCACCTTACAACTCACTACTAGTGATGAGCGAGTACTAAAAAGCTCGGGTGCTCGAAGCTCGGGCCGAGCATCCCAAGATACTCGTGTACTCGGCCCGAGCACCGAGCCCAATGTTATCCTATGGGAGACCCGAGTATTTTTCTGAAATGACCCCCGGCAGCATGTAGAAACCCTAAAAATGTCACAAAAGTCTCAGAAGAGTGCTCAAATGACATGGCAACAGCATGGGGAAGACCCCTTGAAGCATTTATCACTCAAAAGTCACAGCTGTGAACAATTTTGTCCGCGTTTTACGCCATTTTTACGGACTCACCAGAAAACCTTCCAAAATGACACCAAAATGAATTTTCATGGCGGAAATGTTAAGGGCACATACCCAATAGTGAGATAGAGCTGGTGTATGTTACTTTTTGAGATTAATACATGAAAGATTTTACGTAAAACATTGTGTGGCACTCCGATGTCCAAAACGCACGTTTTGTGCTTTTTACTAGCGATGTCGGTCATTTTTTTTTTCATTCTATCTCCCGTCGGTCGGTCTCGCTCTGTCGGTCTCTCTCTGTCTTGTCTGTCCCCCTCTCACAGTCTGTCGGTCATTCTCCCCCCTCTCTCTTACTTACCGTTCCCCGATCACTGCCGCGGCGCTGCACGACTGTTCACTAAACTCCGGTGGCTTTTCCTCTTTTGAAAAAGCCGGAGATTAAACAATCTCGTATTCCCTGCTTTCCTGCTTTTCGGCGCCTATGATTGGTTGCAGTGAGACACGCCCCCACGCTGAGTGACAGGTGTCTCACTGCACCCAAACACAGCAGCCGGTGTGTGCGTGTGTATACTGTGCAGTGAAATAAATAATTAAATAATTAAAAAAAACGGTGTGCGGTCCCCCCAATTTTAATACCAGCCAGATAAAGCCATACGGCTGAAGGCTGGTATTCTCAGGATGGGGAGCTCCACGTTATGGGGAGCCCCCCAGCCTAACAATATCAGTCAGCAGCCGCCCAGAATTGCCGCATACATTAGATGCGACAGTTCTGGGACTGTACCCGGCTCTTCCCGATTTACCCTAGTGCGTTGGCAAATCGGGGTAATAAGGAGTTAATGGCAGCCCATAGCTGCCACTAAATCCTAGATTAATCATGTCAGGCGTCTCCCCGAGATTCCTTCCATGATTAATCTGTAAATTACAGTTAAAAAACACACACCCGAAAAATCCTTTATTAAAAATAAAAAACACTAACAAAGTCCCTCATCACCAATTTATTAACCCCGACAAACCCTCCATGTCCAGCGTAATCCACGGACCTCCAGCGTCGCGTCCAGCTGTGCTGCATGAAGGTGACAAGTGCTGTCCTAATCTTTCTAATGTGGCATCTTCAATCTGTTGACAGTTTCAGCTACAACCAGGCCCCAATACTCACAGTGTGTTGCATGAAAGTAATGCAGCAATTTGCAACGTGCAGTGACCTCTGAGGCCTGATTATGGCTGGAAGTCCTGGCCTAAAGATAGCAGGCAGGGAGCTGCGGTTGGCGATAATGGGAAATAAGAGGGGGCTCTGAGTACTGGACGTTGAGGCGAGTATTTTTGTTAATCATTTTTAAAACTAATGCTGGATGTCTATGGTTCAGCAAAATGGCTGAAAGCCATTTTGTTTGTTTTATGCAAAGTGAGTTTACAAATATCTATAGTCTCAAAAATGCATATTTTATTTGCATATTCAAGTAGAATTCAATTCCTTTAGAATAAATATACACATCTCTAATTGTAAATGTTGAATGCTCATGCTCCTATTGAATGATAGCAAGCAGATGTCTGTGGACAGTATTATGGAAAACTGGATAAACAATAATATTTATTGGGGGAATAGAATACCGTTTTAATGATATCTCTCTAAAAATAGCGCAGATCATAGAATCATAGAATGATAGAGTTGGAAGGGACATCAAGAGTCATCGGGTCCAACCCCCTGTGAGTGCAGGCTTTCCTAAATCATCCCAGCTATATGTTTATCCAGTTTCCACTTGAAGATTTCCATTGAGGAAGAGCTCTCCACCTCCCTAGGTAGCCTGTTCCCCTCCCTGACTGCCCTCACTGTCACTGTAACTGTCTTGGTTGCTCTTCCCTGGACTTGCTCCAGTATATCAATGTCTTTCTTGAATCAGGGCGCCCAGAACTGTACACAGTATTCCAGGTGGGGTCTGATCAGGGCAGAGTTTAGAGGAATAATTACCTCTCTGGATCTAGATTCAATGCTTGTCTTGATACATCCCAGAATTTTGTTGGCCTTTTTAGCTTCAGCTCCACATTGTTGGCTCATGTTGAATCTGGGATCCACTATTATGCCGAAGTCCTTTTCCCCGGTGCTATCACCTAATTCTATTCCTCCCATACTATATATGCTTTTTACATTTCTTTTACCCAGATGTAGGACTTTGCATTTGTCCTTGTTAAAAACCATTCTGTTTTCCTCGGCCCATTGTTCGATTGTGTCTAAATCATTTTGAATACACTCTAGTTCCTCACTAGTGTTGGCTACTCCTCCTATCTTAAGGTACCGTCACACATAACGAGATCGCTAGCGAGATCGCAGCTGAGTCACCGTTTGGTGACGCAGTAGCGATCCCGTTAGCGATCTCGTTATGTGTGATATCTACCAGCGATCAGGCCCCTGCTGTGAGATCTCTAGTCGTTGCAGAATGGTCCAGGCCATTTTCTTCAAAGGTGATGTCCTGCTGGGCAGGACACATCGCTGTGTTTGACACTGTGACAGAGTCCCAGTGACTGCTGAGATCGTTATACAGGTCGCTACTGCGACCTGTATTGTTCCTGCATTGCTGGTAAGATCTGACTGTGTGACATCTCACCTGCGATCTACCAGCGACTTACCAGCGATCCCTATCAGGTCGCATCGTTTTCGGGATCGCTGGTAAGTCGTTGTGTGTGACTGGGCCTTTAGTATCATCTGCAAATTTTATGAGTTTCCCAATAATTCCATTATCCAGATCATTTATATAGATATTCAACAGCTCTGGCCCCAGGACAGAGCCTTGCGGTACCCCACTTTTGACTTTCCTCCAGGTTGATGTGTATCCATTTAGTATTACTTGTTGCGCCCGATCATTAAGCTAGTTCTGAATCCATCTAAAGCGGGCTTTACACGCTACAATATATCTTACGATGTGTCGGCGGGGTCACGTCGTAAGTGACGCACATCCGGTATCGTAAGTTATATAGTAATGTGTGACAGCTACGTGCGATTGCGATTGAACGTTAAAATGTTCATCGCATGCACGTCGTTCAATTGCTAAGAATTGAACGTGAGGTTGTTCAATGTTCCCAAGGCAGCACACATTGCAGTGTGTGACACCCCGGGAACGATGAACAGATCTTATCTGCGTCCCGCGGCTCCCGCCGGCAATGCGGAAGGAAGGAGGTGGGCGGGATGTTTACGTCCCGCTAATCTCCACCCCTCCACTTCTATTGGCTGGCTGCCGCGTGACGTCGATGTGACACGGAACTTCCCTTCCATTCCAGGAAGTGGACGTTCGCCGCCCACATCGAGGTCGTATGGAAGGGTAAGTACGTGTGACAGCAAATAATCGTTTGTGCAACACGTTCAACAAATTGAACGTGCTGCACATACAATGGGGGCAGTTACGATCGCATACGATATCGTATGCTTAATTGTAACGTGTAAAGCAGGCTTAACTGATTTTTTGTCAATTCCATACTTGATCAGCTTCTCAATGAGGATGTCATGTGATACTTTATCGAATGCCTTACTGAAGTCAAGGTATACTATATCCACAGCATTCCCCTGGTCCAACCATTCAGTGACTTTGTTGTAGAAGAAAATCAGGTTGGTCTGACAAGATTTATTGATGATAATGCCGGGCTGGCTTTAGTTAATTAATGCCTTCCCATCCAGGTAAGTAAATTTTCTTTGACAATGTGCTCGAACATTTTTCCTACAATAGAGGTCAAGCTTACTGGCCTGTAATTCCCTGAAAAAGGAGGTGTCGCGGGCGGAGGAGGGGACGCCGCGCTCTCCCACTGCTCGGGTCCGGCTGCCGCTGCGGCTGCTGCGGCCTGCTGCTGCTGCTCGGTGACTCGAGCGATGGGCCAGATCCTGGGGACTCGAGCGGCGCTCCTCGCCCGTAAGTGAAAGGGGATTGGGTCTTGGGATAGTTTATTGTCCGTGACGCCACCCACGGTTGTGGTGATTAAGTGGACACCACCGCTGCTCTGTCTGGGGAGCCCGGGAGTGATGGTATGGAGCAGCCAGTTGTTGATTTGCCCCTCCGTGGGTAGGGGGGTTTGGTGCTCCCGGGGCCCAGTGATGGGGTTGGTATGGTGGACAGGCGGGTATGGGGCCTGTGGAGGTGCAGGGGCGCAGGGGCAGCACTGTGCCGCACGGCACGGAGGTACTCACTCAGCCAGTAAACACGACACAGTTCTCGGTAAACAATCGGCTGGTTGGACGGGTCCCTCGGACGGTTACGGTGCTGATGTTCCCTGCAGTTAGCGGTGACGGTCTCTTCCCTGCACCTATGTAAAGTCTTTTTGGTAGCGATGGGTTCCCACCGGTTACCCGCTCCCCGACCTGGACATGAGCCGGAGGAGCCCCTCTCTTGCCCGCAGGCGCTGGCCCTGGGAAACTGGTGCCTTGGCGGTGGCGGTGTCTCCCCTTAACGGTCGGACTGTTGCCTTCAATCGGGACTTGGTTGTTAGGAGACAGAGGTCCCCTTCACTGACGGATTTGGCAAATTATGGCGACTCCTAGCCTTGCCGGGATCCGAAAGGCCCCTGCCCTGGTGCTGACTGTTCTTCGTATACTGCTCCGGTACCGCCGGGTCACCACCCGTCCGCGGTCCTTCCAGCAACCTCCAAGCAGTCCCCCTGCAGACTATCACCGCCGTCTGCTGACCTTGCTGTCTCAGTCCGGGGCACACACCCGGACCAACTTCAGGCTTTCTTAACTGTTCCTTTTCTGTCGCCACTCTTACTGTCCTCCTTTACCACTTCCTTCTACTTCACTCCCCTAGCTTGAACTCCTCCTCAGACCCTAGTCTGACTTCAACTGCCTGGTTTTCCCGCCTCCAGGGCTGTGAACTCCTCGGTGGGCGGAGCCAACCGCCTGGCTCACCCCCTGGTGTGGACATCAGCCCCTGGAGGAAGGCAACAAGGATTTCAGGTTAGCCTAGATGTACCTGCCGGGAATGTGGGGTGCATGTGATGTTGTGACCTGTGACCCCTGGCTTGCCCAGGGCGTTACAGAGGCTTTTCCCCCTTTTTGTAGGTAGGAACCACATTTGCCCTTTTCCAATCTAGTGGGACCTCTCCTGTTTCTCATGACTTATTGAAGATTATTGCAAGTGGTAACTATTATTTCCTCAGCTATCTCTTTCAGGACTCTAGGGTGTAAATCGTCTGGACCTGGGGACTTGGTTTCCTTTAACTTGGCTAAGTGTTCTAATATCAATTTTTTGTTTATTGTTACCTTGGACTCCTCCCGACCATCACTTCTATCATGATTATTGTTGATGATTGCATTACTTTTTTGGGAGAAGACAGATACAAAATACAAATTTAGTATCTCCACCTGCTGTTCCACCTTGTTGACTATTTCACCTTTTTGATTCTGCAGGACTCCTATAGTCTCTTTCACTTTTCTTTTGCTTTTAACATAACCCCAAAATCCATTTACCTTACTCTTGGCCTCTTTTGCAAGTCTCAATCCGTGTTCAGCGTTAGCTCCTTTGACACTTGTCCTGCAGAGTCTGCAAACTGCCATGTATTCTTCCCTACGTATAACCCCCATCTTCCACTTGATGTATGTTTCCTTTTTCTTTTTTAATGTCATTTTTTGGCCCTCCATCCTGGTTTCTTTAGGACTTCCCATTTTTCTTCCTTTTATGTATTGTTAGTTCTTGTGCATTAAGTAGTTCCTTCCGGAAGATTTCCCATCCTTCGTGAGCAGTTTTGTGCCTAAGAATTAAGTGCCATGGAATTCTACCAATCTTTGCTTTTAGGCCCCTGAAGTCAGCTTTGCTAAAGTCAAGCCTTGAAGTCTGTGTCTTCTCAGATGTTCCCGCTCTTGCAACCCCAAATTCAAGGAACGGATGATTGCTGAGTCCCAATGTCCCTGCTACCCTTAATCCCTTAACCATTTCCTCGTTGTTTGTTAGGACTAGGTCCAAGATGGCTGTTCCCCTTGTATTTTCTTTTACCAGCTGGGAGATTAAGTTGTCTGCAAGGAAGGATAAAAATCGGATAGAGCCTTTGCTCATACCTGTGAGGGTTTCCAAATGAATGTCTTAGTAGTTGAAATCTCCCATGATCACTATTTCATGTTTTTTTGAGAAAATTGCCATTTGATGTGAAAAAATGTCATCCATATCCTCTGATTGACCAGGTGGTCTGTAATAAACACCTATTATCATATCCTTCCCCTTGTTTACTTCATGAATCCTTAACCAAATATTTTCAAATAGTTTCTCATTCTCTGAAACTTTAATTTCTGTGGAGATGTGTTCTTTTTTGACATACAATGCAACTCCACCTAGTCTTCTGTTAGTTCTATTCTTTTTGAATAAGTTGTATCCTTCCAACTTTATGTTCCAATCATGTGTATCACTCCATCAGGTTTCTGTGATGCCGATCACATCTTAATTTTCCTTCTGTATTAGGAGCTCTAGTTCTCCTTGTTTGTTTCCCATGCTTTGTGGATTTGTGTAAAAACAGTTTAGTTTGTGCTCTGTTGCTCCCCTTTTCTTAGATTTTTTTTCTGCGTATCCTGTCTTCTATCCTCTTTACCACATCTCGTATCCTTGATTAATTCCTCCTTAAGCTGCATGTTCTTGTCTGCCATTTTTCTTCCCATCCATTTCTCTTCTAGTTTAAAGCCCTCCTGATGAGTGTGGCAAGTCTTCTGGCAAATGTGCGTTTTCCAGGTTTTGTGAGGTGTAACCCTTCTCTGGCGAGGAGTCCATCATAGAGGTAATTCACACCATGGTCCAAAAATCCGAATCCTTGCTGTCTGCACCACCATCTTAGCCAGTTGTTCACTTCTAGGATCCTATTCCATCTCTTGATGCCATGACCATCAACTGGGAGGATTGATGAAAAAACTAACTGCACACCCAGTTCCTTCACTTTCTTCCCCAGATTTTCAAAGTCTTTGCAGATAGTTGGTAGGTCATTTTTTGTGGTGTCATTTGTGCCTACATCTATCATTAAGAATGGGTAGTCGTCCTTGGAACTTAGGTTTGGTATCCTGTCGGTCACGTCATTGCTTTTTGCTTCTGGGAGGCAGCATACTTCTCATGTGTATAAGTCTGGCCTGCAGACAGCTGCCTCTGTGCCTCTTAGTAGTGAGTCGTCCACAACTACCACTCTTCTTTTCTTCCCAGGAACAGTATTTTTTGACGCTCTTGAGTGTTTCAGGGTGGCTTTTCTTTCTACTTTTCCTGGAATGGTCACTTCTTCATTTGTGTCATTTTCATCATTCTGCATGAGGGTTTGATAACAGTTCCTCAGATATGTGGGTGGTGATCCGCTGGCTCCTTTTGGTCACGTGTATCCATTTTTCTGCATCTGTAGGTGCTCCGAAGCTTTTATATAGCTCTATGTCCTGAAGGGTTGCTTTTGCTTTGTCTAAGAAATCCTCACCTTCTTTAATTAGCATCAGTGTCGCCATTCTTTCTTCCAACCCCTGCACCTTTTCTTTTAAAAGGGCCACTAGTTCACATTTGTGGCAGGTGAAGTTGTCCTTTTTGTCCGGTAGATCTGTGAACATGTAGCCTGTGTTGCAGCTCACCATGTGGGTTTTCACTTCTTCCATATCTCTGTTAAATTTAAATGAATATTCCTGTGTGGGTTGTTTTTTTTTTTACTTTACTTGTGTTTTAAGTGTAAGACTATGTGCCCACGCGGTGGAATTTTTGCGGAATTTGCCGCAATTTTTTCACGTAATTGCCACAGATTTTTCAAAAATCTGCACTACAGTGTGTCCCCAGCCATTTCTATGGCATTTTGGTAGTGTTGTACCCATGCTGCGTTTTATTCCGCAGAGGAAAAAGTGCGGATTTCCCTGCGGAAAATTCTGCAGCATGTTAATTATTCCTGTGGATTTTTCCGTGAGATCTCTATACTTACCTGCCTTGATTGAAGACATCGGCGTCACTTCATTCGGTGCAGAGGAGCGCAGTGCAGCCAGGAGCAGACAGCAGAAGGTGGGCAGGGCCTGCAGAAGCTCCGGTCATGTGACAGCCGGAGCTAGTTCAGGCCCGCCCACCTTTTCCTGCAGAGTGCAGATAGACACGGCCGGAGAGGAAGTGCTGCGTGATAGAGGTAAGTATGAACTCACCGATCACTCCAGCACTTGTTCTGCATTGAGGATGCAGTGCCGAAGCTATGGTACTGTATCATCAATGCAGAATGACAGCAGCATATCCGCAGGACAATCCGCAATAAAACCGCAGCATTGAAACAGACAAAGTTGTGCTGCGGTTTTCTGGGAGCTTCTGCGGAATGTCCTGCGGATATATCCGTAGGACACTCTCCCCATGGCACATAGTCTAATAGTGTATGAGAGAGACAAAACCTGACGGTGCGCAGTTTTGCGATGTCCTCAAAGCAGCGAGACCCGGCTAATCCCAGCAATCATTCAGCTTAAGGAGACTCTTCTTTCTTCCCAGAATGCACTGGGTATATGCATATTAGATTGAAAATGCAGATTAGAATATGCAAAAGAAGACTTTATGTACTATGATCCTTAGTGCTGGAAGCATCCCAATCTAGGAATGCTGCTTTCAACTAAACTAGAGGCCATACTTAAAGGGAACTAGTCCTGACCTTAATGCAAGCCGCATGATTAGTGTGACTGTTATTTTCTTTTACCATTAATCTATGACCAAGTGGTGTATACGGGGAAAAAAAGCAGGCTGGGCATTTCACACTGGGCACAGCCGGAAGGAGGGCACCATTGGGCTCTCTAATGCAGCGGACGGAGGTGCATTTTGTCACCCCCCCCCCCCTTAGTGGAAGTCAGCCATTCTCTGAACCGGCTGTCATGCTAACAGCCGGCTCAGAGAAGTTGCAACACGCAGGCTTCCAGTGATCAATTGTATTCGAGACTTTCAGATGTAAGTACAATTGAAACCCAGATTACTGTCACTTCCATGTCAGGGCGACATCAGCAGCATTATCAGGTAATCTGGTCACGCTTCTGATGTCCCTTGCTACTGCAGCAAAGGTGCACACAGCATTGGTGGTAAGTTCTTCAGTGGAGCTGAAGATACCTCATTCTCTGACACAGAATGAAGAGTGAGGGGAAGATGGGTGCTCATACAGAATAGGGAGTGAGGGGGGAGGTTTCAAGACACATTTTGGAAAGCAATGGAGGGGAAGAGTGCGGGCAGTATGGCGAGCAAGGTTGGGATTTATGAGGACATAGTATGGTGTCTGAGGGGGGATGGGTGCAGACACAGTATGCGGAGCAAGGGGGGATAGGTGCAGACAGTATGGAAGGGAGAGGGGGAACATATGTAGACACAATATTGGAAGTAAGGGGGAATGGATGAGTGTGGACACAGTATGGTGAAGAAGATGGAATTCTGAAGCTGAGTTCGAGCTGTGGATGTGGAAAGTCATCATGGTGTCTGGACAAGATGAGGAAAAGAAAGAGAACAACTTCGATCAGAGACAAAGTTATCTATAAGGAACCTGAATGTAAATGTTTATATGTGATACTGACTAATTCTCATCAGTTCCTCTATGGTCCATAGTCTGATGATGACTGGTAAGGAAATATTGGGAGTTGTTCATATAATTGTTCAGGACATACTGAGAGTTGTAGGTTCAGGCAACACAAATGCAAATAGATCTGACCGGACAATACAATTGATGTACTATGTACTGATGGTAGTACTGGTCATGTATTCCAGTACTGATGAGGGTTGTGATGCTGTGTTTCTGGTGATGTATTCTGTGCTGTTATTAAGTCTGATCTTGTACACATATAACAATCTGTAACTTTGAGATTACATGATACATGGCTATGTTAATAAAGTATTGCACCATCTAACAAGTTAAGTGTTACTATGTGTTTATGCATGTTAGGAGCAGTAAAGGAGTTGTTTAAATTTTGGATGAATTCTCACAGCACACACCCTGCACGCTGTCAGGATTCTATGGTGCTGGCAGTGAGAGTGTCAGGTCAGAAAACCACACCTATGCGACTTACGTACATGCTGTTATGTACCAACTAGACATGCCTGGTGTCACGATCCTCTCTGCTTGAGACATTTGACAGGCTAAGGCCACGCACATTAAACAAGTTTTTTTTCTTTTGACACACAAGAGGTTACTATCAAATTTTGTTGCAGGAGCAGATTCTGCAAGTCAGCACAGTTATTCCTGCTGATGCCCAGTTCCTGTCTGGATAAAAACCCTCTGCTTCCTACAGGGGGTGCAGGTTATTCAGGATCATTCTGGAGCTGGGCTCAGAGGTGGTTGGACGCATTGCTTGCTGCTGCTGTTGTCTGGTGCTCTATTGTGTGGAAGTATTACCCTGGTGTTGGTACTTTCCCTTTACCCTTCTCGGTACCTGTACACTGCTGTGTGTTTCCACTTTTTTTGAGAGTTGTTATTACCCCCCCCCGTATGTTGTTCATATAGGTGGGGGTTTTGGGGGTTCTCCAGCCCAGTCTGTCCCCTTAGGTAGTGGGAGTGGAGGGGACACTACCATCAGGGCCAGGACATGAGATAGGGAGAGGCTGGGGGGCTCAGACGTCACTACCTTCAAGCAAAAGTCTGGGTTGAGGGCAAGCCCAGGGTACTTCCCTAGCCTGAAGGTAAGCAGCAGGGGCCCCACCTTCCACTCACTCTCCCAATCCCATCACACAGCTGTGACACCTGGTCTCACGCATTACAAGGGAATTGAGTGAGGCTGGACATGTCTGGTTGGAATGTGGCTGGAAGTATGCAAATCATATTCTTGCACTCACATGACCTTGCCGTCAGCACGGGAGAATCAGAAAAGTGTGCATTGCATGTGTTGTGACAACTCAGAAGTCTGCAGTCATCTAGCATCACTGCAAACTTTCATCACAAACCTGGACAAGCCCTTTAATTATAAAATTATGCACTGTAGCATGCTTATAACTAACAGCGTGTAATATGCTCACTGTAAGGATTCAGCTCTGCTTCCAGGTTGCAGCAGTCATCACATGGCCATTTCACTTATATGCAATTTTCATAAAGCAATACCATAGTAAAGGAGCAACTGGCAAAATTGGGGTTCTCATATGAAGCAAAGCCTGTGGATGAGGATTACAGCGGGATCAAGATGGTAGTTACAAGGGCTTTCAGCATGCACCCCACTACCATGGTTAACCATGGGCTCCTGCGAGTATCCTGTACAAAAGATAACAGCTCAGCGACCACTACAGGAGAAATGTGGTATTACATGCTGCAAATTTCCAATGCCTTGAATTTGTGAATATTGTAGAGTATGCTAAGTTCTGTAAAGAAGGATTCTGATTGAGACAGTTATATTGTCCATAATCCTTAATCTTTATTAATATTACATTGCAAAGATCTTTATCTATTTAAAGAAAAAAAAAATCTAAAAAATGAAAACACCATCCATCCAATCTGTCTGTCTATCCTTTTTTTATTGATTGATATTAGGGATGATCAAATACCTCAAATATTCGGCTACACCCATATTCGACAAATAGGTCGCTGCTATTCGACTATTTGCGAATATTCAATGCGCAATGTAAGTCTATGGGAAACCCGAATAGTTGCCGAATAGTAACTATTCGGGCTTACCTTAGACTTACATTGGGCATCGAATATTCGCATAGCGGCGACCTATTTGTCAGATATTCACGAAGCTGAATATTGCCAAATATTTGTGATATTTGATCATCCCTAATAGATATCTAGTCTTCTGTCCACTCTGATAATATTTTCTTGAATTTCTTAAATGCATAAAGTGAAATTGAAAGAGCAATTTAAAGGCAGAGGATCTGACACAAGTATTCACCATTCCTTAATCGACAGTGACAGGGAACATGACATTATATTTTATTTTTCTAACACTTCATTGAAAGACTTCCTTGGCAAGCCATTAGGATTTTAATCTGATTTGTGAATTTCCTTTAGGATTAGTCGGAAACTGAAATCTTTGTTATGTTGAAATGCGAGAAGTTTTTGGAATCTATACCTTCCAGGAATAAGAAAGACATTCCACCTCGTTGAGATATTTCACTAATGAAATGAAAAAAATAAATATTATTTTCATATGTTAATTCAAACTATATCAGGGATTGTTCAATATATAAATCAACCCTTCTCCACCCAGCCATTTTCCATGTTTTCATTCTTGTTTTTTCCTCCCCTTCTAACTTTTTTATTTTTCCGTGAACATAGCTGTATGAGGTTTTCTTTTTTGCGGTACAATTTATAATTTTGAATGACATCATTAATCTTACCATATATTATACTGGAAAACAAGAAAAAAAATCCAAGTGCTGTGAAATTTTTAAAAAAAGTGCAATTCCATTTATGGTTTTTGGGTTTTATATTTACCATGTTCACTATATGCTAAAACTTCCCTGGCGTTATGATTCCCCAGGTTAGTATAAGTATGCAGATATCCAAATAGAAAAACCAGCATCTGCAAATTTTCATAAAATCTTCATTTTATTTGATTCCGTAGAAAAATTAAAAACAGACACAGGTCAGTCCCCATCTACGCGTTTCAAACAATGATGCTCTTAATCATGATTGGGCGAGTGCGCCGACGGGAGTGGAGAATGACACGCTCCCCCCATGCTGGTGCATGTTAAATCCCTCTGTCAGAGATCGACATCGGGATTAACTGTTTAACAGCCGCGAGTGCATCAGAGATTACATGAGCCGTCATGTTTGGGGAATGATGCGCGCTCGGTATGTGAGCCCGCATCAAAGGCAGGGACATTTAACTTTACATAATATGGCCTGAAGGGGTTAATGTAATTTTATTGTTTAAAAAGTTATTATTAAAATCAGAAGGTTAATGATATGAGGAAAACTCACTCATCATATCAGCCTCAGGTATAAAGCATACAAATCTTTAAACTTTAGACCTTTTAACATCCGCTATGTGAGGCCAGCAGATAATAATCTACATTGAGCTCAAAGTTATGATTTGTTTTTACTGTTTGTATTCACTGTTATAGTGTGGTATCCATAATACTACACTAAGAGGCTTTTATATTCTTTTTTTGTCAAGTTATTCTAGTAAAGAGATGTCCAGAGTGTGCATTTCTCATCTACATCAGTGTTTTTATCCTTAGCCTTTACGGTCATCATAAAAATCAAAAGTGCATTAAAACATTAAAAAATGTAATGCTAATGAATTACATTTCATAGCATTGATGAGGCATGGTGAATTTCAATATGCCCAATTGTTTGTTGTCAAGGGAGAGGTGTCTGGCAGTGATTTGCTTAAGCCCTGGTCACACATAGCGATGTCGCTAGCAATCTCGCTATGTGTGACACATAGCAGCAACCGCCCCCCCCGCTGCGATATCACCGATCGTACCTGAATGTCCTGATTCATTTTTTGATCATTGGTGTCCCGCTGGGCAACTTGCATCGCTGTGTTTTTGCTTTGACTTTTCAATGCCCGTCAGAATAGCTGCTGTGTGACAGGGTCCCAACAACTGCCGAGGATCGCCGTATCATTGCTGCGTCGTTACTTAGATCTGCCTGTTTGACAGCTCTCTAGCGACCATGTAGCGACGCACCAGCAATCCTGACCAGGTCGAATCGTTGTCGGGATCGCTGGAACGTCGCTATGTGTAACGGGACCCTTATCGCAACCAGAACAGAAAGCCCTAGTGCTTGTTTGCCCTCACTATCCCTTTAGATGACCTTTGTGCCAACCTTCCTGATGGTAACATTGCAGTGGCATTGAAGATCTTCACATATTATTAAAGTGCTTAACTTTCTAAAGGAAATTTTTAGCAAGCACTACAGCTTGAGAGAATGTTAAGAGAAGCAAATGAGTAGCTAGTTGACACGTGACCGCAATTATGCAAATCATGGGATTGTGGTCATGCTATGACTGTTTAAACGGCAAATAGCACTAAATCCTCCAATTGTACACACTAGTAGGATTCAGCAAACTGCAGTCACTACTTGCTGAAAATTTCACCATCATTGGACAACCACTTTGACCTTGTGCCCATGTGGCCTTTTTTTTTTTGCGTTGTTTTTCGATCATTTTCCTTGATTTTTTTAATCAATAAAAGCAAGGACAAAGCATCCCAGCAAAGTCTATGAGAATCGTGACTTGCTGTGCACACGCTGCTTCTTTTTTTTCTTGCAGATTTTGTTGATGAGCAAAGAAGCAGCATGTCAATTGTTTTTTTTTTCTTCGTTTCTATAATCCCCCGAAGTGCTTTATCACTATAGTGGATTATATCCCAGCACTTTGCCTCACACACCATGCATCATACAGCATGGTGTGTGAGGCTCTCCCTAGCTCAGTAACCCGGGATCATCATGGTGATGACTAGTGATGAGCCACCCCCCTAGTGTTCAAGTTTGGTACGGTTCATTGAATGGCAGGTGTGTTCATCGAACGTTCGACGAACGCCTTCAAACCCCATTGAAAACAATGGCAGGCAAACACAAACACATACAAACACATAATACATATACACATACAGTTAATAAACATTGCCATTATACTTACAGGTCCTCGCGATGCGTCCTGCAGACTTTGTCTCCCGCTACTTCTCCTTATGATCATCGCTGTGCCCTCCCGGTAACCAGCACTGATGATAGGACCTTCCGTAACGTCATAGCATGTGACCAGTCACGTGTGTATTATCTCATTGGCTACAGACTGGTCAAATGGCTATGACATCATACTAGGTCCTGTCAGTGCATCTCTCCGGTACGCGGTGCTCGTTTGAGCATCTGTGTGTACTGGCGAGATGCTCTGGCACATGGTTGGCTCCCCATCCCTGCATGTCGGCACTCTTTACAGAGTCAGCCCACATGCAGGGACTGGATGCCACAGCCGGTGAATAGCGGCGCCGGGAATCAGGTGATCGGAGATCACCGTTGCTATAGTAACCCGCCTGTCAGGTTACTATTGCAACTGTGGCAGCGGTGACGTCACCGCTTACCAACTCGCAGCCTCTGCTCACTCATTGAGTGATTAGACTGCACAGGAGCAGCAGAGTTCTTCCTCCCATGCAGTGCTGTCTGATGTAGCAGAGCTGCATGGGTTGAAGGAGAAAGAAGACAGAAGAGCAGGATCGTGGAGAGGTGAGAGGGAGTAGTAAACATGGAGTCTCTAAGTGTGTCTGTGTATTTATTTCTATTAAAGTATTTTTTCTCTGTGTGGTGTCTTTTTTTTAACCCTTGATTGGAGGTTCTTAATGCCCGGGTCAAACTTGCCTGACATTAAGAATCTCTGGCTTAATACTACCTAGTAAAACAAAGCTAGTATTAACCCCTTATTACCCAGCAAGCCACCCGGCATCAGGGCCGCTTGAAGAGTTGGATACAGCGCCATAAGATGTCGCTTCTATGAAAGCGCCATTTTCTCGGGCGGCTGCGGACTGCAATTTACAGCAGAGGGGCCCACAAAGCTCGGGCCAACCTGTGCTGAAGATTCCAATCCCCATCTGCCTAGTTGTACCTGGCCGGACACAAAAATGGGGCGAAGCCCATGTCGTTTTTGTTTTTTTTTAATTATTTCATGAAATTCATGGAATAATTAAAAAAAGGGCTTCCCTATATTTTTAGTTCCCAGCCGGGTACAAATAGGCAGCTGGGGGTTGGGGGCAGCCGTACCTGCCTGCTGTACCTGGCTAGCATACAAAAATATGGCGAAGCCCACGTAATTTTTTTTGCGGGGGGGGCAAAAAACTCCTGCATACAGTCCTGGATGGAGTGTGCTGAGCCTGTAGTTCTGCAGCTGCTGTCTGCTCTCCTGCATACACTAGTGAATAGAGCATGCTGAGCCTTGTAGTTCTGCTCCCCCTGTCTCTCCCTCCAGCATACAGTCCTGGATGTAGGATGCTGAGCCTTGTAGTTCTGCAGCTGATGTCTGCTCTCCTCCATACAGACAGACAGCAGCTGCAGATCTACAAGGCTCAGCATACTCCATCCAGGACTGTATGCAGGAGTTTTTGCCCCCCAAAAAATGACGTAGGCTTCGCCATAATTTTGTATGCTAGCCAGGTACAGCAGGCGGCTATGGGCTGCCCCCAACCCCCAACTGCCTTTTTGTACCCGGCTGGGAACCAAAAATATAGGGAAGTCCTTTTTTTTTTAAATTATTTCACGAATTTCATGAAATAATGAAACGTGGGCTTCGCCCAATTTTTGTGTCCAGCCAGGTACAACTAGACAGCTGGGGATTGGAATCCGCAGCGCAGGGTGCCCAAGCTTTCTGGGCACCCCCGCTGCGAATTGTAGTCCGCAGCCACCCCAGAAAATGGTGCTTTCATAGAAGCGCCATCTTCTGGCACTGTATCCAACTCTTCCAGCTGCCCTGGTGACGGGTGGCTCGCTGGGTAATAATGGGGTTAGGGCTAGCTGTATATTATCAACTGGCCCTAAGACCGAAGTTCATGGTGTCATGCCAATATTAGACATGGCCACCATGAATTTCTAGTACAGATAAAAAAAAACACAACACACAGAAAAATATTTTTATTAGAAATAAAACACAATACAATTAGTGACTCCATCTTTATTGAAATATAGAACCTCCCTCTGTAGTAATCCTGGGTCAAGGGTCCCACGCTGTTCAATCCAGATCCAATATCATCTTATCAGTTTGCTGGAAGGCAAAGCGATCAGATAATGTGTCAGGTTCAAGGGCCTGAATCACATGACACATCAGCTGATTGTATAAACGGCTTTTATACAATCTGCTGATGCATCAGTGCAAAAAAAACCCAAACTACACACTTCTGTGCAGACTCCTGTCCGACAGGACAGTAAAAAGCCGGCCTCACCGCTCGAGTTACAGTGTCAGCTAATTCCCTCAGGTGACCTCATCAGCTGATCATCGCCAGGTCTGAGAGAGAGAAGAGAGAGAGGAGAGAGAAGAGAGAGAGAAGAGAGGAGAGAGAGAAAGAGAAGAGAAAGAAGAGAGAGAAGAGAGAGACAGAAGAGAGAGGGGAGAGAGAAGAGAAGAGAGAGAGAGGGGAGAGGGAGAGAGAAGAGAGAGATAGGAGAGAGAGAGGAGAGAGAGATTAGAGAGAGAGGAGTGAGAGAGAGAAGAAAGAGAAGAGAGAGGAGAGATAGAGGAGAGAGAGAGAGAGGAGAGAGAGGAGTGATAGAGAGAAGAGATAGAGAGGAGAGAGAGGAGAGAGAGAAGAGAGAGAAGAAAGGAGAGAGAGAGAAGAGAGAGAGAAAGGAGAGAGAAGAGAGAGAGAAGAGAGAGAGGAGAGAGAGAAGAGAGAGAAGAGAGGAGAGAGAGAAGAGAAAGAGGAGAGAGAGAGAAAAGAGAGAGAAAAGAGAGAGAGAGAGACATGCAGGCACTACCGCCTCCATCATCATCCCCGCACACACCCCGACACTACCGCACTCATCAACACCGCACACAACACCGCACACATCATCATCCCCGCACACACCCTGGCACTACCGCACTCATCATCATCCCTGCAAACACCCCGACACTACCGCACCCATCATCATCCCCGCACACACCTCGACACCCCGAATTTGGGATGAGCCGGATAGAGTCCCGGGACTCTCACATCTAATGGATGCGGCAATTCCGGGCGGCTGCTGGCTGATATTGTTAGGGTGGTGGGCTCCCCATAACGTGGCGCTCCCCATCCTGACAATACCAGCCTCCAGCCATGTGGCTTTATCTTGGCTGGTATCAAAATTGGGGGGACCGCAGTTTTTTTTTTTATTATTTATTTATTTTACTGCACGATATAGACACGCCCGCCGGCGGCTGTGATTGGTTGCAGTGAGATAGCGGTCACTCAGCATGGGGCGTGTCTGACTGCAACCAATCATGGGCGCCGGTGGGCGGGGAAAGCAGGGAATACCAGATTGAATAATGAGCGGCAGCCATTTTCAAAAGAGGAAAAGCCGCCGGAGCTTTGTGACAGCCGTGCAGCTGATCGGTGAGTAGGAGAGAGAGCGGGACTGTGCTGGGGACGCAGGACGCATGCAAATACGCAACGAGCGCACATAGCCTTACTGTGAAAAGCCACGCTTTTGGTGATCGAACCGTTATCGTACGGTAACTCGAACGGTCGAACGTGAAGCAAATCGTTCGAGTTCGTCGAACGACTCGAACACCGCCCAAAACCACTTGAATTTGAAAATGGCGAACAGTTCACTTCGAACATTGCTCATCTCTAGTGATGACCAAGGGTAACTATGGCAGTGTTCGGGTCCTTGTGATCGCATTTCAGGGACCCAATCATGAGGGAGAGGTAAGCGATCTCTTACTCTGCCTTCTTAATGCAGTGATCGCACTAATCGCAGCATTCAGGGGGGTTAAACTGCAGGGAGTGGCGTAGGCACCGCTCCGGGCAGTAAGAGCCGGGTCCCAGCTGTAACATCAGACAGAGACCTGGCAGCAACCACAGGGGTACAGTGCCTGAACCGCAGCAATTGCCATGATTATAAAACACACAAAAAGAAGTATGGAAAAAACAGTGAAAAAACACAATAAGAAATGCGCGTTTTTCAGCTGCTTTTTTCCTGACAAAACATGCTTTTTTAGGTGCAGATTTTCTGCACATAAAAATGCAACGTGGGCACACAACCAAAGACTCAGTGACAATGTTTTTTCTTTTCAAATCCTTTTTGCCTCATGTCCCCACTGTACCATACATACACCGTTTAATGTCAATTCAATCTTCTAGTCTAAGGAGTTTTTTTTATGACAGCACAATATTTACAGTAAGTTCAATTTAATCTATTTAACTACTATGTAAAAGTCTGAGGCTTAAGTGACTTTCACAATGTTCTTGTATCCAAAATAATTGATATTCTATGCATCTCTCTAAACCATAATGATGGTCTCGAAACAAAGTGGAACTGTCTTGTGGATTTATTTCTGCCTCTATAATTAGACATTACCATGCTTTGAATGCCAGAGAAGTGATGTGAGGTGCTGTCATATAAATTGCAGTCTCTTCCATTGAGTTGTCATTAAGCTAAACTGCATAGCACCCACTGTCTGATCAGTTGACCCAAAATCCTCCTACACAAAAATTTGATACCATCTATCAATCTATGGGATTACTCGGCTGCAAAGATTATCAATGAGTAAAACCTATTAAGAAATTCACAATGAGTCTTATTGACGTTCTTATTCACATTAGGAATGCTGAAGTCTCCCATAATTATCACCTTACTGCTTCCTGACAACCCAGTCATTTGTGATTTTCATTACTAATACCCATTCAACATAAATTTTCAATTACTCATCCCAACTGTGGAGGCCAAAAGAATATACTAATATCCCACACCCCTTTTCTTATCCAAACACCTCTTTAATTTCTTATTATAGGAGAGTACATAATGCATGGAAATATCATTTTATATATATATATATATATATATATATATATTTTTTTTTTTATATATATATATATATATATGTATATATATATATATATACACATACAGTGTATATATGTATATATATATATATATATATATACACATATATATATATATATCAGAGATGGATCTAGCTGCTCTTACTAATTCTCTCAATCTGCCACAAAAAACTACAGTTCCTACTTCATTCAGAGAAGCAGGGAAAGACACTAGCTTTCACGTGACCGTAAATATGAAAACGGGATGTCATGTGATGACTGACTATGCAGTATATTGCATTGTTTGAACAATCTATGCTGCAGTATCATAAGCAGCACATTTCAGAGCTGATTTCTCTTTGATCCATAGAGGTATCAGGAACTTTACCAATCAGCAATTGCAATGGGGTATAACATATAGAAACAAAAGAGATAGCTGCTCCTCAAGCACTATGGCTCCTTTCCAGGTATTTTTTGCCAAACTGACAGTATGGGAACTGTCAAATGTTCTAGTGCAAGTGCTTCACAATTGATGTAATCTTACCATGATTCCAACAGAAAGGTTGAAGGGTGTGTAGGGGAGTGCAACCCCTACTAAAGATGTTGCTTTACTGTGACTTTAAGACTTTGCTATACTGTGACTTTAAAAGACTGCTCCCCTGCAGAGCACAATGGAATATCCCGCGTCTCCCCTGCTGCTGTGTTTGTTTGGTCTGCCCTGAGACAAATGCAAATCAGGAGAATGAAGCCTTGGAAGGTAGCGCAATAGGGTCTTACCAGATAAAACAACGAGCAGTGGAATATACGTAAACTCACCAATAAGGGTTGTGACAGTCACAACTCCTATAATTGCGTAGTACACAGGTGAGACAGCTGCAGCCTAAAAGGATTCAATTGGATATATATAGGAAGAAACACGGCGAGACACCCGGTTTTTTCCTATATATATCCAACTGAGACAAATGCAGGGAGAAGCAGGAATTAACAGACCAAGGGAGAGAGTTCCAGGACGTGCAGAGGGACGCACACAGGAAGGAGTCTGTGCAGTGGCTGTGCCAATGGTTTGAGTAGCTCCTGTATCTCTGTGAGAAGGAGCTGAGAGAGTTACGGGTGGCCCGGGGTAATGCTCGCCTGAGAGAGATGGTATCCGGCTTGTTAGCAGACGCCGCCTGGATGAGCCCAGCTGTCCTGTGAATTGAGTGAAGTGTGCACCAACGTACCATCAAGCCTCAGAGCGGACCGGTCCTGCGAAAGTATCGTGAGTGGACACCCAGGTGCGGTGGTTAAGGAACTATATTAGGCCTCTGTAGTTAGAGTGCTTTAGCCGCACAATCTTTTTAGAGGAGATAAGTTACAATAGAGAACAGATTAACAGATTGTTGTACGTTATAGATACATGTCACTGAACTGCTGGTGAATATATTGTTGTTGGTTGTTATAGTTGTGGTGACCTGGGTAGTTGCTTCAGCTCTGCTCTCCATTGCGGTGGGCTCTCGGTTCATCGCTTCATGTGCATGAGATAAAGGACTGTTATTTGCCCGTAAAAATTACAGATCTTTCAAATAGACATTGCATGGTTTTGTAGCCAAGCCTCATTTATGTGAATACACTTATGGGCCTAAGGTGTATTGTCGGACACAACTTATGGACCAGAGTAGCTCTGTTCTAGAGGAAAAAAACGTTATGAATCTTCATGTAATGCTGTAATATTTAACACTTGCATAAGTTTCATACACTTCCTTGGAATGGGAAAACCATAAATAATGTTCCTTAACCGGCCATAACAAAGGAAGAAGCTGTCTCACTTGTTGAACAAAAGGAAGACTATATCATATATTTTTTCATTGCAGAGCCTATCTCACAAACATCTTCGAGACCGGGCAATTCCAGTAACATTTAGAAACTTTGATATATGGTATAAGATGCTGAGGTTAAGCCTTGTAAGATGGATCTTGTTAGCATTATATAAGCAATCCCATTACTGCACTTATGTAAAATATACACTTTATAGAATGATGACATTTTTCTAGATGCAGGTTTAGATTTTGCCGTTATTATTGAACGGCCCCATTATGAAGTCTGTATTATTTCCACAGAACTCTATGGCGCGCCGAGTCAGAAAACAGGTGTTAGTTAATGTTTATTTTTTTCTGAGCTCATAAATTGTGACGGCCTGGCTCCCAGAATGCAAGATCACAAAAAGAGTGTTGTATGTTAACTCCAAATACAAGACCATAATGTATGCCAGGTGACATATTTATCAGCAGGCTGTCACACAACCATGGCAAAGGCTGGCTGGACAAACCCTGGCCGGGCATCTTTGAACTATTTCTTTGGCCACAATAAGCACATTCTAATTCCAGGTGGATCCTATTACTAAATAATTATATTTGATGTCTAGTAATTCCCTGTATTTACATGCCACCTGCAATGGGACCGAATCATGTTCCCCTCTAATACCTCAGTACAGATGATGATTTTTCAGAAATATTCACAGATCTCCTTGTCTCCTCTGCAGATGCAAAGGAAGATTCTTACAAACGGCAGAACCTTCTACGCAGACCCGGTATGGAAATGTGAAGGACCTATAGAGCTTTACATGCCAATCAGAATGTATTTATCAGAACTTTTCACTATACGACAACCACCATCTCAATTTATATATATTTACACAAAAAAACTGTAATAGTTTTCACCTATTTATTATCTAATCAACATTGGTGTTAGATATGGAAGTCTGCTGTGTGAACAGAACCTAAGCCTTTCATAACTTAGCTTGGATTGCTCTGATGGATTTGTCATGAACAGAATCTACCAAACCCAGATAGGTCCTTTATAAATATATGGGATCTATCAGGAGGTAATGACTGATCAAATAACAGGCGCTCAATGCACATTTGACGTTGACAAACAGCTCAATACTAAAGATGAGTGGACCCTTTGAAGTTCGGTTGGGCGGCTTCATCCGGACTTTAGATAAAGTTCGGTTCGGGACCCAGACTTGACTTGAACCCTAAATGAAGTTACTAATTTGGCAGTTCGGGTCTCCACACACATATAGTCAGCCATAAACAGATTACTTCCAAGGGTAGGTGGGTGAGGTTTTTCCATTTTTTTTGTTTGATGCACACTATATCCGAAAACGCTGTTGTTAACCCCAGTGCGAGCCGTTAAAACACTGCAAGCAGCTCATACCGGGCTGATTACCAAGCGTACCTGAGCACAGTCAATGGTGTTCATACATAAAGCACTCAAACTCCTAATCTGAACTCTGCTTTTTTTTTCTAAAGTCTGTCTTTGGTACGAACCCTGAACACCGAACCTCGGGTTCACTCATCTTCACTCAATGCGCCTTCATACCTACTTGTTTTTTTTATTTATCCCCATCCTCCTCTTCCTTGACTGACAGCTGTGGCTTGACAAGAGCCAAAAAATGAAGGCCATAAATGCAAAGCCTAGGGTGCATCAAGTACCTGTGTTTGGTTTGAATACCATTTTGTCATGACAGATTCCCTTGAAATTGAGGCATAGCAGGCTTTTGTCTGAAATTTAGTATACCAGATTATTGTTGCAATCAAACTTACAAAACCCTTAAAGGGACCAACCATCAGGATTTTCATACATATAGTAAAGCTAGTGCTATACTGGCACTGGGATGATGAATTTAAGCATACATTTTGTTCAGAAATTGGATTTTTTTATTTCAGAAATATGTGCAAGTAAAGATCCAGCAATGCACTGCTATTTGATTGACAAGTGCAACAGGAAGGGAATATCTGGGTCGGTTCTTGTTATCTATTCCCACCCTGTCTGCCTGCCTGCCTTTCCTCCCCCTGTCTCCATCATAAACGTTAATTTCGGCCAAGACAGACAGGGGCGCGAATAGACACAAAGATTTGACCCACATATTCCCTTCCTGTTGCACCTGTCAATCAAATAGCAGTGCATTGCTGGATTTGTACTTGCACATATTTCTGAAATACAACATCCAATCTCGGAACAAAAGGAATGCTTACATTCATCATCTTAGTGCTAGTATAGCACTGGCTTTACTTTATATATGAAAATCCTGATAGTTGGTTCCCTTTAAGGTAGATGGGAAAATATGTGTGACCTGAGACTAAGACACATTCATGATACATTGGGTGCAGTTGCCAATTTTTCCCTTTTTATTTTTGAAGTCTGTTCTACTGCAAGAATATTATAAATGATCTGTCCTGTTCCCTATAGAATTAAAATTCCATTAGTCTTACACCTACCTATAGTAAATTTCCATTAGTCCTACATCCAATGTTCTGTAATTCCCGATAGTCCAACATCTGTGCAAGAAAGTCCCAATATAACTGGTTAAACTCATGGATCTAGAAAAGTATATCATATGCTATTATCTAATGAATAGTGTTATATGCCCCGAATTTCTCTTTGAAGCGTGTTTTATGGCAGAATTTGGGATGAATGAGCCTGAGATTTTTCACTTGAACATGAAAAGTGGTCTATCAGACATGCACAGAAATATAGGAAAACTTACGCTTTTCTTTTTCTGTCTCCACACCTTCACTGTCTGTGTCACTTGGAAGAGTCCATGGTTGACGGGAACCTTGAAGTTGTTCATAAGATTCCTCCTATATAAAAGAAAAATTACAAAAGTGCTAAAAGAGCTATGCTACTTTTTCAGTACAAATAAAAAGTAAATAACTAATTCTCACCAAAGCAAAAAGCCAGCAAACTTGTACATTGTGTATATAACATTAGACTCCAACCTTCAATAAGTCATAGATGGAAACAACTGCTATACAATTATGCATGACCAGCCATCATACCGCTCAGGAAGGAGATCGGTTCTGTGTACCATGTATGAATGTGCTTTGGTCAGACATGTACATATCAACCCAAGAAAAAAAGCAAAAGACCTTGTGAAGATGCTGGAGGAAGCTGGTAAGATTGTGTCATTATCCACAGTGAAACGAGTACAGTTTCAACCGCCACTCTGCCAGGAAAAAGTCATTACTCCAAAAGAAAGATAACAATCAGATTACTGTTTGCAAATGCACACAGAAACAAAGAACTTAATTTTTGGAGACATGTCCTGTGGTCTGACGCAACTAAAAGTGAACTGTTTGGCTCTAATGACCATCATTACATTTAGAGGAAAAATGGAGAAGCTTTAAAGTTTAAGAACACCATCCCAATTATTTAACACGGGGGTAACAGCATAATGTTATGGGGTTGTTTTGCCGCAGGAGGGATTGGTGCATGTCACAAACTACATGGCATCATGAGGAAAGAGGATTATGTGTCAATACTTAAGCAACATCTCAAGATATCAGCCATGAACTTAAAGCTTGGGCAGAAACGGGTCTTCCAAATAGACAATGACACAAAGCATACTGCCAAACTGGTTACAAAGTGGCTTAAGGATAACAAAAATCACAGTTTTGGAGTGGCCATCACAAAACCCTGATTTCAATCTTATTGAAAATGTATGGGCAAAGCTGAAAAGGCCGGTGCCAGAAAGGCGACCTACAAACATGGCTCAGTTACACCAGTTCTGTCAGGAGGAATGGGCCCAAATTCCTACCAACTATTGTGAGAAGCGCCTGGAAGGAAATCCAACATGTTTGACCCAAGTAAAACAGTTTAAAAGCAATGTTACCAAATACTAATGAAATGTAGGTATAGTACTCTTAAGGCTGCTTTACACCAGACAATCTATCGTGCGATAGATCGTCGGGGTCACGGTTTTTGTGACGCACATCCGGCATTGCTGGAGATGCCGGCCTGTGTGACACCTCCTAGCAACGCAGTATCGCTCACAAATCGTGAGTCGTGTACTGCTCGCTAGGTTCCATAATATCGTTTAATTTAGTTGTTCATCGTTTCCGGGGTAGCACACGCCGCTCCGTGTGACACCCCGGGATCTATGAACAGCAGCTCACCTGCGTCACGCGGCCGCCGCCGGCTATGTGAAAGAAGGAGGTGGGCGGGATGTTTACGTCCCGCTCATCTCCGCCCCTCCGCTTCCATTGGCCGGCGGCCGTGTGACGTCGCTGTGACGCCGAACGTCCCTCCGACTCCAGGAAGTGGACGTTCGCCGCCCACAGCGTGGTCGCACGAGAGGTAAGTACGTGTGACGGGGGTTACCGACTTTGTGCGCCACGGGCAGCGATTTGCCCGTGATGCAAAAAGGACGGGGGCGGGCACGATCGATTGTGAAATTGCACAATTGGTCGTACCGTGTAAAGCAGCCTTTAGTGTATGTAAACTTTTGACTTTGCAGAAAGTAATAAAAATGCCTTAAAGCATTCATTCTCTCTCTCTCTCTTATTATTCTGGCATTTGGCAAATATAAATAATTTTGGTTTCTAACGAGAACCTAAAAAGGGAAATATTCATTCTGATTTCATGTCAGATAGTGAGAAAAACCTGCAGATGTGTCTTTTTAACTAGCGTATGTAAACTTTTTTGTTTCAACTGTATGTATTTGAGTGATTTTGAATTTAAGAATGATAGATTATCTGAATTATGCTGTAGTTTACACTTTTTATGATTTCCAATTAATGGGGCTTTTAGAAAGATTTACCTCATCTATCATAGACATTTTTGTGGCAGACAACCAAAAGTTGGAGATGAAATAGGACATGAGTCTGAGCCAGACGACAATTTGCATGTTTAAGGGCCTTGAAACATTTGCATGTGTGTGTTCTATCTAATCTTTAAATGAGATCTTGGCATCGGCTTTAAAAAATAATTACATTTATTTTTATCTCAGCGGGAAGGCGCGGAGGAGTCGATCCAGGAATTCCACATTTCAAACCTTAAGCTAACATGATATCGGCATTTTTATGCAAATCAAATTTAAAATGTTGCTGCTTCCTATAGCTAAATGCAATCAGTTTCTAAGTGTTTTGGGATGGTCAAAGACATAAACAGTATCTCAAGTATGAAATAAGACTGTGGTTTATTAGTGAGTTCTGGTTCATTGATAGGTCAGTAACTAAGAATTTCAAGAAAATGTAATTATCTGCCAGAAATATTTATTTATTTATTTTTTAATTTTTTTTATAAACTTGCCCAGAAAGCTATTTTTGTGTATAATGTATGTAAAATAGTTACATATATATTCTATGAATTAAATATTTAAAGTAAAAAAAGAACATTATCCAAAATTTTCTTGCAGAGTCAGCCGTCAGGTGAAGACAGTTCATGTCTTAGCTAAGATCTGACCACAGTAGAAAAAAGTTTTAAAAAAGTTCAGCTTCGCAATAATGTTGTAAAAATAAAAACAACCTATAATGCTGGTCTACACGTGAAGAAAAATGTTGTTGTATTTTTGGTGATTTTACGCAAATACAAAGTGGTAATGTAAGGGGGTACAGGCTCAGCCACTGCCGCAGAGGTGACAGAACTATGTGTATTTATGTATTTATGGTTGATAAAATCGTTGCAAGAGGTTGTATGGACACTAGGTGGCAGCCTGGCCTAGTGTAGTGACTGCTTCCCTGGGCTACTGGTTAGGAAGGGGTTTGTAGCAGGGAGGATGGCAGGTTATAAAAGGGCAAAGCAGGAGGAAGAGGATAGGAGAGTCCCCAGGAAAGTGAGAAGTAGCCCAAAAATATCAATTCGTACTGACCCTCAGGGTCAAACCCACAGCAGGTCTGAAAATAATTGCATTCCCCGCTGAGGAGGAAGTAGTCAGGACGGTGGGAGTAGCGGCTGTACCTTGGAAGAATTTTTCCAACGAGTCCCCTCGTTTCAAGTTGACGGTAAGTGTGCCCCAATAATAGGGTGGGAGCCAATGGTGGAGCAGAGAGTGAGCCTGCCGTGGATGGCGAATGTCAGTGCAGAGGATGAGGGGCCAAGTGGAGCTTACTGATTCCCAGGTACCAGGGGAGCAGTTGGCTGGAAAATTATAAGACATAGTGAAGACCAAAGGGAACCCCACTGCGCTCAGAAGCAGCACCCTAAGGGTGCGGGATAATGATGATGACACTGTACAGAAGTTATCAAGTAAAGTTGCAAAGTTTGGAAAGAAACCCCCTGTATCCAAGTTATTGACTCTGCGGGTGAATGGACTTATAAATGTCCACTGTAGTGGTGACTGGGGATTGAGGGGTTAATGTCCCGCTGCGCTCCGGCCTAGTAACCCCTGTGACGATGGCTACTGCAGTCCCCACTAGCCACCCTTACACTAATTCCAGATTTGAAGTAAAAAAATGTATAATATGTCAATCATTTTCTCAAATGTGCAATGTTTGATTATGGCCTTGTGCACACGCTGTGGTTTTTGATGCATTTTTTTATGCAGTTTTTCAAAATCTACATGCCTCTCCTGACAGCAATAAAGTCTGAGATTTGTGAAGTGCTTTGCCAATGCTGCAGGGTTTTTTTTCCTTGCAGATTTTGATGCAGAAAAAAATCTGCCAAAGGTCAATTATTGGTCCGGATTTGCAGCGTTTTTTCACCCTTTGACTTTAATGTTTTGATGAAAAATGCTTCAAATCCGCAGGTGAGGTCCCACAGTGAATTTTTGGTGCGGTTTTGCTGTGCTTTTTAACGCAAAAAAATGCATGGGTTAAACAGGATGTGATGTGATTAGAAGCAGGACTATGGAAATTCAAACAGGAGAACAGTTAAAATAGGAAATGACATCAAGAAAGCTTTTTTTTTTTTTACTTTTTATTAATTAACCCAGCTTCATGGACACTCATTTACTTATTGCATGCAAAAAAAAACCGCACCCCCCAAAAAAACCCCTGCAAAAAACGCATCAAAAACCACACCAAACCCGCATGTGTTTTTTGGTGCGTTTTTCTGCTACAAGGTGCGGATTTGGTGCAGATATTTTCTGTACTGAATGTTCAGCGTGTGCACATAGCCTAAAGGTTTTAGCGTCGCCTATCAGGAGTAATAAAAATTTGTTATGGCCATAGGATTTCCTGTTACCCGACAGATCTGTACGTCTTGTAGCAGGTACGACATTTAAACATATGTGCCCGGAAATAGAAGCTACTATCTAGGACGCCTTTGTTTGGCTGTTTGTACAATTGCAGCAGCCTTAAGGCCCCGTCACACTAAGCAACATCGCTAGCAACATCGCTGCTAACGAACAACTTTTGTGACGTTGCTAGCGATGTTGCTGTGTGTGACATCCAGCAACAACCTGGCCCCTGCTGTGAGGTCGTTGGTTGTTGCTGAATGTCCTGGGCCATTTTTTAGTTGTTGCTGTCCCGCTGTGAAGCACAGATCGCTGTGTGTGACAGCGAGACAGCAACAACTAAATGTGCAGGCAGCAGGAGCCGGCTTCTGCGGAGGCTGGTAACCAATGTAAACATCGGGTAACCAAGAAGCCCTGTCCTTGGTTACCCGATATTTACCTTTGTTACCAGCCTCTGCCGCTCTCACTGTCAGTGCCGGCTCCTGCTCTGTGCACATGTAGCTGCAGGACACATCGGGTTAATTAACCCGATGTGTGCTGTAGCTAGGAGAGCAGGGAGCCAGCGCTAAGCATTGTGTGCTGCTCCCTGCTCTGTGCACATGTAGCTGCAGTACACATCGGGTTAATTAACCCGATGTGTGCTGCAACTAGGAGAGCAAGGAGCCAGCGCTAAGCAGTGTGCGCTGCTCCCTGCTCTGTGCACATGTAGCTGCAGGACACATCGGGTTAATTAACCCGATGTGTGCTGTAACTAGGAGAGCAGGGAGCCAGCGCTAAGCAGTGTGCGCTGCTTCCGGCTCTGTGCACATGTAGCTGCAGCACACATCGGGTAATTAACCCAATGTGTGCTGTAACTAGGAGAGCAGGGAGCCAGCGCTCAGTGTGCGCTGCTCCCTGTTCTCTGCACGTGTAGCTCCGTGCACTGGTAACCAAGGTAAATATCGGGTTGGTTACCCGATATTTACCTTAGTTACCAAGCGCAGCATCTTCCACGCGGCGCTGGGGGCTGGTCACTGGTTGCTGGTGAGCTCACCAGCAACTCGTGTAGCGACGCTCCAGCGATCCCTGCCAGGTCAGGTTGCTGGTGGGATCGCTGGAGCGTCTCAGTGTGACATCTCACCAGCAACCTCCTAGCAACTTACCAGCGATCCCTATCGTTGTTGGGATCGCTGGTAAGTTGCTTAGTGTGACTGGACCTTTATACTAAGTCATTAGATATCATTATTTGATCATTAGCACTTGCACTTTATTGGAGGTTTATTTATCTTTGCATACTTAGAAATAGACTTAACCGTTCTATGGCCTTTAAAACAACTTGTCTGCAATAGTAGCGCCGTTGTATTACTTTAACAACTTTTACATTGATGTAGTAGATTTAAGTGTTCATCATGTTGATGTAGCTGTCCCAGACTGATTGGCACTCCCTGTTTTTTTGTTTATGTGGATCATTTCCTCTATCCTGATTATTTACAAAATAACTATTTAATAAACCTATCTATTCTTTGGACTTTTGAGTCAATTTTTCTTTCTTTCCCGGTTGTTACCGTATATGGAGGACTATGTGGGGCCCATTATTCTGCATGGAGGACTATATGGGACCCATTATTCTGTACAGAGGACTATGTGGGGCCCATTATTCTGTATGGAGGACTATGTGGGGCCCATTATTCTGTATTACCATGGAAAGTAGAGAATCAACGGCACATACCATCCGATTTCCAGAAAAAAAACAGATTATTTTATTGGTTCCAGAGGTGCACATAAAAGGCAAGAGGAGAGCTGGATGCGGGTCTCCTTAGGACGACGGCCGTTTCGTGCTGAATAGCACTTCTACGGGTGGACCCGTTGATTCTCTACTTTCTATGGTAATATAAGGAGACTTTGACTGGTATTTTAAAGTGCACCCATGACCAGCGCTATATTGGTAAAACAACCTGACCTAACCTCCTCCTTTTCGGCATTAATGCGGGACACAGTGTGATGGTGCGAGACCTTTTCTTCTTTTTGTGCCATTATTCTGTATGGAGGACTATGTGAGGCCCATTATTCTGCATGGAGAACTATGTGGGACCCATTATTCTGCATGGAGGACTATGTGGGGCCCATTATTCTGCATGGAGGACTGTGTGGCCCATTATTCTGTATGGAGAACTATATGGGTACCATTATTCTGTACGGAGGACTATGTGGGGCCCATTATTTTGTATGGAGGACTATATGTGTACCATTATTCTATTTGCAGGTATATGTGGGGCCAATTATATCATGTGGAGCACTATGTGGAGCACATTCTGTATGGCGGACTATGTAGGGTCTATTAATCTGTATGGAGGACTATGTGGGACCCATTTTTTTGTATGGAGGACTCTTATGATCTGTTAACCATGGACGATCACAAAAAATCCCATTAATCAGGAAAAAACAAAACCACAAGAGTAGTTGGAAACTGAGCTGACCACAATCCATTATCTATCAGACAACACTAGAAGCAGTGGGATGTTCCTAACACACCTAAACACCTTGTCACTGCTTGAGAAACTTGCTACACCTCAAAGATAGAAATGAGGAATCCTAACTCACCTCTGAGCAATCCCCAAAGAAATAGCAAGCCCCCAACATGCAACAACGGTGATGTAAGAAAACACAATACACAGATAGAAAATATAGATCAGCAAAGGAGAGGCCCGACTTACTAGATAGAACAGGACAGGACAGATAACTGATTGCGGCCAGCAAAAAACCCTACAAAAAAAACCCAATCTCCTGATAATAAAAAATACTGAGACCACACGGACTCTCCCCCACTATATCAGGTACTCTTGTGCTAGATACTTTAAAAATAACTGCATATATAATGGGAAGAAACAAAACCACAGAACAAATAATCTTCTAAAGTGCAAATAATGCAAACATGAACAAAGAGCAAGCTCCCTTTCTTGCTGGAAGAACTGCCCTGCTCACAAAAGTAGAGAGACAGATCTTTACATACAGGAAACTAAACATAGAATCAAATGGAATATGCAGAAACACTCTTAAGTGCAAATCCAGCAATTAAGCACAGAAACTGTAAAACTTATCTGCTGTAGATTCAGGCACCAAATAAATGGGAAAAAGAGAAGGAAAAACTCCCAGCCATCTTCAGAAGCAGGCAGTGACATTTACCACCGGCGACCGCCTGGCACAAAATGCTCTCCTAAATAAACTAGGCTGATCTGCAATAGGATTTCCTAGATTACCAATTAATTCCATCACCTGTCTGAATCACAGATTCAAACTCAGCTTCATTACCATTACTGGCCACCAGAGGGAGCTCCACACCAGCACCCACTCAGATGACATTCACAACAGAGGACTATGTGGGGCCCATTATTCTGTATGGAGGACTATTTGGGGCCCATTATTCTGTATGGAGGACTATGTGGGGTCTACTATTCTGCATGGAGGACTATGTGGGGCCCATTATTCTGCATGGAGGACTATGTGGGGCCCATTATTCTGTATGAAGGACTATGTGTGGCCCATTATTCTGCATGAAGGACTATGTGTGGCCCATTATTCTGCATGGAGGACTATGTGGGGCCCATTATTCTGCATGGAGGACTATGTGGGGCCCATTATTCTGTATGAAGGACTATGTGTGGCCCATTATTTTGTATGCAGGACTATGTGGGGTCTATTATTCTGTATGGAGGAATATGAGGGGCCCACTATTCTGTATGGAGGACTATGTGGAATCCATTATTCTGTATGGAGGACTATGTGGGGTCCATTATTCTGTATGAAGGACTATGTGGGACCATTTATTCTGTATGGAGGATTATTTTGGGCCCATTAATCTGTATGGAGGGCTATGTGGGACCCATTATTCTGTATGCAGGACTATGTGGGACCCATTATTCTGTATGGAGGACTATGTGGGACTAAGTGGGGCCTATTATTCTGCATGGTGGACTATGTGGGGCCCATTATTCTGTATGGAGGACTGTGTAGGGTCTATTATTCTGTATTGAGGACTATGTGGGACTAAGTGGAGCCTATTATTCTGCATGGTGGACTATGTGGGGCCCATTATTCTGTATGGAGGACTGTGTGGCCCATTATTCTATATGGAGAACTATATTGTTATCATTATTCTGTATGGAGGACTATATGTGTACCATTATTCAGTATGGAGGACTATATGTGTACCATTATTCTGTTTGGAGGTCTATGTGGGGTCCATTATATCATGTAGAGGGCTATGTTGTGCTCATTATTCTGTATGTAGGACTATGTGGGGGTCTATTATTCCGTATGGAGGACTATGTGGGGCCCATTATTCTGTATAGAGGACTATGTGGAACCCATTATTCTGTATGGAGGACCATGTGTGGCCCATTATACTGTATGGAGAACTATGTGGGGCCCATTATTCTGTATGGAGGACTATGTGGGGCCCATTATTCTATATGGAGAATTATATGGGCACCATTATTCTGTATGGAGAACTATATGTGTACCATTATTCTGTTTGGATGTCTATGTGGGGCCCATTATTCTGTATGGAGGACTATGTTGGACCCATTAATCTGTATGGAAGACTATGTGGGACCCATGACTAGGTTGTCTAAATTTTTAATTTTGGACCTCTGCTTATTTGAGTTTGATATCCCTGGTCTAGGGGAAAGTAAAAAAAAAAAACTGTATGAGATCCTCAAGTTACAATAAAATATACTGCCAAAATTGCAGATGGGGTCAATTCCTAAACCCATTTTCAATATTCTTTTTTAGATAGCCTGAAATAGAATACACTGACAAGCAAAAAGGTAACAATGTTGTGCACTTTCATTTTCAGGCTCCATATCTCACCATCCCCTACAGCTTTGAACATGAGACTACCATAATTTTATAGACAATTACTGTATCTTGGCGATCTCACACATTAATGTGACTTGCAACAATTTAGCATATGATTATTTATGTGGATTGTGTCATGTCACTGCATTGTTATTTTTTTGCTCCTAAAAATCAAAATTTAAATTTTTCTTATTTTGTTAGTATTTTGTAAATCCACCTTTGACTTTTAACACTGAATACTTCTGGGCACGTTGTTGATCAGATTCAAGCATGCCTTATCGAAATCTGAGAAATGGATAGGGCCCAGCTCAACTGCTATCAAGTAGGTGCTTGGAGAAAAAATAACTATATATATGAAGGAATAGCTCCAGCACTCAAAATGCTCTCAATGTTATTGCATACTGGTCAACTGATTTGGGTCTGTATACAGCTTTTTCTTCAATTCTACCCACAAGTATTCGATTTAGTTGAGGTTCAGGGATTGTTGGGTCCAATCCAGCATGTCAACATCATTGTCATTGAACCATTTCTTTGACAATCTCGATGTATGCTTTGGTTCGTTGTCCTGCTGGAAGACTACATAACCCTTTTCATACTTATAATACTTGAGTATACGAAGTAACTCTTAACAACACTTGAAAACAGATTCAAAATAAGGCAGTAAATCCAATTTGTACCCAAAAGCTACCTTAATTTTTATAAAAACACTTTTATTGTTACAATTCATTAAAAATCACAAACCACCCCACACCATTAACAAATAGCACAAAATCACAGGTCTATGGGACAGCCTCAATAGATAAATCCTGTTAAGAAAAGAATACACCATCAAAGTATTGGTTGATAGTGTTAGATAGAGGACAACAATTTCTAGATTACCCTTAATCTTTTTTTCCACTACCTACCAATGGAGATATAACTTACGTTACACGCACCCTAAAAGTAAAATTGTGCCCCCATTCCTCGGCGGCTTTCCCTCATATGCTGTTCCTAATCTCCCTTCCTATTCAACAAGGGCTGCAGGACAATATCATTTAATGCCAAGGGAAAATACAGAAAAGATTACTTATCTGAGATGTATTCAGGGCAAACACCCTTTGGCTATGATCTCACTGTGCCATATAGTGGTGCCCAGGCTCTCCATAGTCCTTAACCAAAAAATATCAAAGCCTCAATGCATTTCCCCCCACTTGTTGATTGGCGTTTATCAGGAGACAAGATTATAGCGCAATCACCAAAAATGTCAATTGGCTGCATATGTTGCAGCACATGTCTCTCCGTGATGGTGCAATGATAGACCCAACAACAACATATGTTGCAAAGCTGCTCCATTGGCCTCCGGCCATATTTGACCTGTCAGCACACTCCAGTATTTAATGGAGCACACCAGAAGTCACTCATCAATGCATCTCTATGAGCCTCATTCTGGCCTCGTTCTGGCTCTCATAAAAGACCCAGTAGAAGAGACAGCTAAGTATGTATTATGTTTGTTATACAGCAGGCAAATTAACTAAAAAAACAATATTCAATTGAAACAAAAAGAATATACAATCATGCAACATTAAAAATGTTGTCCACTGCTTTAACATCAATATCTGATGGGCCGGGGTCCGATATCTGGCAACCATGCCAATCAGTTGTTCTCAATGCAATCGGTGGCAGCCTGTGAGAGGAGAAGTTCAGTTCCGGAGCTGCCCCATCTTCTGATAGCGGCCGCTGTTGGATATTGCACATCTACCTCATATTGATTTGAATGGTAGTCGGAACTGAGCATTTCCGCCTCCTGCTGTCGCCAGCACCAAAAATAACTGATCGGCGGGGGTGCCGGGTGTCAGTCCTCGGCTGATCAGATATTGATGACCTATCCTAAGCACTAATGCAATATTAGAGTTCCCTCATTCATTGTTAGCATTCTAGAGCACAGATGTATGTATTTTGTAGTTATATTGTGTTCTCAGCTAGGACCTGTTCACACCTGTTGGATGTGCAGGTCAGTCTTTTTGATATATCTATCCTAAGGATAGGCCATCAATGTTAAAGTAGTGGACAACTCTTTAATTGTAAAGTTGTACCTCTGCAACACTGTTTCGATGAGATGCAATTCCGGTAGGGTCTGCAGGAAGCTGAACAGGACCACCTGATAGTGTACTAGAAGTCCACCCAACTTGACTTTTAACAGTTACAGATCTACTCCTATGTCCCGGAGATATTCCTTCTTTGTTTCCCTGATTACTTGGAGTGATGGGTCTGTTTAACAAGCTGTTCGGAGTTGATGGTCTGGTCAATGGAGTCACAGGTGTTTGAAGTTTACTTGTCTGCGAATTTGGAGTCTGCGGTCTACTGTTTGGTGGATTTGAACCATGAGTTCTGCTGTTATTTAAAGGAGGTGACTTGTTCCCTTGAAGTTGAAGCTGTAAATTTTTTGTTGCTTGGTTTGGCACTTGTGGTTTTGTGTTTTGTACATTTGAAGCTTGATAACTTCCTTGATGGTCACTTCCAACTGTGCCAACTCCTTGCTGGTTAGCTGGGCTCCGTGACATACTTACTTCAGCTATTAGTGCCAAGTCTTTTTCGATATCTGAAATATCAAAAGAAAATTAACTTTTATTTATAGAAGCAGTGAAAATTGTTTGAAATAACTATTTTTATATCTGTTTCCTTTTCTGTCACTTTTTAAACTTTGTTCGTCCCACAAAGCATGTATTTGTTGTCTGTGCCATAAACCTTTGAGGTCTGGTAAAACATGAACTTTCTGGTGGTATTGTCTTAAAAATATGCAGTGCAGCAATTAAGTCTATAAAATAGCCAATATGGTAATTGACAGCATATTATCTTAAACAATGGAGAATTCGAGTAGACGTCTAAAATCCCAGTTTCTGAATTCAAAAACTTTACGCCAAGACAAAATAATTTCAGAACCTTATAAATAAAAAACAGTAATAAAATACATTTGAGTGGACCTTTTATTGTACATATACCTAATACAAGTCCAAACAGATATGTAATAAGGATGGGGATGTGAAAATGCTATGAATATCTTCTGTGAGCATGGTGTGCCTCGGTGAAACCTTATCATAATTATTAATCATTAAGCAGGTAAATAATGAGTAAATTATGTATGGTGTGTCCTGGCAGAAGAAGGAGTAGGAACATCTTCAAGGGAACCTATCACTATTTTTTTGAGTTATAAACTTAAGCCGTACCTGTGCGGTATTCTACAAAGTTGCAAGTTATCCCCTGACTCGCCCTGTAGACCCCACAAATACCTTTTGAAAATTTCCCATGCTGTATGGTAATCCTTAGATTCAGTTCGATGGGCGTCCTTGGTTGCGGCTCATGTGCCTCCTCTCTGCACTGATTGCCGCCTTCTGTTGATGATCGATTGCTCTCAGTAAGACAAACAAAATTATACTCTTGTAGTTCTGATACCTTTTAATGGCTAACGAAAATAAAAAAAATGATGTCACAAAGCAAGTTTTCGAGACTTTTCAGGTCTCAAAGAAGACCTGAGAAGTCTCTAAAGCTTGCTTTGTAACATCATTTATTTTGTTTTAGTTAGCCATTAAAACTAAAAGTTATCAAAACTATAAGATTATAATTTTGTTTCTCTCATTGAGAACAATCAATCATTTTTCAACTGGCTAACACGGTACCAAAACTTTTTTCCTTCTGCTAATGATTGACATGGATTACGCCACCTGCGCCATCCACGACGTTGGCCAATATCTCGAGCCTGTGCAGAGACATTGCAGGCTAGCACAGATGCACTTTGCTCTGACCTACTGCGGGCAGAGCCGAATACATAGGTGTGCATGCGTGAAGCGGCAATGTCTCTACACAGGCACATGAATTAGCCTAGGTATGTCGATGTCACAGGAGATGTCATCCACATCACTGGGCAAACTCGCGCGCCTGCACAGAGACTTCGCCAGTCCACACATGTGCATCTATGTATTCGGCACTGCCCGCAGTAGGGCAAAGGAAAGTGTGCTTGAGCAAGCCGGCAATGTCTCTGAACAGGTGCAAAATTTAGCCCGGGTATGTGGGTGGCGCAAGCGGCATCATCCACGCCAATCACCAGCAGAGGATGGCAATTAACGTGGAGAGGAGGAACAAGAGCCACAACCAAGGACGCCCATCGGATCGTACCAAAGGATTACGATACAGCAGAGCAGCAGATTTTCAAAAGGGATTTGTGAGGTGTACAGGGTGAGTCAGGGGATAACATGCCCATTTATAGAATGCAGCACAGGTGCTGCTTAAGGTGCTAGTTTTACTTTATAACAAAAAAACTGGTGACATGTTCACTTTAAAATAATCCAGTAGTTCCTGATGATATAAGAAGTACTTTCATCTTATCTTAATAATTGGAGTTGAGACAAAAAGAGACATACAGAGATTATTATGCAGTCCAGACCTCAAAAGGGTATCACTGATGTCTTCCAGATACGACTATCCATACAACCTCTACCATGGACATCCCCGAATACAGTAATCTATCGCAGTACTTCTCAAACTGTGAAATGGGCCTTCTTAGTGAAGTGCCCCGAATGTTTGTGAGATGCAGCTGGGGAGGCAGCATTCACAATTGTGAATGTAAGCTGCACAATCCTTTGTAGGGCTGCAGAAATTTTACGTGAGCAAAAATCATTGACCCATTTTGCACTTATTGTAATGCAGATAAAAGTTAAATTGAGCAATCATTTTAATTTTAGAATGGACCTTCACCACTAAAGGATAGCCATAGGCATCAGCTTTGTCTGTTTGGTGAGGCTCACGTACCATCTTGGTCTATCTGGCGAGGTCATATTGTTAGAACACAAAATATTTTTCTATATGCTTATCTTCTGTGAGAGTACAATATATATATATATATATATATATATATATATATATATTTATATATATGTTTCTCTATTTTTTTTTATATAACCACTATATACCTTTCTATAACAAAGTTTTCTTTTGTATATGAGGAGCAAGATGGAGTTTTAAAGCCTGCAGCTGTTATCTGATATATATATATTTCTGTTTGTTTTCGGATTACTGCTACATATCAGGAAAAGTATGCATACTCAAGGTCACCAGCTGGACTGACACAAAGCAACGGAATGCAGATGTGACAAGAAAGGCTGGCTATCTGCGCAAGTGCAAATTCAAGGCTGAAGATGTTACGTGCCAGAGACATTGCCAGAGATGGAGTCGGAAAATAGGAGGTGCTGAGAGGAATTTCCAAAATAGATAAACGTCACAGACTTTTTGCATATTTTTTAATATAGCCAATGGCATACATAGGAATTTTACTAAAAGATTAACCCATTCCTGTTCTCTATTAAAAGATTGTAAAAAAATAAACCACGGCTCTTGTGCACCTACCCTCACTGAGAGAGGGTTTAAACCAGATATTTGTTTGTCTAAATTCCTTTGCCGGCACTCAGTAACTATTAATCAGAGATTTTAGCAGACATTCTCTGTTATGAAGGAGGTTGCCGAAACTATGGAATTTCTCCTTGACAATATTATTTCTTCAGGGGAATAGTTCGCCTCATTAAGATCATTGACTTAATTTAAACAGACAAAGGGCTGCTTTACACGCTACGACGTCGCTAGCAATTGCTAGCGATGTCGAGCGCGATAGCACCCGCCCCCGTCGTTGTAACGATATGTGGTGATCGCTGCCATAGCGAACATAATTGCTACGACAGCGCCACACGCACATACCTGTGCAGCGACGTCGCTGTGACCGGCGAACCGCCTCCTTTCTAAGGGGCGGTTCGTTCAGCGTCACAGCGACATCACAGAAGCGTCACTGAACCGCCGCCCAATAGAAAAGGAGGGGGGGAGATGAGCGGCCGGAACATGCCGCCCACCTCCTTCCTTCCTCCTTTTCCGGTGGAGGCAGGTAAGGATATTTGTTGTTCCAGCGGCGTCACACATAGCGATGTGTGCTGCTGTAGGAACGACAAACAACATCGTTACTGCAACAACGATAATTGGGAAGAGGGAGGCATGTCACCGATGAGCGATTTTGAACGTCTTTGCGACGATTCAAAATCGCTCATAGGTGTCACACACAACATCGCTAAAGCGGCCGGATGTGCGTCACAAATTCCGTGACCCCAACGAGATCGCTTTAGCGATCTCGTAGCGTGTAAAGCCACCTAAAGTTTGATAAAGGAGAACATAAACCTGACTGTGGAGAAGCCTGGTCTAGTCTCCTTCTCCAGATAAGATGGTAAGACTTTTTATTTGTAGCAAAGTGAATATGATTAAGAATAAGATGCGTTGCACAATCTTAAAAAAGAAGAAAATATCAGTAAAACTCTTGGCCCCAAAGATGTTACTCTTGTCGAGTCTTCCTTAAGGTTCCAATACACAATACTAATGTTGGCCATACCAGGTTCGGACAAAAGTCTATTGCTTAGGGGCTCTGACCGACTGATGGTTGGGGAAGATGTCAGTCATGTATGTCTGACTTCGGACTGCCGATCATGTTGCTACCAACTAACGTGTCAACCAGCAGCTTTTCCATAGAGAACAAATCAGAAGAACAAAAGCTCCTGTATAAGAAAGTTGGTTGATATGGCCATCGAATGAATGATCAGCCAAAACACTGTTCGTCCGACAGCCATCTAATCTTAATTGGGGCCTTTACTTGCTCTCCAAAGTACATAATGGCTCTCATGAATGGCCAGTATGACTGTCTTTGTCTGTTAGACCATATTGTATGAAATCTATGCCAATTCCACAATCTATAAAACTGAAACATAACTATAAAGGTCAATGATCCTTTACATTAATTATGGTTTCTGAGAGCTATGCTCATGCTTTAGCGTTTTACTTGGTTGCCAATGTTTTTGTATACTAAAGATCTATCTAGTTACACTTGTTTCTCCTTCTTTTAAGGTAATTATATGAAGCTATGTATACCTCATCAAGAAGTCTTTCCATTTTAGTGTCTTATTTTCCATTCTGTAATGTGTTTATGTATACAAATCCTCATGTCAAATTTTTCATATGTTGAATACCAAAAATAGCGATTACTGTATCATCTGAAATGTTACTTTTTCTTCATTTCGGTCCAACAGTATTCAATGTGATAAATCCATTCCCAGATGTATTCTGTCACTAGGAATACATTCTGATACTGCCATCTGTATTTTTAATCGATCCATGTGGAAAATTCTCAATAGTAGTTAGAAAAACTACAGTAAGGGCCAAGAATAATTTTTAAGCTTGTGCAATAAAATTGAACACAGATGGAACATATGGCACTCTTACACAAAGCTTTACCTGCACAATGAGACAAGAGGGAGGGGAAATACACAAAAGATTGCACAGTACATAACATGTTGCAAAAGGAAAAACTTCCTAAAACTACATGAGAGTAATCCCAAAAAATAGAAAAGGGTAGTATTTTACATCTGATAGGGACTTGTGAAATAAAAGCATGGCAATATTTAGCTTAAAGGGAACCTGTCAGGTGCAATATGCACCCATAGTTACAAGCAGTTCTGGGTACATATTAGTAATCCCTGCCTAACTGTACCAGGGTATAGTAGCATAAATAGATCTTTAGAAAAAGTATTTCTAAAGATTGTTTATTATATGCTAATGAGGCCAGGGACTTGTCGCAAGGGCGTTACTTCCCTTGGCTAGTCAGCCCACATTGCATGTTAGCATACCCCTGTGGGCATACTAACATGCTAACGACTTCTCAGAGATGCCGTACATACTTCACTTTTAATGACGGTCAGCGGAGGATGGATGCACACTGGGCATGATCCGGAGTCCTCAGTACTTCTGGTCATGTGTAGTATACCTCACTGAAGCCGGGAATCTTACACCTGGCATCATTTTAGTGCGCATGATTGGAAGTCCCGGGTACTCCGGATCATGAGCACTGTGCATCCATCCTCCGCCGACCGCCATTAAGAGTGAAGTATGTACGGAGTCTCTGAACAGTCATTAGCATGTTAGTATGCCCACAGGGGCATGCTCACATGCTATGTGGGCCACTAGCCAAGGTAAGTAACGCACTTGCGACTACTCCATGGCCTCATTAGCATATAATAAACGATCTTTAGAAATACTTTTTCTAAACATCTGTTTATTTATACTACTATATTCTGGGACTGCTAGGCAGGAATTACTAATATGCACCCAGAACTGCTTGTGGTTCTGGGTGCATATTGCACCTGACAGGGTCCCTCTAAGGCCAAGTGCACACAAATTTTCAAGCAGTCTTTGTGTATAAAGTGTTTTTATTTGATTTTCAAAGTTTATGAACCAACATTTAAGGGGGGGGGGGTTTAGGAAAGTTAACTTTATTGGGAAAACCTGGGAGAGATTTTGGGGGGAAAGAAAGGGGGGAGGACAGTAAGGGGAAAGGAATGAACAGTTTACATAATGATCACATTTTAAAACAATTTACTAAGTTTTACTAAACATTTTTCCCATGCTTAATTACCTGGGAAAGGAGAACAATCATTCTAGATGTTTTTTAATTGCAATGGACTCGTGAAGATATCAGTCCAGGGTTTCCATCTTGTGTTATATTTTCCTATTTGTTTTCCTCTTAATGCGAAGTTATATTCGAACGTGTTATGCAAGGACACTCTGTCTATGATATCATTTATAGAGGGCACTTGAGTTTGTTTCCATTTTGAAGTGATGGCTAGTTTGGTTGTTAACAAGATGTGGCAAATTATATGTCTGAATTTGACTGGGACTTGATCCAAACCTATTGAGAAAAGGACTAACTGAGGGGCTAAACTGATATTTAGTTTAGTAAGTCTTAAAATTAAATTTTTGGTGTCCCTCCAAAGAAGGTCAAGTTCCTTACAGGACCAAAATATGTGTGACAGATTACCTATCTTGCCGCAATTTCTCCAACAGTCTGATGAACAATTGGGGTTTATTATGTTTAATTTATAGGGAGTAAGATACCATCTTGAAAGTACCTTGTAATGAGTCTCTTGGAGAGTGATACAAAGCGAATTTGGGTCAAGTATAATATTGAGCTCATTTTCCATTGTTATTATGTTTGTGCCTTTGTTAATTCCCATGTCCTAATTAAATTTATTATATATTATATTTGTTTTCCAGAATAAAAGACTTGAGGGATTATTTAGGAGGTTGGTTATGTCTATAGGGAGTTTAAAAGTAATTTTCTCTTTTATTAAATAGTGATTAATATTTTCCCAGTTTATAATTTCTGAGTTGAGGATTTTATACTTAGGCGGGATTTGCACGTTGCCACATTGGTAACAATGTGTTACCAATGCTGCAGCGATAGTCCCGCCCCCGTTGCACGTGCGATATCTAGTGAAAGCTGCCGTAGCGATTATTATTGCTACGGCAGCTTTACACGCACATACCTGCCGTGCGACATCCCTCTGGCCGGCGACCCGCCTCCTTCCTTAGGGGGCGGGTTGTGCGGCGTCACAGTGACATCACACGGCAGGCGGCCAATTGAAGCGGAGGGGCGGAGATGAGCAGGATGTAAACATCCCGCCCACCTCCTTCCTTCCTCATTGCAGCCGGCGGCAGGTAAGGTGAAGTTCCTCGCTCCTGCGGCTTCACACACAGCGATGTGTGCTGCCGCAGGAGCGAGGAACAACATCGTACCTGTTGCTGCATGACATTATGGAAATGTCGGAGGCTGCAGCGATGATACGATAACGACGCTTTTGCGCTCGTTCATCGTATCAAAAAGGTTTTACACGTTGCGATATCGACTGCGACGCCGGATGTGCGTCACTTTCGATTTGACCCCATCGACATCGCACGTGCAATATCGCAACGTGCAATGCCGCACTTAGACTGTATTGTCTGAAAAGGGGCTAAAATATCCTCTTCTATGATTCCAATAAGATTACCAATCCCTTGTTTTTTCCACTCCCTCAGGTTAAATCCTGGTCCAATAAGCTCCAAGACTTTTAGTGGTATATATTTTAAAGACGTTTTATCCTGAATCTTATCAAGCAGGTTTAACAAGTATTTCCATGATAGAATAGTCGTTTTTAATAATTCATTTTTGGGAACAGGTTTCTTTTTATCTATTAAATGTGAGATAATTAAGGCTTGTAGAGATTTGTATTTATTCAAGAACTCTTCGATTTTCAATCATGAAGATCTATCATTTTCCTGCAGCCATCTTTGGCTCATTTTGAGTATACTAGCATGGTAATAGGCAAAGAGATTTGGGAGGCCCAAACCTCCTCTCTTTTTATGTTTCACCAATATATTTTTTGCCACTCTTGGTTTGTTGTTGTTCCAAACAAAGGCTGTTAGAATTTTTTGAAACTTTTGAAACGTTTTCTTTGGGATGATTAAAGGGATTGACCTAATTATATATAAGAATTTGGGTAAAATAAACATTTTGAAAGCTAATATTTTCCCCATCCAAGACAACTCTGTTTTTTTAATTTTCAAAAAATCTTGCTGAATTGTTATGTATAGGTTAGTCATATTCGTGTGAATAATATCCTTGACAGGTTTCGTTAGATAGATACCTAGATACGAAACTTGTATTTTCTCCCATTTAAATGAGAATTCCTTTTTGCATGATCTCCTGCAATTCTTCATCAAAACAAAGTCCTAAGATTTGTGACTTTGCTTCATTCCCTTTGTTCAAGGAGACCATAGAAAAATTGTTTAAGGTTTTTATTAAATTTCTGTTAGAATTCAGTGGGTCCGAAATAGTGATAAGAATATCATCCGCAAATAATGTAGATTTGTATTGCCTCTTATTAAGACTTATCCCTTTAATTTTTTCATTGAGTCTAATACTTCTAATACTCTCTGCCAGTGGCTCTATGAATAAAGCAAATAGACTCTGAGACAAGGGACACCCTTGTCTAGTGCCATTTGAGAGGGGAAAACTGTCAGATAGTTGATTGTTTGTATAAATTCTCGCTGATGGTGACGTGTATAATGCTGTGATGCAGTTTAGTATTTGGTCTCTAAACCCAAATTTCTTTAGAGTGGCAAATAAAAAACCCCAGTGTACCCTATCAAAAGCCTTTTCGGCATCCAGAGCAAGAACTACTGAGGGAATTTTATTATTTTCTATATGTTTCATACTATTGATTACTTTACGGGTTGCATCTGAGGTGTGTCTTTCTTTGATGAAACCAACCTGATCAAAGTAAACTAGATCAGGGATATAAGTCTGAATTCTTGAGGCTATTAATTGTGTCAGAATTTTTGTATCAGTGTTTAATAGGGATATTGGCCTATAGTTTGCTAAATCATCATGGTCGCCTTTACCTTTTGGTAGGACTATATCCGTAGCCTCTAGCATTTCCTTGGGAACCAAGCCTTCCAGAGCTGCTTTGTTTGAAAGCTTTGTTAGGTGAGGCAAAAGTAGTTGGGCAACATTTTTATAATAATCATTTTGAAAACCCATCAGGGCCTGGTGCTTTCCCTAGCTTTAACACTAGAACTACTGAGGTAGTCATTTTGACTACTTTGCACCATGTATTTCTATATACATGTCACGAGTCCAGTCGTTCTAGTGTTAATGACTTAATTGTGTTTGCAACCTCCATTTCTGTATATGGCAAGTTTAAGTACTCCAAGTCAGTTTTGGAAAGTGAAGGGAGTTGCAGGGAGTCTATGAACTTATTGATTAGGTCCTCCGTTGGATCTAACAAATTAGGGTCATTCTTTAGGTTGTATAATTTTCAGTAGTATTGGGCAAAGGCTTCTGCTATGTCTTTTGGATGTTTGCATGTTTGGTTTAGATTATTTTTAACTTGTAAAATACTAATTTTGTTTCTTTGTTGTTTAATTTTAGTTGCAAACACTTTAGAAGGCTTGTTATTTGAATGGTAGTGGTTTGTTTTGACCCTTTTGAATACTTTTATCAAATTCTTCTGATAACATAGTTTTCAATTCTATTCTTTGTTTTAAAATGTCTGAGTGGATTTCTGGAGTTGTTTTTTCCTGTGTTTTTATTTCTAATTCTCTAATTTTGTTGTTGATGGCTATTATTTTGTCTTTGTTTTTTCTTTTAAGCCTAATATTCAGTACTATGAGTTTTCCTCTCAGCACTGCCTTCTGGGCATTCCAAACAGTGAACACTGAGATCTCTTCTGTGGTATTATCTTGAATTAGTATAATAATTCAGTATTAGTATTATATAATAGTATGCAGTATTTAGTAGAATAATTAGTAATGTTTTTTTTTTATTTCATCCCTGTATAAAGGATGCTGGAATAAATATGTATTAGCTCTCCAAAGTCTGTCTTGTCTAATGGGTGGTCCGAGTTTGAAACTAAAAATGATTGGTGAATGATCTGACCATGACCTTGGTTCTATTGCAATTTTTTTAAACTTGGTTAAAGATGTTAAATTTGTAATAACTAGGTCGATTCGTGCAAAAGATTTATGCCTATCCGAATAATGGGTGTATTCTATCGAAGAAGAGTTAAGGCACCTAAACACATCAAAGAATTCTTCTCTTGCTAACCATGGATCTAAATTTTGTGAAAACATTCTTGTATATGTTGAAGAGTCCAATTTTCGGTTAGGCACAACATTGAAGTCTCCAAAGACTACCAACTCACCTTTCTGGTATTCTCTAATTCTCTTCAGTAGTTTATTCAAAAAAGTAAATTGACCCGTATTTGGTGCATATAATTTAATAATCGTAAAGATATTATCATTAATTTTACACACTAATATAATAAATCTACCATGTTCATCTGACAGAATTGATCATTTTTCAAATGTCACCGTGTTTTTTATTATAATGCTCACACCTGCAGTTTTTTTTTATATTTTAGGCTAAAAATGTGTGGGAAATCTCTATTAGAAAAATTTGGGAGTATTGACAGATGAGAATTTTGTTTCCTGTATGCCTACAATATTTACCCTAGATTCTTTTATTAGCTTCCAAGTCATGAATCTCTTATTGGGGCTATTAAGACCATTAACATTTAAAGACATAAAATTAACATTCATTTTATAATTTTTACTGCTGTTACTTCAATTCTCAGGTGGGAAAGATATTGAATATTTAAAATATTGATGAATAGACAAGCAAATTTTGTGATCCTAATACTTGACCTAGAGAGGAAAAGAAGGTTAGAACAAACAAACAACAGATAAACTTATAATAACTTGTATACTGTTTCATGAATAGTCCGTGGATGGTGATTACGGTGTAAAAGAGCACCATCTCTATTGGAGCGAAAGTTTATGCCATCCCATTTACATCCATTATAGATTATGAAATTGGATACATGCTGTACCTTATTGAAAAGGTTATTCGGTAACTCCTGGGTTAAGTTATGTGATTATTTTGTTCTTTTAGCTTCTTAAGGCCATTCTCAATGCTTTGTATCACATTAGTTTTCCCTTGATGTTGATAAAGAATTTTTGTTGGAAAGCCCCAGCTATAGCTTATCTTCTTTAGACGAAGAATTTCTGTAATTTTCCCCAATTCTTTTCTTTGATTCAGAGTTTCGTGTGACAAGTCTGCAAAGTTCTTTAATCGCTCATATGGTAATGGTAATGTTTTGTTTTTCTTTAGGTAAGTCATAAGTTGTTCTTTTGTATGGTAGAAATGTATTTTGAGAATTACATCTCTGGGGATGTCTGGGCTCAAGAAATTCAGTTTAGGCAGTCGATGTGCATGGTCTATTAGTAGGTCTAGTTCTGAGAGACTTGGAATTGCCAACTTCATAATATCGTTGATGTATTTTTTCAGCTCCTCATTTTTGATCGATTCTGGGATGCCTCGAATTTTAATATTATTGTGACTATCCCTGTCTTCCAAGTCCATCAACTTTGTCTTGAGAAATTTAATTTCTGCTTTCATTTTGTCCTGGTCTTTGGTGATGTTTTTTGTAGATTTTGTTAAATTCGCCACCTCTGCCTCCGTATATTCAGCCCTAAATGCCATGGATTCAATAGTTGATGTAACCTCGTTAAGTTTTTTGTCTATATCAGTCTTCAGAGAAATTATATCAGCCTTCACCGAATCTTTGAATGCGGTAAAAGGTTGTAGAAAAAATCCTTATCCATGGGTTGGTCAGTCAATTGAAAAGGAAGGATCTGGCTGACAAGAAATTCTGCTGTTGTCCCTCTTTTGTTTTTGACGACTTGGACTCAAGTCTGGAGATGAATCTTCTTCTATATCTTTTTTTGATGCAATTTCTTTTCTCTTATTTCGGGAAGATGCTGGGTCCCATAGCATGGTAATTTCCCCTGTTGGGTCTTGTTCTTGGGACAATGAATCATCCTTTACTGAATGAAGAACAAGTGTTTTTCCTATGTCTTGTTTGTGTTGTCCTTGTCTACTTCCAGGTTTTGGTATTCCAGATGCAGCCACTCCTGGATTTGGAATGTTTGATTTCTGTTTGTGAGTCGCCATTTGTAAAATTGTAGAATTTAGAAGTATCTGTCAAGACTCAGCCTTAGAAGGATAGGTACACTGAGAGTTACGCTTTTTGCAAGTTGTGAGGGCCACGTAGCCACTCGAGTCCAGTGATCGCACGTAGGTCAGAATAACCGCTCAGATCCTCCTGACTACCAAGGTTTGTTGCTAACTAAGCTCCTTCAGACAGAGCTTTCAAGTACCAGGGATTCTTTGTTTGGAATCAGGTACCTTTAATTAGTTTTAATCTGGGCACAAACCACCATGACTCTGTAGTTTCTGTGCTGTCAACACAGAGTTTGTCAGATTGTTATAAATTTCTTGTGTTTTGCCTCACTTGTGCAGCCCCTCTTATTTCATGGATGTACAAATGTTCTTGTTCATTTTACTAGGGCTTGATATGTTATCATAGTATCATAGTATCATAGTTTTTAAGGTTGAAGGGAGACTCTAAGTCCATCTAGTTCAACCCGTAGCCTAACATGTTGATCCAGAGGAAGGCAAAAAAAACCCCAATGTGGCAAACAAGTTCCAATGGGGAAAAAATTTCCTTCCTGACTCCACATCCGGCAATCAGACTAGTTCCCTGGATCAATACCCTGTCATAAAATCTAATATACATAACTGGTAATATTAAATTTTTCAAGAAAGGCGTCCAGGCTCTGCTTAAATGTTAGTAGTGAATCACTCATTACAACATCATGCGGCAGAGAGTTCCATAGTCTCACTGCTCGTACAGTAAAGAATCCTCGTCTGTGATTATGATTAAACCTTCTTTCCTCAAGACGTAGCGGATGCCCCCGTGTTCCAGTCACAGGCCTAGGTGTAAAAAGATCTTTGGAAAGGTCTCTGTACTGTCCCCTCATATATTTATACATTGTGATTAGATCCCCCCTAAGCCTTCGTTTTTCCAAACTAAATAACCCCAAGTTTAATAACCTGTCTTGGTATTGCAGCCCACCCATTCCTCTAATAATCTTGGTCGCTCTTCTCTGCACCCTCTCCAGTTCAGCTATGTCCTTCTTATATATCGGTGACCAGAATTGTACACAGTATTCTAAGTGCGGTCGCACTAGTGACTTGTACAGAGGTAGAACTATATTTTTTTCATGAACACTTATACCTCTTTTAATACATCCCATTATTTTATTAGCCCTGGCAGCAGCTGCCTGACACTGTCCACTAAAGTGAAGTTTACCATCCACCCATACACCCAAGTCTTTTTCTGTGTCTGTTTTACCCAGTGTTCTACAATTAAGTACATAATGGTGCTGGTTAAGAATAAGTAACCATGAAAAGACCAGGTAGACTGATATGTGGGTATCTTACTTATGTATTCCGCTATGCTAGGGCACAACTAGTATAATGCAGCTTATTATAACATAACAGTTGTTGATTTTATTTTGTGCACCCTTTCACATTAATCCTGCAAGGTGTGGGTATGTTCTCACAAAAGTTTGCTACTTTTTGTTGAGGTTAAAATAGGGCACAAGTCGAATCTTTGCAACAGTATGTAATTGCTTGTAATATTGTAGGGAGCCTCCTTTTCGTCTCTTGAATTGAGAACTATAGGCAGAATGATGCTGGCGTCAGAGAAGGAGAGACGATCAGACAGAGAGGGACATCAGTAGGTCTGGTCACAGAATTATGGAGCACTGATGCCTAAATATAGATATGGACACTGGTGGACTGTAGGTGTTTAGAATGCTTTTAGCTTAGGAACAGAAGTCTTTTAATAATACAGGGCAGGAGCAGCTGCACCTTCCATGCAGGTATATACCTCTGGTCCCACACTATTAACTCAGACACTGACAGAAACTGCACCCGAGAGAAATGGTGTTAGATAATATTTCTGTCACAGATGTTTTTAATGTGAGGAATTGGGGTAAAATTTCCAGTAAATTGGGGACATTTTATTTGGTTTAATGTGAGATACAAGTCCTTTCTGTCAGAATAGTTATGTGTATTATCAGCGCTGCTGTGGGACCTGAAATACGAGGTTAATGTCTATATTTAATTATCTTCTTGTGATGTAATTAAATCAGTGATGACTAAGATGTAAACATTTGAGGTAAATGTTGAAGTTATAGATGAGGGTGAGTTAGTATCACAGTAAAATTTCTCTCACCATTTAGATCTCCACATCCTGTCAGCAGCACAGCTGTGAGGGAGGGCCCTGTTCTTCACCTCAGGTACAGCGTCTGTGGTAATTTCAGTCCAATAACTTTTGTTTAAATGGATTAAAATTGATCTGTTGATGATCTTAACCCCTTCACCCCCGGCCACTAAAACACCCTAATGACCGGGCCATTTTTTGCAATTCTGACCAGTGTCACTTTGACAGGTTATAACTCTGGAACGCTTCAACGGATCCTGGCGATTCTGAGATTGTTTTTTCGTGACATATTGTACTTCATGTCAGTGGTAAATTTAAACCGATAATTTTTGCGTTTATTTGTGAAAATTTAGGAAATTTTGCGAAAATTTTGAAAATTTCGCAATTTTCAAACTTTGAAAATTTATGCCCATAAATCTGAGAGATATGTCACACATAATAGTTACTAAATAAACTTTCCCACTTGTTTACTTTACATCAGCGCAATTTTCGAAACAAATTTTTTTTTCGTTAGGAAGTTAGAAGGGGTCAAAGGTCATCAGCAATTTCTCATTTTTCCAACAAAATTTAGAAAAAAATTTTTTTTAGGGACCACATCACATTTGAAGTGACTTTGAGAAACCTAGGTGACAGAAAATACCCAAAAGTGACCCCATTCTAAAAACTGCACCCCTCACTCTGCTCAAAACCACATCCAAGAAGTTTATTTACCCTTTAGGTGCTTCACAGGAACCAAAGCAATGTAGAAGGAAAAAATGAAAATTTTACTTTTTAACACAAAAATGTTACTTTAGCCATAAAATTTTCATTTTCACAAGGGAGAAAAGAGAAAGTGCACCAAACAATTTATTGTGCATTTTCTCCTGAGTACGCTGATACCTTATATGTGGTAAAAATCAATTGTTTGGGCGCACAGAGGAGCTCGGAAGGGAAGGCGCGCCATTTGAATTTTTGAACGCAAAATTAGCTGCACTCATTAGCGGACGCTATGTTGGGTTTGAAGACCCCCTGAGGTGCCTAAACAATGGATCTCCCCCACAAGTGACCCCATTTTGGAAACTAGAGCCCTCAAATAATTTTTCTAGATGTTTGGTGAGCACTTTGAACACCTGGGGGCTTCACAGAAGTTTATAACGTTGAGCTGTGAAAAGAACATTTTTTTTTTTTACCACAAATCTGTTGCTTCAACTAGGTAGCTTTTTTTTCACAAGGGTATCAGGAAAAAATGCACCATAAAATGTATTGTGCATTTTCTCCTGAGTACGCAGATACCTCATATGTGGTGGAAATCAAATGTTTGGACACACGGCAAGGCTCGGAAGGCAAGGAGCGCCATTTGAATTTTTGAACGCAAAATTAGCTGCACTCATTAGCGGACGCCATGTTGGGTTTGAAGACCCCCTGAGGTGCCTAAACAATGGAGCTCCCCCACAAGTGACCCCATTTTGGAAACTAGAGCCCTCAAATAATTTTTCTAGATGTTTGGTGAGCACTTTGAACACCTGGGGGCTTCACAGAAGTTTATAACGTTGAGCTGTGAAAAGAATTTTTTTTTTTTTTACCACAAAACTGTTGCTTCAACTAGGTAGCTTTTTTTTCACAAGGGTATCAGCAAAAAATTCACCATAAAATTTATAGTGCATTTTTTCCTGAGTACGACGATACCTCATATGTGGTGGAAAGTAATTGTTAGGGCGCATGGCGGGGCTCAGAAGAGAAGGAGCGCCATTTGACAGCAAAATTGGTTGGAATCATTAGAGGACGCCATGTCACGTTTGGAGACCCCCTATAGTGCCTAAACAGTGGAGCTCCCCCACAAGTGACCCCATTTTGGAAACTAGACCCCTCAAGGAGTTTATCTAGATGTTTAGCGAGCCCCAAGGGGCTCCACAGAAGTTGATAATGTTGAGCCATGAATACAATTTTTTTTTTCACCACAAAACTGTCACTTGAACCAGGTAGCTTTTTTTTCCACAAGAGTATCAGGAAAAAATGCACCATAAAACGTATTGTACAATTTCTCCTGAGTACGCAGATACCTCATATGTGGTGGAAAGTAATTGTTTGGGCGCATGGCGGGGCTCAGAAGAGAAGGAACGCCATTTGACAGCAAAATTGGTTGGAATCATTAGCGGACGCCATGTCACGTTTGGAGACCCCCTATGGTGCCTAAACAGTGGAGCTCCCCCACAAATTACCCCATTTTGGAACTAGACCCCTCAAGGAATTTATCTAGATATTTGGTGAGCCCCTTGTACCCCCAGGGGCTCCACAGAAGTTGATAACGTTGAACCATGAAAATTATTATTTTTTTTTTAACCACAAAATTTTTTTATCAACCAGGTAGCTTTTTTTTTTTACAACGGTATCAGGAAAAAATGCACCATAAAACGTATTGTGCAATTTTTCCTGAGTACGTAGATACCTCATATGTGGTGGAAAGTAATTGTTTGGGCACATGGTGGGGCTCAGAAGAGAAGGAACGCCATTTAACTTTTCAAACGCACAGACGCGGTGCACTGATCGGCCGCTGCAGGACGCACGGTCGGATGAGATACAAAAAGCGTTGCGGATACGGAAAAAAAAAGGTCACGCCAAAAATTGAGCAGGGATGCCGATCCGTTATGTGCATCCCTGATCAGCACTCGGTGGGACGCACGGACGGATGCGATACAAAAAGCATCGCTAATACGGAAAAAAGTCACGCCAAAAATTGAGCAGGGATGCCGATCTGTTATGTGCATCCCTGATCAGCGCTCGGCGGGATGCATGGACGGATGCGATACAAAAAGTGTCGCGAATACGAAAAAAGTCACGCCAAAAACTGACCACAGATGCAGATACGTTATGTGCATCCCTGATCAGCGCTCGGCGGGACGCATGGACAGATGAGATACAAGAAGCGTCTGGGATATGGGAAAAAAAGTCCTGCTGAAAACTGACCATGGATGCAGCTTGGCGGGACGCACGGACGGATGAGGTGTAAAAATGGACAGGATACAAGAAAAAAAAAAAAGTTATACTCACAGTACCAAGAGGATCACTGACCAAAGGAACTGCAGAGGAACAAGAAGGCAGTGAGATGGACAGCTTTAAACGAGCAGCAGGCAGGACGTTGGACAGATCAGCAGAAGGACCCAGCGATGGAGGCAGATGTGATCGGGCCAGTGAAGACCTCGGATGACCCGTGAAGGCAGGTAAGAGGACGTCGGGGGGAGGGGCAGAGGGGGATGGGATGGGGAGGGGGGGGTCAGAGGGGGATGGGGAGAAGGGGGGCAGAGAGGGAGAGCAGAGGGGGCGGAAAAGCAAAGGCAGAAGGAAGGAACTTTGGAAGCAGAATAGAGATGACAGAGGAGGCAGGCAGATCGCGTGGGGAGCAGATCGGGATGCCGGGGGCAGATCGGGGCGTAGGGGGGCAGATCGGGGGGCACGGGCAGGGGCCTTCACGGGAACGCGCAGGGGCCTTCACGGGAGCACGCAGGGTCCATCGCGAGAGCACACAGGGAGCGGAATGCTTACCATTGGAGCAGGAGCGGTGACATCAGAGGTGGCAGCGGCAGCAGCAGCGGTGGCGTGGTACCAAAAGTACCAGCCAGTGCACGCTGCAGACATGTTCGGGGAGGGTCCCCAGACCAGCACAGACCTGGGGATGGTGGCCACCTGCAGATCACACCGCCCCACTGCACACTGATTGGAGCGATTGCGCGTCATAGCACGATCGCTCCAATCAGTGCTGCAGGGGCTGGGGGCGACATGTTTGAGATCCATCTATGATCTGCTGTAGCTGCTACAATAGATCATAGCAGGATCTCACAGTATCGCACTAATTCGGGGATTATTTTTGCCGAAATTAGTGCGGACGATGTGGTTGGCGGTTCAGATTTGAACAGCCAATCACATTATTCGCCTATGGGGGGTGGCGATGCCACCCCCCCTGGGGTCAAGCACATCATTTGAAAGCCGTTGCTATGGCCACGGCAATCAAATGAAGTTTAAGCCGTAAAATTACGTCCCTGGTCGTTAAGTCACATTAAAATAGGACGTAATTTTACTGCCCGCGGTCGTGAAGGGGTTAAATAGATCCACTGCTTAGGTGAATGGTTTGAAGCCCACGGGCATTAATAATCCGTTGCTTTTAGGATGTTTATCTGGGAGCCCAAGCACTTCATGTCTTACATGCTTGAGCCAAATCTCAAAACCCCTTGAAAACTTTAAGTTATTGCTCAAGTTTCTGCTTTGGAAACTCTGTAAAAAGACTCAGAGGGCACATATCAAAAAGGGGTTTTTCATTTTTAATTTTTTTAGCCTATAGGCTTGAAATATCTAAAGATAAAATCAGCAGTTATCACTTTTGACGGCCTCAGTGCAGTTGCATCCAGTGACTATTTAGTACATTGCTGTGTATATATCCGCATTATGTCATGTCTTTTAACATCACTGAGGTTTGGAAACGCTGAATAGGTCAAAATATGTGACCTGTTCGGGCGACTGCTCTCTATACTTGAAAGTATAAGGCAAGACGATTGCGGCAGAGCTGCCACAAGATGTCTGAAAACACATTGAGGAAGCCGGGTGGGGAAAATGACCACTGGTGTTTTCTTTATGCGGATTTCCCTTAACCCTTGAAGTCCCAGAGAGGCGTCATTTAACATTTCTACCATTGGAACCCTATGGAGCTTGAAATTCCAGGGACTTCTAGTGTTAAAAAAACACTGCAGGTGCACTGGCATCTATACAAAGCTGTGTGCACGTATCCTAAGGGTTGAAGAAACTTGAAAACCCCTATATTTTGTTTTAAGAAAATTCTGAACCTGTTCTGTATTACCGGCCAATGCATTCTCCTGCAAAAATAAAACTAATGTTAATATCTAACAAAACTCTTCCATTTTCATCATACCACTTTTACCAAAGGCTAATAATACAGCTATTAATCCCAAATAGAACAAGACTACATTTACATATCCTACAATGCTAATAAACAAACTTTACATTGATGTAACCAGTAAAGAAGAGTGGCATAAACAGCTTTTTAAGCAAGCTAAGCTCTCCCAGGTATATGCCTCCATTATTGCGATCAGCACTTGTTATTAGAATACATTACATACTATACATTGGTATGCAAAAGTTTAGGCACCTCTGGTCAAAATTACTGTTATTGTGAACAGTTAAGCAAGTTGAAGATGAAATGATCTCTAAAAGTCATAAAGCTGAAGATGACACATTTCCTTTGTATTTTATAAAAAAAACCTTTCATCTTTTACATTCTAAAAATTACAAAAGGAAAATGTAAAGTTTGGGCACCCTTGGAGATTTGTGTGTTCAAATAACTTTGACCAAGGTTTCAGACCTTAATCAACCTGTTAGGGTTATGACTTGTTATCATCATTAGATAAGGACAGGTAATGCAAATTTCACAGCTTATAAAAACCCTGCTTCCTGTAACCTTGTGCAAAAAAACAGCAGGTATGGCTTCTGCAAAGCAGCTGCCTAGCACTCTGAAAATTAAAATAGTGGAGGCCAACAAAGCTTATTTCCTCAATTCGAAATATAATGAAGAAATGACAGTTAACAGAAACACTGGAGGTGAAGATACGGTCTGGAAGACCAAGCAAAATTTCTGTGAGAGGTGCTCATAGGATTGTTAGAGAATCAAATCAGGATCCCTACTTCACTGCAAAAGTCCTTCAGGAAAATTTAGCAGACTGTGAAGTTGTGGTGTGAGGTTCTACTGTTCAGAGACACAATGTTACGGGGGGCTGTCTGATAATAAAACCTAAAGGAATGTCAGACAGTCAGGGTCCACCGTGCAAAGACTCTGCTGCAGACTATGGCAGAGGATAAAGGCTATATAAGTGTGCCACTGTAAAAAATAATAGCACAAGTGCAGAGTGCAATACCTCTGTTAAACTCACAGAGGAATACAACTAGAAAACAAAGCAATTCCTCCCTTACTTGGAGGGTGTGTGGAATGGTCTCTGTTAAAGATCACAGAGACAAAAGCAGTGAGTGTGAAATGGCACCTACCTAGGTCCGTTCCTCTAGTGGTGCCAGGAGACGGACAGCAGCGTAAGCCGCACAAAGCTCCTACCTGCGTTCGCTCCACTAGTGTGCGAGGATACGAACCACTAGATATGGCACCTGCCTAGGTCCGCTCTTCTAGTGGTGCAAAAGAGATGGACAGCAGCGTAAGCCGCACAAAGCTCCTACCTGCGTTCGCTCCACTAGTGTGCGAGGACACGAACCACTAGATATGGCACCTGCCTAGGTCCGCTCTTCTAGTGGTGCAAAAGAGACGGACAGCAGCATAAGCCGCACAAAGCTCCTACCTCTGTTCGCTCCCCTAGTGTGCGAGGATACGAACAACTGCCAGACGCAGTATAAGGAACGTTACCCTAGCGGCAACGTCCACCTACAAGTAGAATCACAAGGCCCAGCCGGACCATGTGCCTCAGGCACCTGCCTATGTCCGCTCCACTAAGAGGTAAGGATACGGACTGCAGCCGAAGCTGTAAGGTATAAGAACGCTACCCTGCCGGTAGCGCTCACCTAACATAGACAGAGAGATGCCTAGAGGGACGTGCACAGGGCGTCTACCCTCATGCATGACCAAGAGGACTGAGCGCCGAACGGCGTGCGTCAGGGTCTTATATAGACTCTGTGCCTCATCCAAGATGGAGGGCACCAGAGCCAATCCGCTGCCAGAATGACAGCAATGATGTCACGCTGGCCTATCACCGAGCAAAGTGTCACAAGCACATGACCAGCGACCAATCGGCATAGAAGGTGTCAGAGACATGTGACCACGTGTCACAAGCACATGACCAGTGGCCAATCAGCTTAGAAGGTGTCAGAGACATGTGACCTCGTGTCAGCGATGATGTCACCCGCACATGTGCAATGGCTCCAAGATAGGACTTAGTCTCCAGCGCTTGCACATGTGCAGTAGCAAGAAATCCGGACATAGTCTCCAGAGCCACAGCAACCGTAACAGTACCTCCCCCTCAAGGCCCCTCTCCCGGCGATGCAGGTAATCAGCAACTAAGTCGGGAGCCTCCTCAGGCTCCCAAGAGCGATGTTCTGGACCATAGCCCTCCCAATCTATCAAGAAGAACCTGCACCCTCTAACCATCTTAGAACCAACTATGGCTTGTACCTCATAGCTAGAGCGAGAGGAATCAGAGGCAGGAGAGTGCACTTCACGAGCGTGAGGTAAAATAGCCGGCTTTAGCAGTGAAACATGGAATTTGTCATGGATCCTAAGATGGACGGGTAACTTCAATTGGTAGACTACAGGATTTACCTGTCGAAGAACCTCATAAGGACCCAGGAAGCGAGGAGCAAATTTTACAGAGCTCACTCTAAGTTTCACGTGTTTTGCAGAATCCCCTGGAGAAAAGACACAAAATCCCCTGGAGAAAAGACAGGAGCCGGGCGACGAAACCGATCGGACACCGTCTTCATACGGTCCTTAGCTGCTTGGATCGACTTTTGAGTCCGATCCCAAACCTCTCTGGCATTAGTTGCCCAGTCGGCCATAAGAGGAGAAGGTGCAGCAGCGGGAAATGGTACCGGTACCCTAGGGTGTTGCCCATTATTGAGTACGAATGGTGTCTGCCCAGTGGCCTCAGCCAGCGAATTGTTAAGGGCAAATTCTGCCCAGGGTAGGAGGGAGGACCAGCTATCGTGGTTCTCAGCAACAAAGTGTCGAAGGTATATAATCATGGATTGATTGGTACGCTCAACCAAACCATTGGTCTCCGGATGGTATGCCGAAGAGAGATTCAACTCAATTTGCAGAAGGCTACAAAGATCTCGCCAGAAACGGGAAGCAAATTGCGGGTCTCTATCACAAATGATACGATCTGGCATCCCGTGAAGCCTAAAGACATGCTTGAGGAATAGTTTGACTAGTACCCTGGAAGACGGGATTCTCGATAACGGTACGAGATGAACCATCCGGGAGAAATGGTCCGTAATGACCCACACAAATCTATGTCCCTGTGAACACGGAAGATCACCCACAAAGTCCATGCCTACCACCTCCCATGGTCTATCTGGCACTGGTAAAGGATGCAAGAGCCCAGCCGGTCTCTGCCATAATGGACGGTTGCGAGCACACGAGTAGCAGGAACCGACATATCTCTTGACATGGCTGGCTAAGTGTGGCCACCAATACCACCTCTCCAGTAACTCCCGTGTCCGCCTAATACCAAAATGCCCACCCACCTTTGAGGTGTGGGCCCACGACAGTATATCATTCTGTCGATCAGGCGGCACAAAGGTCTTGCCCGGTGGGATTTGGTCTAAGGTCACAGGGGAGAGCGTATGAAAAACCCTTGAGGGAAGGATAAGATGAGGTTCGTCAATCTCTTCCTGGGTAGAAACCATAGAGCGAGACAGAGCGTCTGCCTTGTTATTCTTACTCCCAGACAGATAGTTGATGGAGAAGTGAAAGCGGGAGAAAAACAAGGACCAGCGGGCTTGGCGAGGATTCAGACGCTGAGTGGTTTGTAAGTACATCAGATTCTTATGGTCTGTATAGACCTGGAAAGGATGTTTCGCTCCTTCCAGCAAGTGACGCCACTCCTCCAAGGCTAATCTCAGGGCGAGCAGTTCCCTATCCCCAATGGTATAGTTTCTCTCTGCCGGTGAAAAGGTTTTAGCAAAGAAGAAACATGGCCTTTTTCTACCTGCACCGTTCTTTTGATACAAGACCGCACCAGCACCCACTGAAGAGACATCAACCTCCAAGAGGAAGGGCTTATTCTCATCGTGTCTTTGTAGAATGGGAGCAGTTGAAAAGTGTCTTTTTACTGCCTCAAAAGCCTGGGATGTCTCAGTAGACCAGACTTTTGGATTAGCACCTTTCTTAGTCAAGGCCACCAAAGGGGCCACCAAAGTAGAGAAATGGGGTATGAACTGCCTGTAATAATTTATGAATCCTAAGAAGCGTTGCACCGCCTTCAAGGAATTTGGTTCGGACCATTCCAGGACAGCAGAGAGCTTCGCAGGATCCATAGCCAGACCCTCTTGTGAGATAATGTAGCCCAAAAAAGGCAAGGATGACTGCTCGAATACACATTTTTCGAGTTTAGCAAACAAAGAGTGCTCCCTTAAACGGGAAAGGACACGAACGACATCCTGACGATGAGTCTCCAGATCAGGAGAAAAAATCAGGATGTCGTCCAGATACACCATGACGGAGGATAACAGTAAATCCCTGAACACATCGTTTACGAAGTCCTGAAATACTGCGGGTGCATTACATAAACCAAAAGGCATGACGAGGTATTCATAGTGACCGTCTCGGGTGTTAAAAGCGGTCTTCCATTCGTCCCCCTCTCGAATTCGTACCAAGTTATACGCACCCCGCAGATCCAACTTCGTAAAAACCTGAGCTCCCCTCAGTCTGTCAAAGAGCTCCGAAATTAAAGGTAACGGGTATTTGTTCTTTATTGTGATTGCGTTGCGACCCCTGTAATCTATGCAGGGACGCAAATCACCCTCTTTCTTCCGAACAAAGAAAAACCCAGCTCCCGCGGGAGAGACAGACTTACGAATGAACCCCTTCTCTAAACTCTCTCTTATATAGGTCGACATGGCCTCCGACTCAGGTATCGACAGGGGGTAAACCCTGCCCTTAGGTGGAACCGAACCTGGGATAAGGTCTATGGCACAGTCATACGGCCTATGGGGTGGAAGAACCTCAGCACCCTGTTTGGAGAACACGTCAGCGAAATCCAAATAGGTTGTAGGTATGGGAGAGAGATCAGTTGATGTAACCGCAACGACCTTAGGTGGTAAGGGAAGACATCGGGACTGACATGTCGAACCCCAACTAATAATGCTGTCGGACTCCCAGTCAATGTGAGGAGCATGAGTCCGAAGCCATGGGAGACCCAGAAGGACGTCGTCTATACCCTCAGGCAAAACAAGAAAAGAAATCTCCTCTATGTGACCCTGAGGCAGGGAAAGGCGCAAGGGAACTGTCCTCAATGTAATGGAGTCAGACAACATAGTCCCATTAACAACACGGACAGGAATAGGCGCCTCTAACATGATAGAGGGAATATTGTGTCCCTTTACAAATCCTGAGGACACAAAAGTCCCATCAGCTCCGGAATCCACAAAAGCCATAATAGGCCATGTATTCTCAGAGAATGAGAGCTGACCTGGGATACTACACTTAGAGGGTGCAGAAGACGTCTCTAGTAACCCCCCTCTAATGGTTACTAGGCCTGGGAGTTTCCCTGACGACTAGAACACTTGTTGGCATAGTGCCCAGCCTGACGACATACGTAACATATAGGAGGACCAGACTTGCGTAGTCTGGAGGACGTATGACCTAACTCCATAGGAGTGGGAGATGTTTCAGATGCTGAGGAAGATGGTAGTAGACCCTCAACAACTGGAATAGCCCGATGCTTAGGGCGTGAGGAAGAGACCTCGAGTCTACGTTCCCTATGGCGTACGTCGATCCTCGTTGCTACTGTGATCAAGTCCTCCAGAGAAGAAGGGACCTCACGAGTAGCAAGGGCATCCTTGACATAGCCTGCCAACCCTCTCCAGAAGATAGGAATCAACACCTTCTCTGGCCAATCTAGTTCTGCCACCAGAGTTCTAAAAGCAATGGCATAAGAACTAGTGGATAACGAACCCTGAGATAGATCTAAGAGTCTCAGGGCCGCATCATGGGTAACCTGCGGACCCATGAATACCGCTTTAAGAGCATCAAGAAAGTCTTGATGTCTCAGAGGAACCACATCAGAGCACTCCCATAAGGGAGTCGCCCATTCTAAGGCTTTGTCCTGAAGTAAGGAGATGATAAAGCCTACTCTGGACCTCTCTGTAGAGAAGCGAGAAGAGTTGACCTCTAGGTGTATCTGACACTGACTAATGAAACCACGACATGATCTGGCATCACCAGAATATCTGTTTGGCAGAGCAAGTCGAGGATCATGTGCAAATGTCACCATGGTCTGAGGTTTATCCTCTATACTCTTGAGCCGCAACTCAAGTACTTGTATGTAACGGTGTAACTGCTGATATTCTGCCATAACTGCCAGACCCTTGGCTCAGTCCTAATGTTACGGGGGGCTGTCTGATAATAAAACCTAAAGGAATGTCAGACAGTCAGGGTCCACCGTGCAAAGACTCTGCTGCAGACTATGGCAGAGGATAAGGGGTATATAAGTGTGCCACTGTAAAAAATAATAGCACAAGTGCAGAGTGCAATACCTCTGTTAAACTCACAGAGGAATACAACTAGAAAACAAAGCAATTCCTCCCTTACTTGGAGGGTGTGTGGAATGGTCTCTGTTAAAGATCACAGAGACAAAAGCAGTGAGTGTGAAATGGCACCTACCTAGGTCCGTTCCTCTAGTGGTGCCAGGAGACGGACAGCAGCATAAGCCGCACAAAGCTCCTACCTGTGTTCGCTCCACTAGTGTGCGAGGACACGAACCACTAGATATGGCACCTGCCTAGGTCCGCTATTCTAGTGGTGCAAAAGAGACGGACAGCAGCGTAAGCCGCACAAAGCTCCTACCTGCGTTCGCTCCACTAGTGTGCGAGGACACGAACCACTAGATATGGCACCTGCCTAGGTCCGCTCTTCTAGTGGTGCAAAAGAGACGGACAGCAGCATAAGCCAGACAAAGCTCCTACCTCTGTTTGCTCCCCTAGTGTGCGAGGATACGAACAACTGCCAGACGCAGTATAAGGAACGTTACCCTAGCGGCAATGTCCACCTACGAGTAGAATCACAAGGCCCAGCCGGACCATGTGCCTCAGGCACCTGCCTATGTCCGCTCCACTAAGAGGTAAGGATACGGACTGCAGCCGAAGCTGTAAGGTATAAGAACGCTACCCTGCCGGTAGCGCTCACCTAACATAGACAGAGAGATGCCTAGAGGGACGTGCACAGGGCGTCTACCCTCATGCATGAACCAAGAGGACTGAGTGCCGGGCGGCGTGCGTCAGGGTCTTATATAGACTCTGTGCCTCATCCAAGATGGAGGGCATCTCCATTGTTAATTGTTAAAACCCAGTATAAGGATAAGTAATAACATCATTCCAGTGTCCATAATGGAAGATTTATTTTCCTCCCCTGATTATATTTTCTTTTTTCCAGGCTCTACCCTCTACCTGAATCTTCCACCACCCATGCACCAATCATCGGTCATCACCACAGCTACGTGTCACGCTCACCTTTGATGGACCATCACCTGATACTCTGGTCATGTGCACTGTGTAGTATGTGATTTCATCATTGTCCATATTGTTCTTGTCATTATACACTCTGACCTGTGCTCTGTGCCCGGCTCGTGCGTGGTGCAAATAGCCTGGCACTGTGCGCGCGCGCTGCATACAGTCCACAGGCCAGTACTCTGTGATTCCCTATTCACTGGGATCACACACTTTTTCTCTTTCTATATGCCACCTCGTATGACCTTCCTGACCTGTGCCCTGTGCCCGGCTGGTGCGTTGTGCAAATAGCCTGGCACTGCGCACTGGCTGCGTGCAGTCCACAGAACAGTTCATGTTTTCCTTAACTACAGGGGTCACACACATTCCCACACTTTAAATGCCACCCTCATTAACTTCTTCCACCTTGGCCCGTGCTCCGTGCCCGGCGCGTGCACTGTGTTACTAGCTGGCGCCGTGCGCGCGCTCCGTGCGATCCACGGGTCAATCCCCAGTCATCCTTCACTCTCTATGGACACATACACGCTCATTGTGACGCCCCCTTTCATCCGGCTCGTGTTGCGCTTCTCGCGCATGCGCAGTGCGTAACACTGTACTGCGCATGCGCGGCGTGCGCTCCACCGGCTCACACTGCGTTCCACCGTCCAGGAAGTGGGACGGTGGACGCCACTCTGCTCCCAGTATATAAGAACACGCTACCACCGCACGATGCACACCTCCCTGGGGCCTATACCCTATACCACCAACGTAGGGTATGTGTAACTCTTACCTGAGGGCTTGATGGCGCTATAGATTAGATTAGATCATTCATCCTTTCATTGATTTCATTTAGATTTACCACATATGGCTTGTCAACCACTTCCAGGCTCTAATACCTACAGGTATGTGCTCATACCAGCCTGCTACCAATATCTCCTATATATGATCTAATAACATTTATCATATACTTTCCAAATAGGGTCTCCTATAGAACCCCATAAGGCTTGTTTGATCCAGTCTCTATATATATATTTCTTCCTGAATAATACTAAGGTAATATGGATAATTTATCCATCATATCACCTGTACCTTATACTGGTTTTCTTATCCCGTCTGTAACCACTGATTTTCGTTTATTTTGCTCATAGTACTCATGAGAATTTTCTCAGTAAAGTATCAGCATACTGTTTCTGCATTCCAGGTAGTTTGCCGTCGCATTATGTGACATTTGGTACACATGTATCATTTTGTATATCCTCTCCTTCTCTCTATGTGTTTTTTTAAAATATTACTTTGATGCAAGTATATATGCCTCTTTTGCTCAGAACATTCCCTTTTCTTCTGAGGCAATTGAATAACCATCAGTGAAGGAAACACGATACTCCTCCCTAATCCCTAGGGCACCTACCTTTGACAACCACTCATTTCTCCAGGTAGACTGTTTCCTTTATGTTAATTTTTTTTAATTCCCATTTGTCACAATACATGTAGTCCCCGATATCCTGTGTATTACCCTAATATGCACGTTTATACCTATTTGCATCTGGAATTGCCTACAATCCACAACGCTTTCATTTTATTGAAAACGGTCTCTACCATTTGCCTACCTACCCTCTTCAGTGCATAAGGTATTTAGAGAGAAAGTCATTTGAATATATTAAATTTCATTGTGTTCAGTTTTTGCGGAAGTATTAAAAAAAGAATGTCTTTCTCATATCATTTGCATATCTGTATGTTTTGTATGTAATACTCATTTGACTCTATCTCCTGTATAGGATTTCATTTTTGTCCATCCTGACCCTATGATGATGTCCACATACTATAGAACATACACCGCACATTTGTTCATATAGGTGCGTGTCACTGCTGCCTTTTTCTATTCCATTTATTGAACTATGTCTTTACTTGTATGAGTTTTCTTATGATGGGCTTTCTTTATATTGAATATGCATGGATTCGAAGAGCACATATGTACTCTTGTTTTATTATGTGCTATTTGATATGTTCAGAGGGTCTGTAATTACAGGCTATTTTTCTGTCTAAGATACTACATTACTATATGTTTTTACTATGCACTAATTGTACACATGTTTCTATTATACTAGATAAACTTTGTCCTTGATAAAGACCTTCAATGTAATGGTCGAAACGTTGGATGAATTATCAACATTTTTTGACTTATGCACAAATAAAACCTTTCAAGCATTCCAAGAGTCTCTTTTTTCATATACCCTTTGAGTGTGCCAGAACTATTTTCTATTTGGACTACTATTATTTTTCTGAGCACCTACTATATTAATTTATGCAGTGAGCCAGGAATAATCGCTTTAGAATGACAGCAATGACGTCACGCTGGCCTATCACCGAGCAAAGCGTCACAAGCACATGACCAGCGACCAATTGGCATAGAAGGTGTCAGAGACATGTGGCCACGTGTCACAAGCACATGACCAGTGGCCAATCAGCTTAGAAGGTGTCAGAGACATGTGACCTCGTGTCAGCGATGATGTCACCCGCACATGTGCAATGGCTCCAAGATAGGACTTAGTCTCCAGCGCTTGTACATGTGCAGTAGCAAGAAATCCGGACATAGTCTCCAGAGCCACAGCAACCGTAACACACCTGTACAAATATGGCCTTCATGGAACCTCTCCTGTGCCTTCACCATAAAATTCAGTGTCAGAAGTATGCCAAAGAACATCTAAACAACATCCAAACAAGCCTGATGCATTTTAGAAACAAGTCCTGTGGACCGATGAGGTTAAAAAAGAACGTTTTGGCTACAATGATCAAAAGTATATGTGGAGAAAAAGGGCATAGAATCTCAGGAACAGAATATCTTGCCAACCATTAAGCATGGGGGTGGATCAAAAATTTCTTGGGGTTGTGTTGCAGGTAATGGCACATGAAACATTTCATGGGTAGAGGGAAGAATTGATTCAATGAAATTTCAAAAAAATTCTTGATGCAAACATAATACCTCCTGTAAAAAGCTGAAGTAAAAAAGATGGCTTCTACAAATGTATAATAATCCTAAACACACATTAAAATCCACAGAACTAACTAAGCTCAAAGATGGAATGAGGAATCCTGACTTACCTCAGAGCAGCCCCAAAGGAAATTCAAAGCCTCTAACATATAATGACGGTGATGTAAGAAAAATAAGGATTTTTGTGTACTCACCGTAAAATCTCTTTCTCTGAGTCTTCATTGGGGGACACAGGACCATGGATGTATGCTGCTGTGACTAGGAGGCTGACACTAAGTAGACATAAAAAAAGTTAGCTCCTCCCTAGCAGTGTACACCCTGAGCCGGAGGCAGATCTATGCCAGTTTAGTGTACAAGCAGTAGTAGGAGAAACCTGAACAACCATAACTAATCAAGGTAATAACAAGAAACACACAGTATCTTATCTAAACCTATACTGTATATAAATATATAAATATATATATATATATATATATATATATTAAAAAAACATAAATAAGCCGGGTACAGAGGAACGTGTTTCCATAAAGAACCAGAAACTTCTGGCAACTAAGAGCAACCCAATATCCAAACAGGGTGGGTGCTGTGTCCCCCAATGAAGACTCAGAGAAAGAGATTTTACAGTGAGTACACAAAAATCCTTCTTTCTCTATGGCTTTCATTGGGGGACACAGGACCATGGGACGTCTAAAAGCAGTCCCTGGGTGGGTACAGGAGTAATCATACAGATTCAAAACATATCCAAAACTCTGTATGAATGCTCGGTGCAAAAACAAACGTGTGCGACAGCCCCTTGCTGTATCCTGGAAACCCTGGAAAAGGAAGAAAAGCTTGACTACGCGGCGGCTCTGTAGACTTGCTTGGCTGACGCCTGGCGTCTGATTGTCCTAGATGCCCCAATTGCACAGGTGGAAAGGTTTGTACACCCCTCGGAGAAAACCTGACTCTAATCCTGTAGGCCTCTGAAAAGGTCGGCCTGATCCAATTCGCCGTGGTAGCCTTGGACGCCTGCATGCCCTGCTGGGTCCAGTAGACAGGACGAATAGGCCGTCCAAGATGCAGAAGGGTGCGGATCTCGAAACGTAACTCCTCCGAGCTCGCACTAGATCCGGTGTAAGCCGTGACCTCTCCAAGGATCGAATGGAGGCTGGACTGAAGGATGGAAGCACAATCACCTCATTCAGATACTACTTCCGGTAGGAAAAAACCTGAGACGGGTGCCGAACAATCTCGTCTTGGTGAAAAAACAAGAAAAAAGTGACCCGCATGAGAGGGCTGACAGAGCAGACCTTCCTCCGATTGAAGTGACTGTCCTCAACCAAGCCACCTTCCCGGATAGGCGTGAGATTGAGGATCGAACGGATCTAATTGACGAGACCCTAGAGCCAGCTGGAGGTCCCATGGTTCTAGCAGGGAACGATCTAGCGGTGCCAGATGGACGACTCCTTGGATGAACGTCCTGACTTGCGGCCGAGATGCAAGATTCCTCTGGAAAAGAGAGATAAAGCCGACACCTGCCCTTTGAAGGTTGCTGGCGAGAGGCCCGCCTGTAAGCCTGAGTGTAGGAAGACCAGTAACACTGGGAGTGACAGATCCAGCGTAGATGAGTTGACGATTGACCTCACACTCTTGAAAGGAGGCCTTTCCGGTGCGGTAGTAGATATTTGAAGACGGAGGCTTCTGAGTACTGACCATGGTCAGTAACACCTGTGGGATAAAGCCTGCCTGGGCTAGTAGCCATGGTTCCACAGCCATGTGGTCAAATTGAGAACCCCAGAATATTGATGGCAAAGAGGACTTTGCGACATGAGGTTCAGACGATCTAGAAGCCACCCTGGGGTGTCTGATGAGCTGCGTGAGTTCTGCGAACAACGCTTGCCTGGGTCAATCCATGGTATTGAGAGTCACTGGGATGCCCTCTGCTCTGAGTTTCTTGAGGACTCTTGTGACTTGATTGTGGAATCGAAAAGCCATCAGGTCCACATTCGGAATATCTCATCTGAGGCAGATCCATTCGAAAGCCTCTCTGTTGAGGGATCATTTGCCTGCCGCCAGACCTTGCTGATATAGTCTGCTGCCCAATTCTCCACGGCGGGGAAAATGATTGCGGACAAAATCTGGAGTGGTGAGGCTATGCCCACTGTAAGATCTTCTTCACCTATGTCATCGCCATGACGCTCCTTGTTCCGCCCCGGTGATGACCGACTGCATTCTGGATGGCGATTCTTGTATGAAGGGCTGAAAAAAATCTGTAGGGCTCGGAGAAAAAACTCTGATCCCTAAAAGACAATTGATAGGCAGACGGCTCTCCTGGGAGGACCACCGACTGTGAGCCGTGTGTTTCGGAACACCGCTCTCCAAACAGAAGACTGGTCTCGGTGGTGACTGCCTGCCAGTGTACTGGTATGAAAGACATTTCACTGGACCGATGAGGGCCGCTGGTCCACCATAAAAGTGAGCGGCGGGTTCCCAGAGTCAATTGGATTCTGCGATTCAAAAGTGAATAGAGAATTGTCCATCCGTTCGGCCAAGTCAGCTGAAGGAGACGAATTTGACAGCGGCAAGCGGAACCGCCTCTATTGCCGCCACCATCCGACTGAGGACTCTCCGGCTTGGAGTGACGGAGGATCTGGAGGTCTCTTTGGAGGGACACACGTCCTTGGATGGTATCGAACTGCATGCCTAGAAAGGTAATTCTGCTGGCCGGGGCCAGAGAGGGCTTCTTCCGAGCACGACAAAATGGAAAAAAAGCAATAGCCTAGGCTGAGGTTGGCCCACAGAGATATGGGCCCACTTCAGCCTCCTACGACACTAAGCAAAAAACTGGCATAGATCCGCCTCCGGCTCAGGGTGTACACTGCTAGGGAGGAGCTAACTTTTTTTATGTCTACTTAGTGTCAGCCTCCTAGTCACAGCAGCATACACCCATGGTCCTGTGTCCCCCAACGAAAGCGATAGAGAAAACAACACACAGATGGTAGATATAGAAATAAGCAAAGTGAGGCTCTGCTAGCTAGATGCAAAAGTATAGGATATATTGCTGGTTGCAGCCAGTTAAAACCCTGAATAATAACAACACCTGATAATAAAAAATTCCCTTAAAGATCACACGATCTTTCCTCCCACTATATCAGGAACTCTTGTGCAAATACATGCAAATGCAAATATAATAGAAAATATCATAACTACAAAAACACATGAGATACAAAAATACAAAACTCCTGATCAACCAGAGAGTAAAAACTTCCTTTCTTGCTAGTGACTCGCCCACCCCAGGGCTATGGGACACCCGATGCTGGGCCGGATTAGTCCGGGGGACGTCAGTGGTGGCGGGGCCCGACTCCGTGGCCCTGGTGGGGTCAATTAATATGGCTTCAGTGGGGGTGATTAAAGTTTATAATATTCGTGACGACAGCTGAGTATGAGGCCTACTCCCTGTTCTTTCTTTGCTTTCATAGGACCCTGCACTCTGAGTTAACAATGGCCCTCTTGCTGCTGGGACCGGTGGTATGTCCCTCTCCCTGTGTGGTAGGCTGCGCAGGCCCTCTCTGATGCTTCTCTGCTGGAGTCCACACCGGGCCCTGGTGATGCAGATGTACCTTCAGGTTGCTTTCGGGGGCCAGGAGACCTGCAGTCCTCCTGCCCTTCAGATTCGGCTACCAGGGAAGGGTTTTACACCCTGGCAACCACAGACTCCGATGTCTAAGTCTCTTCTGTGCCTCTCTGCTAATCCTGCTTCACTGGGCCAAGCTATTCTAGCCCCAGGCCCCAGTCCACAGAACAGCACTACTCTGCATCTTCACTCTCCAACTTCCCTAACAGACTGAACACTAACTCCTCCCTCAGGTCAGGCTTGAGGAATGCTCCCTGGAACTCTAGGTTCAGAGCTCCCTCTGCTGGCCTGAGGGAGAAACGGCGTTGGATGTTGGTACCTACTGGCCAATGATTTCCCCAATTACCTCCAGGCTCAGCATTAACCCTTTGGAGGGGCAATGCTGTTGTGGCGACCAGGTCCTGGGGCGCCACACTAGGAATAGATCAACCTCCAAAAATAATGCAAAAAGAACACTTAATCACCCTCCGAAAACAGTGCAGGAAGAGTACTTATTCACTTGCAAGAAACAAAGGAATATTCTCAAACACTGATTTAGAAAAAGACATAGATTAAGCAGAAACGCTCTTCAGTGCAAATTCAGCCTTTAACCAAGCCCAGACTAAGAGAACAAAATACTTATCGGGCATAGCTGCAGACTCAGAATGACATGGGAACAAAACTGATGCAAAGGAATGAAAAACCGCTGTAGAAATCATTCCTGGAGAATCCAAAAATTGCAAAAAAAAGCAAAACAAAAACCTAAACGGAAAGGCAAAAACCTAAAGGCTGGAGGAAACAATTCAGGACATCTTCACATGAAGCAGGAACAATTATCACCTGCAAAGGTTAGACAGAGACTGCCTTCCTATATCCCCCCAGGCTGGACTCCATAGGCTTCCTGAAACAGCAATCATCTCCAACACTTGTCTGAGCAACAGATGCAGGATCAGACTCACTACCAGCACTAACCACCAGAGGGAGTCCAGAAACACTCCCGGGAACAGCACCATCTCTGATGATATTCACAACAGGAACTCCTAGACTGGTAAAGCCTATGGCTGGCAAAAATTATAAGGGGGGACTGCAATACACCCTAGTAAATATGTAGAGGAGGGCTTTAGAATACAATTTTTTCCCATTATTAAGGAGTAGGACTACTAGACTAGTAAAGCCTATGAATTATGTGCAAGGGCTGTCATAAATTAAACGAAGGAGTGCAATACACCCTATGAAATATGTAGAGGAGGGCCTTAATTTTTTTTCCCATAATAAGGAGTGGGACTCCTATACTAGTAAAGCCTATGCACTATATGCAAGAGTTGCCAAAAATTAGAAGGAGGCACTGCAAAATACGCTGAAAGCTAACATCAATATTAACAGGGAATAGAATAAATGTACTCCTGACAAGGAACTTTTGGTTTTAGGGTGCAGCAACAAGGACTGCAAGGCTCTAATCCCTGCCTATATGCATCTTATCCAAACCTATCCCTCCTTCAGCAGCTATTCTTACATTAAATGCAGCATATACCATGTTTCCCCGAAAGTAAGACAGTGTCTTACATACTTTTTACACAGCAATCGCAGCAAGTCTCCATGCAATGTACCGTATGGGGACTTACCGCAATTGCTGCACATGAGGGCACTGAGGCTGCGTGTTTATGTATGTTGTCCGTGGTCCTGATGGACCACGGACAACATTACTACAACATTTCTCGGTGGCCGAGCGTTCGGCTGAGCGCCCGACCGCTGGCATGTGACAGCTTTCAGCTGAGCGCTCGGCCACCGGCATGTCAGGGCGCTCAACTGGGCGCTCGGCCGCCGGCATGTCAGGGCACTCAGCTGAGCGCTCGGCTGCCGGCGTGTCAGGGCACTCAGCTGGGCGCTCGGCCGCCGGCATGTCAGGGCGCTCAGATGAGCGTTCGGTCGCCGGCGTGTCAGGGCGCTCAGCTGGGCGCTCAGCCGGTACTGTAAAGAAGAACTGGGTGCTCGGCCGCCGGCATGTCAGGGCGCTCAGCTGAGCGCTCGGCTGCCGGCATGTCAGGGCGCTCAGCTGGGCGTTCGGCCGCCGGCATGTCAGGGCGCTCAGCTGGGCGCTCGGCCGCCGGCATGTCAGGGCGCTCAGCTGAGCACTTGGCCGCCGGCATGTCAGGGCGCTCAGCTGGGCGCTCGGCCGCCGGCGTGTCAGGGTGCTCGGCTGAACGCTCGGCCGCCGGCGTGTCAGTGCGCTCGGCTGGACGCCCGACCGCCAGCATGTGACGGCTCTCAGCTGAGCGCTCGGCCGCCGGCATGTCAGGGTGCTCAGCTGAGCGCTCGGCTGCCGGCATGTCAGGGCGCTCAGCTGAGCGCTCGGCCGCCGGCATGTCAGGGCACTCAGCTGGGCGCTCGGCCGGTACTGTAAAGAAGAAAAAAAATAAAAAATAAATAACGCTTTCTGTTTACTATGTCTTAATTTCGGGGTACGTCTTACATTAGCCGACCCCCCCAAAACCCCCACTACGTCTTACTATCGGGGAAACACGGTAGCATTAATAATAGGGAATAGAATAGATGTAGCCCTAAAAAAAGTGACTATTGATTTTAGGGTGCAGCAAAGAGAACTGTAAGGCTATATTCCATTCCTATATGCCTTTAATCCAAACCTATCCCTCCTCCAACAGCCATCTTTACACTGAAAGCAGCAAACAGAGGTATTAATAGGGAAGAGAATATATAATAACGTAGCCCTTACAAGGGACTTGTGGTTTTAGGGTGCAGTAGAAAGGACTTTAAGGCTGTTATCCCTGCCTATATGTCTCTTTTTCAAACCTATCCCTCCTGCAGTAGCTACCCCAATACTGTTTTTGGGGTTGAGTATGCTGATCGTTGCATAACCAAATCTTATATAGACCTGATACATGTTGCAGCAGTCCAATAATAGTAATGCCAGTAGCCAACATGGCTACTGCATTAACAGGACTGGCAGGCAATTCAAGCATGCTTAGTGGCTGAAAAACAAGCATGAAACATGCGGCATGGGGACTCAAACATGGCAATCAAGCACCCGCGATACTCGATCAAGAACTGAGTGTGCCCCAACACCACAATGCCAAATTGAGTGTCTAGCAGTGGCGACCATGCTCGTCTATCACTACTTCTAACAGCACCACTAATATATTTAAAGGCTTTCTGTAGTGCAATGTGTAAGGGGTGGGCAGACCCCTTACAAAGAAGCATAGTCACCCGGAATGTTGTTATTAATAAAAATGTTTTTATTATTATTATATTGTTTTAGTGGGTTCCCCTAGTGGCCGGGTGGGACGGCTGTCACCACAGTGGAGAGGAGGAGCCGGCAGAAGCAAGGGGAGGGAGGAGAAGTGTTGTTGAGGAAAGTGTGAGATTAGAAGGCAGTTGTGTCCGGGACGGGAGAGAAGAAGCAGCGCAGGGGCAGAGTGTGGGAGCTGAAAGAACAGGGAAGCCGGAGAGAAAAGGAGCGGGCGGAACCTCATAGTGCGAAGCAGTCCCGGTGTGGGTCCGGGCTGTGGGTAGCCATAAGTGGGAGCCAGGTGAAGCAGAGTAGCCGGGCACATCCCCACTGGAGGAGACGTCAGGACAGGCTTTCCCCAGATAAAGAAGTGTAACATCATCTTTTACTGCCGTGTGTGTGAAGAAGTTGTGAACAATAAAATGCCTTCTGGTTTCACGGAATCACGCCTGAAGAGTGTTTGTACGTCGGACAACATGTGCACCACCACACTCTGCCCCACCAAGACATCTCCTGTCCCGATAGTGACGGCGGAGCCAGGGGTAAGCCTGACAGCAGGGGCCATGACTACAATCCCCGAGGCACCCCTGGCACCCCGTTACATGTGGCGTAGTCGGCAGGATGCGAATTACATGCAAGGGGCCCCGACCCAAGAAGACGGAGACCAAGTGGTGCCTAGGGCACAGGATCCGGATTATTGGAGAAGAGTCCCGATCCCTTGGTGGGAAGAAGAAGTAGTGCCTGAGGCGTTGGACCGGGCACAAGATGGCGGCAAGATGGCCGTCGTCTTCAAGGACATGGAAAGCGCGCGAAAAATTGGCGCCAAAAGAAGAGCCTGGGGCTGGCCGGTGCCGAAAAAGAAGTTCGGAGTACTCCGCCCAAAGAGGTGAGGTGCTGGTCCCAGGGCACAGATGAAGATATGTGAAATGGGCGGTGTTCCAAGGAAAAAGAAGTACCGCCGCGGAGGGGTCGACCTGATGTGTGAGACTGGGGGTGGAGTATGCCCAAGAGCGGGAAAAGTAAGCCCGCCTCCACTTCCTCCAGCTTCTCCACCGACCCTGACGCCCTTACTAGTGACTCGTACTGCAGGCAAAATGGAGAACCCCGAGGGACAACAAGCTACGGTGGTCGCGCCTGGTCTGGACCGACGCCACCAGAAGCAGATTGCGTCTGCGTCTGCGGAGGGATTTCCCTCTCACTTGCCGGCTGTACCCGGAGGACCGGGACGAGCCACAAAAGTGACCTGGGTGACGACGTGGGACGCGGTAACCAGAGAGACCACGACTGAGGTCCGAGCGACGTACACCGCTCAGCTGCCATCAGGGAACCGGCCTCTGGGAACCCCATACCCATACCTGGAGACACCCCCGCCAGTCGCGGTGGGCTCTACGACACAAGTTCCAGATCCGGCTCCGGAAGAATCATACGCCCGGAAGCTAGAGAGGGACAATTGGGGCTTCTTTTGGGACCCAGTACAGCCGTCACCCCTGCCTCAATGGAAGTCTCCGTCCCCAGAACCGGACCCGGTACAGGAGAGGCTGCTGGCCGAGACCGTGGCCCGGGAAATGATGGCTGGTCCCCGGAGTGCGGAGTTCGAGCAGCAGTGTACCATAGGAACGGTGGTAAAATTTAATCAGAAGGAGGGGTATGGCTTTATAGAAGATGAGGAAACCGGCGATCACTATTTCTGTAATAGAGTGAACCTGGACATCGAAGGCCTGCCGCAATGTCTGCACACTTTGTATCCCGGAGAAAAGGTCCGGTTTATGCGAGAGGTGGGATGCCGAGGCCTCTTTGCAGTCGGAGTAACCCGGATGCCTACTACGCAAGAGGCTGCTCAATGGCAACAAGAACTGGAGTGGGAGGAATGCCAGTACCGACGGCGGTCGCAGCACAGACCGGTACTAGCCGAGCTCTCCCACCCGAGACGCACCATGGCCGTAGCCCCGGAAGTCCTGCCCGGACCGATCGCTGACCCGGAGAAGGGAACCCCGGCGGTGCTGGCTATTAACCAAAACATAACCACGCATCCGGTAATTGTCATGGGCAGCCCCCAGCCGTCCCGTGCCGTGACCCCCTCACCCCCGTCGGGGGTAGAAGAAACAAAGCCGGAGACGGAGACAGCGGAGCAACCCGCCAATTATGAGCCCTTCCGGAGGCTGCGCCGGTTGCCCGGGCAGTCCCTGTCGGAGTACGTGAAGGCCCAACGAGCCGAATGGCAACGTGCCTACCATCCGGAATGACTTTTCAAGACCGGAAGATGGTGGGCCTGTTTTTGTTAGACACCGGCGTTGTTTTGAACCGGAAGAAGTTTGCTGTTCGTACCGTTCAAGTGGCTGAGCCCGGAGAGAACCTGCTGCTGGACTGAGCCAGGGGCTCCCTCCGCGTCGTTAAGAAGAAGAAGTTTTTCGAGTTGTGTTCCTGCCGTTTAACATCTAAGACCGGGAGTGCTGCAAAAGCCTCCAGGCAGAAACTCGACTAAGACCGGGAGCTTCCAGGAGGAACTCCGGGCGCTGGACTGGTGCGCCCCTTGCGGTTGCCCAAAGGTGAACTTGCTTGTAGTTTCATTGAAATGATGTTGTTTCCTTTTTATGTGTAGTTTTAGATTCATGCCTTGCCGGGAGGCTCAGGCTTAAAGAGGGGAGGTATGTAAGGGGTGGGCAGACCCCTTACAAAGAAGCATAGTCACCCGGAATGTTGTTATTAATAAAAATGTTTTTATTATTATTATATTGTTTTAGTGGGTTCCCCTAGTGGCCGGGTGGGACGGCTGTCACCACAGTGGAGAGGAGGAGCCGGCAGAAGCAAGGGGAGGGAGGAGAAGTGTTGTTGAGGAAAGTGTGAGATTAGAAGGCAGTTGTGTCCGGGACGGGAGAGAAGAAGCAGCGCAGGGGCAGAGTGTGGGAGCTGAAAGAACAGGGAAGCCGGAGAGAAAAGGAGCGGGCGGAACCTCATAGTGCGAAGCAGTCCCGGTGTGGGTCCGGGCTGTGGGTAGCCATAAGTGGGAGCCAGGTGAAGCAGAGTAGCCGGGCACATCCCCACTGGAGGAGACGTCAGGACAGGCTTTCCCCAGCTAAAGAAGTGTAACATCATCTTTTACTGCCGTGTGTGTGAAGAAGTTGTGAACAATAAAATGCCTTCTGGTTTCACGGAATCACGCCTGAAGAGTGTTTGTACGTCGGACAACATGTGCACCACCACACTCTGCCCCACCAAGACATCTCCTGTCCCGATAGTGACGGCGGAGCCAGGGGTAAGCCCGACAGCAGGGGCCACGACTACAATCCCCGAGGCACCCCTGGCACCCCGTTACACAATGTATTATCCATCCTATCACTTTTATACTGACAGGCTGCACAATCTATTAAGCATTGATCTTTCCCAAGCCAGAGGCCATTGTAAGAGCCTCTTGCTGCCACAGAAATCATTGGTTTTCCACAATCGCACTGCAGGAAGCCGGTGGAGTGGCAGAAGGAGTGATTTCCTTTCATGCTGAGGTCACTATTGACTTCTGCATATACTGAGTTAATTTATCTACTGCAAACACCTAATAGTACTCACCTCTGCAATATCTCTGCTATCAAGGAAGAATGAGTGCTGCTAGACAGAAGGCTCCTCAGGATCACAATATCGGGGTAAAGATTCACTGCCTTTTCATGTTCTAATGGAAAGTGTTACATCCATTTGAACTTGAAGAGCCGTTGCTGTGCCATTATGTGTTTAATTTTCTATACACTGTACACAGTGGCTTAATGTTGTATTCAAGGAATTTTTTGAAGAAGAAGAACTGACAGTGTGTCTTTCAAAAATCAGTCCATGGATTCAAGTGATTTCCAGTGACAAGCAAAAGGGTAACAATGTTTCGAGCTTCTGACTTTCAGGCTTTATATCTCACCATCCACTACATCTTTGAGTGTGAGACTACCTTCATTTTATAGACAATCATCTTGGCTATCTCATACATAAATTTGCTTTTAGTTACTTAGTATGTGATTAGTTATGCAGATTCTTGTCATGTCACTGCATTGTTTTTGTTTTGCTCCTAAAAGTCTAAATTTAAATTTTTAATATTTTATTAGTATTTTGTAAATCTACCTTTGGTTTTCAACACTTCCTGAATCCTTCTGGTCATGCTCTTCATCAGATTCAAGCATGTCTCAACCAAAATCTGAATTGAGGTCTCTCCTATACATTTCCAATGTTGGTGCATACTGGATGACTCACTTGGGTATGTATACCGCGTTTTCTTCAACTCTACCCACAAGTGTTTCATTGGGTTGGGGTTTGGAGGCTATGGGGGCCAATCCAGCACTTCTACTTCATTATCCTCTAACTATTTTTTTCACTCTCGATATATGCTTTGGTTTGTAGTCCTGCTGAGGATGAGACTCTTCTTTTCAAGTCTATGGTTGCACAAGATTTCATGACATGTTATTATAATGTACGGTTGATGCATGCCACTGCTAAGTATTTGCCACAGGCATCTGTCACCCATAAGATCTAGTGTCCTCCGGCTAATGGATACAGCATAAAAAGCTACTGAAAAGCTTATGATATGTTTAACATATGCCTGTCATTGATTCTATGCAATGGCATCCATCACCCAAAAATGTAGTTTACCGGACTCCTCCGGATGGAATAATATAGTTTGCTCAGAGCACAGTATATGGTTTTACCGACAAGATGGAAGCCAAACAGAGTAATAAAGCCCTATGGACAAGTTTAGCGAGTACATAGGACACATAAACCAAATATTGTGATGAGAACAAGGCTTTACAGGGACAAAGAGTTCCTGAAGTCTAGTTCAGGAGGTCGGTCCCTATTACATTATTCCTATGAGCCTTGTCTGAAATACTTCCCATTTGCGACATGACCTACAATAAAGATTTCAATTTCCTGTCTTAATATTTGAGTTTCTGGATTACCGGGGGCCATTATCATTCACTATGAAGCAAACAGGTCTAAAGGGTTGGCTTAGATATGAATTAGTCTTATGGTTTTTCCCACTAAATACATTTATCAACCATTTATATAATAGGAGTTAAATGTGTTTTGACATTTTTATTTCTATGCAAAAAGTGATGGCACACACATTAAAAAGACAAAAGTGATATAAAAACGTGTGACGGGACACCTTTGTTAGAAAAAGTTAGTAGCATGTAATCATATAGCACCTAGATGTTACAAAAATATTTGATTAATAGATTTCATAGGAATCAAAGTTATACATCAGGCATAACGATATTAGGCAAAGTTCATGTATCTCAAAAATAAACGCACACATGGAAATAGTTATATATCGGGTCAATATCCCGAAGTAATCCTCTATTTTAAAGTGCCTGGTACAAATAAAGGGACAGTCAGGTCAAAGGGAAAAATATCCCACTATGGTTTCCTATACATACCAATATGACAGGTATTGGTGTCCCAAGAACAAGAGATCCCCAACACCCCCTGATGTGCGTTTCGCTAGGAAAACAAGAAGTCCCACGTGTAGTTTTTTCCCTCCACATGTTTTTATATCACATTTGTCTTTTAATGTGTGTGCCATCACTTGTTGCATAGACATAAAAATGTCAAAACACATTTAACTCCTGCTCTACTGTTTTGTATATTACATTATATGGAGTTTGTGTATGCGGGGTGGTGACCACAATTTGTCACCCACTCGCATATTGGTATATATGGTTACAAGGAGATTTGCTAATTTCATTTATATAATATGTAGAGTTTGTTCTGACTTGAGAACTATGTTTATTCAGGTAACAGGCAGTTCCCAAGTATCCTCCATTCACTTTTATGGGACTCATGGAGATAACTGTTGCATCACTCTCCTAGAAATAGAAATGCAAAAGTAATTCAATATGCACAAGTATGCTCTGTTATGATTGAGCCCTTCACTCACATGGGGACAAAGAAATCAGGGATTAAGTTAACCATAGGTCCCTATACAGAATAGGAGGACCCTAAATCTGACTCTGTTTTGTCCCTGCTTGACCATAGAGGTTGGCACCCTAAGTTTGCACAATGTCATCCTCACTCAACGTCGGCTGACCCTGAGTGTCTTTAAATGTGTGCTAAACTATAAACCAAGTGTAACACAAAACACCAATAAACATAAACAAAGTGTGCACAGGCAAAGTTGAAACACAGGGCTAAAGACGTGTTCGCAAAGTCATACAAGGAAGATAGTAAATGAAAGAAACCCAAAAAACTTACAGAATAAGTGGAAACCCTCCAAACCCTAAATGAAACAGAATGAAAGAATGATGGAGAGGGAAACATACACACAAACTGCTGGGAAAAGCAAAAGTGATTATTCAGCAAGATTATCCTAAACTGACACAATCATTGGAAAGGAGGAGGGAAGGGAAACATGTCCAGCACAATGTCTTTAAAAAAAACTTCAAATTTATTAATTCCAAGTAAAAAAAATGTTCTATATGTGGACCAAAACAATCTCTCCATGTGCCTTACAGCGCCTTACATGTTTCAGGGAAAAACTCCTTAATCATATTTGCCTATGATTAAAGAGTTCTTCTCTGAAACATGAAGTATTTTTAAAGACATGGTGCTGGATATGTTTCCCTCCCCTCCTCCTTTTGTGACAGCTGTGAATGCCAACCACGAATACCGTGCACCGACCCAAGTGGAGCCTAGACGCAGAGACTGGTGATCTGGATATATTGTATTTTTGTTATTTTTATCCTAAACTGAGCAGTTGGGACTCCAAACATCTAATAACCTTGGAATATAGACAGCATTGGAGGCATGTGGATGGTAGACATAAATAACACCTCCCAAGATGAGATAGGACAAACAAACAAGGAAGTAAACACACAAAAATAGAAATCAAACAGAAAGGCAAAGAAAAGACAAGACATGAGAACTAACAGCAGATGGTCCGATACAAAACAGGCTGTGGTCCAACAAAGAGGGAAACAAACCACACAATCAGAGGTCACTTGACTGAGCCCCGGAATCGAGCCATAAGATGCTCAAAACATGCATCTAAGTTTGGAATCCAGTCAGAGGTCAGACCTACAGCTAGGGGCATAATTATAATAGGCGCAGAGGTTGCAATCACACCCAAATCCTGAAGCCTAGAGGGACCCAAAAGGTTCCTTTGTGCCATATGAGAAAACCCTTTAACCCTTTAAGGACCAGGGAATTTATCGTTCTTACACTTTTGTTTTTCCTTGGCTTTTTTCAAGAACCATATTTTTTTTATTTTTCCATAGACATAGGGATTGTTGTTTTGTGGGATAAGTTTTAGTTTGAATAGCACCATTCATTTTACCACTTAATGTACTGAAACATAGCAAAAACATTCCAAGTGTGATGAAATTGCGAAAAAAATGCAATCTTGCTCTGGTTTTGGGATTATTTTTTAACTATCATTGTATGGTAATGAACTACAAACATGATTGCTCACATCAGTCCATTTATGTCAATACCAAACATGCTTTCATTTTTTTTTCTATTTAAATAATGAAAAAAAAAATTAAATTGGTAAAAACATTTTTTTTGCTTTGTATTGCCATTTACCAAGATCCATAACATTTTTATTCTTTTGTTGATGGAGTTGAGTGAGAGATTGTTTTTTGATCACTGAGCTGACATTTTTATTGATACCTGTTTTGTTTACATATGATGCTTTGATTGCTTATTATTACATATTTTTAGGGAGGTGGAATTTCCAAAACAACACAATTACGGTGTTTTGATTACTTTTCTCTTTACAGCGTTTCTTAATGTTGTTAAATAATTTAATATTTTAACAGATCGTACTTATATGAACACGGTAATAATACCAAATATATATTTTTTTTGTTTCTTTACTTGTAATGGGGAAAAGAGGAGTGATTTGAATGTTTATATCTTTTTTTTCCATTTTTTATACTTATAAAAACTTGTTTCTTTATTTTTTAAACCCCTTAGGGGACTTCAACCTGAGATCGTTTGATCACTTATACTATATACAGCACCACAGTATTGCAGTATACAGTGTATCCACCCATATCCTGTCCACCGCCATTAACATGAGAATGGCAGCAGCTATAAGCATAGAAGTGGTGTCTAGGTATAGTAAAGTAGCCATGCGCTACGCAATGAAACCACCTATAGTGACACCTGGTGGAAAACAACGAGGTTAGCATTTTTATCTCGAAAACGGAACGGGATAGAGAAAAAAAGTGAGTTACAAAGTTGTGGGGCATCATCAATTCAATACGAATCGACACCTTGCTTTGCATACATAAATACTATGATTAGAATGTGTAAAACTCACAAGGCTGCGGACGTGAAGCAATACCTCATAGAGACCTTCCTACAAGTCATTGGGTATGGTGGCTGCATGGAGTGGCCTCCACGCTCACCTGACCTGAACCCATTGGACTTCTTTTTGTGAGGTCATATCAAACAGCAGGTGTCCACCAACATTGCAGGACCTACGACGACGTATCACAGATGCTTGTGCAAACGTGTCCCCTACCATATTGCACAACATACAGTATGCTGTCCAGAGTCCAAATATGCATTGCAGCTGACGGTGGCCACTTTGAGCATCAAAGTTAAATGAGCGCTATTTGCGTGACCAGCATTCAATGTTTTGGGGGGGTCATGGGTTTCATATCATAGCATTTCTGTATGCAAGGTGTCGATTCGATGATGCCGTACAATTTTTTAGTTCACTTTTTTTCTCTATCTCATTTTGTTTTTGAGATAAAAATGCTAACGCCGTTCTTTTCCACCAGGTGGCGCTATAGGTGGTTTCATTGCGTAGCACATGGCTACTTTACTATACCTAGACACCACTTCTATTCCTATAGCTGCCGCCGTTCTCAAGTTAATGGCGGTGAACAGGATATGGGTAGACACATACACTGCATAGTGAAAATGTTAGTGTCATATGGAGCTCACGGGAAGATCAAGATGAGAGCGACAGGGGATTACATCGCTAAGGATCAATAATATCTGGTACATGCTGGCACTGGCGCACATTCTATTTAAGTGCTGCGGTCAGAGATTGACAGAGGAATTTAAATGGTTAACAGTCATGGACGGAACTCGGCCAAGCTAAGGCTGTTAAAGACAAATGCAGCTATATAATATAACCTGTATCTGCCAAATGTGGAAGATACTCCTCAGCCTCCTTAACAAGTGAGGAACCCTTCTCCAGGATGTAAATTCATTATTTTGTTGTAAGGGATTAAAGATCTGTCATTTTTGAATGTCCTCTTACTGATTTTTCATTAGGGCTGAAAAGCTTTAAGTTAAGTTACACTATTGCCTTCAGTGACCACAAATTTATCATCTGCTGTGGAAAATGGGAAATGTATATAGTGGTAAACCCCAGCTTCAGTGAGGATCTTATTATTGTGGAGCAATGTAGTCATATGAAGGAAAGGTGGACAACGATAGAACTATTTTCTTAAAGGGAATCTGTCAGCAGATTTTTGCTACCTCATCTAAGAGCCACATGAAGTAGAAAAAGAGACCTTGAATCAAACGATGTATTACTTAGATTACTGGGTGCAGTATCAGAATTTTTAGCTTTAGTCATGTAGCAGAGCTGAGAGAGCTGCCACCACCCACCTATAGAGATTGCACATTGACAGTGAGGTGTGAGAAGGAAGGGGTCTGCCGGACTGCCTTAAAAATGACATTGTAGTCCAGTAATGATAAGGGTCCTGCTGCTTAAGCAAACATAGCAAATAAACAAAAGATCTGACTGGCAGTCCTGTTTTCTTTGTGTTTACCCTTTCAGTATGCTGTCTTCAACTTACATAGCAAAAACCTTCTGACAGATTCCCTTTAAGATGCATAGATAAAATTTAGGACAGTGAAGTGTGAGTTATTAGAATAAAACAACAGTCACACATGAATTTATAACATGGTAGTTTCATAAAAGTAATTTTCGTTACAATTTTGCAATATTCGGAAAATTGCAGGTGTTTTATAATCAATTCCTCAATCTATTGCAGTGCCCTAATACAATCCAGCCGGATGAGTTACTGAGCTCCGGCTTCAGTTTCACCTGGGTGAACGCTCCCATCCACTCTCACACAGTCAGGAATAGTGTTCAGCACATACCAGCTAGATGCTTTTCCATGCTCTGCAGTTCCTTTGCGGTTAAAGCTTCTTTCAAGAGTTTTTGGTTCGATGAGCCCCCACTTCTGGCAGACAAGGCCTCCAAGTCCCAGACTGGTTGACGCTAAAGAAGTTCAAAAAGTGAGAGAATGTACTTTTACAAACAAGATGAAAATGGAAATAGGAAAGCAATAATTATATGTTCCTTGCACACTGAGATTTTTGGAAACAAGTTGTTTCCTATTAGAAGTGTCTGGTGTCCTGAGCACTTTCAGGAATAGGATGTTAACTGTGTAAAGCATCAATAATAAATCTTCCATCCAGCTACTCTGTAGATTTATCACACATTGGAAGCCAGGAATAAGTTACAACACATCTATGTCAGAAAATATCCATCATGCATTTTACAAATATAATTTTTCTGCTTAATTTCTAATAAATCAATTAATTCAGTGTTGGATCTTGAGTGTGCTATACTTATCAGTGCCTAGGTTTTAAAATAAGACTAATATGTACATGTCAACATTGGAGGTCACTCACAAAAAAGCATTTCCTTTACCATCATTAATTGCTTAATTTTCATATCTCTATGTGTTCTAAAAGGGTTTTCTGGTTTTAGAAAACTCATGTCTCCTGTTGAAGTCTGTTTTAAAAAGTAACCAGCTTTATTCACTCTCTCCAGGTCCAAGGCCAAGTCTTGTCAGCAGCTACCATGTGTGTGAATATCTGCAGTACCGACGTCACGTTGACAGCGCTGCCGCCAGTCGCTGAGCTCAGTGGTGCTACCCGAATTGACAGCACAAACTGCAAGGAGTTACTAAACTTGCGGATTAGTTGCCACACTCTGTTTACATGACATTAGCGCTTCAAACAATAACAGACATCGGGAGAAGCAGAAGAGACTCAGTGCTGGACCCAGGGAGGGAGAGCATAGCTCAGTTTTCTTTTTCTTAAAGGGAACCTGTCACCAGATTTGGTGACTATAAGCTGCGGCCACCACCAGTGGGCTCTTATATATACAGCATTCTAACATACTGTATATAAGAAATCAAATATATCTGACACATGTTATTTCTCACATATGGAGACTCCAGACACCATAGAAATTCAAGAAAAATTGAGTCATATTCCAAAAATACATATAAATTTTATTAGACATAGTTAATATTTCATACATTAAATAATCAGGAACAGGGGAAGGGAAAAGGGGGGGGGGGAGAATAAAGTGCAAGGGTAGGGCAGCAATCACCACAGATCAAGGTTCATGGCAAGCACTATGTCAAATTTTATTGTGGACAACAGCATGCACACAGAACGACAGCGTTTAAGCAAACCGCACGGGGTACAAAACCGCAGCTAGTGTAAATCGCGGGCACGGGAGACAACCCAGCAGGAGTGATGTAAATTAAAGGCCCATGGGAACTATGGTCAAGATGCACAGGCAATTGGGAGCACTCACTGTATTATCACATGTAATTTAAAGTGCCACATATACATGGTGCTCACAATCATAGCGTGTGCTGCATACCATTATAGGGAAACATATTCCCATTCCCTTCAAGGGCTAGCAAGACTTGTAAAAATGTAAGGAGCTACTTCAAATTGCGGGTTAGCTCCCGTTCCAGCGGTGAGAATTCAGCATTACGGTTATAACAATCAAGACCATGCTGTGGTCCTACATAGAAGAAGGTAGAAGGTTATTTGTGCTTACCCATATATGACTTAGTGGTGAGAGCTGTCCAGGGGGCCCCGACGCAGCGTTTCGCATCGGGCTTCCTCGGGGGGCCATACGTTGATCCTGTGTGTTAGGCTATTTATAGCCAGTTATGCCGGCGGGGCGACTGTCATAATTTGCGCATGATGCGCAAATAAAATTTGACATAGTGCTTGCCATGAACCTTGATCTGTGGTGATTGCTGCCCTACCCTTGCACTTTATTCTTCTCCCCCCCCCTTTTCCCTTCCCCTGTTCCTGATTATTTAATGTATGAAATATTAACTATGTCTAATAAAATTTATATGTATTTTTGGAATATGACTCCATTTTTCTTGAATTTCTACTGTATATAAGAGCCCAGGCCGCTGTGTAGAACGTAAAAATGACTTTATAATACTTACCTAAATGGTCGGTGTGGTGCAGACTGGTCGGATGGGTGTCTGCATTCTCCGGATGCAGAGCCTCCTCTTTCGAACATCTTTGTCCTCCTTCTTCTGAAGTTGGGTGCATGATGCGTCCTATGTCATGCACACACGTCGGCATTGAGGTCCTGAGCAGGTGCACTATAATACTTTGATCTGCATTTGATTGGAGGTGCACCTGCGCAGGACCACCCTGCCGGCTAGTGTACATGACGAAGGACGTGCCATGTACCCAGACTTCATAAGAAGGAGGACAAAGATGGCCAAAAGAGGAGGCGCCGGATCAGGAGACACCCATCCGACCGGTCTGCATCGCACCGACCATTTAGGTAAGTATTATAAAGTTATTTTTACGTTCTACACATCGGCCTGGGCTCTAATATACAGCATGTTAGAATGCTGTATATAAGAGCCCCCCTGGTGGTGGCCGCAGCTTATAGGCCCCAAATCTGGTGACAGGTTCCCTTTAAGCAAACTGAAACCGGGGGAGAGCAAGTTTAAATGTTATGGGCAAATGGAGAAGTGTTGTGGAATTGAAATAATTAATTAAAAAAATACTTTTTAGTAGGTCATATAGATGACATGGAATAAAATCAGCTGCTGTGTGAGACAAAAAGGACAGCCACTAAGGCTCTGGTCACACCTCTGTTTATCTTTTCCGTCTGTCTGCTACATTTAGACCAAACAGTACAGATACATGAAAACATAAAACAAAAAATGGATAGTTTATAGCATATAGTTAGATTCAAGATTACGGCATACAGAGAAGTGGGGTGAAAGTGAAGATGTTTGTAAATAATGGAAAATGTATATTTACATTGCAGTAGCTTCAAGACATGAGTCATTTACATTAATGATCTAATCACTTGTCTAGTAGCCGTTACCCCACTATGAAATTAGGTGGACCCCTTTTTAATTGGTTGTTACCATCTTTATAGACTGTGAGCCCTCGTGGGCAGGGACCGCTCTCCTCCTGTACCTGTCTGTGCCTTGTATTGTTTATGATTATTGTACTTGTCCCTACTATGTATACCCCTTTCACATGTAAAGCGCCATGGAATAAATGTATCTATAATAATAATAATAATAATAATAATAATCTTCTGGCCATCATGTCTCCTGCAACTCTATTGCAAAACAAAAATGGGCTGACTATGTGCACTGATTCTGCACAAAATGCGGGTTCTGCTACATGGAAGGACACTAGCTAACAGTAGGGGAGTACTGAACAGATAACACTTTGTATTATATTCATCTTATTTATCAGGGTGTATGGAAAGAATATAAGACTTAGAGGGGTTCTGTCACAGAAACTACCTGTCTTTAAAATCTAAATATCTGCAGATCTGACTTGTCTGAAAACACTCCATGGCATATATCATTTTCCATGTAGCATACAATGCATCTGGGAAAACAAAATATATTTCAACTTTCAACCTCTCTCCACCAAGGTAAATTTGTGTTTTTGCTCTTTCATTCCCCCATCCCTCCCCTCTTCTATCAAGTGAAGAGAGTCATAACTTTTTTTTTTATTAATTTTCCATCTGCGTGTCTGTTTCAGAGCATTTTTTTGTGGGACAAATTGCAGTTTTAACCCACCCCCCCGAGTCTGTTTTCACCTTCCTGACCAGACCAAATTTTACAATTCTGATCAGTGTACCTTTAAAGAGGTAATAACTCTGGAAATCTGCAATATTTCCCAGTTAGTCTGACAATATTTTTTCAAGACACATTCTTGTTCATATTAGTGGTAAATTTTGGTCGATATTATTTGTGTTCATTTATGAAAATATAAAAAATGTTGACAAAAAATGAGAAAATTTAGTAATTTTCGAACTTTGAATTTATAAATAGGAGTACTATTTGAAATTTGGAGCGCAAAATTGTCTTTAATAGATAGCCCCTGAAGTGTCTAACTAGTGCAAACCCCCACAAGTCACTCCATTTTATAAACTAGACCCCTGAAGGAATTTATCTAGATGTGTGGTGAGCACCTTGAAACTCCAGGTGCTTTACAGAATTTTATAATGTTGAACCATGAATATGAAAAAAATGTTGCTATAACCCCCATTTTTTTATTTTCACAAGGAAAACAATAGAAAACGGAACACACTGCTTGTGCAATTTCTACTGAGTAAAATGATATTCCTCAAAAGGTGGAAAACTAGTGTTTGGGTGCACAGCAGGGCTTAGAAATAGTGCCTAAATAGTAGAAACTCCCAACAATTGATTGCATTTTGGAAACTATACCATTCACGAAAATTAGCTAGATGTGTGGTGAGCACCTTACAACCACAGGCAATTCACAGAATTTTATATCATTCAGCTGAGAAAATGAAAAACTAAATTTGTTTGGCAATTTCTCCTGAGCCAAGGGATACCCCATAAGTGGCGGAAAACTACTGTTTGGTGAAACAGCAGGGTTCAGAAAGGAAGTAGCGATATTTGACTTTGAGAGCGCAAAATTGGCTAGAATTGATAGTGGACGCCATGGCATATTTGAAGATCCTCTGACATGACAAAACAACAGAAACTCCCACAAGTGAACCCATTCTAGAAACTACACCTCTCAAGGAATTTAGGGGTGTAGTGATCAATGTTAACCCTAAGGTGATACACGGAATCGTATAACATTGAGAAAATGGATCATTCAATTTATTAACCAATTTCTTCTGAGTTTGCAAATATCCCATAAGTGGTCAAAAACTACTTTTCTACTTTTGAGGCAGAATGCAAATTTCAAAATGGAAGGAGCAACACATTGGAGTTCAGATTAAATTGGAATGGTTTGAGGGTGCCATGACACATTGGCAGAGCTCCTGACATGCCAGATACGTGATCCCATTTGACAGAGTACACCCCTCAATGAATTAATTTAGGGTTGCATTGAGCATATTGACAGCACCACAGAATTTTATACCATTGGGTGATGAAGAAAGCGTAATTACATTTTTTTCACTAAAATTATGTTCTAGTCACAAGTTTTTAAGTTTTATAAGGGCTAATAAAAAGGAATGGGTCACACAGTTTGTTGTGTAATTTCTCCTGAGTGTAACATCATCCATATAATTAGCAACTAGTTTTGAGGTACAGTGCAAAGCTGAGAAAGGAAGGAGCGCCATTTTGGACTTTAGAATTTGCTGGATTGCTTTGCAGGTCCCATGTCACATTGGCAGAGCCCCTGAGGTGCAGAGGAGAACAGCAGAAATCCCTCAAAAGAGACACCATTTTCTAAAATGCACCGCTGAATAAATTCATGTAGCAGTGCAGTGAGCATATGGACACTACATGTGTGACACAAAATTTTTTAATATTGAGCAATGAAAAAATATAATTACATTTTTACCACTAAAATGTTGTTTTAGCCCCAGATTTACAATTTTCACAAGGGGAAAAGCTAAAAGAAAAAAAAGTCCCTATAATGTGTTACACAATTTCTCCAGGACATAATACCTCACGTGTGAATGTACAATACTGTTTGGCCGCACAACAGAGCTTGGGAGCGTTTTTTGTTTGGAGGACTGGTTTTCCTTTAATATTTGCGGACACCATTTACAGAGCCCCTAAGTGCCAGAACAACCGAAACCCCCTAAGTGACTACATTTTGGAAATTACACAACTTACGGGGAGTATGTTGCAGTGAATGTTGCAGAATTAAAAATTGCAAAAAAGTCCCCTGTAGTGGCCCCTGGAAACCTGCAGCATGTAAATAAGGTGGGCTCTCCTCAAGATAACAATGCCAAACATGTAGCCATTAACTGTGGTTTAGGCACATTGCGGTGCTCAAAAATGAAGGAAGTATTTGGATTTCATAGTGCAGATTTAGCTGGATTTTTTTTGGGGGGGCGCTATAGCGCTTTTCCAGAAACTTTGTGGTACCACTAATATGGAAGCACCCTATATTTCATTAACAGATGACGGACCTGAGTGGGTACTTAATTTAATGTGGGTTGAGTTGAATTCCATTGGTGGTAATTTAGGGTACAGATCAATTCACATTTATCCTGTGCTCTATACTGCACACTTACATTAGGATTTCTATATACATCGCTGAAATACATGATTCAGGTGAACCCTTGACGAATACATTCACTAATGATGCAGCAGAGATAATCCAGACTCCGTTTGGCTTCAGTTGAGCTGTGTCCTTCTTTTCAAAGGTACACAAGCTGTTGTTGACCACACTTTTGTGCTTGTCTAAAAAGGCACGCAAAAAGATGGACACCGCCGAACCACAGGCCAAACAGGTGTTGAAAGTGACTCCCTCTGCCTCATTATAATGGAAATTTGTCTGAATCACATATTTTAGAGATTTACATGTAAACCTTGATGTAAGTGCTCAGCGTAGAGCACAGCAAAAATGTGAGTCGTGCCGTACTGCAATCTTTGGCTTTTTATTATTTTTTACGTCATTTACCTTGAGGTATGAGTGATAGGGTGGCTTTATTTCTAAGGTCAGTACAATTACAGAGATACCAGATTTATGATTTTATCTAGGTTTGTCTACTATCACACTAAAAAAGCTTTCTTACGAGAAGGTTTTTTGTATCACCAAAGTTTGAAGGCTACAATCAAAATGCTGTAAAAATTATAAGACAGCTTTATTCTTTGGTTCAGTACGAATACAACAATATCACATTTATGTAGTTTTATTTAATGTTTTGCCCCTTTTACACCATAAAAACAATTTTATAGAAAAACAATATTTTTGCATTGCCTAGAGCTATAGCTTTTTTTATTTTTTTGCTGATGGAGCTGTTTGGCAGCTTGTTTTTTTGTGAGACAAGATTATGTTTTCAGGTATGCATTTCATTATTCACACTTTCAAGTTAGCAAGTGGAATTTTTCATTGTATGCTTCAATGTTTTTCGGTATGCTTATAGCATTATACTATTATCTAACTTTGATGTGCAGCCTTATCCTTATGTAGTATGTATTTTTTTGGCTTGCACTCATAATATATATTAGTGCTCACTTCAGTTATCCTATTTAAGATTATGTTTTCAGTGATACTATTTTTATTTACATATGACTTTTTGTTTGCGCTTTATTCCACCTTTTTGTCAGTTGCATGATAAAAAGACAGGTTTTGATACTTTTTTAAAAAAATGTTTACAGTATTTAACTAATATGACGGTTTTATAGATCACGTTTTTCTGGATGTGGCAATACCAAATGAAATTCTTTTTTGTTTACTTTTTTTGTTAGAATATTAATTTCTTCCATTTTTTTTGTTCTTTATTTTCTGATTTTTTTTAATATTTTTTCAATTTTTTTTTTTTAATTTAGATTCCTATATGGGACATTAACTTTTATTACTCTACTGGTAGACTATATTGCAATGCACAAGCATTGCCATACATTATACCTGTTAGTGTGAAACTAACAGAAGCCTCATAGACCATCCTTTGAGCTGTGTTCATAAAAATCGGAAAGCATATGATTACTCTGTGTGCTGTCTGAGCTATTTTGTCCTGAGCTTGATTTCAGCTGAGGAAAACTCACAGATGAACACTGCCTCATGGCGTAACATTTGTGCGAATGCAATGCCATTTTTTTATCCCAATGCACTTGCCATATTTATATGCAAGTGGGAACGAGGCCGTATGCCGGCGTCACACGGTACGATATATCGGGCGATATGTTGTCGGGGTCACGTCATTAGTGACACACATCTGGCATCGTTAGACATATCGTACCGTGTGACACCTCCGAACGACTGTGAACGAGCAAAAATACTCACCTTATCGTTGCTCGTTGACACGTCATTCATTTTCAAAATATCGGTCCTTCTTCTCTGCTCCGGTTGTTCGTCGTTCCCGAGGCAGCACACATCGCTCCGTGTGACACCCCGAGAACGACGAACACAGCTTACCTGTGTCCAACCGGCAATGCGGAAGGAAGGAGGTGGGTGGAATGTTACGTCCTGCTCATCTCCGCCCCTCCGCTTCTATTGGTCGGCCGCTGTGTGACATTGCTGTGACGCCGAACGTCCCTCCCCCTTCAGGAAGAGGATGTTCGCTGCCCACAGCAAGGTCGTCCGGGAGGTAAGTACGTGTGACAGGGGGTTACCGACTTTGTGCACCACGGGCAACTGACTGCCCGTAACGCACAAAGGATGGCGGTGGGTACGATCGCTCGTGCGATCGCACAATAGATCGTCCCATGTGATGTCGGCATTAGTCTGTGAAAACTCAGTAAGGCTTGTGCACATTACATATTTTTCAGGTGGATTCTTCCTCTGATGCTGCCTGAAAACAGAAAAGGCTCAAAATAATTAACATACGCATAACTATAGAAAAACGTCTTGCTGTTGAAATGTTCAGGCTTTTGAATTTCTTTTAAACAATTCACAAGCAGTTAAACGAAGTGAAATGTCCATTTTCCCAGCGTTTTCTGCTCAAAAGAGGCTCCATACTTTGCAATAAAATGTAACGGGAAAGATCAAAATGCACCCAAAAGATGACCTTATGCTTCTCGGAGTGTTTTGCTACCAGGTTTGCTTTAAAAAAAAACATCCTAAAAAATAATTATCAGATTATGACATTAAGAAAAGAAATGAAGCTAGCTAAATTAGCTACTGAAACAAAAATCGCCAAAAACATTAAAATAAACCACCACATTTTTTAGAAATACATCAATGCCAAAAGAATGGTATTGGCCCCATAAAATATTATAACAGGATAGATATAAAGTACAAAGAAAAGGCTGAGATATTAAACATGCACTTTTCATCCATGTTCACCAAGGATCTGACTGTTGCAGGGATCATTCAACAAGGTATAAATCAAAGTCCCCCCTGCTATAACTAATTTAACACAAGAAGAAATACAGCTGCATCTGAATAAATTAAACATTAACAAATTTCCCAGGCCAGATTACATTCATCTATGGATATTGAGAAAATTGAGCTCAGTAATTCACAGATCGCTGTATATTATCTTCTTAGATTTTCTTGTAGACAGGTTGGTGCCTCAGGATTGGAGAATGGATGATGTGGTACCAATATTTAAGAAAGGTTAGAGGGTGGATAGTGGAAACTACCGTCCGGTAAGTCTGACATCAGTGGTGTTCAATTTTTTAGAGCATTTTAAAACATGACATGCAATGATATATTAAAGAGAATAATATAATAACTGATAACCAGCATGGATTCATGAAACTTAAGTCGTGTCTAACCAACATGTTGGGTTTCAATGAAGAGGTAAGTACAAATCTGGTATTTGGACTTTGCAAAGGCATTTAGGTACTGTTCCACATAACAGTCTTGTAATGAAGCTCTAGAAGCAAGCACTAGCAGAAACTAATAGCAGATGGGTAAGAATTTGGCTAAAAGATAGGAAACAAAAAGAGTAGTCATAAATGGTTTTCTAATTGATCTACAGTCAGTAGTGGGGTACCACAGGGATCTGTGCTAGCACCGATTCTTTTTAATCTTTTTATTAATGACCTTGTGCATGGGATTGAGAGTAAAATGTCAGTCTTTGCCGACAACACCAAACTATGTAGGATATTAAAAAACGACCTTAAATGTAAAATATTACAAAATTATCTGGATAAGATGTCGTAATGGGCAGACATTTGGCAAATGAGATTTAATTTTGATAAATTTAAAGCAATGCACCTAGGACGGAGTAATCCTATAGCTACGTATGCATTAAATGGAAGTAAACTCGGAACTACAGAACAAGAGAAGAACTTGGGTATTCTGATTACAAATAAGCTGAGCAGCAGCACTCAATGCCAGGCAGCAGCTGCTACAGCAAACAAGATTTTAGGGTTTATAAAAAGAGAGATTAGATCCCATGATCCCAACGTATTGTTACCCCTCTATAAATCACTTGTAAGGCCACATCTGGAATTTGGGATCCAGTTTTGGGGTTCACATTTTAAAAAGGATTTTAAGAAGTTAGAGTCAGTTCAAAGGCAGGCAACTATATTATTGTAAGGAATGGAAGGCCTCCCATATCATGAGAGATTGAGAAAGTTGGATTTGTTTAGCTTAGAAAAAAGACATCTCAGAGATTTAATTTATATGTTTTCCAAAAACAATACAAAGGACCAGGGGCACTCTCTGCAAGTGGAAGAAAGGTGATTCCAGCACCTAAATATGAAAGGGTTCTTTAGGCCCGTTTCACACGTCAGTGAAAAACACAGACGTTTTTCACTGGCGTGTAAAACACGCACATGTCCCTGCGTGTGCCGTGAATCACGGCACACGTGGGTTGTCTAAGTGCAATCCGGGCTCCGTTCTCCGTGGCCCGTGATTGCACTTAGAAATCAACTCATCTGTGCCCGCTCCCGCTCTCCGTGGTGCTGAATCCTCCCGCAATGCAGCATCCGGCCGGTGCTGACCCCTGCAGCAGCTGCTTCCGGGTCGGCTGTGTCGTGCATTATTAAGATGCGCGACAGTAATCAGCCGGCTTAGAAGCAGCAGGGAGGACGGGCTGCAGAGAGCGCGGCTGAAGCCGGGTGAGTTAAAATGTTTATTATTTTAAATGAACGTTTTTTTCTGGCACGTGTTTCACGGACCACACCACTGCGTGGTCCGTGGAACATCAGTGATGCCAGAAAAAAATGGACATGTCTCCGTGCAGCAATCACGCACACGCGGGTACGCTGCACGGAGACACGTGCAGTGAAAAATCACTGACGTGTGAGCAGACCCAGTCATTATAATGGGTCTGCGTATGTCAGTGATTCTGGTACGTTTAAAAAAAAGCACAAACGTACCAGAATCACTGACGTGTGAAAGGGGCCTTACAGTTAGAGCAGTCAGATTGTGGAATAACCTACCACAAGAGGTAGTAATGGCAGACACTATAACAACTTTTAAAAAAGGGCTGGATGATTCCCTCAGTACACACAACATTGTTGATTATAAATGATTTAGTGACAAAATATACAATTGGTGGAGAAAGGTTGAACCAGACGGACCTAGGTCTTTTTTCAACCTATGCAACTAAGTAAAAAAGACTTCACAAAAACCATGAAAAACCATCCAAAAAAATGCAGCGGGCGGCTAAAACACTATGAAAAGAGCTAAGGAAATTACTGAAAAAACAACAGGTTTCATGATAAAAACACCAGAGTTTCCTAAAGTGTCTACTGCTTGAAAAACTCACGTGAGTTTAACAGATGTGATGTGCACATAGCCTAAAATTTACAAAAAGATGGAAGAGATCAAACCTGCAGATCAGCAATAAAAAAATCATTAAGGTAAATGTCATTGGTATTGATTTCACATATTATGCCAGAATGTTAATACTTTTGACATTTGTATCAGTTTTCTGATTATATTATCCTAAATTCCACTTTATATGCAGAATTACACTATAACACACAAATACCCTCTGACATTTGGCTTATTTCTTACATCTAATTTTGAACATTTTCTGCAGTATAATACATTTTTACTCCCACACTTTCTGGGTAATCTCCAGTCTGGCTTTGAAGTCACATTCCCTTCTCCGTTTTGCATTGTCTGTTTTAGCAACAATCTTCACAAAGAAATGCACAAGGTTTCCACATGCAGAATAAAAATTGTGGAAAAAGCCACGTATAAGAAAAAACGTTTTAAAATAATAGCCTTATGTCAAGTGAAATTAATACATTTCACTCAGCCACACATGCTCTGTCCCTCTGCAATAATACTGTTTGCATTGACAGATTGTTTTCTATTATTTCAGGCACTGTTGTGTGCTGTCGAGGTGTTTCTTTTCATTCCTAAATGGTCACTTTCAATTGACAGATTTGGCTGGTCTGACTTGGCTAGATGAGAGGAAGTTAATTGAGGATCGAAGGGGGGACATTTCTCCTTATGGACAGTGTCCTGTTGGAGTAATAAAGCACCTATCCAAATGAGACCACCTGCTTTTAACTGATGAGGGGTATAAACTACGATATATATCAGCAAATTGAGTGCCTGATTTGGCTTTTTATCCTTAGTTATGTGCCATGGCTCCTTAAAGATATTGACTTTTAGCGTTGTGTAAAAGAAAAAAGGCAAATCCAGCGGTAGTCTCCAAGTACCAGATTGTATAGGTAAAGTAAAACGTGCAGTCTTTATTAAAGCAAATTGAAAGATCCAGCCATAGTAACAGTGACATCCCGGAGGATCAACCAGAGACTAGTTTCGGCATACAAGCCTTCGTCCTGTCTGCATTCAGACAGGACGAAGGCTTGTATGCCGAAACTAGTCTCTGGTTGATCCTCCGTATTGTTAAATCCTAAAGGTAGCACTAAAATTGGGCGACACGGTGGCTCAGTGGTTAGCACTGCAGTCTTGCAGCGCTGGGGTCCTGGGTTCTAGTCCCACTAAGGACAACATCTGCAAGGAGTTTGTATGTTCTCCCCGTGTTTGCATGGGTTTCCTCCAGTTTCCTCCCACACTCCAAAAACATACTGATAGGGAATTTAGATTGTGAGCCCCAATGGGGACAGTGTTGCCAATGTATGTCAAGTGCTATGGAATTAATAGCGCTATATAAATGAATACAATTATTATTATAAAAAGTCAAGTTCTCCTCCTCTGAAGAGGCTGTTTATACTCGTACATTCCCCATTTTCACACACAACAGCTTATTATAACAATTCATCTGAAGCTAAATGTACTATTCAAACTAGATAACCTACTTTAACATTACCTATGAGGTTCTGATTATACACTGTACTAAATTTAGAAAATGCACAGTTCAAATAGTCTTTAAGGGCAAGGCCACATATGACTCACCGGCCCGTGATGTGTGGCTCATGGGTAGACATGAGCGAACCTGAGATTTGAGGTTCGAGGTTTGGGTTTGGAAACCAACTTTGAAAAAAAGTAAAGTTTGGGTTCGAAGTTCGAGTCAGTTACGGGTGCAAACCACTCAAGCGAGAAGCGATGAGCTACGGTATAAGTGATGCTCAGCCGTGTGCAAGCCGCATGCAGTGTTTGAATGGCTCACATATGGGGTAAAATCAGCGTGACCAGATGTAATGTGTGCGCACACACACCCTCCCCTGGAAGTGCTCTGCTAATAGATGGCTGCATGTGGTTGGGGACACAAATTGCTCAATTACTGACTTCCATTGAGGTTTGGTTCAAGTCTTGGTCACAAACCAAATCTTATCTAAGGTCTGAATGTGCACTGCAAACCAAACCTCCAAAGGTTTGCTCACCTCTACTCATGGGTGTCTGCCAGCTTGGTTCATTTGCACTTGACCTAGCAATCAGCTATAAAGAGAATATCTCCAGATTATGACTTTTATGACTAGTTCTGTAGTGAAGAGAAGATCTGGATATGCATATATGTGACGCCCTTCCAAAACCAGGTAGTCACAGTTAGGCCCCCGCATTACACCGTTCCCTCACTAGGAAACACACAGCCAACCAGAAACCCTAGTCACCCCCCCTTAGGGAAAGATGGACACACCAGTGGGCGTGACCAGGTGGTTGGGACACGCCCACCCAGGGGTCTAGACAGCCCAGGGCGGGAAAAGCAGGAGATCGGTGTAGATCAGTCTGAAGTTCAGTTTGGAGAGGAGTGTGGGCTGGAGCTAAGGGTAGCTCCAGCAAGGAAGTCCAAGTTGAACGGTACCAGGGTTGGAGCCCTGGTGCCACTGGCTAGGAGGCAGACGGTGGTCTCCGTCAGCAGGAGATGGGAAGACGGCTCGGCAGAACCGAGGTGGACCGGGACAGGGTTGTAGCCCGCCGGTACCGACACAGGGAACCGAACCGGAAACCGTAGCACAAAAGAGGGGTACTCGGACCCTGAAGCCAGGACCGGAACCAAGCGGAACTGGTTAATTAACCGATTGAGGCCAGGACTAGAGGTTCTGTCCCACCCAAAGTCCCTCATAGAAGACAGCAGCCCACCGATTAGGGATAAGAGGTCACCGCCAGGGCCCATAGATCCCACGGGCCAACATCTGCGGGCATGGCTCCTTAGGCCACATCCAGCCGGGGGCGGACTCCTGAGTTTCACACTAGAAAATATATACTGTGGAGATAAAGAAGCGCAATAGGGTCTTACCCCAGTAGCAATGGGAGAGAGAGAGATATGGTATTACTCACCTATAGGGGTTGTGACAGTCACAACACCTATAACAGCATATATGTAGGTAATTCCAAGCCACGGCAGCGGTCCCTCGGTTGGCAGATAACAGAGAGTAGTAGAATGAGGGTTTCCAGGCCGCGCCAATGACCAGCCGATATTAGGATGTTAGATTAATGTTGCTTTTATTCCAATGTACAGGTCTACGTGTTTCGGAAGGCACCCCTTCCTTCTTCAGGACCACATGGCAAGGAGACATAAAATCTCAATTTTAATATCGGCTGGTCATTGGCGTGGCCTGGAAACCCTCATTCTACTACTCTCTGTTATATGAGTTTCACACTAGGAAAGTCCACCTTACATAAAGCAGTGCAGGAAAAGGATAGAGACCACCAGCCGAGTGGGGAACACAACTGACGTGGCATCGGCCACCATCACCTTGGTTTACCAGAGGCTTGTGTGTGTTTTACCAACAGTGAGTACACCAACACCCCCCCTGCAGTCGCCATCCCCTGCACTGAACCACCGGGTCCTGGGGCCACCATCCCTACCCACGGAGGGGTTAACAATTTGCTGCACAACGTCTCCTCCGGGTGCCCCATAACAGCAGCGGTGGTGTCTCACCTCAGCACACACCGTGGGTGGTGTCACGAACTTACTATGGCCTAGCCCGTACATCTACGTTCCCCCCATTTATTCGGCGTGACCGCGAGAGCCCTGGGTCCGGAGACCCTCAAGCTACCCACCGGAAGGTCTGGGCCCGAGCAGCGCCGGCTGCTGGCATTGGGACGGCACATATACTTGTGGGTACGGAACAGGGGAGAGAAATATGTATAGTAAGCTGGAAATAGGATGATACTGTTAGTTAAAAGCTGGAGTGGAGGATGTGCTTGATAGAATACCAAATGAGGGAAAGGTATATGTCAGGGACTAGGGATGACCACCCCACACTGTTAAGTTCGAGGTTCGTGCCGAATACTGAGTGTTCGTGTCTCAGACCCAAAAACAGACTTTTACCTGTACGTCCGATTGCCATCTGAATAAAGCTTGTTGAAAGGTTGCAGAGCAGAAATTAGCAGGTTTTTTACATGTCCGCACTTTTGGCCCCATCACAGCCATGTCAAGTGTTGGCATGGCTGTAATTGGCCGGCACACCACTTTAAAAAAAAAAAATTAGTGGGCTCCCGCCCTATGTTTGATAACCAGCAGCAGCTACAGGCTGCAACCCCAGTGGTCTGCTTTATCGTGGCTGGTTATCAAAAATAAAGAGGATCCCATGTTGTTTTTTATAAATAGTTAAATAAATAATAGACAAGCTTTGGATATGAAGTTGAGCACATACACTCAACTCCATATAGTCTAGGCCATCTTTATATAGAGAAACAACTCTTTTTTTTGTATCCTTAGAGAATTCTTTGCGATTAATGGCTGTATGTTGAGTTATTTAGAGGGTACAACATTTACATTGTTATACAAGCTGTACACTGACTACTTTACATTGTACCAAAGTGTCAGATCTTAAGTGCTGTCCCATGAAAAGATATAATAAAATATTTAATTTCCAAAATTGGATGTGTTTAAAATAATGTTCCTGTCCCAAAAAAATCTTACAAATGTTCCCCTGTGTAATGGATGTGTCCAAGTGACTGTACTAGTTATACTCTTCTATTTCATAGTGTCTTCTTATGTTATATTCTTTGGTTACAGCTAATGTTGGCCCCGCTCACAAGACAAACAGGTCCGTCCTTACATTTGTGAACAGATATCCTGCTTCCAACTTTTCATGAAAGTTTCTGTTTTCCATCTTTTATTTGGCTACTTTTATAGAATCTTTAACAAAACACAATCACAAATGGGGCATATTGGAATAATATAATAGGTTATGTGAGTGAAATAAAAAGCACATGGCACAATGGCCTAATTTTAATATGTAATAAGAAAGGATAAAAAACCTTGAGGAACTTTAGAGAATAAAACATGCCATCAATGAGGTTTAATATGATGACAAAGAACATAGTTGCAAGTGATTACAATAGCAAAATGGACCTTACCTCCTGCAGTGTGTGGGATGGCACCACACCTGCAAAAGGATCCCTTTATATCAGTCACCAACCAATCAAGAATAAAATCAGCACAATAAAGAATATAACAGCACATTTTATTGGTGGAGAGTAGAAAGGCAGAACAAAGACACGTGAGCCAAACCAGCCTTCAACCAATAGTAACCAGTGGTAGAGACAACCAGCTGAAAAAGCCAAATTCATTGGCGCAGTTTGTGATGACAGTACGGGGGTGAGCACATTACTGCAGGCGTCATGACTGGTGATGCGGCCACCAGACACAAATTCCTGCCTGTATGTGTACAAGCGAGCAAGAAGTGGGATTATATGACTGGATCAATGGGTATTTTCTCGTGGTCCAAGTATACTTATACTCCGAGCCAAATTTGGCCAGAGTTTGACACGTATGGTATATGTAAATTGGCCATATATTAGCTGTATGCTCAGTGAGTTTTCTGTGAGGAAACTTTGGCTGTAATGATACCGGTAATGGTGGTCTCAGGTAGAGATGAGCAAACCTTTGGAGGTTCAGCTCGCAGAGCAAATTCGAACTTTAGATAAGGTTAGGTTTGTAACCCTGACTTAAACAATCTCAATGGAAGTCAGTAATTGGGCAGTTAATGTCTCACATGCAGCCAGCCGTAAGCAAAACACTTCTGGGGGACAGTGGGTGGGGTTTTTCAGTTTTGTTTTAGGAGGTTTTTTTGCATGCACACTATATTAAATCATGCTGATTGTACCTCCAGTGTGAGCCATTCAAACACTGCAAGAAGCTACCACAGGGCTGAGCATCACTCATACCCAAGCACTGCGCTGCTCGCTTCAGTGGTTTGCACTCGTAATTCACTCAAACTTCAAACCCAAAGTTTGTTTTTTTGAAAGTCAGTTTCCAAACCTGAACTCCGAACCTCGAACTTCAGATTTGCTCATCTCTAGTCTCTGGGTGTCTGGTTGTTACTTGCAGCAATCTCTCAGATTTCAATGTGGCTCCCTAGGTAAGATGGTTTAGGGACCGATGCTCTAGATGCATGGTGCGCACTCCATAGGATATATGTACGTATTACATGTATATAACCTATTCTCTACAGCAGCAGAGGCTAGAATATAGAATTATTAGTCATTGGAGCATAGGAGCACAGCCCGCAAGTATTTTATAAAGATGCAAGTTCGATCTCTTCAAAACTAGACTTGATTATAATTTCAATATGTTGTTCTGTCAAACCATAGAAATTATTACATTCTTATAGTTTTTTACAACTTGTAATGATCATAGAAGACCATCTCCAGACTAGGAACACATGTATTAGTGTTAGGACTGCCCCAGGAGATTTGCCGTGACGTTGGCGGGGTGGCTCGAAAAATTGCAATTTTTTGCCAAAAATCTCATTTTTTCAATAGTACAGCTTGGAATGTTGGTACTGTGCACACTTTGCAATACATAATATTTTTGAGTGGAGGTTGTTTTTATGCTGTTTTTTCTTGTTATATAGGGTCCCAGTTGGTTCTCATCTTGCAGTGCACCTCATGTTTATTTTTCCATCTGTCCTGATTTTTGGCGGTTGGTGGCTGTTCACACTTGCCATCCAACCCCGTCCACTGGCTATTTATTCTAAGCAGCATGTGCTCGGGCCTGTCCCGCCCACAACCATGAATCAGTCATGGAGACGGTGACTGAAAAGCACAAGGTACGTGCTGTGCAGTCCTAATTTTGCATATGTGAGGCCACATGGCACACTTTAAATAAAAATATTTTAGTGTTAGGACTGCCCCAGGAGATTTGCCGTGACGTTGGCGGGGTGGCTCGAAAAATTGCAATTTTTTGCCAAAAATCTCATTTTTTCAATAGTACAGCTTGGAATGTTGGTACTGTGCACACTTTGCAATACATAATATTTTTGAGTGGAGGTTGTTTTTATGGTGTTTTTTCTTGTTATATAGGGTCCCAGTAGGAACACATGTAGCCTACATAGCGGGGTCATTTTGCAGAAACACCGCTATATAAATACCACATATACTAGAAAAATTATATTTCCGAAAAAAAGGATGGGACCTGACATTATGTTGTAAAACACAGCATAAACGCAAAAGAAAAAAATTCTGAAGCACAATATTTGCATTAATACAGATCCTAATGTACACACATATGGGTATAGTTTGCCTTTTGGCTTTCAAGTTAATTATTATTTTTTTGCTAAAATTCAACATAAAGTTATAAAAATAATCCTATCCCTAACCCTAACCCTAGCCTTAAATAACTTTATTAATTAACTGATGCAGCTTACAAAGAACATAAATTTAAAAAAAATAAGAAAAAAATGAGCCATTACCAACACAAGGTCATATTACTAATGCACTAACAGGATACAGCAGGCCCCCATCATAAAGATTGGAGCAGCACAGGTGCAAAATAGTGATGAAACAACCACTCACAGCCTACCATTCATGGAGGAGGTGGCTGCTAGTATTAGATATGCACACTGATGAGGTATGCATAGGACACCAGTCACACAGGTACGTGTGGTGAACAGTGTGTGGCTTACAGCCTATCGATGACAATAATGGTACATTATTGAATTTTGTTCCTGAAGAAGGAGTCTATGGCTCCGAAACATATCAAACAATAAAATCTAACATCTTAATCCCCACTGATCTTCAGTGATCTTCTTGTGACCACGCGGATTAACCCTTTTCTTCTTTTCCTCCAACCACCAATATTATTAGATCAGGTGGTTTGCCCAGGACTATATAAGTGCACCCCATAGGACAGACACACCAATTCACCCAACTAACACTAAAATGCCTACTTGCATCCTGCATACAAATAGAAAAATGAGCAATAAAAAGAAAAAGATAATGTATAAAATATATGAGGCATTGGTAGATATTTTGTCTAAAATGCGCAAGCTCGCAACCTGCGGAAAGGGTCCCAATACTGGCAAGTAAATTCAACAACAGCTTCTAAAGGACATAAATTAAAAAAAAAAATAACAGAAAAAAGGGACATTACCAATATAAGGTCTGATTACCAATACAATAGGAGGATGCAGCCGCCCCCATGATAAACATAAACGTGGGGGCAGCACAGGTGCAAAATACTGGTGAAACTACCTCTCACAGCCTACCAATTCATGGAGGAGGTGGCTGGCTGCTAATATTAAACATGCACATACAGTAGATAAGGCTTGCATAGGGTGCCAGTCACACAGATACAACTAAAGGCCCCGTTACACGCAGCGACATATCTAATGATATATCACCGGGGTCACGGATTCCTTGACGCACATCCGGCATCGTTAGCGATGTCGTTGCGTGTGACACCAATGAACGACCATTAACGATGGAAAATACTCACCAAATCGTCCATCGTTGACACGTCGTTCATTTTCAAAAAATCGTTGATTGTTGAGGTCACAGGTTGCTTGTCGCTCCCAAGGCAGCACACATCGCTACGTGTGACACCGCGGGAACGACGAACTACAGCTTACCTGCGGCCGCCAGCAATGAGGAAGGAAAGAGGTGGGCGGGATGTTACGGCCCCTCATCTCCTCCCCTCCGCTTCTATTGGGCGGCCGCTTAGTGACGCAGCTGTGATGCTGCATGAACCGCCCCCTTAGAAAGGAGGCGGTTCGCCGGCCACAGCGACGTCTCTAGGCAGGTAAGTGCGTGTGACGGCTCTGAACAATATTGTGTACCACGGGCAGCGATTTGCCCATGACGCACAAACGACGGGGGCGGGTACGCTCGCAAGCGATATCGCTGCATGTGACGGGGCCTTAATACACAGTGTGTGGCATACAGCCTATTGATGACGTCCATACTATTAAATTAGGCAGCTGCCTAGCACTAAATAACTGTACCCCACAGGACAGGGACCCCAAATAACTCAACCAACATGAAAGCATCTGGCTGCACCCTGCGTATACGTGGAAAAATGTGCAAAAAAAGATGACAACATTTTATACAATATATCTTTGATATAAATAAGTGATGCCCATTTTGTGTGGTTGGTGGTGGTGTTCATGGGAATACTGAGAGAACCGGCCTTGTGCCGGAATATTACCCTGATGACAACTCCCACCGCTGAACAGAGTGATACAAAGGAGCAATTATGATGATGTCCAATTTTACTCACGTCCCAAGATAAAAGTTTGTTTGTTTGTGAATGTATTATTATATGAAAGCCTCTACAAGGTGGACATGCACTTTAAGTGAGGGAATACTCTCTTTCAAAGTCTTCCATAAAACCACTTACCACGATATTCTCACCCACTCATTTTTCATTGTGAATTATTTATTCTATTTTCTCTTCTGGTAAAAGAAAAATAAAGTATATTGCAAGTAAAATTGCAGCTGCCAAAACATGTTCTAAAAGTTGTGATTTCTGAGATTCCGCCAGTAAAGACGACAAGCAGCTAATAAAAGTAGTACAACCAAAACACTTCCCATGCATTAAAATATGAACAGAGCCTCCTCGAAATGATGGAAAATGCTTTGAACACCCCTGGTGGTGTAAAGAAGTGAGACTGCTAGTGAAAACAATGTACATGGAACATATATGACTGTAGCTGTTTAATTGGCGCCAAGATTTAATGAGCTACTTGCCTACGTTTTTACAAATAAACAAAAGACATTTTCTACAATGGGTGCCAGCCAATTGTCTGAATGCTGCCAATCACGGAGGAGAAAGTTCAAGAATTTACAGAGCTCTTTGATTCCATATTAGAAGACTGTATTGGTGCAGCTGGGACGCAGATGACAGATTTTATATTCTGTTTCTTTCGAGCACCATTTCATTATGCTTTGTGCTCTCTCCAAACCACCAATTTAAAGATACAGTATATACATATATAAAAAACTATTACACGCAGTCAGTGGAAAGTGAGTTTTTCTCAGTACCATTTTCTTGCTTTATGTCCACATTTATTAGTTTGGTTTTATAAGTCAAAATTCCAAGAGTGATTTTTTTTTAACAGAATAGACAAGCAAAATCGAATTTAAAAGATAAGAAAACAGGAAATATCACCAGAAAATAACCTGTTTTTTTCAATTAGGTTTTTATGTTGGATGTATTTTTAAAAAGTTTTAATAATTATATTTATTTTTTCAGGCTATTCTCATACTGTTCTGTGCAACAGACACGCGGGCATAGGCAGCACTAGACTGGTTCTGACTCACTGACGTCTTCAGGCATGCTCTTATCAAGGGATGGGAGGGAGGAGGTGAGCTGTGACCATCATTTACTGTGACTGGCGGATCATATTTATCTAGAGGTGTTATCTCATTGGTAATCATGGATGAAATGATTATGATACTGCTGAATTCATTGTGCAGAACAGAAAAGATGAATCCAATATTTGGCTTGGTGAACGATGTGAAAATGGAAAGAGTTTAGAATTTGGCAATTTAAGCAATGATATGGAAAATTGATTAAGTGTCATAAAATTAAAATAAATAAATAGATTTAAACACTTTGCCACCTCGGCCATCCTTTTTGTTTTTTCCTTTTCTTCGTTTAGAGTCATAACTCTTATGTTTCCACTGAAATACCAATATGAGGGTTTGTTTGTTTTGTGGGACGAGATGTAATTTTAAATAACACCATTCATTTTATCATATAATGTACCAAAAAGAAGGAAAAAATCCAAGTTCTGTGAAATTATGATAGATTCTAGCAATATATATATATATATATATATATATATATATATATGTATATATTGTGAGGCATCAACCGGCTGCATTATAAATGGCCAGTATGTTTTGCAGAAGCGTTTCTGTTCCTGGAGCAGAGTGTCTATGGCAGTCTAGAAGAAACTGGCTCTAGACTGTCAGTGTGTGTGCTGCAGAGGGTGAAAGCAGAAGCAGGGTGTTTGTGTGACGCCCTGGACCAGCCAGGTAGTCACAGGTAGGCACTTGCACAAACACCCTACCCCTAAAAGGTATCAGCAGCCAACCTAAAAACCCTGAGTCACCCCTCTCAGGTCTTGACGTTCACACCCGGGAGCGGAGCCAGGAGGTTGGCCACGCCCTCCAAGGAGTTCGGATAGCCTGAGGCGGGAAAAACACACAGATTAGTTAGGAGAGGAGAGTAGTTGGAAAGGAGTAACGTCTGTCAGGGATTTGGGTAGGAGCCCAGATACCCTGTGGCCAGGAGGCAGATGGTGGAACCGCCAGGGACCGGAACAGGGTAGTGGCCCGCCGGTTCCGAACCGGAGAACCGAACGGAAACCGGAACACCAGGAGAGGTACTCAGACCCAGTACGAGGCCTAGAAGCCACTGGACCAAGTCAAATTCACTGATTGGGGTCTGGACCTTAGGTTCTTTCCCACCCAAGTCCGAACTGAAGGCAACAACCCAACGAGGGGGATAGAAAGCCACCGCACAGGCATAGAGATCCCACGGGCCAGCGTCTGTGGGCAAACGGGCTTCCCGACATCCACTAGCCGGGAAGCGGACTCCAGTCGCTGAAGTGAAGGAAGTCAGCATTCTACTAAAAAGGTGTAGGAGAAAGGCGGGAACCACCAACCTGAGTAAGGGGCAAAGCGCAGCCGGCTGCGGGCACCGACCACTATCCTTTTGGTTTACCAGAGACTCCGGTGTATCTGTCATAGTGAGTACAACAGTGCGCACCGCACCATCCCAAACGCACCTCCTTCTTGCCCCAATCGGGCCCCTGTGGCCACCAACCCCTGCCCACGGAGGGGATCAACACCAAGCTGCATAACACCATCCCTGGGAGCCTAGTCAACAGCAGCAGTGGTGCCCAATCACTGACCACAAACCGTGGGTGGCGAATGTAACCCCCAAACAACCGCGGCCCCCGGCCGTGAACCTCCCCACCGAACACCACCCCTCACATAGCACCAGCATCCCTTCAGAGCGACGTGACCCCAGGGTCCGGGAGGAGCTCGAGCCACCCACCGACGAGCACGGATCCGAGCGGCCGACCCCCGGGGCGGTACATTTGCTCTGCTAAGGAGATGCTCTGCTAAGGAGGCCTTCTGGAGAAGGTATGGGTTTTAAAGTCCATGTGTAAAGCCTGGCTGGAGCCAGGGGGAACCTGGTAAGGACACTAGCCACCCTCAGAGGAAGGTAACCAGGATTGAAACCGGTGTCTGAAAACTGACAAGGGTCAGGGACACCTGTGTGGAAATCCAACAGTGTTTGAACTTTATATTATGTATTGGTCTTTGAGGAGAAAGCCAAGTAACGGCATCTTTATGTTATGTGACCTAGTATGGCTAATGGAGCTGTTAATAAACCATATGGGATGTTAAAGTAACAAATTGCTCCGACATGCTTTAATCCCGCTACCTGACGCGTGGTCCCCCATACCCTCAGGGCTCACCTCGTCACAATATATATATATATATATATATATATATGCGCACACACACAGTGAGGAAAGTGAGTATTTCATACACTGACGATTTTCCAAGTGTTCCCACCTAACAAGAATGGAGAGATGTGTATTTTTTATTGTGGGTACACTTGAACTTTGACAGACAGAATCCCCCAAAAAAATCCAGAAACTCAGTGTGATTTTTAAATGATTAATTTACATTTTATTGCATGAAATTAGTATTTGGTCACCTGCAAACCTACAAGAATTCTGCCTCTCACGGACGTGTTATTTTTTTTTTTTAAAAGCTCTCAGTCTCTGCACTCATTAGCTGTATTAATTGCACCTGCTTGAACCTGTTATTTGTATAAAAGACACCTGTCCACACACTCAATCAATGACACATCAACAATCCCACCATAACCAAGACCAAAGAGCTGTTTAAGGACACCAGGGATAAAATTCTAGACCTGTACAAGGCTGGGATGGGCTACAGAACAATAGGCAAGCAGCTTTGTGAGAAGGCAACAACTGTTGGTGCAATTATTCTGAATTGGAATCAACACAAGATGACTGTCAATCTTACTCGGTCTGGGGCTCCATGCAAGATCCCGCCTTGTGGGGTAAGGATGATTCTGAGAAAGGTCAGGTATCAACCCAGAAGTACATGAGAGGACCTGTTAAATGACCTGAATTGAACTGGGACCACAGTCTCAAAGATTACTGTTAGTAAAACAGTATGCCATAATAGATTAAAATCATGCAGGGCATTCTTCTTCCTTCCCTAGATACTCTAGGGGTCAACTCCAAAATGTTACCTTTTTTTCCCCCCTTTTCTTAGGTTTCAGTTTATCCTTGCGAGGATTAATGAGTGATAGATGACTTTGTATAATGTGGTTGACATTGATGTAATAAGTGTTTTTGCTGTGGCTAGCTTCATGCACTCTCAGATGTATCATGCCTAATCCCATTTACTTACTGTATGTATCTCTCTTTTGCTGTGTACGTGCATATTGTTCAATAAACTTTGATTTTCAGCAAAATCCTACAGGACACGTAAGGTCCTCCTGCTCTCACCAGTACATGTCCAAGCCCATTTGAAGTCTGCTAATTACCATCTTGATGATTCATAGGAGGCATGTGGTCAGATGAGACCAAAATAGAACTTTTTGGTATCAATTCCACTCGCCATGTTTGGAAGAAGAAGTAGGGTGAGTACAACGTCAAAAAAAAGTCCCAACCATGAAGCATGGGGGTGGAAACCTCATACTTTGGAGGTGCTTTTCTGCAAAGGGGACAAGACTACAGCACCGTATTGAAGGAAGGATGGATGGGGTCATGTATCTCAAGATTTTGGCCAATAGCCTCCTTTCCTCAGTAAGTGTATTGAATATGGGTCATGGCTGGGTCTTCCAGCATGACAAAGACCTGAAATACACAGTGAGAGCAACTAAGGAGTGCCTCCCTAAGAAGCATTTCAAGGTACTGGAGTGGCCTAGCCAGTCTCCAGACCTGAACCCAATAGAAAATCTTTGGAAGAAGCAGACACTCAATGTTGCCCAGTTACAGCACCGAAACCTAAAAGACCTGGAGAAGATCTGTATGGAGGAGTGGGCCAAAATTCCTGCTGCAGTGTGTGCAAACTTAGTCAAGAACTAGAGGAAAAGTCTCACCTCTAATTGCAAACAAAGGTTTCTGTACCAAATGTAAAGTCTGTTTTTCAATTGTAACAAATACGTTTATTATGTAATAAAATGCAATTTAATTATTTAAAAATCATACAATGTGATTTTCTTGACTTTTGGGGGGATTCTGTTGAACTGTACCTCTGATAACAATTACAAATCTCTACATTCTTTATAGGTAGGAAAAATTGCAAAATCGACCGTGTATCAAATGCCTATTTTCCTCACTGTATATATATATATATATATATATATATATATATATATATATATGTATATATATACCCAGTTTACATACACTATCTAAAAAGACACATATGCGTGTTTTTCTCACTATCTGACATGAAATCAGAATAAACCTTTCCCAAATTAGGTCAATTAAGATTACCAAAATGATTTAAATTTGCCAAATGCCAGAATAATGAGAGAGAGAATGTTTTCATGCATCTTTATTACTTTCTGCAAAGTCAAACGTTTACATACATTTCATTAGTATTAGTTAGAATGACTGGGGTCAAGCATTTTGGATATCCTTCCACAAACTTCTCACAATAGTTGGTAGGAATTTGGGCCCATTCCTCCTGACAGAACTAATGTAATTGAGCCATGTTTGTAGGTTGCCTTGCTCACACCAGCCTTTTCAGATTTGCCCTTAAATTTTCAATAGGCTTTAGATCAGGGTTTTGTGATGGCCACTCCAAAACATTGACTTTGTTATCCTTAAGCCACCTTGTAACCAGTTTGGCAGTATGCTTCAGGTCATTGTCTATTTGGAAGACCCATTTCTGCATTCCTGGCTGATGTCTTGAGATGTTGCTTGTGTACTGCCACATTATCTTCTTTCCTCATGATGCCATCTATTTTGTGAAGTGCGCCAGTCCCTCCTGCAGAAAAATAAGCCCACAAAATGATGCTGCCATCCTTGTGTTTCACAGTTGGGATGGTGTTCTTAGGCTTCAAAGCTTCTCCCTTTTTTCTCCAAACGTAACAATAGTCATTATTGGCCGAACAGTTCAATTTTAATTTTGTCAGACCACAGGACATGTCTTCAAAAATTAAGGTCTTTGTCCCTGTCACTGCGTAAACATTAATCTAGCTTTTATAGGTTTCCTTTGGAGTAATGGCTTTTTCCTGGCACAGTGGCCTTTCAGCCCATGTTGATACAGTACTCGTTTCACTTTGGATAATGACACAATCTTAAAAGCTTTCGCCAGCATCTTCACAAGGTCTTTTGCTTTTGTTCTTTAGTTGATATGCACGCATTTGACCAAAGCACATTCATCTCTAGTACACAGAACCCATATCCTTCCTGAGTGGTATGATGGCTGGATATTTACATCGTGTTTGTACTTGGGTATAATTGTTTTTACTGAAGAACAAGGCACCTTTAGGTATCTGGACATTGCACCCAAGGATTAACCAGACTTTTGCAAGTCCCCAATTTTCTTCCTGAGATCTTGGCCGATTTCTTTTGACATTCCCGTGATGTTACACAAAGAAGCAGTGTGTTTCAGGTGTGCATTAAAATACATCCACAGGTGTGACTAATTAACAACTCAGATGTTGCCAATAAACCTATCAGAAGCTTCCAAAGACATGACATCATCATATAGGCTGACCCATATTGTTTAAAGGCATAGTACTGTTAGTGTAAACATTTGAATTTGTAGAACGTAATAAAAATACCTTAAAACATTCTCTCTCTCATTGTTTTGGCATTTGGCAGATATAACTAATTTCAGTAATCCTAGCTGACCTAAATTGCGAAAAGGTTTATTCTGATTTCATGTCAGATAGTGAAAAAATCATGCTTATGTTTCTTTGTAGATTGTGTATGTAAACTTCTGGTTTCAACTGTATATACAGTACAGACCAAACGTTTTGACACACCTTCTCATCTCTAGAACAACTATTAAGAGGAGACTTTGTGCAGCAGGCCTTCATGGTATAATAGCTGCTAGAAAACCACAGCTAAGGACAGGCAACAAGCAGAAGAGACTTGTTTGGGCTAAAGAACACAAGGAATGGACATTAGACCAGTGGAAATCTGTGCTTTGGTCTGATGAGTCCAAATTTGAGATCTTTGGATCCAACCATCGTGTCTTTGTAGAAAAGGTGAACGGATGGACTCTACATGCCTGGTTGCCACCGTGAAGCATGGAAGAGGAGGTGTGATGGTGTGGGGGTGCTTTGCTGGTGACACTGTTGGGGATTTATTCAAAATTGAAGGCATACAGAACCAGCATGGCTACCACAGCATCTTGCAGCGGCATGCTATTCCATCCGTTTTGCGTTTAGTTGGACCATAATTTATTTTTCAACAGGACATTGACCCCAAACACACCTCCAGGCTGTGTAAGGGCTATTTGACTAAGAAGGAAAGTGATGGGGTGCTACGCCAGACGACCTGGTCTCCACAGTCACCAGACCTGAACCCAATCAAGATGGTTTGGGGTGAGCTGGACCGCAGAGTGAAGGCAAAAGGGCCAACAAGTGCTAAGCATCTCTGGGAACTCCTTCAAGACTGTTGGAAAACCATTTTCGGTGACTACCTCTTGAAGCTCATCAAGAGAATGCCAAGAGTGTGCACGTAAAGTAGTAATGAAAGCAAAAGGTGGCTACTTTGAAGAACTTAGAATATAAGACATATTTTCAGTTGTTTCACACTTTTTCAAGTATTTCATTCCACATGTTTTAATTCATAGCTTTGATGCCCTCAATGTGAATCTACAATTTTTAGAGCCATGAAAATAAAGAAAACTCTTTGAATGAGGAGGTGTGTCCAAACTTTTGGTCTGTACTGTGTGTGTGTGTCTATATATATATATATATATATATATATATATATTAGTCCCCCAACATTGAGGGCTATGTGGCCAGTAAAAGAGAAGACAGAAGTAGTAATAGACAATTTATCGCCACTGTCCCTAGTTGCATCAGACAATTGGGGACTCGTCCAGCTCATGTTGGTTTAGGTGCAGGAGCTTTCACCCCATGCATAAATTGACAATGCCATGGGGTTAAATATTAGGTAGAAGCATTGTAAATTTATCAAGTAAGATAACAGATATTTCTCCATAAAATCTGTATCTTAGGCCTCATGCACATGGCTGATTTTAGCTCCATTTTGCATTTAGTAATTTTTAGCAACCATAACCGTTCGTGTAGTCTTTCTTTACATCACTATGACTTTCATTTTATGCAAAATTAAAAAATGATTCAAACAAGAAAAAAGATTTTAAAAATAGTGAAGTTGGAATTTAATTATTTTTTATTAACATTTTAAGCATTACTTTGAGTCAGTGAAAAGTGTCATCATGTCATCAGTATTTCCACATTCAGTGAGGTCACCTGAAAAGAAACCTGATTTATTTCCAAAAACAAGATCAAGTTTCAAAAGTCATAAAATTACAATACTGGCATTAAGTTCCAGGTCCGCTTTCGAAAATTCTGTCCTTATCTAAATAGTGCAGTTTCCTTTAGCAGAGTCTTTAACGAACTGTGACAAATGCCAACACTGCTTTATTCATTTCTACACTTCAATCTGAATGTTCAAAGTTTATTTCAAGTTTTGATAGGCATTAAGATTCAAATGAACACCTGCCGCTTCATGTTTCTTTCCATTTTATATCTGGCATGTTCCACCTCAACATTAAAATGTGTCCAATCATATGGCCTCATTTAAACAGTGTCAGGGCAATTTATTAATTTGGTTGCTTCAAATATGCCAACTTGTAAGGTCAGCCATGTGTCAGTACATGAAATGATTTTAGTGCTCGGCTTCAATGATTGAGTGAGATTTGTAACATTTTTAAATGAATTTCCATGATTATGATGGAACGTAGTCTTAAATGTAATTATGGCGATTTATCAATTTAGACATTTTGGACAAACTAACTAAAAAGAAGTAGTTTAGGTGTCTACACTTTGCTCAGCATGTAGACAGCGCGCCATAGAACTCTCTCCTTTCCTTATCAATCAATATGCAACATCCATGTACAGAGGTTCTACCTTATTACAAACTCATTAGGCTGTTAAACTGGTTGGTAAATGCATGTAATAAGCCAGGCCAAATAATGCATTTCTGACCTAAGTGGTCACAATCAGGAATAGCAGCATTTTGGACACAACGTGTTCTCACTGCATCCAAAACGCTGCGTTGTACAGTACACAGTCGCAGCCTGTCAGTTTATGCTGGGGGAGGTGCGAGTGTTCTCAGTGGGGAGAGCACAGCAAAAGTCTGCAGCACCCAGAACCTTGATCGTGGTCACAGACTGCTTTGTTTTCCTGTTGAGAACACTGGCGTCCCTGCAGGAGAAGCCATGGTGCATCTAGGATGCAGCGTGTGCTGATCGTGGGCACATACCCTGATAAGGGTGCTTTACACGCAGCGACATCGCTAGTGATGTCGCTCCTGAAAGCACCCGCCCTCGTCGTTTGTGCGTCACGGGCAAATCGCTGCCCGTGGCGCACAATATCGCTAATACCCATCACACGGACTTACCTTCCAAGCGACGTCGCTGTGGCCGGCGAACAGCCTCTTTTCTAAGCGGGCAGTTCATGCGGCGTCGCAGCGACATCACACGGCAGGCGTCCAATAGAAGTGGAGGGGCGGAGAGCAGCCGCATGAAAGACAGGCCCACCTCGTTGCCGGAGGATGCAAGTAAGGTGTTGTTCGTCGTTCCTGGGGTGTCACACGTAGAAATGTGTGCTGCCTCAGGAGCGATGAACAACCTGCGTCCAAAAGCTGCAACAACATTTGGGAAATGGACGACGTGTCAACGATCAACGATTTGGTGAGTATTTTGCATTGTTAGCGGTCGCTCGTATGTGTTACATGCAACAATGTCACTAACGAGGCCGGATGTGCGTCACGAATTCCGTGACCCCCAACGACATCTCGTTAGCAATGTCGTTGCGTGTAAAGCCCCCTTAACAGTTCTTTTTCATAGCATAAGCTAGATGTGAACAGATGTGCATTAAGAATACAAAAACACATCTCTAATATAATTATATAAGCCCCAAAAGTTATTGCGATACAAAAGTTAATATTAAAATAAAGAAAAATAATAGTAATCCAGTACAATATCAAACTGATGTAGGTCAAACACAATATCAGATGGCTGGGGTCCAACACTATTAGATCAGTGTGGGTCAAACACAATATCATATCACTGTGCGTCAAACAAAATATCAGTTTTGCAGGAGTCCAACATAATATTAGATCAGTGGGGCACCAACACAATATAAAATCGGTAGCAATTCAACACAATATCAGATCGGTGATTGTCCAACACAAATCAGATTGGTGGGTTTCCAAGACAATATCAGATCAGTGGGGATCCAACACAATATCAGATTGGTGGGGTCCAACACAATATCAGATCGGTGGGAATCCAATGCAATATCAGATTGTTGTGGGTCCAATACAACATTATATTGGTAGGAATCTGACAGATCTGTAGAAGGAGCTGACAATCACTACTATAGTCAATGTGAAGTAACCTTTTTTGACCATCCTAGGGAACATTTTATTTACTTAAATGCATACATTTGGGCTAAAAAATATTTTTGCTATTGGGTTTCATTACAAACTTTGTACCATTTTGTTTCCTGCACATTCAATTTTATTGTAGTCTGTGGCTATAAATCAGCTGTAAGGAGCTCAGAAAATGACAGATAAAAGAGTTACAAACTTTTCTGTTAGATGTCAGAATGAGCTCACTGACTGATTCTCAGAGGTTGGCCAGTTTATCTTGTTAGCGCAGCTCTCCTCACAGACTAACCAGCAGCAGAGGAGCAGTGACCAGACCTGTCCATCAAACTTCTCCAATAAAACAATACCTTCCGTATGTGAGATTTTTAAAGGGGAAAAAGGCAGGTAATTTTAATTTTAGTTTTATATCATTTTAAACCAAATTTTGTTTTTTTAAGTCCCTTAAGGGGACTTGAACCTGTGATCATATGATCCTTTATATGTACTGCAATAAAAAATGTATATGCTGGGTTTCACCAAAGTACCAAGATGGCAGCTGCCGGGTTCTTCAGCGAGTCTCCAGATGCCATAGTAACCCATCATTTCCAAATGCATCTTCAAAATGGTTATCAGAAGGTGAAGAAAAGTGAGAATAAATAGAACGTCCACCGTCAAAATAGTACTTCCTTATTTTGGATACATTAAAAAGTATTCCAATACAGTAGAAAAAACGGACACGTTTCTGACACAAAGTACAACCATTATCATAGGAGATTAGATCATGCTAAAAGGCTAATCCAAGCATCAATACTATTGAAAGGTGGTAAGTTCGCACTTTTTTATTTTTATGGTTAGCTCTGTGTGGATAATGCATCCTACGTCATCCACACAGAGGCCTTAATTAGGCTGTGGTGCACGCGCATTTCTCTCTGCCCTATTGAGGGCAGATCAAAGTATTGTTGTGCGTGTGCGAGAGGGGTCTTTGTCTTTTCCCTGCGCATGTGCATTACAGTACTTTGCTCTGCCCTCAGCAGGGCAGAGAGAAGTGTGCATGCGCAGGAGCACAATGGAGGCCTCTAAGCGGATGACGTAGGACGCATCAGCCACATGGAATTTGGCTACTTTTAGTGGCTGATACCGTAATTATCCCTCATACATATTTACTGCTATCCCCGCCCACTGGCGTGTCTGATTAGCTGCAGTCAGATCGCGCCACCACCCTCTCTGACCGCATTATATTGGTATAAAATAAAAAACAAATTAAAAAAAAATGCAGTGTGGTTCCCTTATATATTGATACCAGCACATATAAAGCATACAGCTACAGGTTCCAGTCCCAGCCATCTGCCTATCCTGGCTGTGTATCAATATAAGAGGAACCACATGCAACTTTTAAAAGTTATTTAAATAAATAATTTTAAAAAATGATGTGCGGTCCCCTCCAAGATAAAGTCTGACAGCTGGGAGCTGGTATTTAAGGCTGGGAAGACCCATGCTTATTGGGACCCCCAGGCAAAAAATAGCAGCCTTCAGCCACCCAAAATTGTTGCATCCATTAGATGCAACAATCCCAGCCCTTTACCCAGCTCTTACTAACTGCCCTAGTGCAGTGGCAATCAGGATAATAAGGGGTTAATGTCAGCCCACAGCTGCCACTATATTGTTCAGCTCTATTCAATGTTCACATCCAGGCGCTACCGGAGCCAACAGCTGATACAAGGGGGCACCGAGAGTCGGACTTCCACTGATCTGACATTGATAAACTATCCTAATCCTATAGGAAGGAGTATTCAAAGGTATTTCCATGTTCTGTAAAAAATGTTTTAAAAATGTACCCCACCCATTTAATTTCTGCCGTGGTACATCCCAGCTGGGACATTCCTGTGTGACCACTGAAGCTATCACTAACTCAATGATATGCATCACAAGATTGTGACTGACTGCAGCAGTTACAAAGGGTATACAGGAATTCACTACTGCAGCCAGATAAAAAGAAACAGTTGGAAGGACCAGAGATACGGCAAAGAAGAGACTGGGGTTAAATATGATCTGAAGATCATGGTGGTCCGAGCTGTTGGACCCTCAACAATCAGTAAGTTATCCTCTATTCTAAGTACTATTTTGGGAATAACCCTTTAAAGAAAAAAAGCATCTTACCAGCATCAAGTGACAATATCAATTCACTTCCAGGATGCAGCAGGCCCCCACAATAAAGGTGGGGTTAGCACAAGTGCAACATACTGATGAAACAACCACTCATGACCTACCATTCATTGGGGTGATATAGAAGGGTTAATAGTTTCTATATTTCTTGATTTTAAATATTTTATTGTTCCATTATGGAGCCTTCGGAATAAGAAACAAGCTCAAGGATTATTATTGTCTGCTAAATGTTCTTCTTATCTCATATGCGTGACTCTACATTTTTGTTTCTCTCAAACTTAAAGGTCATATGATCAACTTGTAAATTTTCAGCTAGAAGCTTTTTTTGCAATATCACATTGATCTGTAAATGGTATAAATAATCTGTACCTTGGCTAAATAAACAGAAAACTGATCATGCTCACATGAATGCAGGTCTTTTCTCCGAGCGCTCGATATTGATTAGGCCTGAAGAGGCCTAATTCAGAGGACCTCACTGGTGATCCCAGAAGCTGACTTTTGAAACAGAACAGCTATAACAGGGGTGATTGCTAAGTTATATAGATGCACACAGATAAGGTTTGCATAGGGCACCAGTCACACAGGTACGTGTGATGCACAATGTCTGGTTTACAGCCTATTAGTGACACCCATACTATTAGATCAGGTGGACTGCCCAGCACTATATAAGTGTACCATTCAAGGTCAGATACTCCAATTTACCCAGATACCACTAAAGTGCTTGGCTGCATCCTGCATATACATGGAAAATGTGCAATAAAAGTTGACAAAATTTATCTTTGATATTTTGGACAAAATATGCAAGCTCACAACCCTCGTCAAAAACCTTCAATGTTTTTCAAGTCAATATACTAAAATCAAAGCCTACTCACAAAAAATAACATTTTATGTCCTTTTCAGTGAGTTAAATAACCCTGTAAAGTAAATGTATGCACATCCAGCTCATGGTATGAGTGTGTAAGAGAGTGGCCAGTAGAAGACATCTATAGTCCATGCTTTGCTACATTGGCAGGCTTGGATTACCCTCTGTTGGTAAGCCATAACAAAGCATAACCAGTTAGTAAGGAACATGTTTCCGCAAAGAAAGGCTTAACATTGAGCACTATGTCAGCTGACATTTGTAAAGCACTTGTGAAATATAAAAGGCCATAAAAACTGGGGAAAGGATGAACACACCACAGAGTAGGACCATGTCGTTTTCAGTGGAAGAACCTGGAATTACACCGAGTCCAAAGAAAGCATAAGTCCCATGATCCTCTGAGCAACCCAAAGAGTGAATACCCCATTCCACCATCGAGGAATCCGAAGATCAAATACCCCATTCCATCACTTATCACTTAGGAACACGAAGACCGAACACTGAATATCATCAGAAGAGGATCAGATGATGGAAAGACATCTTCTCCAGGCCAACGTCCAAGTGAGACAGCCCATCCCAGTCACTTCCTGCTCAGTTGTACGGTACTGAGAATAATTACCTAGTTCGTAAATTAGGTGAAGGAAGACTTGTAATATAATTGAGTTAGAGCTAGTGAATCACTCATACAGATAGATTTGCTTAGAGTCTAAAGGCCCCGTCACACACAACGAGATCGCTAACGAGATTGTTGCTGCGTCACCATTTCTGTGAGGCAGCAACGATCCCGCCAGTGATCTCGTTATGTGTGACACCTATTAGGGATCAGGGCCCTGCTGTGAGAACGCTAGTCGTTGCTTAATGTTCTTGACCATTTTGTTCAAAGGCAATGTCCTGCTGGGCAGGATGCATCGCTCTGTTTGACGCCTACCAACGACCTCGTAATACAGTCCCAACGCCCGCCGAGATCGTTATACAGGTCGCTGATCGTTACTGCATCGTTGGTAAGATCTGACTATGTGACAACTCATCAGCGACCTCCCAGCGACTTACCAGCGATCCTTATCAGGTCACAACGTTTTCGGGATCGCTGGTAAGTCGTTAAATGTGACGGGGGCTTTAGTTTGCTTGCAACTTATTTACTGTGGCTATAAGTACAACAACAAAGACATTTGGAATGGAATTAAGATAACATAATCGAATTTATTTGTTATAATTGTACAGTGATTGCATGTCGTTGATCAGTCGAGTGTAACTGTGAAGCTTGAAAATTATAACCTGATTAATACACACTCAAGTTTTTAACGTGACTTTCCATCACCTATCACTTCCCGTTCACAAAATATAAATCTTGTTAAAACTTGTTAAGTCACACTGAATAGACTTCTTTGCATGATGCATACCTGACCCAACTTTACAAGTCAATGCATTTTTAAGTCAGAAAAATGTCAGCATGGCAGATATGCTCCAAATATATTTACTGTCCAATTTAAGACTTTAGAGTGTAATAAAGATGAAGTCGGATGTGTTCTGGGGGTTTGCCAAAAAAAGCACTAATTAAGAGTTATTTTAATTGGCATTTAAACTTACGTCACTTAATTAAAGGAGAGGCAGTTTAATTAAATAGTCTGGCAATTTAGATAGCGTCAGAGCATGCAACAGTAACTCCCTGACATATTAAGGTAACACACAATATCTTGGTACGAAATAAAAGTCATCTGATGACCACCTGCTCTTGCAGCTGCTTTGCTATGACGTGCTGCCAACGTTATCTAACTGTAACTTTTATCAAGGAAACAATGATCATAGAAAAAGCATCATATTCCAGTATCTTCGAGCTCAGGGCCGGACTATTAAAAACCCAATTAAAAAATATTAAAGACCTGAACATGAACAAGGAACACTACATTATATGAGCAGTGCACCATAGCTGATGGATAAGGCAGATCTTATGTTATGTTATTTTTCTACTTTTAATTATTTCAAAATTAATACTGATTATCACAAAATATAAATCCCCTAAAATGCAGGGTCGACATTCGGGTGGACAAAAGGGGCAACTGCAAATGGCCCCAGGCCTCTTATGGGTCCCCAGCATTTAAGCACAAACTGCTGTGAAAATACAAATTCTATATTATCACTGCAGTTTTTGAGATTAACACTGCAAAGAGACTTTTGCTGACATCACAAGTCATATGTCCATGATATCACCAAAGGTCCTTAACACTGCGGCATGCTAAGTCTGCATAACAAGTGGCCTAAAGGAACCTGAAGATAACTTTCCCTTCTTCTTATATTCTAATGTATGCACATTTTCCAGATGCAAATACATTTGAACAATGCAGTGCCAGGACTGGGGCAGAGGAGAGCTCATAAGTTCGCTCCTCTAAGCGCAGCAGCGTGATAAGGTCAGCACGCTGCTGACGTCATCATACTGCCACCAGCACCAAGGTTGCAGAGGTGGAGAAAAAATGTTATGTCTTTAAACCAGAAAGTTCTGTCACACAAAATCGTTACTAAATAACATTTCCCACATCTCTACTTTACATCTGCACAATTTTTGAAACATATTTTTTTTTGTCAGGAAGTTAGAGAGTTCAAAGTTTATCAGCAATTTCTCATTTTCCAACAAAATTTACAAAACCATTCTTTTAAGGACCACATCACATTTGCAGTGACTTTCAGAGGCCTAGGTGGCAGAAAATATTGTTTATTTTAGGTCTGGCTACTATGACACTAAAAACACTTTTTTTTTTGCAAAATAAAGATTTTTAGCATCACCGAATTTTTCTACAGTTTTTTTTATTTTTCTTCTGACAAAGTCATGTGAGGGCTTTTTTTTTGTGGAATGAGTTGGAGTTTCTATTGGTACCATTTTGGGACACAATACTTTTTGATCACTTTCTATTCGGCTTTTGTGAGGCAGAAGAAACAGCAATTCAGGAATGACTTTTTACACCGTTAATAGCGTCATAAAATGGATAAGACAGTTTTATTCTTCAGGTCAGTAAGAGAACACCGATAACTCATTTAAGTTTTATTTTTATGTTTTGCCGCTTTTACATAATTACTATTTTATAAGAAAAAAAATTTTTTTGCATTGGTGTATTCTGAGAGCTATAGTTTTTTTTATTTTTTTGCTGTCGTAGCTATATGGCAGCTTGTTTCTTGAAGGACAAGATAAAGTCTTCAGCTGTATCATATATAGTGCCTTGCAAAAGTTTTCCGCTCTCTTGAATTTTTCATCCTTTTCCCACATTTCAGGCTTCAAACGTAAAGATAAAAATGTTAATGTTATGGTGAAGAATCAACAACAAGTGGGACACAATTGTGAAGTCGAACAAAATTTATTTTAAACTTTTTTAAAAAATAAAAAACTGAAAAGTGGGGTGTGCAATATTATTCATCCCCTTTAAGTTAATACTTTGTAGCGCTACCTTTTCCTGTGACTACAGCTTCAAGTCGCTTGGGGGATGTCTCTATCAGTTTTGCAAATCGAGAGACTGAAATTCTTGCCCATTCTTCCTTTACAAATAGCTCGAGTTGAGTGAGTTTGGATAGAGAGCGTTTGTGAACAGCAGTTTTCAGCTCTCTCCACAGATTCTCGACTGGATTCAGGTCTGGACTTTGACTTGGCCATTCTAACACCTGGATACGTTTATTTGTGAACCATTCCATTGTAGATTTTGCTTTATGTTTTGGATCATTGTCTTGTTGGAAGACAAATCTCTGTCCCAGTCTCAGGTCTTTTGCAGACTCCAACAGGTTTTCTTCAAGAATGGTCCTGTATTTGGCTCCATCCATCTTCCCATCAATCTTAACCATCTTCCCTGTCCCTGCTGAAGAAAAGCAGGCCCAAACTATGATGCTGCCACCACCATGTTTGACAGTGGGGAAGGTGTGTACAGGGTGATGAGCTGTGTTGCTTTTAAGCCAAACATATCGTTTGGCATTGTGCCCAAAAAGATCGATTTTGGTTTCATCTGACCAGAGCACCTTCCTCCAGTCTTCTACTTGTTTGAGATGAAAGTTTGGATGGACGGCCGGGTCTTGGTAGATTTGCAGTGGTATGATACGTCTTCCATTTCAATATGATCGCTTGCACAGTGTTCCTTGGGATGTCTAAAGTTTTGGAAATCTTTTTGAAACCAAATCTGGCTTTAACTTCTCCACTACAGTGTCACGGACCTGCCTGTTGTGTTCCTTGGTCTTCATGATGCTATCTGCGCTTTAAACAGAACCCTGAGACTATCACAGAGCAGGTGCATTTATACGGAGACTTGATTACACACAGGTGGATTATATTTATCTTCATCAGTCAATTATAACAACATTGGATCATTCAGAGATGCACTGAAAGTAAACGGGATGAATAATATTGCACGCCCCACTTTTCAGTTATTTATTTTTTTAAAAAAGTTTAAAATAATGAATAAATTTCGTTCAACTTCACAATGGTGTCCCACTTATTGTTGATTCTTCACCATAACATTAAAATATTTATCTTCATGTTTGAAGCCTGAAATGTGGGAAAAGGTTGTGAAAATTCAATGGGAGCACTGTATATATATATATATATATATATATATGTACATATGATTTTTTATAGCGTTTTATCATAATTTTTTAGTCAGCTAAAAGTTTTAACTTTTGCTAAGTTGTATGTATTTTTTATGATGTTCACTGAAGGGGTTAACTAGTGTGACAGTTTTGTAAATCGAGTTGCTATGGATGCAACAATACCAAATATGTGTATTTTTTTATTGGTATCATTTTTTTTCAGTTTTTTGTTCTTTATTTTTCTTTTTTTATATATTTTTACAATTTGTTTTACTTAGTCCTTTTATGTGACATTAATTTTATTGTTCTGGTCTCAGGTATAATGCATTGCAATGTTCAAGCATTGCAATACCTTATACTGTCAGTGCAGCACTGACAAAAACCTCTGGGATCATAGTTCTAGCATGATCCAGAGGCTTTCCATAGCTTGGTGACCTGTAGACCATGATGTCCACCATGGCAACAATCAGGCCCTTGCGATCACTTTGTGGGGGCACTGATTGGAGGGAAGATGGAGTGCTATCCCTCAGCGAGACCCCTAAATGGCTGTGGTCGATATCGATTGCAGCATGTAGGGGGTTAAATAGCCAGGGATGGCTGTGAGAGTAAAGGGTGCTTTACACGCTGCGACATCACTAGCGATCTCATTAGCGATGTGACATGCCAGATCACACATAGGTCGTTTTTATAGCGCCGGTCACATGTGCGAGCTCGGCAGATCGCATCTGCGATCTGGCGTGTCACATCGCTAACGAGATCGCTAGCGATGTTGCAGCGTGTAAAGCACCCTTAAGGGCTTGGATGTTGGGTTAAGGGCATAAAAATTCAAAGTTTAGAAATAAACACAAATCATTTCAACCAAAATTTACGACTAACATGAAATATACGAAAAAAACACTCAAAATCACTGAGATCCGTTGAAGCCTTCCAAAGTTATTATCACTGAGGAGCATTACGGCTTAAAGCCACCTCACTACTGGAATGCTGGATTGGTGTTTCAGTCTCAGTAAGGAGAAAAGTCTTCCCCTTAAACCCCATCTTAGCCTCTCATACAGTCAGATCAGATCTCATACTTTGCACTGACAAGGTGCAATCACCCCGAAACACCGTATCTGCAAATTGAGGTTCTGATCTGGCAGAAATCCTAAGTTGAGATGGACAGATCCGCAGAAAACCAGGACTGGCGGGTCCCTGCTAATTTTTTTTAAAAATCCAGTACCGGTCCTGAATCCAGTACCCATTGTGAGTGACAGTGAGTGCGCTGGGAGCATTCACAAGTCTGCCATCACACAGAATGACTGCAGACTTTTCATTCTAGACTGGACAACTCCTTTAATAAAAAAGTACTTTGGAAAGTTGCTTCCTTTTCCAAGCACTTTCCAATTTTTCTCATTTAAGAAAAGAAAACCCCTTAAATGGTACAAGTTGTAAACTGTACTTTCTGTATTCCCTTGCTTGGCCTGTGATACTTAAGTAGTCTCATATATCGCACCTCATGCATTTACATTCCTCAGATTAAAATGTCACATTTCATTTTGTCAACTGGCAGCATTATATCTTAACCTACAGACTGCAAAAGCAACACAAGATGAAATGTCATCCTGGAGTCACTTCAAAGTCGGAATTTAATGAAGAAATCATTACAGAGCTTGAATGCAGTTCTGTACTATGCAAATTGTATACCAGTATTTTCCATTACTAGCATAAAGGGCCACAACATCTTCTTAATTATAACATTACAAGTGTAATATAACATTTTTTTCAAATGAAAAAATATAAACACATGGAGATACTCACGTGACAACGTTGAAATAATGTGGTTTTATAAGTGTGAACAACCTTTTTGCGGTTGTGTTTAGAATTAGCCCCAATCACATTTAAACTCATGTTAAATAGTTAGTACACAGCGGACATAATTTATAGTGATTCATATTAACGCTATATAAAATTCACTCATCCTAGCAGAATTATCCTATCTGTCATGTCAACAACCTGGGAGATCATACAGATATTTGACCGCTGCCACCAACTTGTCACGAACAGCCAGGAAGATCACGCAGATATTCCACCGCTCCCACCAATTATCATAGACAGCACTCCGCTGCCTCCAATCATCAAGACAATATGCAATTGACAGACAATTGATGGATGAGGAAATGGCTGCTTTCGCTACTAGCCTGATTATTGTACGCTTTCACAGTGAAGGTATAGAATATACACACCCAATTGTAACTCACAGAATATATATACAGTATTTCAGTATGGTCACTGCCAAGCTCTGCAATAACCAAAAGAAAAGTAGCTGCCACCACCAATCATTTATCGTATGACCTCACAAGGCTTCAGGGATGCAGTTTATAGAGAACGTGGGGCGAAGCTATTGCATTTCATATATTTAATCTGAAAAGTAAGCAGTGTTTATAAAAATATACAAAAGATATTACAATGAGGACAAAATACTACAGTATATACAGTTACATAAAATAAAATGGATAAACAAAGAAAAATATTTGACCTGTGTTCACAGCAATGGGATAATTCTTTTGGAGGGAAGAGCGCAGATTGAAACATGGAACAATACTATTGTGAGCTGTATCTTCCAGATGAACAAAGAGGAAAACTCAAAATCTTTATTTATTAAAGAATAGTCACTCCACCATAACTCTCCTTGGTCACCTCAGATGACGGATGGTGAAAGTGATGCAGCTCGGGTCTCAAATCTTATGGGATCCCCTACTTTCAGGATAGCTTTGCCCCTGGATGTCACAGGCGGGAGATATTAATGCCAAATTTCCTTTCATGATTTTAGCTTTCCAAAGATAGGAAATATGACATATCTATCATCATCCAGCTGCCTAATTTTAATTTTGGGTTTATGTGCAGGTTGCACAGTTATGTAAAATACATGCATATCATTCCCTTTATGATAATGATGCTTAAATGTGTGTCCCATAACTGTAGAACCTACGCTTGTCACAAAACCCAAATATTCATAACTGGAAAATTGCTGCCAATCTGTTTACTGTATTTCATTTGAAGCTAGGAAAGTGTTCTCCACACATGGCCTTTTGCACAGACTTTATGCTGGCTTTCCAGCAGTTGTACTAGTTCAATTACCTGTTCACACCAAGGGGTACTAACTGAACAGGGATCAGATGTAGTGTTAGAGCGCTAGCTTTTTTTCCATTTCAAAATGATGATGAAGCCATGTTTCTAAAAGATAGTGTCATAATGTAAAGGTAAACTTTTTTTAGTTGCATTTTACATCAAAAACCTTTATCCATGATTAGCTTACAACACAGCAAAGGGATTTCATTGTTTACAGTAATCTGTCAGGAGAAGGCTCCAATTTCTAACACATTTGATATAGCATAGATCACTGTGAAGGCATCATCAAAAAGTGGCCTAAATTTGGCTTAACAGTGACATTAACTAGACCTCGACATCCCTCAAACATTTATGAAAAGAAAAAACAAAAATTGGTCTGGGAGACTACCAGGATGAATTCAGCAATATTAAAGGAGCGGCATTAATTTCTGGCACGTACCAGGTGTGTACTGAATGTGACAACAATCTCCCAGATTCTTCATATGTCTGGCCTGTGTGGTGGGTGGCAAGACAAATGCTTTTTCTGACAAAGAAAATCCTTCAAGCATGGCTATGTTTTGTCAAAACCTTCATTAAGTCTGCCAAAAGGAAAATGTGTTATGGTCTGGAGAGACCAAGGTTGAACTGTGGCCAAAATTCCAAAAGGTAGGTTTAGCTCAAAGCCTACACTGCGCACCACTAAAGGAATCCAATACCCACAGAATAGCATGGTGGAGAGTATGGTGGAGGCAGCATTGTTTCTCGGCTGTTTTTCAGCAACTGGAAGAGGGGCTTTAGTGAATGTGTAGGGAATAAATGAAGGGTTCAAAATATCATTCAATTTTACAAGAAAACCTTCAGGCCTCTGCTAAAAAGCTGAAGATGAAGAGGAATTTCTGGTTTCAGTACGACAATCACTATAAGCATACCTCCAAATCAACAAGAGATCTCTTCACCAAAATAAGTTAAAAGTTGTGAAATATTCCAGCTAGATCCCATACCCAAATCTAATTGAAAATCTATTGTTTGACCTGAAGAGGGTTGTACACAACAGATTCCCTCATATTCTGACAGATTTCAAGCGCTACTGGAAGGAAGAGTGGGCAAATATTGCAAATTCTACAGTGCCTACAAGTAGTATTCAACCCCCTGCAGATTTAGCAGGTTTGATAAGATGCAAATAAGTTAGAGCCTGCAAACTTCAAACAAGAGCAGGATTTATTAACAGATGCATAAATCTTACAAACCAACAAGTTATGTTGCTCAGTTAAATCTTAATAAATTTTCAACATAAAAGTGTGGGTCAATTATTATTCAACCCCTAGGTTTAATATTTTGTGGAATAAACCTTGTTTGTAATTACAGCTAATAATCGTCTTTTATAAGACCTGATGAGGCCGGCACAGGTCTCTGGAGTTATCTTGGCCCACTCCTCCATGCAGATCTTCTCCAAGTTATCTAGGTTCTTTGGGTGTCTCATGTGGACTTTAATCTTGAGCTCCTTCCACAAGTTTTCAATTGGGTTAAGGTCAGGAGACTGACTAGGCCACTGCAACACCTTGATTTTTTCCCTCTTGAACCAGGCCTTGGTTTTCTTGGCTGTGTGCTTTGGGTCGTTGTCTTGTTGGAAGATGAAATGATGACCCATCTTAAGATCCTTGATGGAGGAGCGGAGGTTCTTGGCCAAAATCTCCAGGTAGGCCGTGCTATCCATCTTCCCATGGATGCGGACCAGATGGCCAGGCCCCTTGGCTGAGAAACAGCCCCACAGCATGATGCTGCCACCACCATGCTTGACTGTAGGGATGGTATTCTTGGGGTCGTATGCAGTGCCATCCAGTCTCCAAACGTCACGTGTATGGTTGGCACCAAAGATCTCGATCTTGGTATCATCAGACCAGAGAACCTTGAACCAGTCTGTCTCAGAGTCCTCCAAGTGATCATGAGAAAACTGTAGACGAGCCTTAACATGACGCTTTGAAAGTAAAGGTACCTTACGGGCTCGTCTGGAACGGAGACCATTGCGGTGGAGTACGTTACTTATGGTATTGACTGAAACCAATGTCCCCACTGCCATGAGATCTTCCCGAAGCTCCTTCCTTGTTGTCCTTGGGTTAGCCTTGACTCTTCGGACAAGCCTGGCCTCGGCACGGGAGGAAATTTTCAAAGGCTGTCCAGACCGTGGAAGGCTAACAGTAGTTCCATAAGCCTTCCACTTCCGGATGATGCTCCCAACAGTGGAGACAGGTAGGCCCAACTCCTTGGAAAGGGTTATGTACCCCTTGCCAGCCTTGTGACCCCCCCACGATCTTGTCTCTGATGGCCTTGGAATGCTCCTTTGTCTTTCCCATGTTGACCATGTATGAGTGCTGTTCACAAGTTTGGGGAGGGTCTTAATTAGTCAGAAAAGGCTGGAAAAAGAGATAATTAATCCAAACATGTGAAGCTCATTGTTCTTTGTGCCTGAAATACTTCTTAATACTTTAGGGGAACCAAACAGAATTCTGGTGGTTTGAGGGGTTGAATAATAAATGACCCTCTGAATAAACTTTTCTCAATTTAAAAAAAAAAAAAAAAATAACATTCTTTTTTGCTGCAGTGCATTTCACACTTCCAGGCTGATCTACAGTCCAAATGTCACAATGCCAAGTTAATTCCGAATGTGTAAACCTGCTAAATCTGCAGGGGGTTGAATACTACTTGTAGGCACTGTATATGGTCCATGGTGATATTCTGCTACCAAAAGAGACAGAATGCTGTCATAAATTCAAAAGGTACTTGAACAAGTATTAGTTTAAAGAGAACTTGTCGGCAGTATTTTGCTAACTTAAGTACAGACTAGTCCATATCGGCACTGATACACAGGTTTTGTAGATTGTGTGTAACAACTGTTTTTAAGTTTTCTTGTAATTAAAGTTTCATGCATCAGAATTGGCCTCTGGAGTGGGAGTGTGGAACTCTACCATAGCCCCTCCACTGCCTCGGGTGTCTTTATCATCTTTCTGGTTTAACTTTCGAACCTGCATCATCCTAGCGTTGGGCGGCGCTAGTGCACATTGTTCTCCTGCCAGCCTTCAGGAAAATGGCAAAGTTGGTGGCGCATGCATACATTGAAATCTCGTCTAAATGAAGAGCAGAGATCTCAATTTGCGCATGCACTGCCACCAATGCCATTTTACAAAATATTCTGCACTCCAAGTGGCTACCAAAAGCATTCAACTCAACCAACAAAAAAAACAGTCCTTACACAGGTCCGTCATCTGTTAATGGAAATAAAGGGAGCTTCCAATTTACTCAAAGTTCAAATGCTATGGAAAAAACGCTATAGCTCGCCCTAAAAAGAAATTCAACAAAATCTGCACTCCCAAATCCAACTGACTCCCTCACTTCTGAGCACTACAATTTGCCTAAACTACAGTTAATGTCCTCATGTGTGGTATTTTTGTAGTGAGAAGAGCCTGCTTAATTTAAGGGGTGCGTGTTTCCAGGAGCATGAGCTGGGCACAATGTACTGGGCACTACAGGGACTTATTTGCAAAGTTTAATTTTGCAAATTCACTGCATTTGACTCCATGGGTCTTTTCCACAGACAAAATCATCACTACACCTGGAGATTCCCACATGGGTGTAATTTCCAAAATGTGGTCACTTGAAGGGGTTTCTACTTTTCTGGCACTTGTGGGCTCTGCAACTGGAGTCCACAAACTATTCTAACTTTCTGTGCTCCAAAAGTCAAATGGCGCTCCTTTCCTCCCGAGCTATGTTGTGCGGCCAAACAGTACTATATAGTTGCATATGGGATATTGCAATGTTCAGGAGAAATTGTGTAAGACATTATGGGGCCTTTTTTTTATCTATTCTCCTATTAAAAAAAAGGAAATCTGAGGCTAAAACAGCATTTCAGTGGTAAAAATTTAATTATTTTTACTCCACCAACCAATAGTATAACAGTTTGTGACAGACCTTTGGTGTCAATTTGCTCACTGCACCCATAGATGAATTCATTAATAGGTGCAGTTTGTAAATTGGGGTCACTTGTTGGCTGCTGTTCTGGCATCTCTGAAGCCTCGCCAATGTGACATAGCACCCGCAAACGTTTCCCACTTTGAACTGCCTCAAAAGTAGTTTTTGAACACATATGGGGTATTGGCGAACTCAGGATAAATTGTGTAACAATTTGTATTGATCGTTTTCCCCCATTACTCTTTTTCAAAATTATTACTTTGGGTCCAAGTAAACATTTTAGTGGAAAAAATAGTATTTTTTTATTTTCACAGCCCAATTTTATATAATTCTGTGAATCACCTTAGGGTTAAAATTTATCAGTACACCCCTAGATTAATTCATTTAGAGGTATAGTTTACATAATGGGTTCATTTGTGGGAGTTTCTGCTGTTTTGGCATGTCTGGAGATCTTCAAATGTGGTATAGCATCTGCAATCTATTCCAGCCAAAATGGCACTTCAAAATTCTAATGGTGCTCCTTCCCTTCCAAGCCACGCTATGCACCCAAACAGTAATTTTCCATGTAGGGTATCTGTGTACTCAGGAGAAATTTTAGAAACATTTTCATTGTCTATTTTTTCTTGTTACCCTTGTAAATATAAAAAATTGGGGTTAAAGGGAACTTGTCATCAAAAATTTTGCTTTAAACCTAAAAGTTTCCCCTTCTGCAGCTCGTGGGCTGCATTCTAGCAAGGTTCCTGTTGTGTTTTTGCCCCCTTTAGACCAAATATAATACTTTATAAAGTTGTACCTTTTGGGATGCAAATCTTCTAAATCGTCCATGGGGGCAGGCTCTCTGGTGTCCGTTACTGTCCCTCCTGCCGATTTACGCCGTCCCCCAACGAGATTATGGGCAGCGCTGATTGTCATCGCAAGTGCCCGCCCATAATCTAGTGCCCGCGTTTTTCCCTCTGCCGCCAGCGTTCTGCGCAAGCACTGGCCAAAACCGGTGGTGTCCAGCTCCGCTCCTCCTATCTATTTCCTGCTCCAGGGAAAGATGGGAAAGAGGGGACGTGCGGTCATCTGGCCAGTGCTTGCGCAGAACGCTGGAGGCAGAGGGGAAAGCGCGGGCACTAGATTATGGGCGGGCACTTATTTTTAAATTTTTATGGCTCAACGCTTTAAAATTCTGTGAAGCACCTGTGGATCAAAGCTGCTCACCACTCTAAATAAAATAGTTAACGTTTGTAGTTTCCAAAATGGGGTAACGTTTGTGGGATTTCCACTATTTAGGCACATCAGGAGCTCTGCAAACACAAAATGGCAACCATGGCATTCAAATAGTGCTACTTCACATCTGAGCCCTGCCGTGTGCAAAAACAGTAGTTTTCCACCACATATTGAGTATTTCTGTACTCGGGAAAAATTGTACAAATTGTATGGTTCATTTTCTACTTTTCTACCCTTTTAAAAATCAAAAATTTGGGCTAAAGCAACATTTGTGGGAAAAATAAATTTCATTTTTTTTCCTTCTAATTTGTTTTAGTTCCTGTGAAGCACCTAAAGAGCTGATAAAGTTCTTGTATATAGTTGTCAGCACTTTGTGAGGGGGGAACTTTAAAATGGTGTCAATTTGAGTATTTTGTGTCACATAGGTCCCTCATAGTTAATTTAGATGTGTTGTGTCCCTAAAAAATTTGGTTTTGTAAATTTTGTAGGAAAAATGAGAAATTGCTGATAAGCTTTTAAACCTTCTAACTTCGTAATAAACAAAAGTTTAAAAAATGGTGCTAATGTAAAGTAGACATGTGGGAAATGTTATTTATTAATTATTTTGTGTGACATAATTATCTGGCTTAAGGGCATAGAAATTAAAAATTAGAAAATTGCAAAATTTTCACATTCTCTGTCAGTAAGTATTTCAATATTTTTATAAAATATGGAGTGGAAGTGTTGAATTTAGTCTATTAAAATTTTAACTCAAATGCCACCATTTTTGTTTTATATACTGTATATGTGAGGTATTAGGTTTCATTTTATTCACCATCAAAAATAATTATTGCAATAAGTAAATGCTGACCTACATTGAACATAAAAGTCTATACACCCCTGTTAAAATGACAGTTATTTGTTATAATTTCAAAACTTTTTCTAGGAACAATAATGATAAATTTGGCACAAATTACAACAGTGCAACTTTTAAGCAAATAGTACATTTCCCAGTGTTATATATAATATACTCTCAGTATTAGATTATCACGGTGTGTCACGGGTGACAGACATTCCTCTGATGTCGGGCTATAGAAGGTCACAGTGTTTGGCTGCGTAAACTGCTCCCTCATCTTCTGTTATTCCTGTTTGTTGTACTTGGCATTCTATGTATCTTCTCTGCTTGGCTTTTATCCCTTTCCCTTTAGGTCCCAGTGGATTTCCTCCCCCTTTCAGCTGTTTTTCATCAGCACTTCCCTTGGTGTCTTAATATACCCTCATGTCCCCTTACCCTGTGCCAGTGATAGGTCTATTACCCTTAACACTAGAAGTCCCAGAAATTTCAAGCTCCCACTGAAGTCCCGAAAGAGGGTCAAATGACCCTTAGTCCAAACTGATTAGAACTAACTAGAAACTAAATGGCTAAACTCAATGGAAAACAACCACCTCCTGTGGTACGACAGTAATGGCCTTAATTACAGAACAAAAGACGGTGATTATGGGATGTTAGCTAAAATCCTTCAGGTCATTCGACCAGTCTCTGGGTTCCAAAGGTAGAAATGTTAAATGACCCCTCCCCTCTCTGGGACTTCTAGTGTTAACAAGTCTTCAGTGCAAGCAGTCGGCTTGTATTCATCTGGAGAAACTTTGTTGCTGTTTGCAGTTCCTCTCCCTGAGTCATCTGGAGAAAAGTTATTTGTTTACTTTCCCAATGTTTATGAACTCTGTGTCTTCTTACGAGCTTAGTGGAGCTGACTAAGTGCTCATCCCTTCCACTGCCTACCTAGGGCCTATTTCAGGGTCAGCCAGGGTCAGGTATCCGGCTCGGCGCATAAATGCGTGGTATCTACGGTGGTGAGGGAACCCAGGGCCAAGTAGTAGGCTTGATCAGGGGTCACCATCTCCCCCTTCTCTATACACAGGGTTTTCCTTCCCTTTCACCATTCACTTGTTACTTCCCCGTACATAGTGTGACATAGATATATGTCAAAAGTCATAAGTTAATGTAATTTTTTTTGTGCAAATTTGAATTGAATTTTACGTATATTAATTGAAGTTCTTCAGAATGTTAACGAGAGCAACAGATCAATATGTCAAATGTTACCCATTAGTGTGACGTCTTGCACAAATTGCAACTTTTTATGCCATGTAAAAGTGGATGCAACATAAAAATATTTGCTTCATGCCATTTTTAATACAGCTATGACCTGTTTAGCCTGTTTAGACAATGCAGTTTTTGTTAGAATGCAATCCTAAATATGTTATACTTCATTACTAAAAATTAACCACAACCTCTTTTCTCATTATTAATTTTTGACGTAAGTACTAAAAAATAACAAATACATTTGGAGTTGCAATTTGTACAAAACCTTTTGTGTAAAAAAAAAAAATCAACATCATAAGATATTAAATTTTAAAATCTTCACATACTTTATCTATTAATAGCTTGAGAATATAAGGAGCAATACAATTTTGCAATTTCCATAGCTTTGTCGCTGGAAACGACAGCCAATGAAAATTTAATATAAATTGATCATTGCATGAATAAACTTGTGTCTCATTCATTTCTCTTTCTAAGCATATTTAATACTAAACCGAGATAGGGGGAACAAAGTAAATAAAGAGCCTTGTAACATTCTAGTGAACACGTTTTAAAGCTCTTTACAATGTAAATCCTTCAAGGCGACTAGGAGAGAAAATATAAAACAAAATAGTCCATAAAAGAACCCCCCGGCTGGTTATTACTTAACATTTGGTTCTAATCTGAGTAGACCGACTCAAAAGGCAGCGATATATCAAGTAGTCAGATGCATTGTGCACGCTTCTAATTGGATAATTACAGAAATAAGCTATAATAATGTATAACAATAACATCAAGGCGATGGACGTTCTACTTGCTTATGTTGGTTCTACTACAAGGTTTAATTGCAGGAGGCACAACGGAAGGAAAGTGAGTTGTTGAAGGTCACAAAGTGCCATGAGAAAATCCCCAAAGATCTAATCACCAATTCCTGTTCTGGCATTAACCTGCTCACCCTGCTGAACTATTCAACTGAACACTTTCTTATAAGTGGCCGTTCCCACAATCAAGTGTCTTCTGTACGTAAAATGCATGTCCTGCACAAGACAAATGCTACTATCCAAAGTAACTGCCAATTACATTGTGTAGGCCCCTATTTGGGATATGATTAGCACATTATACAAGGTCACTTGTCATCAAATGGTATATTGAGCTCAGATTTCCCTTACAGACATCAAAAGATATTGGACCTTTAAAGGAGCTTGATGCCAATAATTACATGGAGATAATTGTATGTCAGTCATCTGTCAGTTTCTACTCCACATTAATCACTTTTAGTGCTTCCTTTACCAAAAAATGTCAACCCCTGAATTCTGGAGGCTCAGGTAAAATAGTAAAGACAGTGCTTCAAGGCAGCAGTGCTAATCTCTCCGAATTCCTGCAGAATATCTTTCAGCTTTTAGAAGTGAAATCAGCAGCCTCCAATGTCTGCATGATTTTGTGATGTAATACAAGCGGCTTGGACTCACGGGATCACTATACAAAGTGTTAATGTGGCCTCATCTGATATATGCAGTTTAGTTATGGGCACCAGTTAGAAAAAAAATGCAAAGAAGAGCCAAAAAAACTGATAAATGATATGAAGGATCTTATGAAGAAAGATTAAAAGAATTACAGTTATTTAGTTTTAAGAAGAGGCAACTAAGAGGAAGAACTAGTAAAGAGTCTGTCAGGAGGTTTTTGGTATGTATTCTGAAGAAACCATGCTGCTAGAGTTAAATCAGAGAATTCAGCCCTGCATCTCTTATCATAAAGTATGCTTTTCTTTACTTCCAATGTTAGCCCCCACTGTGATTAGCAGCTTCTGTCTATAGAAATGTACACTGAAAGCCCGGTGTGGCAGGGGCAGCTTATGGTCTCTGCTATATGGCTAAATCTGAAATCTTTGATTGCGTCACAACAGCTTCAGCCAGTAATCTAAGTGATACATCATTGAATTCAGAACCTCTTTGCCTACATCATGCTGCTCTTAAGTGAGGTGTCAAAAATCCGCTGACAGATTTCCTTTAATCAATATAACAGCTGAACCGAGAAGTTTGTTACAGTGGTTCCAAAGATGGTATCAAAAAGGCCAAGCTGATTACTTCGAAAAAGATACCAAATACTTTTACTATCAGTAAATGGATAAAATGTTTGCTCTGAATGCTGATCCAGTTATTGACAGTCAAAAATTTCCTTTTTTAGATCAGATACATTCATTCATTATGGTAGTACCTATTTGTCTTCCCTTGTATATCTTTTCCACCTTTTTGTTAAACTTCACACCCTTTTTCCTCCATATTAATTACCGTATACTCGAGTATAAGCCGAGTTTTTCAGCCCATTTTTCTATGCTGAAAACTCCCCCCTCAACTTATACTGAAGTGAGGTTCTTATAAAAATTATTCTCACTTGTCCTCTGTTCCTGTAGCGGTGTCCTGTTACCTGCGTCTTGCAGTCCGCAGGCACATAGACCCCTCGATGATCTCGTCTGGTGCATGGAGCCGTCGCTGCAGTATGCTGCCATGGCTTTACTTCAGTTGAATGCTTTGTGCCACACAGCATTCAACTGCAGTAAAGCGCTGACAGCAGCGGCGGCCCCGTGTACAGGATGTGATCATACAGGAGTCTTTGTGCCAGCGGCCACAAGAAGCACTCCTTGATGATTGCGTCTGCTGCACGGGGCTGCCGCTGCTGTCTTGGCTTTACTACAGTTGAATGCTTTACGGCGCCGAATCCTATGATGGCAGCCTGCAGCGGCGGCACCGTGCACTGCCCGCAATCATGAAGGGGGTCTATGTGCCTGCGGACTGCAAGAAACAGATAAGAGGACACCGAAGGAACGGAGGACAGGTGAGAATAATTTTTTTGTGAGTAAACAACTGCATAATAGGGGACAAGAAGGGGACCAGAATGAGGACATTACTAAATGATGTGCACATTACTGCAGGGCATATTACTAAACGATGGGCACATTATTATGGGGCACAAGAAAGGGCTCATCATTACAAGGGGGGACAATGATGGAGCACATTACTAAAGAGAACAAGTATGGGTACATTATACTTTATTAGGATCAATTTTTATTTTTGAAATTTTCCTATAGCTGCTACATTTGCCACTCTAGGCTTATACTCGAGTCAATAAGGCTTGAAAGTTTTTTGTAGTAAAATTAGGGGCTTCGACTTATACTGGGGTCATCTTATACTCGAGTATATATAGTAGGTAATGCAGATTTATGCAACATTACAAATTTAAATGGTGATAAAATGACAGGTAATTTCTAATACCATTAAGGAATCAATCAAATGATAACCACCACCTTTTATTGAGAATTCTAGGATAGAAAAATGGTTCTTTAACTGTATAATTCATTTATATCAGTCACTAATAAATACAACAATAAGTTTATTACTACAGTTTAGACATCATTGGGCTCCATAGTGGGCAATTGATTAACTGCCAGTCAGAATTGGGGATACTCTGGCTTTCTCTTAGGCCGGGGCCACACGGGGGACTACTGCAATTCTCGCATGACACTCGGCTCATGCTGGCAGCACAGCGGGAACCGAGTGTCATGCGAGTGTCACTGCCACTGAGGTCCAATCATGTGATCGGACCACAGCTGCGGGGGTTGGGCCGGCACTGAGGAGGGGCAGGCCAGCTCTGAGGAGGGGCGGGCCTGTGCTGCATTGAGGGAGGGATTTATCTCCCTCTCTCCTCTGTTGCCGGCTATTGCCATTCTCGCTCTGCACTCGCAGTACACCGGTGTTACGTGAGTGCAGTGCGATTTTTCTCTCGCCTCATAGACTTGAATGGGTGCGAGAGAAACAAGGATCGCATTACACTCGCAGCATGCTGCAATTGTTTTCTCGGTCCGATTAGGGCTGAAAAAATAATCGCTCATGGGTTAGCTAGCACATAAGCTAATATTGGTCCGAGTGGAATGCGATGTTTTATCGCATTCCACCTGCTCAGATTTTCATGCCATGTGTCTTAGGCCTTACTCTCAAAAACCATACTAGCATCCATTTGTAATTCTACAACATAATTTTACAGCATCTACATTTTTTTTCTATTATTTAGTAGTCCTTGGCAGCATTATAATTGTCTGTATCATCCCCATTCTCAACACCATTATTTCTAATGTTATCCTTGTCAATAGCAATGTCATTTACTTACAGGTCCTGTCACTTGAGATGCACTTTCGAATTCTTCATCATCCTCCATTAATGCTTCTGCTCCAGGCAATGAATCTGTTCCAAGGAGACAAAAAAAATACCTTCATGTTCATGTAATTACTTTGGAATAATTAATCTCTTGAAATATGTAAACCTTTATGTTTCATGCCAAGACTATATAAATAGGTTTAAGAGCAGGTTTCGAATTACACGGGTAATATGTTTTATATCTTTTCTGCCACGGAGTATATTTTGATGAGTGATGTCTTAATGGATTGAGGCAGCCTATCTTATTTGATCATGATGAAAACAAAAAGGCTGTAGCGCCAAGAATTACCAGTGGGTAAGCCCAAATATTGTGATATAATAATTGATGCCTGCGAGATATTTAAAGTAGCAGAAGTGGGGCCCTTATTTTTAATGACAGCCTATCATTTGTCATCTTTCCCTCGTGATGAGTCTGTGTTCCATCCACAAATAAATGCTGAGTATATCCCATTTATTTAATCGCTACGGTACACAGATCTAAACACGCCTGTAATATAATCACCATGTTTACCTACTGTAATTGAATTTAATGGCTAGGAAAAGCTGATCTATTATTTGGCCCTTGAAATGACAATATCCCCCGATGCTTGGGGCAAGATGTGCATGTTCTATTGTATGTACATTTTATACAATGGATAACCTGACTGTAATTGAAGATTTTACAAGAAGAGTTCAGAATAAGCCCTCAAGCACACAACAAAAAGCCATGGAAGCACTGTCCATATGACTCGGTACTAAAGGGATGATAGCCATTCCTATGGAGCCTCGGTATAAATATTTTGCTATTGAATCAATATTCCTAGGAGTCAATATCTTTATAATACAGCATCCGATGGAGGATAGCACAATTCTGTATGAAATCAGAGGCCTCCAGAATTACACTAGAACCTTCTACGGGTACACAGTTATCACCATGAACAACTCATAGGTTCTAATTCCAAGCTCTGAGTAAAGACATATCCAAAACATACAGTCATTGGTAACTATAGAAGTTGTCTATTGAGTAAATTTATTTTAAAAAGTGCTTAAAATTAATTTAAAAACTAAAAGAAGCAATATTTATGTCACCGATCCTCTGCCATTCCAACGCTGTCAGTGTCTACTTTCTGCTGCAACTCCCGTTTTGAAGCTACCAATCTTTGCTTTCTGCTGCAGCTCCCGTTTTGAAGCTACCAATCTTTGCTTTCTGCTGCAGCTCCCGTTTTAATGCTGCAAGTCTCCACTTTCATCTGCAGGTCCTGTTCTGATGTTGCCAGTATCTACATTCTGATGCGGCCAGTGTCTACTTTCTGCTGCAGCTCCCGTTCAGACGCTGCCAATCTTTGCTTTTTGCTGAAACTCCCGTTTCAACGTTGTCATTCTCTGCTTTTTTTGGAGCCCCCATTCTGATGCCGCCAGTCCCTACATTCTTCTGCAGCTCTCAATCCAACGCTACCCGTCTCTACTGTCTGGTGCAGCTCCCATTTTGAAATAAGAAACTAACCAACACATTCAAACAAACAAATGTGAACAGGTGCAAATTGAAAATGCAATGTATTGCTAAAAAATATACAGCTGTACTCAAAAATGCTAAGGCATGCAAACATTGAATATAAGAATTTTGGAACTGCATTACTGCTTTTTAAAATAAGTTTTAAAAGCGAGATACCAAGCGCATAAAATGGCCTGTTTATGAAAGCCCAACAGCCATCAACAAGGTGTACCTCTTTTCTAGATCCCTAACCAAATATGTCATATTGGTTAGGGACCCAACAAAGAAATACACCTTGTCGCTGGCTGTTGGGCTCTCATAAACTGGGCATTTTATATGCTAAGTATTTTATTTTTAAAACTTATTTTCAATAACAGTAATGCTGTTCCAAAATTCCTTTATTCAATGTTTGCATCCCTTAGTGTTTCAGAGTGCAGCTGTATATTTTTTAGCATCTCCCATTCTGAGGACACCAGTCTCTACTTTTTGTTTCAGCCACAGGTCTGACACTGCCAGTCTCTACTTTTTGTTTCAGCTTCAGTCCTGACACTGCCAGTCTCTACTTTTTGTTTCAGCTTCAGTCCTGACACTGCCAGTCTCTACTTTTTGTTTCAGCTTCAGTTCTGACACTGCCAGTCTCTACTTTTTGTTTCAGCTTCAGTTCTGACACTGCCAGTATCTACTTTTTGTTGCAGCTCTAGTTCTGACATTGTCAGTCTCTACTTTCTACAGTAGCTCCCATTCCAATGCTGTCAGTGTCTACCTTCTGCTGCAGCTCCTGTTTTGATGCTGCCAGTCTCTGTTTTTGCTGCAGCTCCCATTCTGATGCAGTCTGTCTTTGGCTTTTGCTGCAGCTCCCATTCTGGTGCTGTTGGTCTCTACTTTTTGTTGCAGCTTCCATTTTGATGCCGCCAGTCTCTACTTTCTCCTGCAGCTCCTAATATGATGCCGCCAGTCTCTACTTTCTCCTGCAGCTCCCAATATGATGCTGCCAGTCTCTGCATTTTGCTGCAACGCCTCCCATTCTAATGCTGCCAGTCTCTGCTTTCTCTAAAACTCTTATTCTCAGGGCAGTGGTGGTGTCCCTGTAGGGATGCTGATATACTCACTGCCGTGGCCAGAATGTGCGCTCCTCTGCTCTCGACTGCCGTCCATGTGCTCCCCTGCTGCCTCCTGCTTCTAAGGCTTGTGCATGCTGTACAGGTCCTCCTGGAGTGCACTTAGGGCATGCGCGCTTAGGTAATAAAGGCATCCTCATCCTATTAGAGGTCCCGGAGCAACGTAGTTAGTTAGTTCTTGACTGATTGTATCTGCTGTAGCCTACATATGAGCCTGCACCAGCTGTCCTGTCTGATTCAGCCATCCCGGCTACACTTGTGTGCACTAGAGACTGTACCTGTCCGTACTTGAGCCTGTCCCTGCCATGGAGGTCAGCTTGCACAGTCATGGACACTATCCTGGGTGTGGCAAATGGCATCTACTGCCAGCCAAGCCCATCCTCACCATTACAGGCTCTGGCAAATACCTGGTAGTCACTTATTGAAGGCCCTTTCACGTTTGGAAAACCCTGGTCCCCTCTGCGGCCCAGTGGGTTTACTCCTGCTTGCTGAAACCTCGGCAAGCATAACACTCAATCATCCTGAGATTGATTTGCCTTACATTGTTGAGGCAGGCGCGTCCTCTATTGGGATGGGAGCTGTTGTTTTGCAGAAAAAGAGTGGGTATCTACCTCCTTGAGATTTTTACTCCCACGAGTTCACTCAAACAGAATCAAATTATGATATAGATGACTGAGAACTTCTGGCCGGTAAAAGAGCCTTTGACGAATGGAGACATTGGATGGAGGGGGCAAAACATAAGGTGACTGCTTTTACCGATCAACCCATTGTATATTGATGCTCCTAAGTGCTTAAATATCAGACAGGCTCGGTGGAGCCTTTTTTAGCTTGGTTTGATTTTGACATTACTTATCTCTCTTTATCTAAGAATTTCAATGCTGACACTTTGTCTCACAGCTTTGCCCCATTGAAAATCCAGTCAAAATGTTCAGTGAGGGGGGGTTGGTGCGCTGGGGGGGTTATGTCAGATAGTGTAGTCAGGATGCTCTATCTGACATAACCCCCTCTATCTGACATAGTGGCCCTCATGGTTTACTCATAAGTAAACTTTATGTACCACTCTCTTTACGCGTAGATCTTTTTAATAAAGTGCAGATTTTATTGTAGCTGGGCATAAGAAATTTTCTGCCACTATGAGATGTTACCCTAAGTCCTTTTTCGTGGCAGAATACTCATAGGGACATTAAGTTGTATGTCCATAGATGTGGTCTCTGTGCCAGGGCTAAAGCCTCTTGTCAAGCACCATTGGGTTATCTATTGCCTAACAATGTTCAGTCGCAGCCTTGAACCCACTGACATGACCCCATCACCAATAGGAACAGAGCACATTGCTTATTCCATACACGGCCCTCATTCTTTTCTCTCATGCAAGGTAAAACACTGCCAAGTGTTTTTACAGCTTTAATAACTGGAGAAGAAAAAGCCATGTGGCTGACAATTTACATTTATTTATTAGACAGCAACTCGCCCGCTGTCTGGCTCCCTGTGAATAGTAACATATTGTAGGAACTGTCTATAGCAACAGTGATTGCACCCTTCTACCTGCCTTAACCTTTGTTCAAAGTAACGCATGGTCTATTTCCTGAAATTAATTGTCCAAAACTTCTTGCAGAAAAATACCCACTCGATGATGTTGTGGCTATAGCAGGAAATTGTCCGCTAATTTCAAACGATCTTATTTGTCAAAGCACGCCTTTCTAGACGAGACAAAATGATCTCCTGGAGCTTCACCTGGTTTGCGACTTTGCAACCTGCTTGAATTTAACGCTGTATATGTTGCAACATCAATACGAACAGGCTAATATGGTGATGGACTATATCATGCAGCAGGCAAACTGGAAATAAGTTTACTCTTATATCCGACATTGGCAGCTAATAAGGTGCATCATAAAGGTGACAAAATTACCAATAAGGTCAACTGTGGAATGAACAATGTCATCCCACTCATATTTATCCTGGAAAAGGCAATTACTTGGAAACAAGTGGAGATGGAGAAAGAACATCAACATGCACCTGTTTATCGCCACCCTGTTTCTGTTGGGTCAATGTTATATGTGTGGCGCCCCTGAGGCTTCCTTCGCCACAGAGATATTGCACCTCAGCCAGAGGTGTGGTATCCCATCTCGGATGAGAATGGGGTCAACTGCCGGTGTACAGACAAAACTTGCACACACTAATTGGTAGGCATACAATGGGTCAGGGATAGTGGCAGCAACCGCCATAGATGTATTCATGGGGCTGTAAGTCCCATTTCTGGTCCCAATGGTGTGGGTGGGGCCTAGTCAGTGGGTGTGTGGGAGGAGTCAGAAAGTGAGAGTAGACAAAGGAAACTAGGAAGTTCAAAGTCAGTCAGTCTGGGCAGTCTAGTCAGCCTGTCAGGTAGTGAGAGAGAAGGAGTGAGGAGATGGGCTGTCAAGAAAGGACAGCAGATAGAGAAGATAGAGACAGAAGGAGGTTCCTGGTGGAGATCCTGGGGTCTAGTTAGGCCCAGGTGACACTGAAAGAAAAGAAGAAAGGATTCCAGGGCCACGGAAGGGCAAATTATCCTGTGACCTGTTCCACTGACAACATCGGGTGGAGGGATCTGGCTGCATTCAGGGACGGTCCCTAGACAGAGGGAAGAAAGACAATTCCTCAAAAGTAAAACCGAAGGCCTGGGAGATCGTTGAAAGCGCCCAGGGCCACTTGCCGCCACAGATCCCCGGTGAAGAGGGCAAGATACGACTGCGGTCAGCCCCCTTTGTACAGGCCCTGTGGTGGAGGCCAAGACCAGCTAAAACAGTTGAAGGCTAGGAAGTCAGTCAGAAAAGGACACACACAGGAGGGGTACACCGGGACTGACCCTTGACCTATCCGGGATCGGCGGCGACCCCTGACAGCGGATCCTGGCATTCCGTGGGTAACCGGTCTACTGCAGTGACTGAACAGTGAGTAAAACCATTTTGACTGCAAGCCCTGTGTCGTCTGGTTTATCCCGCACTTCATGAACATTAAACACCATAGACTTTATCAAGCACCAAAGGTTGCCCCGGGGTATCCGCTCTACCTGTGGAGAGCAAGAAACACCTCAGCTGCCATAACATCAGCCCCAGAGGTCCCTTCCAGCAGCTGCGGCTCCATAGCTGCAAATTACCACAGATGGCGTCACGAATATTCATATAAACATTCTCACCATCTCCCCCAATACCGCCATTTTGACTGACTCCACCAGGGTCACGGAGTCGGGCTCCGCCACTGCTGACTACCCTAAACTAGTCCGGCCAGACACCGAGTCACCTAAGGCCCTGGGGTGGGCGAGTCACCTTTCTGGCGTCACGAACAGGATGTGAACAAGACCCGTTAATACGGGTGACGTGCGCCTTAAAGAACTGTGTTTAATAGACTGTGTTTCACTTGTGTGGAAAAACTGCCGCCGCCATTAAAACTGCTATGCGCAGGAAGAAGAAGGGCGTGCCTAAAAAAGAGCGCGAAGATAAACTCCGCCCCTCTGTGCCCTGTGGGAGTGTTGAAGAATGGTGCGCTAAGAAACTGACTGTCTGGCAGTTAATGCTGATGCTTGGAGGAAGAAGAAGCTGCCAGAATGTACTGGATAGTGGGCGGAGGGATGCCGTCCGTAGTGGGCTGGGTGCCGGCCTGGCGCCAAGGAGTGGTCTATCCCCTGGCCCCACCTCTGGAGTGGAGAAGGGTGCAGTCGAGCGTTGGGGATGAACGCTCGAGAGGAGACACGAGCGGCAACCGGGAAGGCTGCAGGAGCACAATGGCAGAGTACTCAGGACCCAGTACGCCCGGGAAGGCGTGGGAGGAAGATTCCAATCCCGGCATAAACTATCGAATGATGGAGATGCGGCAGCTGGCCCGCCGGTTGCGGAAGCTTGTAGAGGAGGCCAAGCGGCAGGCGGGGAAATGCGCTGAACCCGAGTGCGCAGGCAACCCTCAGGCGGCATCCAGTGGAGCAGAGAGCCAGGAATCTCAGGCCGCTGCAACAGGACCAGGTAAGGGAAACATTGCCCCCGCTGAGTTGAACCCGGGATCTCCCGCAGCGCTCCTGCCCAGTCCCCCGGTTGGTGAACCGGATGCCACCGCAGAACGCCTCAGGGCATGAGCTGCCGCCGCGGAACCCGGGAGCGGAAGCACCACTGCTGGCCGGCAGAGCCCCGATCTCCTCCTGGGGCCCTTACGTAGCCCTCCCACCGAGGAGCCCGGTGCCGTCTCCCCTGGAGTAAATTGGGATGCCACACCGGTCCGCGAGAGTGGACTGGCGGTACCCTTACGGCCGGATATGACCGAAGCGGCCACAACCCTGGTGTGCCAGCGGCAAATAGAGCAGTTCAGGTTGGAACGAGAGCGCCAGGAGGCAAATCGGGCCAAGAAGGAGGCTGCCAACCTGGCTGACAAGGCCAGAATGCGGAAGGCGAAGAGAAGCAAGCACGGCCCAATCCGGAGGGGCCAAATCATAGACTTCGACTTAGAGAGAGGCTGGGGCTTTATCCGCGAGCCTGGACTGGGCAAGGACATCTTTGTGTCCCGCCGGGACATAGAAGAACACCTGCGTCAGGGCCAACCAGGGCGCGACGTCAAAATCGGCAACCGGGTCAAGTACACCTGCTTAATGGGGACCCGAGGGTGGTATGCCCTGGATGTGCACGTCCACAGGGAGGATGCAGCACCAGTCCCCTCTTCTCTCAGCCCTAGTATGAGCATCACCAGTCAAGGGACTCAAACCATCCTGGCATTGGCATTTGTACTGCCAGAAGATGAGCCCGAAGATTGCTAAATGAACAGCCATTTCCTGTGAATAGCCCTTCTTCAGCCTCTCCCCTTTGTTCTTTTTGAAGAAGCCACCCTCCCTTGAAAACCCTTCCGCCCCTTTTGCTTTTTGAAGATGTCCCTACCCCCCCACTGTTTATGTTTTACCGGGCCACTGGACTTTTTGCAGCCAAAGTGTACATATATATTGTGTTTATTTTTCTTCTTTAGGAAAATTATAAGTATTAATGGACATGTGGGCCACTGGACTATGCATGGCCAGGACTCTACCCTGTATATAGTTGCACCAGTTGTGCCCCCTACCAGAATTATGGTGGGAAAGTACTCCACAGCACTTGTGCATTTCGACAATAAAGTGCACCAAAGACTCCAAAGTAGTTTAAAATGTTTAGCAATGTTTAAGAAAAGTGCCTCATCCCCATAAAGAGATGAAAAGTTTATTGTTATTTTAGCATACAAAAATTTTGCAGTTAACACCATTGTATTTTTGTTTCAGCCCGCGGACGTGCTGGGATTTGCTGTGGGGGAGTGTGGCGCCCTTGAGGCTTCCGTCGCCACAGAGATATTGCACCTCAGCCAGAGGTGTGGTATCCCATCCTGGGTGAGAATGGGGTCAACTGCCGGTGTACAGACAAAACTTGCACACACCATTTGGTAGGCATACACTGGGTCAGGGATAGTGGCAGCAACCGCCATAGATGTATTCATGGGGCTGTAAGTCCCATTTCTGGTCCCAATGGTGTGGGTGGGACCTAGTCAGTGGGTGTGTGGGAGGAATCAGAAAGTGAGAGTAGACAAAGGGAACTAGGAAGTTCAAAGTCAGTCAGTCTGGGCAGTCTAGTCAGCCTGTCAGGCAGTAAGAGAGAAGGAGTGAGGAGGTGGGCTGTCAAGAAAGGACAGCAAATAGAGAAGACAGAGACAGAAGGAGGTTCCTGGTGGAGATCCTGGGGTCTAGTTAGGCCCAGGTGACACTGAAAGAAAAGAAGAAAGGATTCCAGGGCCACGGAAGGGCAAATTGTCCCGTGACCTGCTCCCCTGACAACATCGGGTGGAGGGATCTGGCTGCATTCAGGGACGGTCCCTAGACAGAGGGAAGAAAGACAAATCCTCAAAAGTAAAACCGAAGGCCTGGGAGATCGTTGCAAGCGCCCAGGGCCACTTCCCGCCACAGATCCCCGGTGAAGAGGGCAAGATATGACTACGGTCAGCCCCCTTTGTACAGGCCCTGTGGTGGAGGCCAAGACCAGCTAAAACAGTTGAAGGCTAAGAAGTCAGTCGGAAAAGGACACACACAAGTGGGGTACACCGGGACTGACCCTGGGCCTTGACCTATCCGGGATCGGCGGCGGCCCCTGACAGCGGATACTGGCATTCCGTGGGTAACCGGTCTACTGCAGTGACTGAACAGTGAGTAAAACCATCTTGACTGCAAGCCCCGTGTCATCTGGTTTATCCCCCACTTCATCAACATTAAACACCATAGACTTTATCAAGCACCAAAGGTTGCCCCGGGGTATCCGCTCTACCTGTGGAGAGCAAGAAACACCTCAGCTGCCATAACATCAGCCCTGGAGGTCCCTTCCAGCAGCTGCGGCTCCATAGCTGCAAATTACCACAGGTGGTGTCACGAATATTCATATAAACATTCTCACCATCTCCCCCAATACCGCCATTTTAACTGACTCCACCAGGGTCATGGAGTCGGGCCCCGCCACCGCTGACTACCCCGAACTAATCCGACCCGACACCGAGTGACCTAAGGCCCTGGGGTGGGCGAGTCATATGCTATGGGATTTGGAGGAGGAAGAGGAGAAGGAAAATAAGGAGGACAATGATGCTGGCCATGACAACAAACCTTTGCAGCAAGGAGATCAAAATGAACCAATAGGGTACTCTGCCGTGCTCGAGAGAATGGTAAGCTATATGCTGCAATGCTTGTTGGATGACCGGTGTATTGTTAACATTAAGGGAAGCAATGACTATTGGAGAGCCACTCTATTACACCCATGATGTAAAAGTAAAATGGGGGAATTTTTTCTGGACTCCGAAAAGGAATTAAATTGGCCTATTACCAGGGTAAGCTGTGCCAACTATTCTGCGGAGCTTTCGCTGAGCGGATACCTGTCACTTGCATGACTGACCAGCATACCCCTTCCCAGATGCAAAGCTTCCCTTCCTATGTCAGGATTGAGCTATAACAAGCAGCCGAGGCAGAAGAAACATCTGCAGTATATTTGCCATAATGGATCAGATGTTTTATTTACCTTTGCTACAACCAGACGCATTTCAGCAAAAAAAAATGCATTGACTAAAACAGCCAGGTCCAAAGACTGTGCCTTTTCTTAGGCAAATCACCTTGATCTCCTGGATTTCAGAGTCAGCAGACTGGACCAGTGGCAGGAACTGAACCAGTTTTCTAGGGGCATACTGTCAGTCCCTGATATTTGCTTCTATCCAGAACAGGGGACGAGGAAGGTACGAAGTGCATGGAGCCAGCAGTCAGACCCCTGCTATGCCCCCTTCAGGGCAGGGACAGTACAACATTTTTTTATCTCCCCGGAGTACCATTTAAGTATGACAGTCTAATGCATAATATTTGGCACTATATAAGATGAAACGGACATCAGATGGCTGCAATTAATCTGGAAAAATGTATTCAAACTAAGGGGTTTGCAGATCAAATGAAAAAAAAAATCACTTTTTCAAAGGATGTGTGTGGTTCACAAGTTCACGGTCTTAAAAGTTCCAAAAATGTCATGAAGAAGACAAATGTGATCTTTTTATGTACTGTAGAATATATTCCAATATGTTGTTCCCATATTACATGAAACATTGAGGCAAGGACAGGATTTTGGATCAGGAACCTTTTAGCAGTAATAAAATTCTGTAGAGAATGAGATCTATAAAGCTGAGTAATATGTCATCCACACGGACTGTGTTTGCTTTGCTTTCACCTACTTCAATTATATATATATCTACTCATAAGTGCAGACCATTCAAGTGCCAGGACGATCTACTACAGCTGCAGATACCAGCTCCCTAGGGTCCACCGATAGCGGCCCAAGATGAGTGTCCTGTCCATGTGCAGATGGCGGCTGATCGTCTTTATCTCAGTAGGTGATGTTCCAGACAGAATCTGAAGACATTGATGAAGGGTAAGGACATGTTTGATGTGCAGGTTCTGCTTTCTGTTTAGTCACAAATATTGTATCATACTGATCCTGGAAAATGTCAGCCATTTATGACAACAATAAATGCTTCATAATAATGTCAAGCCGAATAAAATTAAACTAAGATATAAAGATCATCTTTTAAGGAGCCATCGTGAGTTAGTATTTACAGTACTTCACTAGGAAATATTAAGGTCTATTCACACTGCATCATACATACATACATTCTGTGCATGTACATTTCTAGTTGAGCAAAATTCATGATATACACCGTGTGCAGAATTATTAGGCAAGTTGTCTTTTAGAGTACTTTTTTTAGTATGGATCAACAACTATATTCTCAATCAACCCAAAAGACTCATAAATATCAAACCTCAATATTTTTGGAAATTGGAGTGGTTTTTTTTTAGATTTGGCTATCTTAGGAGGATATCTGTTTGTGCAGGTAACTATTACTGTGCAGAATTATTAGGCAACTTAATAAAAACCAAATATATTCGCATCTCACTTATTTATTTTCCCCAGGTAAACCAATATAACTGCACAAAATTTAGAAATAAACATTTCTGACATGCAAAAACAAAACCCCAAAAAATTAGTGACCAATATAGGCACCTTTCTTTATGATGACACTCAACAGCCTACCATCCATAGATTCTGTCATTTGCTTGATCTGTTTTCGATTAACATTGCATGCAGCAGCCACCACAGCCTCCCAGACACTGTTCCGAGAGGTGTACTGTTTTCCCTCCCTGTAGATCTCACATTTTATGAGGGACTACAGGTTCTCTATGGGGTTCAGATCAGGTGAACAAGGGGGCCATGTCATTATTTTTTCATCTTTTAGATCTTTACTGGCCAGCCACGCTGTGGAGTAGTTGAATGCATGTGATGGAGCATTGTCCTGCATGAAAATCATGTTTTCCTTGAACGATACCGACTTCTTCCTGTACCACTGCATGAAGGTGACAGGAGCTGCAGAATACACCGCCGCTTCGATCAGCTTCACACAGCAACTGAGGTGAGTAGCGCGATCAGCTGCTGTCAGTCAGGTAACTCCCGGCCACCGCTGGATCCAGCGGTGCCGCGATTAACCTCAGTGACAGCAGCTGATCGCTATACTCACCTCAGTTGGTGCATGGAGCTGACCGGAGCAGCGGTGAGTAGCGCGATCAGCTGAGCTGTCACTGAGGTTACCCGCGGCCACCGCTGCATCCAGGTAGCCTCAGTGACAGCTCAGCTGATCGCTATACTCACCTCATTAGCTGCGTGGAGGTGATCGGAGCGGCGGTGTATTCTGCTGCTCCTGTCACCTGCATGCAGCAGAGCTGGACGCGACGCTGGAGGTCCGTGGATTACGCCGGACTTGGAGGGTTTGTCGGGGTTAATAAATTGGTAATGAGGGACTTTGTTAGTGTTTTTTATTTCTAATAAAGGATTTTTCGGGTGTGTGTGTTTTTTAACTGTAATTTACAGATTAATCATGGAAGGAATCTCGGGGAGACGCCTGACATGATTAATCTAGGATTTAGTGGCAGCTATGGGCTGCCATTAACTCCTTATTACCCCGATTTGCCAACGCACTAGGGTAAATCGGGAAGAGCCGGGTACAGCCCCAGAACTGTTGCATATAATGTATGCGGCAATTCTGGGCGGCTGCTGACTGATATTGTTAGGCTGGGGGGCTCCCCATAACGTGGAGCTCCCCATCCTGAGAATACCAGCCTTCAGCCGTATGGCTTTATCTGGCTGGTATTAAAATTGGGGGGACCACACGCGTTTTTTTTAATTATTTAATTATTTATTTCACTGCATAGTATACACACACACCGGCTGCTGTGATTGGGTGCAGTGAGACAGCTGTCACTCAGTGTGGGGGCGTGTCTCACTGCAACCAATCATAGGCGCCGAAAAGCAGGAAAGCAGAGAATACGAGATTGATTAATGAGCGGCCGGCTTTTTCAAAAGAGGAAAAGCCGCTGGAGTTTAGTGAACAGCAGTGCAGCGCCGCGCCGGTGATCGGGGAACGGTAAGTAAGAGAGAGGGGGGAGACTGACCGACAGACTGTGAGAGGGGGACAGACAAGACAGAGAGAGACAGACAGAGCGAGACCGACCGACGGGAGATAGAATGAAAAAAAAAATGACCGACATCGTTAGTAAAAAGCACAAAACGTGCGTTTTGGACATCGGAGTGCCACACAAGGTTTTCACGTAAAATCTTTCATGTATTAATCTCAAAAAGTAACATACACCAGCTCTATCTCACTATTGGGTATGTGCCCTTAACATTTCCGCCATGAAAATTCATTTTGGTGTCATTTTGGAAGGTTTTCTGGTGAGTCCGTAAAAATGGCGTAAAACTCGGACAAAATTGTTCACAGCTGTGACTTTTGAGTGATAAATGCTTCAAGGGGTCTTCCCCATGCTGTTGCCATGTCATTTGAGCACTCTTCTGAGACTTTTGTGACATTTTTAGGGTTTCTACATGCTGCCGGGGGTCATTTCACAAAAATACTCGGGTCTCCCATAGGATAACATTGGGCTCGGTGCTCGGGCCGAGTACACGAGTATCTTGGGATGCTCGGCCCGAGCCTCGAGCACCCGAGCTTTTTAGTACTCGCTCATCACTATTGCTGGCATCTGAGTCGGAGTGGAGCTCTCTGCCCTTTACTGATCAGCCTCTGGCCTATCCATCTGGCCCATCAAGAGTCACTCTCATTTCATCAGTCCATAAAACCTTTGAAAAATCAGTCTTAAGATATTTCTTGGCTCAGTCTTGATGTTTTATCTTAGATTTCTTGTTCAAAGGTTGTCGTTTTTCAGCCTTCTTTACCTTGGCTATGTCCCTGAGTATGGCACACCTTGAGCTTTTTGATACTCCAGTAACATTGCAGCTCTGAAATATGGCCAAACTGGTGGCAAATGACATCTTGGCAGCTTCACACTTGATTTTCCTTAATTCATGGGCAGTTATTTTGCGCCTTTTTTGCCCAACACACTTCTTGCGACCCTGTTGGCTATTTGCCATGAACGCTTGATTGTTCGGTGATCACGCTTCAAAATGTTGGCAAGTTCAGGACTGCTGCATCCCTCTGCAAGACATCTCACAATTTTGGACTTTTCAGAGCCCGTAAAATCTCTCTTCTGACCCATTTTGCTAAAGGAAAGGAAGTTGCCTAATAATTAAGTACACCTTATATAGGGTATTGATGTCATTACACCGCACCCCTCCTCATTACAGAGATGCACATCACCTGATTTACTTAATTGGTAGTTGGCTTTCAAGCCTATACAGCTTGGAGTAGGACATGTATAAAAATTATCATGTGATCACAATACTCATTTGCCTAATAATTCTGCACACATTGTATACGTCATGAACATATTCAGCTGTGTGCAGTTTTCTTCTTTTCCTTGTATTGAGCTGACCAATCATAAGCAAGCAGAAACACACAGAAGAATTGAAACAACATACCCCCATCATAGAAAGTTTTGCTATCTGTGAGCTGCATTTGGTGAAATTTGGAGAAAATTCTTCATTAATCTATAAACAACAAAGCTAAATATTGCTTTAAGGGAATCTGTAAGCAGGTTTTTGCTACCTCATCTGGAAGCAGCATGATGTAGGAAAAGAGATCCTGAATCCAACGATGCATCACTTAGTTTACTGGGTGCAAAGGTACTGACATAATCAGATTTTTTAGATTTAGCAATGCAGCAAAGCTGAGAAAGCTGACCCCACCCACCAGGCTTTGTATGTACAATGTCTATAGTAAGTGAGCTGCTAATTAAAAGAGGGGGCGGAGTTAGATGACTTAGCAGAGGAAGCAAGTTGCAGCAATCACCAGGTGATATATCCTTCAGCTTAAGAAAACAACAGCACACAGCCTGACATGTGACACATCACTGAATTCTATGTTTTAGCCCCTACCTCATGCTATCCTCAGATTACATAAGAAAAACCTGCTAAAAGATTCCCTTAAAGGCTATGTGCGCACACTGCATCTTTGTGGTGACCACAAAGATGCACGTTCTTGGTCCCAAAAAAATGCTCTCTCAGCATGCATTTTTTGCCTCATTTTACTGCGTCTTTGCCGCATTTTTCCCCAGTGCATTTTTTAAGTTAGTCTATTGACTGGAAGGGCTCAAAAACACAGAAAGAATTGACATGCTGCATCTTTGTGGTCACCACACAGACGCAGCCAAAAAAAATCTACAACGTGCGGACAGCAAAAATGAAATCTCATAGACTTTGCTGGGGAAGAAAATGCATGCAGTTTTGGGACCAACACTGCACCCAAACAACGTGCAAAAACGTGGCAAAAAAAAGCAGCATGTACACAAGGCCTAAAACTTACAATTTCTTTTTAAATTTGTCTCATTGCATTTTATCAACAATAACATCTATACAGGATATTTAGATTGCTCTTTGAGGCCTTCCATTTTTTGTGCTATACAGATTTTAAGTGCACTTTTCATTTCTATGGATTTCTATAATGGCGGAATGCAAGACAATGGAAATAATGCCATCATTTTATATATAACATTAGGATTTCCTAATAGTGCAATATTTAGACATGACAGTTAAGGGGGCTTTACACGCTACGATATCAGTGCCGATATCGCTAGCGTGCGTACCCGCCCCCATCGTTTGTGCGACATGGGCATATCGATGCCCGTCGCGCACAAAATCGCGCACCCCCGTCACACATACCTGCCCTGCGACGTCGCTCTGGCCGGCGATCTGCCTCCTTTCTAAGGGGGTGGGTCGTGCGGTGTCACAGCGACGTCACACGGCAGGCGTCCAATAGAAGCAGAGGGGCGGAGATGAGCGGGATGTAACATCTCGCCCACCTCCTTCCTTCCGCATAGCCGGTGGAGGCAGGTAAGGAGATGTTCCTCGTTTCTGCGGTGTCACACATAGCGATGTGTGCTGCTGCAGGAATGAGGAACAACATCGCTAATGAGAGGTAAACGATTTTTGGTTTTAGGACAACCTCTCCGCGGCAAACGATTTTGGCCGCTTTTGCGATCGTTTAAGTTCGCACAAAAGTGTCACATGCTGCGATATCGTTAATGACGCCGGATGTGCATCACTAACGACGTGACCCCGACAATAAAACATTAACGATAACGTAGCGTGTAAAGCCCCCTTTAAGGGAGCTTTATATGCTGCGACATTGCTAGCGATGTCGCTAGCGATCGAACCCGCCCCCATCGATTGTGCGTCATGGGCAAATCGCTGCCCGTGGCGAACAATATCGTTAGTCCCCTTCACACATACTTACCTTCCTAACGACGGCGCTGTGGCCGGCGAACAACCTCTTTTATAAGGGGGCGGTTCATGAGGCATCACAGTGGCATCACACAGCAGGCAACCAATAGAAGCGGAGGGGCGGAGAGTAGCCGCATGAAGGTTACTCCCACCGTTTCCAGAGGACGCAGGTACGCTGTTGTTCGTCGTTCCCGGGGTGTCACACGTAGCGATGCCTCAGGAACGACAAACAACCTGCGTCCCAGAAGATCAACGACATTTTGAAAATGAATGACGTGTCAACGATCAACGATGTGGTGAGTATTTTGGATCGTTAGCAGTCGCTCGTATGTGTCACACGCAATGACGTTGATAACAAGGCCGGATGTGCGTCACGAATTCCGTGACCCCAGCAACATCTCGTTAGCGATGTCGTTGCGTGTACAGCGGCCTTTAGACTTAGACTAGAAGTTTTAACCTTTTCCTGCTCAGACAATTTTTCATTTTTGCGCTTTTGTTTTTATTCTTCCCCTTCTTCCAAGAGCCGTAACCTTTTTTATAATTCTATTCACATAGACTTGAAGACTTTTTTTTACGTGGGATGAGTTGCAGTCTTAACCAGTCATGACCAAGGATATCTATACGTCCTTGGCCATGTCTGTCCCTTTAATGCTGGCTCACACGGCGAGCCCGCATTATTCCCCTCACATGTCTCCTGATCTGATCAACAGATATCTGCAGGTAACAAACGAGGGATGAATTTAATGTGGTCCGGTAGAGATCGTGCTGTTTCTTGACACTATCGGCGGTCCCATGACGCAAGCACAGCGCACCAATGGATTGCCATGACAGTATGGGGTCAGATGCTAAAACCTGTCATTGCCATGATATGTTTCCTGTGAATGCTGGCAGAGCGCCGGCACTCACAGGAGGACAGCATTTCTCCTGATCAGAGTGAAGCGATCGGGCTGTGTAGGCATAATGTCCCATAGGAAACTAGTAAAATCAATAAAAAATGTAAAAATAAAACAATAATAAAGAAAAAAAAACATATTTGGAGTGACCGCTTTCAGATCTATCAAAATATAAAATTAATTAATCTCATTGGTACATGGTGTAGCGAGAAAAAAAAAAATCAAAAAGCCAGAATAAAGTTTTTTTGGTCACCGCAACATTGCATTAAAATGCAATAACAGGCGATCAAACAACGCATCTATCAAAAAATTATTGTATAATTAAAATGACAGCTCAAGAGGCAAAAAATAAGCCCTCACTGAGATCCCGAAAAAAGAGAACACTACAGATCTCAGAAAATGGCAACAAAAGCGCAATTTTTTTTTTATAAAATTCTGAATTTTTTTCACCACTTAGATAAAAGTAAAACTATACATGTTTGGTATCTATGAACTCATATTGACCTGTGGAATCATAATGTCAGGTCAGTTTTACCATTTAGTGAACACGATAAATAAAAAACAATTGTGAAATTGTATTTTTTTTTGCAATTTCCCCACACTTGGAATTTTTTCATGTTTTCCAGTACAATATGGGGCAGAATAAATGATGTCATTCAAATGTACAACTCTTCCCACAAAAAAAAGCCCTCATATGGCTATATTAATGGAAAAATAAAAAATGTATGGCTCTTGGAAGAAGGGGAGGAAAAAGCAAAAACAAAAAAACTTAAAATTACCTGGGAGTGAAGGGGTTAAATAGTACCACTCATTTACTGGAAAACAGGGGGAAAAAATGCCATGCATTGTAAAATGATGACAAAAAACTGTGATTTCTACATTGTCTTTTTTTGTTCTTTTTCTTAGTGTAGTAAAAATGACCTGGCAACATGATTTAACAAATCAGTACAAATATCGTAATAACAAATCTACACTGAAGATCTAAATGAGAAAACAGCACACAATTTCTTAAATGTTAAGATCGTTGTGTCGTCCTATGTGATTATATCCTAACATGTGTAAACTAGCCGTATTTTAAGCTTATTTCATAAATTGAATTTATTGTAAAGCACATAATAAAATGTAAATGAGATAAATGAAAAAGAACACTGATCTAAATTAGAGAACACTTTCAGATCCCTGCGAGTTATTGGTGTTAATCTGGCACCTGGTGCTAATTTCCTTAATTATCTGTCAAACCCTATTTATCTGGAAGCCTAACTTTCCAGTTTGCACTGACAGCAAAAATAGTATGCCATTCCAAAGTGACTGAAACCCTTCGGCAGCAGGTTGTCCAGATGAAAACCAAAGGGATGACCCTATCAGCCATAGCAAGAGAAGTTGGTCATTCCAAGTCTGTGATTTCAAGAATATTGCATCTTTACAACATCACAAACTCTTTCAAGTCCTCCAAGAAGGCTGGTCGCCCTCAAAAGAAAAATGAAAGAGAGAACTGGATAATGTGGAGAATTTCCATTGGTAATTGTTTCCACACTGCAGCTGGAATTGCTCGTCAGTTCAGCACTGAACAGGGTAAGGATCTGTCTCGTCATGCAGTGTCACGATGTTCATGAGCATTTGGACTGAAAGCCCACAATGCAGTGACTAAACCTCTCATTAGCAGAAAGAATCAAAAGGCTAGACTCCCCTTTGGTGAGGAGCATGTTGTGTGGACAGAGGAGAAGTGGCCCACAGTTCATGTTAGTGATGAAAGCAAATTTAATTTATTTGGGTCTAATGGGAAACTTTATGTTTGTCGACAAACTGGGGAAAGACTGAACCCAAAGTGTGTTAAGAAGTCAGTGAAAGGTGATGGAGGAAGTGTCATGGTTTGTAGAATGTTTTCTGCAGCCGAAGATAGACCTCTCATACAGCTATATGGCAGAGTGAATACAAGTGTGTATCAGAACCATCTTAAAAAAATACGTGGTTCCTTACTTGGATTCATCACTCAATCAGCCAGCAATTTTCATGCAGGACAATGCCCCCTGTGACACAGCAAAATGGATAAAGCAGTTCATTGAAAAAGAAAACATTGAAACAATGAAATGGCCCCAGCCCAGAGTCCTGATCTAAACCCAATAGAAAACCTCCAGAAAATCCTTGGTGACAAAGTTATGGCCAACAAACCCCCAACAGTAGAAGAACGGTGGAAGAGACTTGAATAAGAGTGGACCAAAATCCCACCAGAGCAGTGTGAGAGACTAGTGATGCCCTGTGGCTGCAGATGTGCTGAATTCATTCAAAACAAACTCATGCACACGTCTTACTGATAGGTGACTGTTGTTACCTTCAGAAAATGTACTTATAATCTTTCCCTGTGCTACAGTCATTGTTGTTCTCTAATTATGATCATCACGTTTTGGGCAAAATAAAGATTTTATGTTGATAATCTTTGGATCTTTTAGAAAACACTGTCCTAGTGGCATGGTGTACCCCATACAAAGAAAACCTTCAAGTGTTGATCAATGTAAATTACATTATTTCTGAAAAAATCAAGTGATCATTCATTGTTCTCTAATTTTTACTTAAGTTGTAAAAAAAAAAAAAGTTGATTTATATTCATAAAAAATTGTGTTTGTGTTGCTATTTTCTAACATATTTAATGTTATTTTATTTTTCCATTGATGTATTAGGGCTTAAATTTTGCGTGGCGAGCTGACATTTTTATTAATACCATTTTGGTGCACATGTTATTTTGATTTCTTTTTACTGCATTTTTTTAGGTAGATGCAGCAAACAAAATAAATGCATTTTAATTTTGTTTTTACCTCTTTACAAAGTTTAATGTAATGGTTTATTATTTTTTGATTTGATAGATAAGATGTGTACAGACGTTGCAACCCTTAACATGTTTTTATTTATTAATAAAGGAGGATCTATGGATGATATGATCTATCTTTTTTTTATATCTTTTCAACCTTTTTTATTTTTTTACTTTATTTTAACATTCCCTTGAGGGACCTGCGATCATGTGATCACTTCTTCTATAAACTTCAAAACCACAGTATTGCAGTATATAATAAAAGTAATGTTCTCCCACGAAGCCCAGCCATAAGTTCACATCTAGAGGGGCTGATGGAAACCGACGCATATGCATATTAGCAATTGAGGCAGCAAATTAACCCACATTTTTGCTTACAACTGGTTCTAAGTATGTAAATCTACTTAAGGGGAATCTGTCAGCAGGTTTTTGCTATGTAAGCTGAAGCTAGCATGTTGAAAGTGGTAACACAGAAAATGCAGGGATGCCTTCTTTTCCGAGTCCTATCTATAGTTTATGTGTTATGTTTATTTAAGCAGCAGTACCCTTATCATTTTTTGGACTTTAATGTGACATGCAGGGCAGTCTGGCATGCCCCCTCCTGTGATTGATACCTCACTGTCAATGTACACTCTCTACTGAGAGCCTCCTGTGGGCAGGGACAGCTCTCTCAGCTCTGCTACATAACTAAAACTAAAATTTCAGATGGTGTCAGAATACTGGCTGCAGCCAGTAATCTAAGTGATACATTACTCTATTCAGGATCTCTTTGCCTAAATCTTGCTGCTCTCAGATAAGGTAGCAAAAACCTGCTGACAGATTCCCTTTAAGGCACAGAGTTGAAGATCTGTACTCACCACCTGCATTTGCTGCAGCTTTTACAGGACAGGAACCTTCCTTTGGCACCACTTCTTCTCCCTGAGCTAGATTATCCCCTTGCAATCTAAAACACAGAAACACGGTTATGGAGGAGGCATGGCATTCATAAGTCATGTATATATATATATGACAGAAGTCTCAGCATCAATATTAGGATCTATATGGATTTCAAATAGGAGAGAAAAAGACTGGGCACCACTGGTGTACAAAAACCAGCTTCACATTGGCCTGAGAAAAACAATTGCACTTGCGAACAAGGGACACCTGCCCTGGAGCTGCATGCTCTAAACTAAAACTAAAATTACGGAATTCAGATACAAAAAAGAAGGAGGAAAAAGCAGCAACTCACCGGGTGATGAAGTAAAGTCTTCTTTATTGTGCAACACGGGTTACATGCAGTGCAGGGAGGGGAAGCCGAAGCCTCGGACAATGGTAAACCGTTTTGCACTGGTGTGGCGCTTCTACGGGTCCTCTTAGAAGCGTAGGACCCGTAGAAGCACCACACCACAAAACGGTTTACCTTTGTCCGAGGCTTCGGCTCCCCCTCCCTGCACTGCATGTAACCCGTGTTGCACAATAAAGAAAACTTTACTTCATCACCCGGTGAGTTGCTGCTTTTTTCCTCCTTTTTTGGATCTATTATTATTTATAGATTACTGTAGCAGCAAAGTGAATGAGATTTCAAAACTGTTATCACATTGTTGTTAATAATTGTAAGTAATTTGACCAGATTTGATAGATTTTACATACGCATAAATACAAAGCAAAATCTGCATGCAATACATTCTGACGTTCTGGATGATATACGTCAAAATCCATAACAAGATCCACAATTGATTTTTCCATCAAGTTTATGCAACAATTTGAACAAGTTGAGCAACTTTTGTCCTCTACAGAGAAATATGACAGGTTAATTGCAAATCACATGAATTGTACATGCACAGGCAAATGCAGACAGTAAAGGGCCCCTGTGAAAAAACTGTATATTGGTCTTCTCTTATCCCATAGCTCATTACAAAGCACCTAATAATTTCTCTCTATCATCCATTTAGTAGTTGTGTTACAAATTTCATTGGCTTATGCCCTAATGTGCTATTTAATAGATAGTAGTAAAGTAAGAATGACAGTGGGCTGATTAAATTACTGAGCCCCATGCGGCTGCACAGTGGTCACCAATGTTGGTTATGATTAAGAGACATTTATCCCTGAAATGAGGAACCCAATGCCATTTTTGTAACATTTTTTAGTTGATGCAATAAAGTCTATCCTTTTAAGCAGTGCTGGGTCCTTTTATTTGTGGATTTCTTTCTAAAGTTTATGTCCACCCCTGTGTACGGGTGACTTTACTGACTTTAGCATCCACACTGGTTGATACAGATATAAGAAGGCTTTGCCGTGAGTCTGTAAAAATAGGGAAGTTTTGGTTGGTCTGTAATGAAGAAATTGATAGAGAGACACAATTTTGTTTTATGCCAATGGACTCATACTGTAATTCTTAGTAAAGATTCTGGTTGGCAAGTTCTGAGCGGTATTGTGGTGGTGTAGTTGTTCCATCCCCGTACCTGCTCAGAACACTGATAAAATATGTGATTTAGGTGAGGTAGAAGCCATGCTGTTGGCAATGTATTTTGCCATCAGGGGCACCCCAGGTGGACAGGTTTCAACTGAAGTACTAAACTAAGCATACTCCCCAGTGTCAGCATCAGCAGCAGAACATTGCTTGATGAGGCAGTTTGTATTGACAATATACAACTCTGAGTCAGAGTGGCACCTTCACAGGAGCCACATTACTGCACAGAAGAAAGGCTTGGCAATCTACTTCCGTATTATGTCAAGAAAACTTGATGTAGAGTACACCTAAAGGAATTCAATTTAGTGCTGGAAGATGCACTCCTAGGTCAGAAGGCATCCAAGCTCCTGGGGAAGAGCATCATGAGGTCAACATGAGTATGATCAAGTCTCATGACACGCCAGGATCAAAGCCACAAGGACATCTTGTTGCTGATATCGCTTGGTCATAAGGAAAGAACAAAAGCGGCAAAGATTTCATGAAATTCAGAACTTGGAATGTACAAATCATGAACCAAGGCAAACTCTACATCATCAAAGCTGCAATGCATAGAAGAGAACACACGACTTACTTACTAAACTAAGATGGTCTCAATCTGGACGTTTCCAGTCAAACGAACATTGGGTCTACTATTCTAGCAATGATAACTGAAGAACAAACAGTTTGTCTATTATTCTCAACCGAAAATTGTCTGTCACTGTCCTAAAGTACAGTGCAGTCAGTGACAGAGTCATCTCAATAAGACTATGAGGAGTGCCAATCCAGTTCCCAGTTATACAGTTCTATGCACAAGCACTGGATACCGAGGAGGATGATGAAATATCCCACCATCAAGTTCAAGAAGAAATCAACAAGACGCCAAAACAAGACTTACTCATTATCATTGAGAGACTTGAATGCCAAAGTGAGCCACAGCAAACATGAAACCACTGTTGGAAACTTTGGATTTGGTGTATGAAATGAGGCTGGAGTATGATTCCTTGGCTTTTGCATGACAAATCAACTGTTCATTATGAACACCATCAAAAATCATAAATGGAGTATAATGCTCACAGTCAGTGTAAGGGCATCAAGCGTAATTAGTGGACCACAGGGGGACTCGGGCTTGCCCTTTAGTGGGAGGGGCTTAAATGAGTGCCTACCGTGAGGCAGATGCCAGGTACCACTTCCAGGGCAGTGACCAGGACTGGGTCAGCTGACCCCCAGGACAGGTAATAGACTCTGTTATAGGCACAGGTGCACGCAGGTACAGGTGGATGTCTGAAGCAGACAGGCAGGTGGGTTCAAGCAGTTATGGGGGGCACAGCAGGGGCAGATAGGTATGAGAAGGCAAACTCAGGTACACGTGATGAACACAGGGATAACAGGACAGGAGCTCAGAACCTGAAAACTAGCTAGAAAGACTGGTATACTGACTAAGTAAGGCACTGCACAGGCACCTCCCCTAATGGGAGGGTTCCTTAAATACACAGTGCTTCTCAGCCATAGGCTGAGAGGCATTTCCTGGAAATAGCACACCGACCCTTTAAGAGGAAGGCCGGTGCGCGAGCGTGTGTGCCCTAAGCACACTCCCGGGAGACATGGTCTGCAAGCACCGGCCCAAGGGAAAGGAGAAGGGACCAGGAGCACAAGTGAGGTGGAGGACGTGACTCAGCCGATGCAGTGAGTAAGTCAGCGCTACACAGAGACATGATTAAGAGAAGAGACCCTAAAAATCATTGAAGAAAGACGAATGGCAAATGCAAAAGGTAACAAGCAGGATGCAGACAACATCAGTAAAAGACTACATAGAGCCATTCGAGCAGATAATAAACTTTCTTACCAAAAGATATGTACAGAGACAGAAAATGGACATCTGAACGGCAAGACCAGAAAGGCATAAGAAAAGACCAAAGAGATAGGATGAAAGTTTCAACCAAAAGTAGGAATATTGAAAGATGCCAATGGGAACAAACTAACTGAGCCAGAAGAGATCAAGGAAAGATGGAAATAATACATGGAGCACCTCAACAAGACCTACTCATTGATAGGGGAAGTAGCAGACTGGAAATTATAGTGAACAACTTAAAAGAAGTAGTTGTTGCTGTGATAAAGCTTCTATTATAAAACAAAGCACCTGAATGTGACAATATTCCAATATACCTAATAAAGTCTTCTGAAGCAACAGTTGATGTCATCACATGGCTGTGTCAACAGATATGGGCAATTCGTAAAAGACCACTGATGAGGCAGTTTGTATTCACAACATTCAACTTCACAGGAGCTAAATTACTGCACAGAAAAAAGGACTGGCAATTTACTTCTGTATTATGCTAAGAAAACTTCATGGAGCGTACAACTGAAGGAAATCGATATAGTGCAGGAAGATGCACCTGAAGTTAGGTCACTGAGTTCAATCAATTTACCGGAGGTGAGTGTGGTACCATAGGAACCTCCAGCTGTGACCGCACATAAACTCAGTGACGTCACCACTCACAGAGGCGGCCCAGTCAGTCTCTGCCTGCAGCCCCAGCAGGTGGTCATGTTCTGTGCTCGCTTGCTGTGACTTCATTATGCAGCAAAGCTGGGATCATCATGGGACCTCTTGTGGATTACATGAACAGCAAAGAAAAATGGAGTTTCCAAGTCAATTAAAATTGTGGATTACGTTGGAACTGGGTGTTTAAAGTTGGAGAAAGAGGGTGGGGTTTTTTTGTATTTTATAACACATAAAGGATTATTTTGGTGTCTATGTTTATTTCTTTTCACTTACAGTATTAGTAATAGGGTTTGTCTCATAGTGTCAGGTTTCCAGGTTTTCCAGTTCTCTTTGACTGCCCTTGCCCTCGGTTAACATGGAGGTTACCGTTCTGTTGCCCTACTTCCTGTCCAGCTGCTTAAAAGGCCGCCTCTAAGTCCAGTCCAGTGCCTGAGTATACTGCCTGCTGTGTGCTCCTGCTGTGTTGCTGCTTATTCCTGATTACCTCTGGATTCCCCTAAAAAACCACCTACCGATTGACTCTGGACTGTACCCGGCTCTTCAAGGCTGCGCCCGGATTCCGTTTACCATCTTCGGTCAGCACTCCGCCTGGTTCTCTTTGGGTTCGTAACCATTCTGGACAAACATTCCCGTACGGACACTCATTGACTTTACCGCTTGCTCCTTATCCCGGCTGCTGCGCATTTAGGCCTTCCGGGGTAGATTGCCGGACAGTCCCTGTCTAGGGGGTTCGCTCTGGTGGTCTCCCTGGGGGAGTCCGGTGCGTGGCCCCGGGAATCCCCTCCGCGTCTATTCTGGAAAGTATTGTATGTGTATTTGTGTTGTTGTGTTTGTTCTATATCTACCGTGGTTACATACTATAAACATCTTGTACCCGGAACTCGTCTCTGATTGTCATTGCCCTCCGCTATCGAAATCCTCAGAACATAGAATAAGTATTACATTATACTCAGGCCATAAGAGGATTTCGCTGGGGCAATGACTGAGACACGAGTAGATCAGCTGTTCTCCATGATTAACTCCCTGCAGCAGGAGATGGAGGTGGTGCAGACTAAGCTTAGAGATGTGGAGGCACAGCTGGGCCATGATCACCAGGTACTGGGTCCGGCTATACAGGATTTGCAAGTCAGAGTGGAGGCTCAGGAAGCCGGCCCCACTACGTCCGTACCAGCTGCCGGTATGCCTAGGTTACCTCCATTCCGTTTCAATGGTGATCGTAGTCAGTTCCGTGGATTTATTAACCAATGTATACTATTTTTCGATGTACATGCTGATTATTATCGTTCTGACCGGTCAAAGGTGTTATGTATCATCATGTTATTAACCTCACGAGCACTGGCTTGGGCTAATCCTATGATAGAGAATCGGGACATCCGTTTAAATCACCTAGATGACTTTCTGAACGCAATGGCGCAGATGTTTGATGATCCGAATCGCCGTGCTACCGCTGAATCTGCTCTCCTTTCCTTACGTCAAGGAAAGCGCTCTGTCATTGAATACGCCACTGAGTTCAGGAGGTTAGTGGTAGACACCGACTGGGGAAACAATGCATTATTGTCCGTTTTCAGAAAGGGTTTGTCCGGTACCATCAAGGACGAGTTAGCACGTTCCGAATCCCCAGGGGATTTTGACCTGTTTCTCCAGCACTGTGTGCGCATAGATACCCGTTTGACGGAACGTAGACAGGAAAAATGGGCAGCTATAAACCGTATAAATAATAATACGTTTCCTTCCAGAGAACCTGCTTTCAGGACGCCACGGGAGGCCGAGGACGTTCCTATGCAAGTGGACTCTCTGCAAAGGCGAGAGACCAACGAACGTCGTGAACACCGGCTCCGTGAGCGTTTGTGTTTCTACTGCGGTCAATCGGACCATTTCTTAATCGACTGCCCGAAACGTCCGAATCGCCCAAATAAGGTATTGGCAGCCATGGCAGAGTGTGACAACACGGACGCAGAGTCTGACATCTCTGAGGCAAGTGGACACTTGGATGCGGTATTTCCCTTGACTGTAATGTCTACCTCACTGAAGGACTCAGAAGGGAAATATACCCATTGTTCACTCCCCATTCAGATCCGTTGGGAGGGACAGCTAATTCCTACCTCTGCAATGATAGACTCTGGGGCAGGGGGAAATTTCATGGACTTTTCTTTTGCCAGTAAACACGGTATCCGGACTCAGCAAAGATCCTCACCGGTTACCATGGAGATGGTAGACGGATCTCCGTTAACATCTGGACCAGTGGATCGGGAAACAGTACCGCTAGAATGCGTGATGAAACCAGGTCAGCAGGAGACTCTTATTTTCATGATGATCTCTTCTCCACATTTTCCGATTATTTTAGGTATTCCGTGGCTACGGTCTACAAATCCGGTCATCGATTGGGAAACTAAGGAGATATCCTTCCCACCGCAGAGTGGTCCGGCCATTTGTCCAACTGTTCCGGTTCCGGTAACACCACATGCAGAAGGCACGGTACAGGTACCCGTTTTACCCCCGGTTTATCGTGACTTCGCTGACATATGCGACAAAAGAAAGGCCGATCGGCTTCCTCCGCATAGACCGTATGATTGCCCCATAGACTTACTCCCAGGGGCAGAAATCCCGTTTGGTCATGTTTACCCGTTGGCGGCACCTGAGCTAGAAGCCCTAAAGGAGTATATCGATGAAAGCCTGGCCAAGGGATTTATTCGCCCGTCTACCTCGCCCGCAGGGGCACCCATCTTTTTTGTGAAAAAGAAGGAGGGGACTCTGAGACCCTGTATTGACTACCGGGAACTGAATAAAATAACCATCCGGAACCGGTATCCGTTACCGTTGATTCCGGAGCTATTGGAGAGAGTCCAACAGGCAAAGATATTCACCAAATTGGACCTCCGTGGGGCATATAATCTGCTTCGTATACGTCCCGGAGACGAGTGGAAGACCGCGTTTCGATGTCGGTACGGACATTTTGAGTATTTAGTGATGCCTTTTGGACTTTGTAACGCTCCTGCGGCATTTCAACATCTAGTTAATGACATTTTTAGGGATATCATGGACCAGTTCATGGTGATCTATCTGGATGATATTCTAATCTTTTCTGATTCTCTCCAGGAACACCAGGAGCACGTCAAGACCGTACTTACCCGGCTGAGGGAAAACCACCTGTACATTAAACTGGAGAAATGTGAGTTCCACTGCTCACAAATACAGTTCTTAGGTTATGTCATCTCTCCTCAGGGGCTGAACATGGAGTCTAGCAAGATACAAGCCATTCTAGACTGGCCGGAACCGGGAAACATCAAAGAGGTACAACGCTTTGTCGGTTTTGCCAACTTTTACCGACGCTTTATCCGTAACTTTTCAGAGATTGTTCGTCCCATCACTCTGTTGACTAAGAAAGGACAGAAGTTTGTATGGTCCGCCCAGGCTCAGGAAGCGTTCCATCGTCTCAAGGGATGTTTTACCTCAGCACCCATACTAGTGCATCCGAATCCCGCACTTCCCTTCATCGTGGAGGTCGACGCTTCCGACTACGCATTAGGGGCCATTCTTTCTCAAAGGACCGGGGACAAGAGTCTCCTGCATCCGTGTGCCTTCTTTTCCCGCAGGTTGTCCCCTGCGGAAAGGAACTACGACATTGCGGATAAGGAATTATTGGCGATTATTGCCGCTTTCAAGGAATGGAGACACCACTTACAGGGAGCCGCGCAGCAAGTGATAGTACTCACAGATCATCGTAATCTGGAATTTCTTAAGTCTGCCAGGTGCCTATCTCCACGGCAAGCCCGTTGGAGTCTATTTCTTAACCAATTCAATTTTGTCGTTACATACCGTCCAGGTTCACGTAATGGGAAAGCCGATGCCTTGTCCCGAATCCATGCCGTGGACTCCGTGCCTGGAACCCCGTCTCAGACCGTGTTATCAGATGCCAATTTCGTTGGAGTACTCCAGGACCAGGACTTGTGGAAGGACATCAAGCTGGCCTATGATGGTGATGTATTTCTTGCCGCCCCTCCGAATGATGTAACTCTTGTTCTTCGGAATGGTGTGTGGTTGAGAGAACGACGCATTTATGTCCCGGAGGCCGTAAGACTTCGGGTTCTCAAGTTGGTTCATGACTCCGTGTTGGCCGGTCATAGGGGGGTACAGAAGACGCAGGAATTTCTGAGCCGGTTTTTCTGGTGGCCTACCTGTTTAAAGGACGTGAAGGACTATGTCCACTCATGTGTGGTTTGTGCCCGGTGCAAGGTCCCTCGTGTGGCTCCTACGGGACTCCTCCAACCGTTACCCGTGCCATCTCGCCCTTGGGGGTCTATCTCCATGGATTTTATTGTGGAGTTGCCAGTCTCAGGCGGGCATAATACCATTTTAGTGGTGGTGGATCGATTGACTAAAGCTGCTCACTTCATTCCGTGTACCGGTCTTCCCTCAGCCGCAGAGACAGTGGATTTGGTTGTCCAGAACGTATTCCGATTGCATGGGGTACCAGACGAGATCATCTCCGACCGGGGTGTGCAGTTCACGTCTAGATTCTGGAAGGGGTTTTGTACGGCACTCCAGATTGATGTCTGTCTGTCTTCTGCATACCATCCTCAGACAAATGGACAAACCGAACGGACGAATCAAACCCTGGAACAATACCTTCGATGTTACGTCAGCCATCTCCAAGACGATTGGTTGAAGATGCTTCCGTTGGCGGAGTTCTCCTACAACAACACTCAGAGCAGCTCCACTAAGGTAACGCCCTTTTTTGCTAACCTGGGTTACCATCCGACTATTTTGCCTAGGTCACCGGTTGCGGTTTCGGTGCCAGCGGTGGAGGACAGGTTGACAGAAATACGACAAAATCTGGAGGTTCTAAAGGACACCGTGGCTACGGCCCAGGAGCGTTACAAGAGGTCGGCAGACACTCACCGGAAACCGGCACCCATGTACAAGGTAGGGGACTCTGTATGGTTATCCACCAAAAACCTGAAATTGGGTGTTCCTTCGCAGAAGCTGGGACAAAAATTCATCGGTCCGTTTAAGATCACCGGGATCGTGAGCCCTGTGGCCTGTCGGCTACGCTTACCGCACCATCTAAAGGTACACCCGGTCTTTCATGTGTCTCTCCTCAAACCTGTCTCCCCTAATACGTTTCGTGGTCGTGTTGTGCCTCCTCCTCCGCCTGTGATGGTCGACGGCGAGGAGCAGTTCGTGGTTGAGGACATTATTGACTCCCGGCTCCATCGTCGTCGGCTTCAATATCTGGTACGTTGGCAGGGGTACGCCCCCGAGGACGATTCCTGGGAACCGGTGGGTAACATTCGGGCACCCCGGAAGATTGCTCAATTTCATCGACGGTTCCCGGACAAACCTGGCCCTGATCCGTCCTGAGGCCGTCTCTGGGGGGGGGAGTAATGTCAGGTTTCCAGGTTTTCCAGTTCTCTTTGACTGCCCTTGCCCTCGGTTAACATGGAGGTTACCGTTCTGTTGCCCTACTTCCTGTCCAGCTGCTTAAAAGGCCGCCTCTAAGTCCAGTCCAGTGCCTGAGTATACTGCCTGCTGTGTGCTCCTGCTGTGTTGCTGCTTATTCCTGATTACCTCTGGATTCCCCTAAAAAACCACCTACCGATTGACTCTGGACTGTACCCGGCTCTTCAAGGCTGCGCCCGGATTCCGTTTACCATCTTCGGTCAGCACTCCGCCTGGTTCTCTTTGGGTTCGTAACCATTCTGGACAAACATTCCCGTACGGACACTCATTGACTTTACCGCTTGCTCCTTATCCCGGCTGCTGCGCATTTAGGCCTTCCGGGGTAGATTGCCGGACAGTCCCTGTCTAGGGGGTTCGCTCTGGTGGTCTCCCTGGGGGAGTCCGGTGCGTGGCCCCGGGAATCCCCTCCGCGTCTATTCTGGAAAGTATTGTATGTGTATTTGTGTTGTTGTGTTTGTTCTATATCTACCGTGGTTACATACTATAAACATCTTGTACCCGGAACTCGTCTCTGATTGTCATTGCCCTCCGCTATCGAAATCCTCAGAACATAGAATAAGTATTACACATAGATACCTCTCATTACTAATCTAGGGCTTAGTGGCAGCTGTGAGCTGTCATTAACCTCTTATATTAACCCGATTCCACTGTACCAGGGCTGTACCCCCAGCTGTCAGCTTCATCATGGCTGGATATCAAAATTGGGGGGACTGCACACCATATTTTTAAATGATTTATTTAATAATAATAAAAAAGCTGCACACCCAAAAGTAGTATTAGGCTATGTGTCCACGCTGTGGAAAATTTGTGGAATTTGCTGCAATTTTTCCGCGGAAATTTTTCAAAAATCCGCAGTACAGCGAGTCCTCAGCTATTTTAATGGCATTTTGGAACTGCTGTGCACATGCTGCGTTTTTTTCCGCAGCGGAAATAATGCGGATTTCCCTGCGGAATAATCTGCAGCATGTCAATTATTCCTGCAGATTTTTTCACACGATCCCATACTTACCTGCCTTGATAGAAGACACCGGGAGGGGCGCGGTGGAGCCAGGAGCAGGAAGTGGGCGGGGCCTGCACGAGCTCCGGTCATGTGACAGCCTGAACTAGTTCAGGCCCGCCCACCTTCTCCTGCAATGTGCAGACAGACACGGCCGGAAAGTGAAGTGCTGCGTGATGGAGGTAAGTATGAACTCCCCAATTACTCCACCACTTGTTCTGCATTGAGGATGCAGTGCCGAAGCCATGGTACTGTATCCTCAATGCAAAATGCCCACACAATATCCGCAGGACATTCCGCAATAAAACCGCAGCATTAAAACAGACAAAGTTGTGCTGCGGTTTTCTGGGCGCTCCTGCGTTTCCCGTTGGCACATAGCCTTACAGCCACGCAGAGACTGGTAAGTATGTCCTCCTTTAACCATTTTGCTTTCTTTTTTCTTTTTACAATGATTTCCCTGACCAATCACAGCCATGCCAATACTTGGCAAGGCTGTTATGGGGCTGGAAGTGGATGGTTTTTGAAATAGTGTAAACATGAACAGTTACGAAGCAAAGCCAAAATTCACAGATTTTTGATAAAAGTGTTTATGAATCTGATCCTGATCCAAACGAGCCAAGGCTTGTGTTGAATTTGAGGTTGGCGAACCTTTTTCAAACAAGTTTGTTTATCTCTAGTGTTCATTCAAATAAATTATTCTTTGTGGGTGTCATTTCCTGCACATGTAGGAGTATCGCCCCTACAAAACAATTAAAAGTTCTATGACTTTAAGAGGCAGTTCTCCTCTGTTTTCTGTGTGTTATGGGCTAGCCGGCTCAGTCGGTTCTCCCTTTCTGAACTGAAAACTTGAGCTTACCCTGCCCCAAAAAGTGCAGGAAGGAGAGAAAGAGTGGGCGAAGAGTTTGGGCTGGAACAGGAGAAATTGGATCGCCTGAGAGTGTGAAAGAGTGAGAGAGAGAGGAGTCATGGTCTGTGTTCTATCTGAAAATGGCAATTTAAGAAAAGGTACAGTGTCGGCTGCGAGAGATGAGCCGGACCGTGAGAGAGCCCTGCTCACAAGTTGAGCAAGTACCGGACTGAGGCACTCGTAGGTTGGTGAATCAGAATTCAAGAAGAGATGCTACCTGGAGAAGTAAGGAGATGGGAGGAGGAGGAAAAGTGCGCACCAAAGAGCATCCCATTCCCAAACTCCTGGGAGTGGATTTGTTCCTATTTAACTGTACCTTCAGTCTTTACTAGAGAGCGCACTTAATAGGGTGTAGTATAGGTCTCAGTAGCCAGAGCCCAGAGTAGTGGAGGCCAACTAGGCCACTAATAATACTGCAGCGCAGTTGTGAATATTTTGTGCTTGCCTAATTGTACTATTGAATTGATATTTGTAATAGCTTGGGCAACGTATAGTTTGGGAACTCCAGCTAGATTCTGCAGTGTGTTAAACTTGACTGTTGTCAGGTTACATAAACCCCGTTTACTTGCATAAACACATCTCCTGCTTGTAGCTAAATGTGTACCCTTGCTTCTGCCACCTCGTCTTGAGTACCGCAATTGAACTCTGCACAATGGTGGTCCATCAGCTATTGCTTCACACACATTAGACAAAGTTACAGAGTAGGAACCCAGCCTTAACAATGATAAGGGGAACTGACAAAAAGCAAAAATATATCAATTTAGTGGCAGAAGAATAATAGAAAAATAGAACAACACAAAATACTTAAAAGACACTTCAGGATTATTATTTATCAGACACTTTTCATAAGCAGATATTGAAGACAGGTAACTCAATTAGATGGAAAACATGTCTTCAGTTTTTAAGAATTAATTGAACCAAAAAAATGTATGTCATTATTTTTTCTTCTTTTAGACTTTTACTTGCAAGCCACACTGTGGAGTTGTTGGATGCATGTGATGGAGCATTGTCCTGCATGAAAATCATGTTTTTCTTGAACGATACCGACTTCTTCCTGTACCACTGCTTGAAGAAGTTGTCTTCCAGAAACTGGCAGTAGGTCTGGGAGTTGAGCTTCACTCCATCCTCAACCTGAAAAGGTTCCACAAGTTAATTTTTGATGATACCAGCCCATACCAGTACCCCACCTCCACCTTGCTGGCGTCTGAGTTTGAGTAGAGCTCTCTGCCCTTTACTGATCCAGCCTCTGGCCCATCCATCTGGCCCATCAAGAGTCACTCTCATTTAATCAGTCCATAAAACCTTTGAAAAATCAGTCTTAAGATATTTCTTGGCCCAGTCTTGACGTTTTATCTTATGTTTCTTGTTCAAAGGTGGTCATTTTTCAGCCTTCCTTACCTTGGCCATGTCCCTGAGTATGGCACTCTTTGTGCTTTTTGATACTCCAGTAATGTTGCAGATCTAAAATATTTCCAAACTGGTGGCAAATGGCATCCTGGCAGCTTCACGCTTGATTTTCCTCAATTCATGGACAGTTATTTTGTGCCTTTTTTTCCCAACACGCTTTTTGCGACCCTGTTGGCTATTTGCCATGAAATGCTTGATTGTTCGGTGATCACGCATCAAAAGTTTTGCAGTTTCAAGACTGCTGCATCCCTCTGCAAGACATCTCACAATTTTGGACTTTTCAGAGCCTGTCAAATCTCTCTTCTGACCCATTTTGCCAAAGGAAAGGAAGTTGCCTAAAATTAAGCACACCTTATATAGTGTGTTGATGTCATTACACCCCACCCCTCCTCATTACAGAGATGCACATCACCTGGTTTACTTAATTGGTAGTTGGCTCTCAAGCCTATACAGCTTGGAGTAGGACAACATGTATAAAAATTATCATGTGATCAAAATACTAATTTTCTTTATAATTTTGTACACAGTGTATTGTTGGACAATTGCAGTCACAAATGGGTTTTCAGGGTTCAAGTGGAGGTAGGCTGGGATCAGGTGAGTGGATGAAAAATTAACATTTTTTTTCCTATATGGTTTTCTATATGTCCATTTATCCCATCAGTGTGTCCTCCATTTGTCCATTTTTCTTAGATTCATATGATATCCATTTTTTACATCCAAATTAAAAAAAAAAAAGTCTATTTGATTTTCCTACATAATCTTTGCAATGGATCGGTTAGTAATGGATACAGTATGGATGGTGTGAATATAGCATATTCAAAAAATCTACTATTTTTTTTTCACATGAGCACTTGGCCCATGTGGAAACACTAAGTTGAATTAGCCAATTCACATACATGGGTCCATGTGCTATCTATCCAGTTTGCACTATATATTCCTCTAAACCCAGCCCTATAGTTCGGCTTTATAACCCATCTACTAGCTGATATAATCTGTACAAATAACAAAAGCTGGAAAAGATGTCAGCAATATTAGCGTGCTGCATTTTAGAATAATACTTTGGCAGAGATTCCCATACTCGGCATTTATGGCCATGGGATAAAAAAAAAAATAAGACCCGTAAGCAGCTTTTCTGAGAACAAGTAATTTTCTAATAATTTTTTTGCACAACCATTTTCATAGAAATGAAAAAGTGATTCTATATTGTAATCATTGACATAGTTAACCCCTAAATAACCTGAGCACTGTACATGTCGATGACCATAGAAAATAAACAAGTAAGAGGCCGTATCATTATAACTTTGGCTTCATATGAGCAAAAACAATGAGAAAGTACAAAGAGTGCACTCATGTATTTTTGGTACATATCACATTGCACTATATGCAAAGCAAATCCAGATGAGCCAAAGGTCATCAATATAACCCAGTAAATCGTGACAAGATGCGTGAAATAAATTAGTAAATAAAGACTTCTGCACCCCAATTTTAAATAGATAGTAGGACACCCAACTTCCTCATGTAAAGCGGGGGGGGACTAAGTACAGAATCATCATCTACATCCTCTACACCAAGAATAATGGGTTAGGTAGAGTCTGAGAATGGCCAAAATGTCCCTCTATCTTTTATCAGACCAGAACAAAATATAGAGTTATGTATTTTAGATACAACTAGAGATGATCAAAAAGATTAGCAGGAGCATAGGTCAGTATGTAGCTACATTTCCACCAATATCATAAAAATGCTAATTTTATTAATTATGAATACATACACAGATCAAATAAAGATCAAGGTGAAGACTTGAAGATGACAGCACCATGATAGATATCACAAAGTATGGGAGGGCAGGGAGAGTGCGGCACTCTAATGATAGATATTGTACAGGTTAGTATCCAATGTAATACAAAGAATAGACTATATAGTGTAGTGCCAATAAAGGATAGCAAAATATGATGCACAGCATATTAAAGGCATTGCTTACCCATTGTGAACACTACCCATATACACCCCCAACGCGCATTATGTATGGAAGCCCATTCGAAACACACATGGGTGTTGCATATCTGTGGTATTCACAAAGGGAGCAATTGGTAAGCAGTGCCTTTAATATTCTATGCATTATATTTTGTTATCCTTGGTTAGCACTTTGCTAAACAATCTGTTCTTTGTATTACATTGGATACTTACCTGGAGATTCCCTCTGCCCTCCCATACTTTGTGATATCTAACATCATACTGTGACTCTCTAGTCTTTATGGATATATGACTTGTTTGGTTGTAAGAATATATTGATGGTGGTGGTTTCTGCCCTTTGTTTATTGGTGTTATTGTATTCTGGTCCTTCACCTGTTTGATACAGGTGTGATTGTCTCTTTGAGTTTAGATGTTATTGAACATATTAGTAGCCACATTGTGACCTTCGCAATGGTGGACACAGACAGAAGAGAGCCCCTGTGTAAAAACAATATATATGGCCTTTGCAGTCCAATAGGTCATCAAAATGCACAATTATACCTACTTTGCAGGTTGATATGGCCCCCTAACCTCTTAGGCCCATGTACTGCTGTTCAGGTTGCATCATCGATATGTTTGCCCAAGGGCCTTTGGATCAGGGTGCTGCAAGCCTCCTACTAACTAAATGAATCCCCAACTACCAGGGGTGGATGTACCATTGGTGCCACTTATGCAGCCACATAAGGGCCCAAGACATAAGGGGGCCCAATTCTACTCCCAATGCAGCAAATTGCTTCGGTCACAGACACATTATTGGAATGAAATGGTCCTTATATAGTTCTTGCTCAGAGGACCTCTTCTGCCTATGTCCACAGAAAAATGGCACAAATCAGAAAAAAGTCACATCTCTATGCCATACATACCCTGGCAAACAAAAAGTGTCATGATTTTAACCAGTTAATGGAAGTGGTAAAGATTATAACAGAAAGAAAGTGCAATAAACAATGTGTAACAACATATGTCAATGGAGTAGACAAGCTTTAACAAATTTGATCCTCAAACCACTTATAAAGACCTTATACACTGTCAGGACTAGGACTCCTGGTGAAAGAACCCACTGCCATTTGGAAACACAATGCCATGAAGGGACTGCACTCGATCTGCAATAATATTTAGGAAAGGTAACATCCACATGAATGTCAGAATCCAAGGTCTTCCAGCAGAATATTGCCCAGAGCCTTCTTCCAATATTGACTCTCCTCTCTAAGTAGGCAACGCACACACAACCGGCCATCCACATAGTGTAACATGAAATGTGATCTATTGGACCAAGCTGTTACGAACCGGCGCCGCCATAGCCGCAAGCAGCCTGCTGCGGTTCCTGTTGCACCCAGGCGCCAGCTGCTGTTCTTAGCCATGCCTCGGGTCGTCCAGTTGGCTGCTCCTTCCACCATGTCTAAGTGTGGAGAGGTGGCTAGTGCGCATGTGTGCGCCGATTTACCCCAGCCAGAGTCTAAGCCCGGTGTTTTGCCTAGTGAGCATGCTCAGCCTGATTGTGTTATGTCTGAGACTAAAGCGGGCTTTACACACTGCGATATCGGTCCCGATATCGCTAGTGTGGGTACCCGCCCCCATCTGTTGCGCGACACGGGCAAATCGCTGCCCGTGCCGCACAACATTGCCCGGCGAACATTGTGACCGGCGAACTGCCTCCTTTCTAAGGGGGCGGTCCGTGCGGCGTCACAGCGACGTCACTGAGCGGCCGCCCAATAGCAGCAGAGGGGCGGAGCTGAGCGGGATGTAACATCCCGCCCACCTCCTTCCTTCTGCTTAGCGGCCGGGAGGCAGGTAAGAAGAGCTTCCTCGTTCCTGCGGCGTCACACGGAGCGATGTGTGCTGCCGCAGGAACGAGGAACAACCTCGTTACTGCTGCAGTAACGATATTTGAGAATGGACCCCCATGTCACCGATGAGTGATTTTGCACGTTTTTGCAACGATGTAAAATCGCTCATCGGTGTCACACGCAACGGCATCGCTAATGCGGCCGGATGTGCGTCACCAATTCCGTGACCCCAACGAGTTCGCATTAGCGATGTCGTAGCGTGTAAAGCCCCCTTTAGTCCTCAGTTCAGGTTACTGAGCATGCTCCCACAATTAACCCTAACAGCCTCTTTGCACAGGTACTTGGACTTCGTGCTGTGTCTAAGTTCTGGGATGTGCCTACTGAGCATGCTCAAACTGATAGTCTGCTTTCTGAGCCTGTTGCTCTGGCTACTGAGCATGCTCAGGCACTTAGTGCATCAGAGGCTAGGTCCGGTAAGGACCTCACTGAGCATGTCCGTGAGGTGGCAGTCCCTGATAGGGCAGAGGGTGTCAGTTGTCATGATGACGTGGCAACTCCGGACTGGCTCGCAGAGGCCCGCCCCTATGATCTGGCACCTCACCATTGGTCGTCAGAAAATGACTGGTGAAGTGTTTGGGGCGTGGCTGCCATGAGGTCATCAATGACGTGGCGGTTCCGGATAGGTCGCATGTGACGTCACTAATGACATGGCACTCTGCTATTGGACCTTGGTGGTTCCACCCTGGGTTTGGGGCGGACCCAGGTTATAAAAGGGGCTGGAGACAAAATGGAGGTGCGCAGTCTTCATTTAGAGTTCTTGGTGGCATAAGCCTTGTTGGAAGCGGTAGGTAGGGCTAGGCGAACGGTGCCTGTCACGCCAAGATTCGTGGCTCAGCACATGAGGGTCAGGCGCCGTGCTTCCTTACTACGATTCCTGTTGTGCTAGAGCAGTCCAGTGGCGTTAACTGGGCTGCGGCTGCTGCGTCACCTGTTCAGTTGTGCCTCCTATGCACATGGACAGAATACCTGTTGCGTAACCTGTCCGAGAGTGCCCTCTATGCACACGGACAGTGTACCTGCTGCGCCACCTGTCCGGTTGTGCCCTCTACGCGCACGGACAGCGCACCCCAGAACCCCTGTGAAGTTAACAGGGTGTTCCTGGATTGGGTGTGTGAACCCTATTATCCTCCTCGGCTTCCCAGTCAAATGCTACTGGTATGACTACCTGGTCTGACGTGTCTTTTACACACGTGGCCAGTCGGGTGGTGGCCAGAAATGCTAATCGGAGGACCGCTCGGCCTGACGTGTCTTACACACGTGGCCGACAGGGCGCTGTTGCAGCGATCTTCTCGGTCAACGCTAACTGGTTACCATCCGGCCTGATGTGTTCCTACACACGTGGTCGGAGTAGCGTCCGCTCCACCGAGACGCTAACTGGGTTGTCGTCCGGTCTGACATGTCCCTAAACACGTGACCGGTTCCTAGAGTTATCTCAGAGCCATCCAGCTCTATAGTCTCCGCCTAACCCACAGAGTGCCAGCAGCTCCATTACCATCTGGAGCACGGTGGGCCCAGACTGGCGATTGGGATATATACCCCTGGTCCTAATCTGCCGGTCCCCCCGTAACACAAGCACAGTAGCATTTTCATATGTGGCACAATAGGAGAGAATGACCTGAAGGATGTACAGTAAGTAGGATGTACAGAAAGATTTTTTATTGCTATGACAGTAGACGTTCGTACAGTTGCTATTCAATATGCTCCAGAATATCTGCATGCCTTGTGGAAAAAAGGGATTGGAAAGACACTTTCAGAAACTAAACTGGGTGATAACACTTAAGAATCGATTCAAATGATGACATTAGTCACTTCCCCCATTACATATACAATGGGGAAAAAAAGTATTTAGTCAGCCACCAATTGTGCAAGTTCTCACACTTAAAAAGATGAGAGAGGCCTGTAATTGACATCATAGGTAGACCACAACTATGAGAGACAACATGAGAAATCAAATCCAGAAAATCACCTTGTCTGATTTGGCAACATTTTTTTTGCAAATTATGATGGAAAATAAGTATTTGGTCAATAACAAAAGTTCATCTCAATATTTTGTTATATATCCTTTGTTGGCAATGACAGAGGTCAAACGTTTTCTGTAAGTCTTCACAAAGTTATCACACACACTGTTGGTGGTATGTTGGCCCATTCCTCCATGCAGATCTCCTCTAGTTTTGGGCCTGTCATTGGGAAACACGGACTTTCAACTCCCTCCAAAGGTTTTTCAATGGGGTTGAGATCTGGAGACTAGCTAGGCCACTCCAGGACCTTCATATGCTTCTTACGAAGCCACTCCTTCATTGCCCTGGCAATGTGCTTGGGATCATTATCATGGTGAAAGACCTAGCCCCGTTTCATCTTCAATAAACTTGCTGGTGGAAGGAGGTTTGCACTCAAAATCTTACAATACATGGCCCCATTCATTCTTTCATGTACACGGATCAGTCGTTCTGGTCCCTTTGCAGAGAAACAGCCCCAAAGCATGATGTTGCTACCCCCATGCTTCACAGTAGTATAGTGTTCTTTGGATGCAACTCAGCATTTTGCCTCCTCCAAACACGACGAGTTGTGTTTTTACCAAACAGTTCTACTTTGGTTTCATCAGACCACATGAAATTTTTCCAATACTCTTCTGGATAATCCGAATGCTCTCTAACAAAGTTCAAATCGGCCCGGATTTCTACTGGCTTAAGCAGGGGAACATGTCTGGCACTGCAGGATCTGAGTCACTGGCGGTGTAGTGTGTTAATGATGGCAGCCTTTGCTACGGTGGTCCCAGCTCTATGCAGATCATTCACTAGGTCCCTCCATGTGGTTCTGGGATTTTTGCTCACCGTTCTTGTGATTATTTTGACCCCATGGGGTGAGATCTTGCGTGGAGCCCCAGATCAAGGGAGATTATCAATGGTCTTGTATGTCTTCCATTTTCTTATTATTTCGTACACAGTTGATTTCATCACACCAAGCTGCTTGCCTATTACAGATTCAGTTTTCCCAGCCTGTTGGAGAGAAATAATTTTGTTTCTGGTGTCCTTCGACAGCTCTTTGGTCTTCACCATAGTGAAGTTTGGAGTGTGACTGTTTGAGGTTGTGGACAGGTGTCTTTTATACTGATAACAAGTTCAAACAGGTGCCATTACTACAAGTAATGAGTGGAGGACAGAGGAGCCTCTTAAAGAAGAAGTTACAGGTCTGTGACAGCCAAAAATCTGGCATGTTTTTAGATGACTAAATATTTATTTTTCCACCATAATTTCCAAATAAAATCTTGCAAAATCAGACGCGGTGATTTTCTGGATTTGTCTTCTCATTTTGTCTCTCATAGTTGTGGTCTACCTATGATGTCAATTACAAACCTCTCTCATCTTCTTAAGTGGGAGAACTTGCACAATTGGTGGCTGACTAACTACTTTTTTCCCCACTGTAGATGATTCACATATGTAGAGTGTAAGCTGTTTGAAAATGGTTTACTACATTACGTTTTTTTTTCTTGTTTATACTCTTAAAAACTGAATTCTAAATCATTATCTAAAAACAACTTTACCAGTGCCATGAATATGTTAAATACTTATAACAAATGCTTAAAAAGGAAAAAAGATCTTAATGTACTAGAGTGAAATCATTTGTTTTTCATGGTACAAGCAATGCTGTTCTGCCAGATGCTATCTACAATGTTTACCTTGCACACCTTGAGCAGATGTTTAGAGTGACTTTTGCTTGAGGTTCAGTGGTGTAAGTGCTACGACCTTGGCTAAATTTGCTTCCAGATGGCATAAAACTGGTAACACCTTCCATTCGAAGATCATCAAGGTCCTCTGGAATATAAACAACCAAGATTACATTACAATGATGCCTTATTAGAGCCTGCAAGTAATAATTTCCATGAGTCATCATTTGGATTTCTATTCCTAATTATTTGTGTTCATGCATAATCTGGATGCAGAGGTCTAGAACTAGTAACATCACATAAAACATTGCGCCAATAAAAAACTAAAAACAAACATAAATCCCATCTATTAAATTACACAATGAAACCTTGCAAGTCCTATGTGGCATTATAAGATCAGTCATCATATGAGGCACGGAATATAAACAATGCATTAATGATTTTCAGTAACAAATGAATCCTAAGTTTTAAAATGTTATATCACTATATTACAGATATGTAAAACACGTCATTTACAAGCTTCAGGTAGAGATAGAAAAACTCTAGACATCACATAAGTAATATTAAATAACAATAGTAAAAGTGATTAAATTGTATATGTTCATGGGATAGGTCATCAATATCAGATTGGTTGGGGTCACATACAGTTCGGTTCAACGAGTAATGGCTGCTAGATCATCTCCATTCACTGTTTACATCAGGCTTCTGTCAGAGCTTAAAACAGCTGATTGATGGGGATATCTGGTGTCAGACCCACATGGATATCGAATTAATGACTTATCTTAAAGGTAATCTGTCACCTAGATTTGATACCTCATTTGAGAGCAGCTTGATGTAGGCAAAGAGACCCTGAATCCAACAATGCATCACTTAGATTACTGGGTGCAGCGGTTCTGACACAGAATTTTTAGATTTAGCAATGCAGCAGAGCTTAGAGAAAACTAGGCTTACTGTATACAATGTCTATAGACAGTGATCTGCTAATCACAGAAGGGGTGGAGTCAGACGAGTGCCCGCTAATTACAGCAATCATAAGCTCCCGATACTAAAACAAACATTTTAAGTAATCTACACCAAGGAACTTGATATGAGATGTATCGTTGATTTCTGTGTGTTAACCGTTACATCATGTGGTTTTCAGATTACACAGCAAAAACCTGCTAACAGATCCCTTTAAGGATAGATTATCAATATCATATGACGAGTAGTGATGAGCAAGCACTACCATGCTCGGCTGCTCGGTACTCATTAAGAGCAGTTGGATGCTCTGATGGGTTCGACTCAAGCACCCAAGTATAAGGTAGGTCAATGGGGTAAAATCTTTTTGGAAAAATGCTCGAGTTCCCCTTGACCTCAATTACACTCGGGTGTTTGAGTTGCGCCTATCCGAGCATCTAATTGCTCAAATCAAGGGATTTCTAAACATCCATTAGCCTTCAAACACGTATAGACAATCATCTTGACTATTTTGTACATAAATTTGACTTGCAGCTATTTAGCATATATTTAGTTATGCAGATTTTTCTCATGTCACTGCATTGTTTTTGTTTTGCTCATAAAAATCTAGTAACATTTTTATTTTGATACTATTTGGTAAATCCACCTTTGGCTTTCAACACTGCCTGAATCCTTCTGGGCATGCTTTCAATCAGATACAAGCATGTCTTAACCAAAATCTGATCCTAGGGCTCTTCTACACAATCCCAATGTTGGTCCATACTGGTTGACTCTCTTTGGTATGTATAAAGCTTTTTCTTTAACTCTACCTACAAGTGTTCAATTGGGTTGACATCTGGGGAGTGTAGGGGCCAATCCAGCACCTCTACTTCATTGTTATTGAACAATTTATTCGGCAGTCTTGATGTAGGCTTTAAGTCATTGTCTAGTTGGAACACTATGTTGTCATTTTCATATCCATAGTACTCAAGTGTATAAATCAACTCATCTTGTAGGATAATCACATGAAGGTCAACCATGAGACAACCATTAATCCTAGTCAAGTATCCAACACCTTTGGCTGTGAAACAAGCCCATGTCATCAGGCTTCCTCCACCGAACTTGACCAGTCCTTCAATTTTTCAATTAGTCCATTTTTCCTTTGTTTCTTCTAGACCCCTTTGTACCCATCGCCTAGTATATTGACTTTCGTCTCATTGCTCCAAATCACCCGTTTCCAATCTTCTACTGTCCACTTTTTGTGTTTTTTTGCAAACTTGAGCCAATGCCTCTTGTGATGATACTGAAGTCAAGGCTTAACCTTTTTTTGGGCCATTCCAGACCCAAGGAAAGGGTCTGGAATGGGCCAAAAAAAAATCTTTGTACTGTGCTTGCATGGACGTCTGATCTCACTATTACGAAGCATACAAACCACCTCGACTGCTGTGTTTGTCGAGCCAGAATTGATAGGCCGACTTACTTAGCCGACTTACTGACTCCGATATTTTGCCTGGACGTCCACCTTTTGGCTTTTGAATGGATAGACGGACTTCATTTTAAATTCTTCCAACTGTCATGACACTCACGTGATGCAATTTTTCAATTTTCTTGGCCAAGAGACTGATGAGCAGGAGGATGCTGTATCTCTCTTCTTGGGAAATCTTCTTCATGGCTGCTATTTAATTTGAACTAGTGACCTATCACTTGGGAATCAATCTAATAGTACACTGAGCTATTGGAGAATGTGAGAACATGTTGTAATTTATAGTCTATACAAAGAAAACATTTTTCAAACACCAAGTGCAAAACTGTAACAATAAAGTGACAGGACAAGAATCTGTATAACTAATCATATGCTAAATAGTTGCAAGTCAAAGTACTGTGTGAGATAGCGAAAATGATGGTCTAGAAAATGCTGGTAGTCTAAGGGGCACTTTGCACACTACGACATCGCCAGCCGATGCTGCGATGCCGAGCGCGATAGTCCCCGCCCCGTCATATCATGGTGATAGCTGCCGTAGCGAACATTATCGCTACGGCAGCTTCACATGCACTCACCTGCCCTGCGATGTTGCTCTGGCCGGCGAACTGCCTCCTTCCTAAGGGGGCGGGTCGTGCGGCGTCATTGCGACGTCACACGGCAGGCGGCCAATAAAAGCAGAGGGGTGGAGATGAGCGGGACGTAAACATCCCACCCACCTCCTTCCTTCCGCATAGCTGGCCGGGACGCAGGTTGGAGATGTTCCTCGCTCCTGCGGCTTCACACACAGCGATGTGTGCTGTCGCAGGAACGAGGAACAACATCGTAACATCGGTCTTTCCCAATTCATGGAAATGACCGACGCTACACCGATGATATGATTACGACGCTTTTGTGCTCGTTAATCGTATCAAAAATGCTTTACACACTATGATGTCCAGAGCGACGCCGGAAGTGCGTCACTTTTGATTTTCCCTCACCGACATCGCACCTGCGATGTCATAGTGTTCAAAGTGCCCCTAACACTCAAAGCTGTAGTGGATGGTGAGATATGAAGCCTGAAAGCCAAAAGTTCAAAACATTGTTACCCTTTTACTCATCAGTGTAAGTGGACTAAGACAAGTTAAATCCTTGGACAATCCTTTGCCAATTATGATATTCCCGCATGTAAAATATAAACAGTCTGTACTTTTATCCAGTCATGTGAGCCCTACAGCCAATGTCACACTAGCCTCGGGAGATCCGATGCCAACATTGCTACATTGCTGAAGTGGCGCCAGCTTCAGATTTGAGCAAAGGTTATTCTTATTTTATATGGGTGAATCGAGTAGTTCACCAGGGGTTGTCAAAGGGGTTGGATAACTGCTTTAACATTGCAAAATACATCAACTAATCTCAAGTTAGGTGCAGAATACACTTTCCTGAGCCATGAAACCCCAGTTCTGTAATATCTGCTTTCTTTAACTCAGTCATGACTGCATCTGTAAATAGTATAAAGAGCCAAGAAGCCATATCTCCATAAGTGGTCTAGTGGCCATTCTCTGTTACTGTGGCTTAGTTTTTATTGGGGTGCTCAGAGCAATTCCTATGGATGGAACTATTCTTTTTGTCACTTAGTTTCTGGAAATTGTTGGACATGGAAATTGTAATAACAATATACTAGATATAATCCGGCTTTCCCAAGAACGTATCTGAATAATCTAAACAAAACTGACAAAAACTGCTGACAATTTACGGGTGACCATGCACAGATTTCTGTTCATTGGTGACTTTAATACTACAGGTATAAAGACAGCAACTTTTCCATCCCTCAAAGAGATGCAAAACAATAGCTGAAAATGTAGAAATCAATTACGAAAATCCAAAAGGTATTTGCTGTCTCAGCACACACTATACATAGGGATCACAGAATTTGGACAGCTCTTGATAGATTACTTGATAATTTGTTGTTCCTAACACAATCCCTCTTCAACTATGTCAGAAGACTGAAAGACCGCCAGATTCTTAAGTTTATAAGCCCTGCTAAGAAAAGGCACAAATCTAGATAGGTAAAAAGACTAAATCGGAAAAAGGCCGCTAATTGACAAAAATAAATAAAAAACAAAACTCGACATTCTATAGCTATAAACATTCTAAATCACAACTGTCCTTTAAGGGATTGTAAAGCTCCTGAAAGGGCTTGTAAGCTCCTCTTTTCACAGCATATAAGATATCCTCTGGACCTGTGCCCTCCGCAGCTATATGAATGTCTCCAAACCACGTCCCCTTGGTAACCTATCGCCATGCATCGTGAGTGCCCTCTTCTCAACACTACTGAACAAGGAATCTTTTGGCAATACCAGTTTCCCATGCTTCTCTATCAATTGAAATGACCTGGCTTTTTGACAGACACTGTTTAATTATGAATGGGCCTGAGACTTATTTAAGACCTGACAATCCCATTACCTTCCACTTGCACCAAAAAGGAATGTAAAAAAAAACAAATAAAAAAAAACATAAAAAACCCTCACTTTTTTATTTTTATGCATTTATTTTCAGGCGCTAGATTTTTTTTGTTGGATTGGAAAATATTAACTTCTGCTTTTTCCTTATTTCCATAGGCCGACGGAAAACACCATCACGTTCACGGGTCCTGGTTTGCTGAGAAAAGTTGTAGTGTACGTTGTGATCATGCAAATTGCACTGGTGAGACCCTTGTGACAGGAGGAGAAAAGATAATCCAAGTCCGAGAATGGAAAACTCTAAGCACAAAGTTCAGCTGCCAGAGTGTTTTGACTTTGGCATGTAAAATTAATGTAAAAAAAATAAGAAAAGCTGGAAATAACTAATAAACTTATTTGTCTTTAGAAAAGAACACATATAGGGGTTGATCAATTAAAATATATAGTTAAATTACCTAAAATATGCAATTTATTACTATACTTTACATTTGAAAGATGCCCTCATTTTAAATTCAGTTTCAGTTCCTAAAGTTCTGGTAGGTTCTGTTCTGGTTTTGCCCAACAGAGGATATAGTTTCTGTGTCAGGACATTTTCAGAGTGGTGTGTGGAGTCAGTGGGCTGACTGGGTAACTTCAAAAGCTAAGCCAGCCCCTCTTCTGTCTATACACCGACTGACAAAGAAGGGGGCTGGCTTATCTACTGGAACGAGTAGTCTGCCAACTACTCCGCGCACAGGGATGATAAGCCAACCCAGGAATCCCTATTGTGCTAAGATCAAACCAGAAGAAGAACTATTGGACCTGGAGCTATCAACTGAGGATGGTGGCACCTTTAAGACATAATGTTTATTAGTAATTTATATAACATACTTATTAAAGCTCATTTTACTAAAATTATTTTATTTTAGCTCGACAACCACTTTAAGGTGATGTTCCTACAAGGAGATTTTAGTGAATTTTTTACAATGCATATTTTCACTGCGTCAAAAATTCAGCGTCTTACAGTTCTAGCAAAGTAACGGAGAGTAGTAGAATTGGGTTTTTCAAACCGCGCCAATGACCAATATGAACGTATGTAAGATTAATGCTACTTTTATTTCATGTTATAACATGAAATAAAAGTAGCATTAATCTTACATATGTTCATATTGGTCATTGGCGCGGTTTGAAAAACCCAATTCTACTACTCTCCGTTATCAGCCATCCTGGGTGCTGCTGCCGTGACCTGGAGCATCATGCGTATATAGTAGTTGTGACTCTCACAACTCGATTCGGTGAGTGCAATTGCTCTTTTTCACCCCGTATATCACTCGGGTAAAAACCTATTGCGCTTTTTTTTCCACAGTTCTTACTTTCTCCAGTTCTAGCAAAGTGGATGGATTTATAGAAATCTCCTGCCTACTGTGCTTCTTTTTTACTCAGCATAAACTGATCTGCAGTCTGTTTCAAATCCTTTTGTTTGTGTTTCATATAGATTTAGCAGTTAGCACCTGTTCACACAAGCAATATTTGGAGATACAGGGGGTTTTTTTTGTTTTTTTTTGCAGTATACAAGGGGCTGCTGATAAGTCTTTGGCTTTACCCAGAAATAAACAAGATAGGATGGTGAAACTTTACATTTATTCCACGCACTTTCCACTGATGTCAACACACTTCTTACATTGGTATTCCAAGTTCTGTAAGCCTAGTAAAAAGAAGAATTTTGGTTATGCATCAAACTAGGTATCCGCAGCAGCCATGGCATCAGAAATGGTGTGAAATTTTGAACTTTGAGGTGTTTCTTCAGGTTTAGAAATAGATGATAGTTGGAGGGAGCTAGATCTGATGAATAAGATGGGTGGTCAACCAGCTGGAAGCCCAGCTCTGCCAGTTTTGCCATGGTTGCTTGTGTTTTGTGAGCGGAGGCATTGTCTTGCATGAACAAGATTCCTTTGGATAGCTTGCCGCGCCTTTTTGCCTTCAGAGTTGCCTTCAATTGGTCCAAAAGATAAATGTAATTCCTCACATTGATGGTGGAACCCTTTTGAAGGTAGTCCACTAGCAGCTCACCCTCCTTATCCCAGAACACAGACGCCATCACCTTAGTGGCTGATTTTTGCACCCTGAACGTCTTTGGATGAAGAGAACGACTCTACTTCCACTCTTTTGACTTCTACTTGTTTTCAAGGCCATACAAATAATTCCAGGTCACATGCATAGTGACCAGTCGATCCAGGGAATTCTTATGAATATGGAAACACTGACAAATGGACCGTGAAGTTTTCACTCGCATGCTTCTCTGATATGTTGTCAAACATTTTGGGACCCCCTTTGCAGATAGCTTCCTCATGTCCAAATATTCATGGATAATGACACAAACATGTTCACGGGACATCCCCAAGATGTCTGCTATTGCTTTAGCTGAAATTCGTCGATTCTCCAGAACAAGGTTGTGCACAGCATCGATGATCTCCAGAACAACAACCACTCTCGGTCATCCAGGACATTCCTCATCATTGGTGCTGAAGTGGCCCATTTTAAATTTGGCAACAAAGTTCTTATCTGTGGAATTGGGGCATTGATCCCCCAATGTCTGTGACATATCACTATGAATATCCATTGCGGACGTTCCTTGAAGAAACAAGAATTTTATCACTCCTCTGCTCTCAGTTGCTGTGAATATTGCATTAGACTCTGCCATTTTGTTTTCCCGCGGGAGTAGAACACTGTTGCCATAAGCAACAAACACAAAATTTTGAAAACATACACTACAGTTCAAAAGTTTGAGGTCACCCAGACAATTTTGCTTTTTCCATGAAAAATGTTTTATTTATAAAATGAGTTGCATAATAAATATAAAATATAGTCCAGACATTGACGAGGTTAGAAATAATGATTTTTACTTGAAACAATAATTTTCTCCTTCAAACTTTGCTTTCGTCACAGAATGCTCCTTTGCAGCAATTACAGCTTTACAGACCTTTGGCATTCTAGCTGTTAATTTGCTGAGGTAATCTGGAGATATTTCACCCCATGCTTCCCCTTCCCACAAGTTGGATTGGCTTGATGTGCACTTTTGTGTACCATACGGTCAAGCTCCTCCCACAACACCTTAATAGGATTGAAATCTGATGACTGGGCTGGCCAGGCCATTACAAATAGAATACCAGCTGCCTGCTTCTTCCCTAAATAGTTCCTGCATAATTTGGAGGTGTGCTTTTGGGCATTGTACTATTGTAGGATGAAATTGGCCCCAATCAAGTGCTGTCCACAGGGTATGGCATGGCATTGTAAAACAGAGTGATAGCCTTCCTTATTCAATATCCATTTTACCTTGTGCAAATCTCCCACTTTACCAGCCCCAAAGAAACCCCAGACCATCACATTACCTCCATCATGCTTGACAGATGGCGTCAATCACTCTTCCAGCATCTTTTCAGTTGTTCTGCATCTCACAAATGTTCTTCTGTGTGATCCAAACACGTCAAACTTCGATTTGTCCGTCCATAACACATTTTTACCATCTTCCTCTGTCCAATGTTTGTGTTCTTTTGCCCATATTAATCTTTTCCTTTCATTAGCCAGTCTTAGATATGGCTTTTTCTTTGAAACTCAGCCCTGAAGGCCAGCATCCTGGAGTCGCCTCTTCACTGTAAACATTGACACTAGTGTGTTACGGGTACTTTGTATTGAAGCTGCAAGTTGAGGATCTGTGAGGCATCGATTTCTCAAACTAGAGACTCTAATGTACTTGTCTTGTTGCTCAGTTGTGCAGCCGGCCCTCCCACTTTTCTTTCTACTCTGGTTAGAGCCTGTTTGTGCCTCTGTGAGGTAAAACATTTCTCTGCCTGTTTTGAAAAAATATTTTACCTCATAGAAAGAATAATTGCGATCCCATCCTGTAATGTCTGTATACTTTATTACTTCCTCACCAGCCCAGGAGCTGTGGTATGACCAGACCATGTCCCTGTATGGTAAGACATGGCCATTACACAGTATATAGCAGGGACACATATATAAGATTATTTCAGCACAGGGACATTTTTTTTAAACACTTCAAATTGTATAAATTATTATTATAAGATCTATTGACTAAAATCAAGTTTAAAACGAATGTTGTTCGTTAAAAAAACCCTTTTTAAGGCTTTCAGTCATATAAGTAATAACTTTTATGTTGTAATACAAAATGTAATAAAAAAATGTAATAGATGAATATAAATGTAATAAATAAATATAAATAAATAAATATAAAAATGTAATAAATGAAAATAAATGTAATAAAAAAATGTGTGAAAATCAAAAAGTGCAAATTGGTCAGAGAAATAGGATAATTGCCAGACAAAATATTAGTCCAGCGTTTGTCACCTACATTATCCTCTTGTATTTTATAAAAAAAATATGCTTAAAATAAAAAATAAAAAAAAATAAAAATTGGCAGAATCAAAAATGGGTCAGATTGCAACATTGGAAAAATCCAGCTATGCTTTCTTCCTCTCTCTGTCTTCTCTAATAAACAACTTTCTATCCCAATTTCCAGTTGTCACCATAACACCTGTCCTTTTTATCCAATTGCCACATTTTTTTCCATTTGGAAAAGCCAAATATTTCATCCCACAAATATATAAATATAGTAGAAGAAATCTTAATTATTTTGCTGTAAAGCACAATATTGCGCCGTCATACCATTGCATTTGATCATTTTGTTGTAACAATTGCACTAAAGTGATGACTTAGCAGGCTGTATCACGGCAATTCTCACCTAATCATTTTTGTACATTTTGGAAAATTAATTGAATTTTTTTCTTGAAAATACCTTTATTCATTACTAATGCTAGAATTTTAGAATGTGTGAGAACTTCTCATACACAAAGTGCTAGAAAAGCAGGTGTGAAGCCAAATGTGACAACTTCTCTTTTAAAGCTCCCAAAAAAGCCCAGCACTTAAGGTACGGCTCAAATAAAAAGGTGCGAGGACGCTGCATTGTGGAAGAATAGAATCATCATAAGTAACTCACACTAGTCACTTTATTGTTAATTAGATCACGTACGGTTGTACAACACCAGATTATAATATGGGAGACGTCCACTATCATCCCCCGTGATGCCATGCACGGACAGATACAAACATACATACACAATTTTGAAGAAAAAGAGGGTGCTTTATTTTATTCAAACACTTATCCCCAAACAGTTTTGCACAAGCTCTGGTGTGAATTATTATTATTATTATTATTATTTATTTATAGAGCACCATTGATTCCATGGTGCTGTACATGAGAAGGTGTTACATACAGAATACATATACAAGTTACAGTAGACAGACTAGTACAGAGGGAAGAGGGCCCTGCCCTTGCGGGCTTACATTCTATAGAATTTTGGGGAGGGGACAGTAGGTGGGGTGTAGGTCGGGCGGCAGCTCTGCACGGTGGTGGGGCGGCAGCTCAGCACGGTGGTGGGGCGGCAGCTCCGCACGGTAGTGGTGGTGAATAAGGAATAATAGGCTATGTTCACACACTGCATCTTTTATTGCGTTTTTGGTGTGTTTTGTTTTGGTTTTTTTTTCAAGATTTAAAAATCATATAATTTATTAATCTTACACCAACTGGGGGGAAAAGTGTGACATTATAGATGTGCGCTGGCAAATCCTGACAGTATCAACAGTGGTGACAGTATCCGTTGGTGGCAGAGATGGGGGAAGTATAAGAGGCAGTGTGTTCACTCCCTGCTTTTAGCATCTTTGATGGCCACAGATTCTCTGACAGAACTCTTAGCAACTTTTTGAACAAAATACATCCCAAAATGAATGTCTAGAAAGGATACCCCAGCCACCCAGAACCAATTCCTTCACAAAAATGATTTCGGATTCATGGCACCTCGGCTTCCAGGTCAAGGAGAGTAAATTCAAAAACAAAATCTAAAGAACCACAATCACACCACTATTTGTCTGTTAGATCAATTTCTTTACTCGAAAGAAATTGAAAAATGGATGGTAATCGACCTTGACCCTCAGGATGAAATACTGGATTTGATTGCATATTAATCCAGCCCCAGTGTACTACTTCAAGACTTGCTTCCATAACAATCAAAACTTTTTGAGGTCACAATGATGCACTAAGGCTATGTGCGCACGTTGCGTTCAGTTACTTGCAGAAATGAACGCATCCTCTGGCAGAATTTGTCATTGTCAAATTTGGTTTTGACCACAAACGCAGGAAAGACGCATGGGTTTTTATAGCGATTTTGCCGCGTTTTGACCGCGTTTTACATGGTTTTTTAGTGCTTAAATTAACCTCATAACGACGGCCGTACGACTTAAAGTGGCGGCAAAACAGGGTACTTATTCTGTTCCGCCGCTTTAAAGCGGCGGCCCGAAAAAACCCTGTAGCGCCCCCCAGTGACCGAAAATCTCGGGGGTTTCAGCTACCAGGGGTAGCTGAGACCCCCAAGATTATGAATCGGGGTGTTTTTTTTTGGACCCCGATAATGTGATCGCCGGTATACACCGTATACCAACGGTCACATAAAAAAAAAAGAAATGGCCGGTAAAACTGATTTCTTTTTCATTTGACATGATCAAACATGTCAGATGAGAAAGAAATCTAAACCCCTAGTGCCGCCAAAGCCCCCGGTACCGGAGAGTCCCCCTCCCCACCCCCACCCCCCCCTCCGGAGCAGTCAAAATGGCGCCGAAGCGCACAGAAAACTGCTGCCGCCGCCGGCTCTGCATTCATTTCCCTCCGATCTGAAATGATCAAACATTTCAGATCGGAGGGAAATGTCCTCCCCCTGACCCCTCCTCCAGTCCACCGGAGCCCTCTGGTCACCGGAGCTCCCTCCGGTTCTCCAGAGCCACCCCCCCTCCCCCCTCCGGAGCGTGGAAGATGGCGGCGCGCGGCGCACAGCGCGCGGCCGCATTCATTCTGCTCTTTCTGCCGCATGTGACACGTCACATGCGACAGAAAGTTGTCCCCAGGTCCCGCTAGGTCTCCCGCCGTCCCCCCGCGTCCGCCCCCGGTCTTACGTTACCTGGCTGGTGATCCGTCCCGCGATCACGCCGCCTCCTTCTTGAATGCTGGCGGCGCATGCGCAGACAGCGGCTGTCAGCTGGATCCCTGCAAGCAGGGACGCTGACGTCGCTGCTGCACAGGCTGCTCCACTGTGGACCGGGGGAGAGTGAGTGCAGTCATCTGCAGCCACACTCCTCACATGGAGAGACTGCTGTTCCAGAAAATGGGGGGTACGTTCTGTGAGCGTGCCCCTTATATTCTGGAATGAGGTTACTGCAGGTCACTCTGCCCTAAGTTGGACCGGGGCAGTGTGAGTGCAGTATTCTCAGATTACAGCACCCACACTGCTCATGGAGAGCTTGCTCTTCCAGAAAATGGGGGATACGTTCCCTGAACGTGCCCCCCATATTCTAGAAGATCCAGAGTCGGCGTGGGACCTCCAAAATGGATTACAGCGACCGGAATTTGTTTATTTTCAATAAATTGGGGAAAGAGGAATGTTTCGGGGAGTGTTTTTTCAAATATTTTTTTTTTTTGTCTTTATTTTTTTCTATTACTGACTGGGTTAGTAATGTCGGGTATCTGTTCAGATGCCGTGACATCACTAACCCCAGGGCTTGATGCCAGGTGACATTACAGCTGGTATCAACCCCATATATTACCCCGTCTGCCACCGCACCAGGGCGCGAGATGAGCTGGGGCAAAGCGCCAGGTTTGGCGCATCTAATGGCTGCACCACTTCTGGGGTGGCTGCGGCCTGCTATTTTTAGGCTGGGAAGAGTCCAATAACCATGGCTCTTCCCACCCTGAGAATACCAGACTCCAGCTGTCCGCTTCACCTTGGCTGGTGATCTAATTTGGGGGGGACCCCACGTTTTTTTTTTGAAAAAAATGCCTGGGGAGCCCTCCAAATTGATCACCAGACAAGGTGAAGCTGTCAGCTGTGGTTTGCAGGCTACAGCTGTCTGCTTTACCCTAGCTGGCTATCAAAAATAGGGGGGACCCCACGTCGTTTATTTTAATTATTAATTTTTTGGGGGGCTAAATACAAGGCTAGGCACCCTTTAGTGCCACATGAAAGGAACTAAAGGGCGCCAGCTTAGAATATGCAGGGGGTGGGACGTTATATATGTTTGACATCTATCCATTCATCCATTGTAGCATTTTAGGCTGTGCGCCCACAATTGGGATTTGCAGCGTTTTGGGCGCAGAGTGTTTTCCCTGCGTCCATAGCGCTGCGTTGTGCAGTAGAAGCACAGTGGAAGGATTTTGAGAAATCCCATGCCCAATGTGCTTCTTTTCTCCGCAGCATACACTGACCTGTGGTGCAGCTTCCCGAGCCTCAGCATGTCAATTTATGCTGCGGAGACAAGAGTGTTCTCTGCAGGTAGCATAGAGCTCCACAGCGGCCTGAACCCAAATCGTGGGCATGGGCAGCTGCGTTCTCCCGTGGACAACACTCACATCTCTGCAGGAGGCTGACACTGTGTATTAGACGCCGTGTCGCTGGATCATGGCCACATAGCCTAAAAGTGAGACATTTGTTGCTACAGCAACATTTTTGTGAAGTACCTGTGGATTCAAAATGCTTACTATACTCCTGAATAAAATCCAGTTTCCAAAATGGGGTCACTTGTGGGGGGTTTCTGCTGTATAGGTACCCAAGGGGCCCTGCAAATGTGACATGGTGCCCGCAATTTATTTCAACTTTTCCAGAATTCAAATGGTGCTCCTTCCATTCCAAGCCCTCCCATTTATCCAAACAGAGGTTTTTGGCCACATGTGGGGTATCCCTGTGCTCATAAGACATTGGATAACAACCTGTTGGGTCCACGGTTTGTTGTTGTCTCTTGAAAAAGTAAGACATTTGATGTTGAAACAACATTTTTGTGAAAAAAATGAAAATTTTCAATATGGCAACCTAAGCTTATCAAATTCTGTGAAGTACTCGTGGATTCAAACTGCTCACTATACACCTAGATAAAAGTCTTGAGGTGTCTTGTTTCCAGAATGGAGTCACTTGTGGGGGACCGCCACTGTTTAGGCACCTCAGGGGCTCTCCAAATGCAAACTGGCGTCCGCTATTGATTCCAGCCAATTTTGCAGTCAAATGGCACTCCTTCCCTTCCGAGCCCTGCCATGCGCCCAAACAGTTGATTTCCACCACATATAAGGTATCGCCAAACTCAGGAGAAATTGCACAATAAATGTTATGCTGAATTTTTTCCTTTTACTCTTGTAAAAAAAAAAAGCTACCTGGTTGAAATAACAATTTTGTGGTAAAATTTTATTTTGTTTTTTTCATGGCTCAACGTTATAAAATTCTGTGAAGCACCTGGGGGTTCAGGGTACTCACCAAACATCTAGATAAATTCCTTGAGGGGCCTAGTTTCCAAAATGGGGTCACTTGTGTGGGGTTTCTGCTGTTTAGATACCTTATGGGTCCTCCAAATGTGACATGGTGCCCGCAATCTTTTTCAGCCAAATTTCCTTTCAAAAATTCAAATATTGCTCCTTTCGTTCCATGCCCTCCCATTTGTCCAAACAAAGGTTTCAGACCACATGCGAGGTATCACCCCGCTCATAAAAAAGTGGTTAACAAACCTTGAGGTCAAATTTTTGGAATTACCTCTTGAAAAATGAGAAAATTGATGCTAAAGCAACATTTTTGAGAAAATTATTAAAATTTTCAATATGACAACGTAACGTTAACAAAATCTGTGAAGTACCTGTGGATCTAAAATGCTCACTATACCCCTAGATAGAAGCCTTGAGGGGTCTAGTTTCCAAAATGGTGTCACTTGTGAGGGGTTTCTTCTGTTTAGGTACCTTAGCGGACCTGTAAATGCAACATGGTGCCCGCAATCTATTTCAGCCAAATTTGCTTTCCAAAATTCAAATATTGCTCCTTCTGTTCCGAGCCCTCCCATTTGTCCAAACAGAGGTTTCTGACCACATGTGGGGTATCGGCGCGCTCATAAGAAAGTGGGGAACAAGTTTTGGGGTCCATTTTGTTGTTTTATTTCTTCTAAAAGTGAATAAATTTGGGTTAGAGCAACATTTTTAGGTAAAATTTAATTTTTGCTTTTTTTCATTCCACATTGCTTTTGTTCATGTGAAGCACCTGAAGGGTTAATAAACTTCTTGAATGTGGTTTTGAGTACTTTGGGGGGTGCAGTTTTTAGAATGGTGTCACTTTTGGGTATTTTCTGTCATCTAGGCCTATTGAAGTCACTTCAAATGTGATGTGGTCCCTAAAAAAATGGTTTTGTAAATTTTGATGTAAAAATGAGAAATCGCTGATAAACTTTGAACTCCTCTAACTTCCTAACAAAAATTGTGCTGATGTAAAGTAGACATGTGGGAAATGTTATTTATTAACTATTTTGTGTCACAGAAATCTCTGGTTTAACGGTATAAAAATTCAAAAGTTGAAAATTGCTAAATTTTCAAAATTTTTGCCAATATTCAATTTTTTTCATAAATAAACGCAAAAAATATTGTCCTAAATTTGGTACTAACATGAAGTCCAATATGTGATGAAAAAACAATCTCAGAATCACCGGGATCCGTTGAAGCGTTCCAGAGTTATAACCTCATGAAGTGACACTGGTCAGAATTGCAAAATTTGGTCTGGTCATTAAGGTGAAAATTAGCTCCGTCACTAAGGGGTTAAGATGCGTTTTCAATACAAATACACAAATAAATAAAGTTTGAACATTCAAACAGTCGGAAAAAAAATGAAATTTTTTTTTTTAAAAATTACCATTAAATCATACACTATAATGATAATTTACCGAAAATGATTATTGAGATTTAATAATTATGTTCCAAGTAAAGTACTAGTATTGTTTTACTCATTTTTTTAAGTATGAATGGATGTGAGGGCAAATGGAAACCTCTTGACCTCACTATAATGCCAAAAACGCATGCTTTGATTTTAAACGCATGCTTTGATTTTGTCAAAAAAGCATGCATTTAGCATCTAAAAAGCATGTAAAATGCTAGAAATTTCTTTAAGGATGCGTTTTGATAATTCTCATTGACTTCAATGTTAGCAAAATGCAGCCAAAATGGTAAAAACAATTGACATGTTGCTTCTTCAAACGCAGAGATTTTGACAACTTTTTGTCACAAAAAACGCAGCGTTTTTTTATGCATAGTGCGCACAAAATATGCCTATTTCCCATAGACTTTGCTTGGAAATCAAATGCATGCATTTTTGCATTAAAACGCTGCAGTTCAAAAAGCTGCGGAAAGGCATGAAAAAAACGCAACGTGCGCACATAGCCTAAATGAATGCATTTCCTTCTCCCAGCAAAGTCTATTAGATTTCTATTTTGCTGTCCGCACTGTGCATCTTTTTTTGGTTGCATCTTGGCTGCGTTTTTGAAGATGCAGCATGTCAATTCTTTCTGCGTTTTTCCAGTGTTTTTGAGCCCTTCCAGTCAATAACTTTGACTTAAAGAACTCATTGGGCAAAATGCAGTAAAAGACGCTGCAATAACGCATGCGTTTTTTTTATGCGTTTTTGCTGCATGTTCTGGGGCCAAAAACGCTGCATCTAGAGTTGCACTGTGTGAACATAGCCTTAGGCTATGTGGGCACGTTCATGCTGTAAATTCTGCAGCGATTTAGCAGTGCATGTGCACTTCAAATCGCTGCAGAAACCCTTCGTGATGGATGCAGTGTGTCTGCAGAATAGATGCCGATTTCATGCGCTCTGGATGCTGCCTCTCCCATAGACAAAGTGGGAGCAGCATCCAAAGCGCATGAAAGAAGTGACGTTGCTTTTTTGAGAGCAGCGATTTGGATCAAAATTTCAGCATGCAAACCTCTGCGCTCTCAAATGCAACGTGCAGATGGATTATGCACAATCTTCACAGATTGTGCTGGGGACGCAGGACGCATGCGTTTATGCTGCAGTGCAATACGCAGCATAAAGGTATGAAAAACGCACACGTGCGAACATAGCTTTAAGGCCCCATTACATGCTACGATTTATCTGACGATATATCATCGGGGTTACGGTTTTCGTGACGCACTTCCGTTGTAGTTCACGACGTCGTTGCGTGTGACACTTACGAGCAACTCAGAACGATCGCAAAAATAGCGAAAATCGTTGATCGTTGACACGTCGTTCATTTTCAAAATAATGTTCGTCGTTTCGAACGCAGCAGACATATTGCTACGTTTGACACTCTGCCAACGACGAACAACATTGTTAGTGAGTCCGTCGTCAGCGACGCGGGCATGTCGTTACGAGCAATGTTCCACGTCTCCTCCGCTCTGATTGGTGGTCCCAACTGCTTTCTGATTTGGCAGCCATGGTTGATAAGGCGGACACAAATCGTAGGAGATTCTGACAGTATGGAAGTTGGGGCGTGTAGAGGGCGAGGCAATCACACGCCAGGATGTATGCTATGGACAATTATACGCCTCTGTCGTTGCCGGAATCGTTGGGAGGAATGCTGTGTCACGGTGTCCACCTTAATAAAGTGGTGAAAGACGATGTTTTTTTTTGTCATTTAATTCAAATAAAGGATTTTTTGGTGTATGTCTTTATTTTCTTTATATTACAGGTTAATCATGGAAGGTATCTCAGGGAGACACCTACCATGATTAACCTAGGACTTAGTGGAAGCTATGGGCTGCTGCCATTAACTCCTTATTACCTCGTTTGCCACCGCACCAGGGAAAATCGGGATGAGCCGGGTACAGTCCCGGGACTGTCGCATCTAATGGATGCGGCAATTTTGGGCGGCTGCTGGCTGATATTGTTTGGGTGGGGGGCTCCCCATAACGTGGGGCTACCCATCCTGACAATACCGGCCTCCTGCCGTATGGATTTACCCTGGCTGGTATGAAAATTGGGGGGAACTGCACGCCGTTTTTTTTAAATTATTTATTTGTTTAACTTACTGCACGATATAGACCCGCCCACCAGCAGCCATGATTGGTTGCAGTGAGGCAGCTGTCAATGTGGGGGCGTGTCTGACTGCAACCAATCATAGGCGCCGCTGGGCGGGGAAAGCAGTGAATACTAGATGAAATAATGAGCGGCCGGCTTTTTCAAAAGAGGAAAAGCCACCAGAGCTTTGTGACAGCCGTGCAGCATCGCGCTGGTGATCGGGGATCGGTGAGTGTGAGAGAGGGGGGAGAGGGATAGATTGACAGAGACAGAGACCGACAGAGAGAGAGAACGACTGACAGAGAGAGAGATTGACCGACATCGACAGATCTCACTCACTTCCAGTGTTTTCTGCAACATGCAATAAATGTATTTTGAAAAACGCATGTCCCGAGGATGGTGTATGTGCCGTCCGTGTGACATCTGTTTTTTTCACGCACCCATACACTTTCATTGGAGGGACTCGCACGTGAAACTCTACAAAACGCAGCATGCTGCGATTTTTTTCTCAGTCCGATTTGGACTGAGAAAAAAATAGCACATGGGAGCTGCCTCATTGATTAACATTGGTCCGAGTGCAATGCGAGATTTTCTCGCATTGCACTCGTGCAAGTTAATTGCAAGTGTGACTTTAGCCTAATAGAAACTCAGGCACCACGACTGCTGGTTTTGTCTTACAAATACTGAGGTAAAAAACTCATCAAATACTCAGCATGTGTACATGACTCTAGATTGTGTAAGAGTCTTTGACCTGGAACTATATTCCTAGGTCCTAATTTTCCTAACATTAAAAGCAGAATGTGTATTATCCCTTATTAGATTATGGCCAGCTGGTTCTGCTTCCTTATCATCACATATTCTAAAGGCCGCTTTACACACAACGACATCGCTAACGCGATGTCGTTGGGGTCACGGAATTTGTGACTCACATCCGGCCTCGTTGACGACGTCGTTTCGTGTGAAATGTACGAGCGACCGCTAACGACCAAAAATACTCACCTTATCGTTGCTCGTTGACACGCTCCTCCATTCCCAAATATCGTTGCTATTGCAGGACGCAGGTTGTTCGTCGTTCCTGCGGAAGCACACATCGCTACGTGTGACACCGCAGGAACGAGGAACCTCACCTTACCTGCGACCACCCGCAATGAGGAAGGAAGGAGGTGGTGTTCATCCCGCTCATCTCTGCCCCTCCGCTTCGATTGGGCGCCCGCTTAGTGATGTCGCTGTGACGCCGAATGAACCACCCCCTTAGAAAGAAGGCGGTTCGCCAGTCACAGCGACGTCACTAGGCAGGTAAGTATTGTGACGGGTCTGAGCGATGTTGTGCGCCACGGGCAGCGATTCCCCGTGACGCACAACCGATGGGGGCAGGTACACTCGCTAGCGATCTCACTAGTGAGATCGCAGCGTGGAAAGCAGCCTTTAGGGTATGTGCCCACGATCAGGACTGCATTCTAGACGCAGTGGGTCCTGACCTGCGGGGCCGTGAGTCTTCGCAGGAGAACGCAGGAGACCGCAGCTGACTGTGCCCACGATCAGGGTTTGGGGTGCTGCGGTCTCTCGCTTGTGTTCTCCTTATAGAGGACGCATGTGGTTCTACAGCAAACAATTGACATGCTGCAGTCTGGAAACACGCACTGCAGGTCAGTGTTTGTGCATAAAAAACAAGCACAGTGGGCACGGGATTTTTAGAAATCCCGTCCACTATGCTTGTACTGTACAATGCAACGTTTTGGACACAGCTGAAACATGCTGCGTCCAAAACGCTGCAAACACTAATCGTGGGCACACACCCTAAGGCTGGGGTCACACTGTAGAAGGTGGGCCTGCCCTGTATCGGTTATGTCACATACTCTGTGTGCTGATTGCATGTAGTGCTGCTAGCTGGGTGAAGCTTCCAGATACAGTAGAGTGAGACTGTTACCAAAGGCGCCACCTAGTGACGGATAATTCACGGATGACATATGTGTGCTGTCCGTTTTTTAACATGGAAAGATTGATTTTAATTGGATGAGTTTGATCTGTGACTGATCAAAAATGGACATCTCCCTTTTTTTGCGGACACTTGGCCTGCGACATGTGAACAGCCCCATTAACTGTAACGAGTACGTGTTTTAGCCATCAGAAATAGACATCTGAATGGGGTCTAAGTAACATATGTAATAATACATATCATAATTCTCAGCCCTTGGGTCCCGAACACATTAACAGATAGCGATCACAAACTCATATTTTGCATAAATAGCAATTTCCTAAATATATCTTTTGGAATAGTTCCCCTTAGGATATTTTTACAGAATGATCTTGCTCACACATATTAAACAGATAGCACATAAGAATGAAATAAAATAAACAAATCTTATTATTTCCAAAGGTTAAACCAAAAAAATAAGTCCATTTCTTCTGACAGCCCCCCACCCCCAGAAGAGAACCTGTTTGTATTCCTAATGTGTCCGCTCATCCAATATCATTTTACATTTAAATCCAATTAGTGTGCTGTGATGGTCCGACATTCCCCGGCACAATGCAGGGTGATCAATGGCAGGCGTTTTGCTTTGTGCAGCACAGATCACAGGCAAAATAGGTGTGATTCATTGCGATTGTTATTCTATTTGCTGTCCACTGAACCGCACACATTAAAACGAGAGGCGGCACACTGATACTATTGGATTATTGAACCATCCTAATTTCTTTTCAGCTCTATGCAGCCCACACACACTCAGCACAATAAAGCGACTCCGGCACAGGCCGCTGTATAACTTTGGGAATCCTATAAGGCACAAACCAATGTGATAAAATCTGGAGCATTTCTATTTCTTTACACTGAAACCAATCTTTTACATTTGCTCATCCATTATTGTGGGGAAACCTCTATGTATGAGATTGACACTATATTACAGTGGCATCAGGCAGCCGCCACTATTAAGTGCACTACTGCCCCCTTGTGGAGAAGCGGTTTCCATACAAGAGAATCCCAAAGTATATAAACACTGATACATGAGCCATAGTGCACTTGTATTATATAGCTTTGCTTCTGAAGGAAAGTAAGGGTCACACATTGTGGATTTGCTGTGGATACTTTACACAGCGAATCCGCAAGTATCTGCAGACGTTTAGAGCTGCACATCTTAAAGAAATTGTATAGATTTGTTTCAGATTTCCCTGCAGACTTTGCTCTTATTCTCTGGTGCCAGCAGACCCCAGCCTTGTCGCCCAGCGTTATGTCCTAAGTAATGGCTACCGCATCCGATTGGCAGCAGACCCCAGCCTTGTCGCCCAGCGTTATGTCCTAAGTAATGGCTACCGCCTCCGATTGGCAGCAGACCCCAGCCTTGTTGGCCAGCGTTATGTCCTAAGTAATGGCTACTGCCTCCGATTGGCAGCAGACCCCAGCCTTGTTGGCCAGTGTTATGTCTTAAGTAATGGCTACCGCCTCCAATTGGCAGCAGACCCCAGCCTTGTTGACCAGCGTTATGTCTTAAGTAATGGCTACCGCCTCCAATTGGCAGCAGACCCCAATATCGTCGGCCAGCGTTATGTCCTAAGTAATGGCTACCGCCTCCAATTGGCAGCAACCTTAGAACAGAAGCCCCGGATGAGCAGAGATCGGCAAAGAAGCCCTGCTGGGACTAAAGAAATAACCAACCGAGGGGAGATTTTTTCTCTTTTCCTTCACTTCTAGACTTTGCTGTGGGCCCATTGTGAACCTATAGCAAACTCCACTGTATTGTGTGTTTATTCCGGCTTTAGGATGGACAAAAATTTCAGCCTCTAGATGTGCTGAAGCTGGTAGAGACATGCTAGATGATAGAGACAAACCCTAAAAGACTTAAATTCAGTGAAAGGTGGTCCTAAAAAGTGTTGAATCAAGGGGCCTAAATACAAATGTATGTCACAAGTTTCAGATTTATATTTTTTAAATACTTATAAAACTACGAATCATTTCCTCTAGGTTATGTGTGCACAAGTTGAGTATTATTTGGTGCAGAATTTTCTGCATCAAATCTGCACCTTCTGGCAGAAAAACGCACCAAAAAATGCATGCGTATTATGCCATGCATTTTTCTTTATGAAGTCATAGGGTGGAAGGGCTAAAAAAAATGCAGGAAAAAATGCACCAATGTGACGCCCTGCCTATCAGGTCGTCACAGGGTATTGTGCAATCTGCCCTTCTGTGCAATATCCACCTCCTCCTTAGTTACGGGTCCCTAACCAAATGGTGTTGCCAAAGACCAGCTAATCAAAATCCTAGGTACACTCTGCACCACACCCACCAGACACACCAGTGGACGGCCTGAGTGGAATAGGATCGCCCACTTGGGGGGTTGGTTTAGGGGGGTCAGGAGTGTCAGGAGCAGGCTTTGTAGTGTTGGAAGTGAAAGTGAGAGGAGGTCAGGAGCTGGGCTCCTTGGAAGTACTAGGTAGCAGACGTTGGTGTGGGCCTGGTAGGAGCTCGACCCCTGGTCGCAGAGGATCGTGACAAGGGACACGGCATTGTCATGGAGGACAGCCGTCAGCCTTCTACTATCACCGGGCTGGGACTAGGGCACGACGGGTTACGTGAACCCTAGGTCAGGGAGTAGCTTCAGGCAAGCTGACAATTTACCCGACGAGAACAGAGCCTTCAAGATCCGCGCTTTCCACCTGCTCCAAAATCATGGTACTAGCGCAACGAGAGGGATAGGACTTCCACAAATACGGTCAAAGAAATCACAAGCGTGAACCCTGAGAGCAAGCTCCCCCAGTTAGCCATACTGGGGAGCGGAAGCCGACTAGTTTCAGACTACAGGGACCAACCAGTGAGTAACAAGGTGCCAAGGGAAAGGTCACAGATCAACAGGCAACACCAACGGAAACGGGACCTAGGCGTGCTCCCCCTCAGCGGCAGCGGTGTCCAGAACTTTGGTTTACTACAGTTGTCAGTGTCAGCGTTATTTTAACTGAGTGTGTACGCAAGTGACCCTTACCTTCCCAACGGTGCCTCTCTGTTACCATCACCGAGTCCCGGGGCATCCCCCCTACCCGTGGAGGGGTTAAACACCTGGCTGCCCACTCCATCGCCACCGGGTACTCCCAGCCGCAGCAGTGGTACTCCATCTTGCCACACACCACGGGTGGCTTCACGAACTGTTCCATACAATACCCCCTGTAAATATCCCCCCCTTTTTCTATTTGAGTGGCCGCGAGACCTCCGGGTCCGGATGCCCCCCGAGCCACCGCGGATCCGGATCCGAGCAGCTCGGCTGCTGACGTGGGGACGACACACCAACAATTAACATGCTGCAGATTATTTCTGCACCAAATCTGCAAGGAAAAAATAAGCAATGTGCAAAGCACTACAGGATTCTCATTATCTTTGTTGGGATAAAGAAAGTCATGCAGATTTGTGACAAATCTGCACCAAATTTGCATCAAAAAATACACTGCACACACAGCCTTGTACATCACAAATACTTGCTATTTTGTGTTTGATATATAATAATAATCTTTATTTTTATATCAGCAACACTGTCCCCATTGGGGCTCACAATCTACATTCCCTGTCAGTATGTTTTTAGAGTATGGAGGAAACTGGAGTAGTTGGAGGAAACCCACACAAATACAGGTGTTCAGAAATGCCCAACCTGTAAAAATATAAAATCAACTAATCTGTTAGGTACACGGCGAAAAAAGATTCCCCAACCCCAAAATTATGTTTTTTGGTCGCTGCAACATTTCATTAAAATGCAATAACAGGCAACCAAAACATCGCATCTGTATACAAATGTGTAGCGCCCTGGAAAACTAGGTAGCCAGAGTCTGCAGGAGACGGGAAGATGGCTGTGGAGATCCGAGGTGGACTGGGGCAGGGTTGGAGCCCGCCGGTACCAACACCGGAGAACCGACCCATAAACCATGTGCACAGAGAGGGTACTCGGACCCTAAAGCCAGGACCGGAACCAACGGCCTAGCTAATTAACCGATTGAGGGCAGGACTTTAGGTCCTGTCCCAAACTAAGTCCCGAAAAGTAGACAACCACCCACAGAGAGGGATAGGGCAACCGCCAGGGCTTGTAGATCCCAAGGGTCAGCGTCAGACGGGTACAGCTCCCAACCAAAGGACCGGGTGCGGACTCCTGCGTTTCACACCGGGAAGTCCTACGTACAACACACTGAGTGCAGAGGAGAGAGACTTTGACTACCAACCTGGGTGTGGGATCAGATACACCCATCTGCGGCAGCCGGCCACCATTACCTTGGTTTACCACAGGACTTGTGTGCTTCATTCGACCGTGAGTAACATCCCCGGCCTGGCCAGGTGCGCCGGCCTCTGCACTCACTATCCTCAGCATAGAGACACTGAGCCCCGGGACATCCATCCCTACCCATGGAGGGGTTAACATCCAGCTGCCAGCCCAACGTCCCTGGGAGCCCCGCAACGGCAGCGGTGGTGCTACATCTCACCACACACCGTGGGTGGCGTCACAGATATCTTACAACCAATCCCGTATAAATACGTTCCCTTTTATTCGGAGTGTCCGCGCAATCCCCGGGTCCAGAGAACCCCTCCAGCCGCACCGTAGATCCGGATCCTAGCAGCATCGGCTGCTGTCACGGGGGTGGCAAAAATGGTATCATTAAAAATGTCAGCTCAAGACACAGGAATTAAGCCATCACTGAGCCCCAGATCCCTAAAAATGAGAACGCTACAGGTCGCTGCAGGTCTCAAAAGATGGCGACAAAAGTGCTATTCTTTTTTTTTTTGGACAAAATTCAGAATTTTTTTTAACATTTAGATAAAACTAAAACTATACATGTTTAGTATCTAAGAACTTGTATCGACCTGAGGAATCATAATGCCATGTCAGTTTTACCATATGGTGAGCATGATGAATAAAAAAAACAAAAAAAACAATTGTGCAATTTCACTTTTTTCACTATTTCTCCACCTTTGAAATTTGCTTCCCGTTTTCCAGTACACTAAATGGTAAAATAAATGGTATCATTCAAAAGTTCAACTTGTCTCGCAAAAAACCAGGCTCTGACATGGCAAGATTGATGGAAAAATAAAAAGGTTATGGCTCTCGGAAGAAGAGGAAGAAAAACCAAATATCAAAAATAGAATATTGCTCGGGGGTAATAATATTTATTCACTGATATAGCGCCATTAATTCCATAGCACTTTACATAAATTGTCTAAATTCCCTATCTGTATGTCTTTGGAGTGTGGAAGGAAACCGGAGTACCCGGAGGAAACCCACGCAAACACGGGGAGATCATAAAAACTCCTTGCAGATGTCCTTGCTGGGATTTGAACCAAGGACCCCAGCGCTTCAAGACTGCAGTGCTAACCACTGAGCCACATGCTGCCCTGCGTGAAGGGGTTAATAAATAATGAAGGTCAAATATAGTTTCCTATTTTTAGATTTGTAATGTCTGTGAAATCCCATGGTGACCTGTATGTGGTCCATTTTTTAAGCACTTACAATAGGAAAGTCTGTTCCAAACACCGAGCAAAACGGTGCATGTGCAGACCACTGGTCTGTGTGTAAAAACGTTCATGTGAATTACCAAACTGACTTGCATTGGTCCCTATACTGTCTGTATGGTATCAGCTTTAAACCCAGACAACACAAAGATGTTTAATACGCTCATCTGAGTGAGTCCTAAATCTTTTCATTTAGACATTGTCCCTTTAAGACCCAATCTTGGCAATCTTTGGAACACAGAGCTGAGTCCGAGACTGCACATTATTAATGAGGTCCTCTGTACCCAAATCCTGGGTCTGTGCTGCAACTCTGCACTTACCAATGAGGTCCTCTGTGCCCAAATCCTGGGTCTGTGCTGCAACTCTGCACTTACCAATGAGGTTCTCAGTACCCAAATCCTGGGTCTGTGCTGCAACTCTGCACTTACCAATGAGGTCCTCTGTACCCAAATCCTGGGTCTGTGCTGCAACTCAGCACTTACCAATGAGGTTCTCAGTACCCAAATCCTGGGTCTGTGCTGCAACTCAGCACTTACCAATGAGGTCCCCTGTACCCAAATCCTGGGTCTTTGCTACAACTCAGCACTTACCAATGAGGTCCACTGTACCCAAATCCTGGGTCTGTGCTGCAACTCAGCACTTACCAATGAGGTCCCCTGTACCCAAATCCTGGGTCTGTGCTGCAACTCAGCACTTACCAATGAGGTCCCCTGTACCCAAATCCTGGGTCTGTGCTGCAACTCAGCACTTACCAATGAAGTCCCCTGTACCCAAATCCTGGGTCTGTGCTGCAACTCTGCACTTACCAATGAGGTTCTATGTACCCAAATCCTGGGTCTGTGTTGCAACTTAGCACTTACCAATGAGGTCCCCTGTACCCAAATCCTGGGTCTGTGCTGCAACTCAGCACTTACCAATGAGGTCCTCTGTACCCAAATCCTGGGTCTGTGCTGCAACTCTACACTTACCAATGAGGTCCTCTGTACCCAAATCCTGGGTCTGTGCTGCAACTCAGCACTTACCAATGAGGTCCCCTGTACCCAAATCCTGGGTCTGTGCTGCAACTCAGCACTTACCAATGAGGTCCTCTGTACCCAAATCCTGGGTCTGTGCTGCAACTCTGCACTTACCAATGAGGTCCTCTGTACCAAAATTCTGGGTCCGTGCTGCAACTCTGCACTTACCCCACTCGATTCCTCTACCTACAGCTCAGTACACACAGCCTGATGAATACACAATAGCCCTGGACTAAGTCAATGTCTCCATTGTAAATATATCTCCCGTGTAGCCGGCCAAACATCTCACCATTGAATGATTTTCATTAAGATGTCATAAAACCGTCTTTCCGATGCAGCATCTTCTATATATTTAATTAACACTTTTACTAAAAATCAGATTAAAGGTGAATTCCCAGAGTCTTTTTATTTTTTTCGCTCCAAGTGAAATCTGCCAAAACGTGTTTTATCCATTAAGGAACCCTGGCAGGAGCACACAATGACACTAATTTTACTACCAATCTCACAAAAGCCAAGAAATTCTCTGAAAGCAGGGGGCCATGCCAGCTACAGCTTATGTGAAACATTTCCAGTGCTAAGGGGCTTGTAAAATGGGCAATTTTACTTTGAAACAATATCAAACTTGATGAGCCGTGTGAGACTCCAACACAAACAAGAATCCTGCTTTTGTCCATTTTTCAAATATATTAAAGGGGACATGGCACAGAAAAGGTCACCACAAACTCAAGGGGACTTTAGATGGAACTAATGGGCAATACATATTTCCAAATAGTCCAGGGGCTTCATGTGAACATGTGAGGAAAAAAGGCAAATAATTTTACAAAATGATAGTGATCATTGGGAATTTTCACTCATGCCTTGTTTACTCATTGCCTATAGTCTGAGATTAAAGCGCATCAATCAGCAGAGTTCTTCTATATAACCTAAAGCCAGTGCTATACTGGCACTATCAAGCTGATTCTATACAAACCTTTAGTGGTCAGTTAGGATGTATAGGTTTTCTAACAGAAGCAAGTAAAGTTTGTAAAATGAACAGCAGTTGACGATCAGCTGATAGCTGGGAGGAGTGATTCCCACCCCCCTGCCTGTTGTTCCCGCCCCCTGTTATTTATGCTAATTCTATTATTGAATCGTTTTCCTTTGCGTCTAGAAGGACCTGTGCTGATATCATACCTATGTGACCAGAAGGGGCGGGGTTTCAACCAATAGAAAAATAATGTTGCTTCCTGGTATCAGCTATGTTGGCTGAGGCCCTGCCCCTTTTGGTCACATGAGTATGACATCAGCACAGGTCCTTCTAGTCACAAACTAAAACGATTCCATAACAGAATTAGCATAAATAACAGGGATGGATAGGCAGGGGAGCGGGAATCACTATGAATACCCACCCCAGAAATCAGCTGATCATCAACTGCTGTCATTCAAAAAGCTGCTCACTTTACAAAGTTTACTTGCTAGTGTTTCAAAATCTATACATCCTAACTGATCAGTAAAGGTATGTTCGGAATCAGCCTGATAGTGCCAGTATATACCTAGCTTTAGGTTATATAGGAAAATCCTGGTGATTGATGCACTTTAAGGAAATGAGGCACATAATTTTTCAGGTGTAAGGACTGCTATCTCTCCTATTCTGGCTTCTCTCCCATTGGCATATATAAAAAAACAAATCGGTCCCATTCTCATCCAGAAGAGTGGAACAAGTGAAATCCGTTTGGTGTTCCACATGTAATGCGAGTGTGTGATTTTTTTTCTCACCTAGCATCCATATGACATCCTTATGACATGGGTTTATTCTCAGCAGCTATTATTCTACAATCATTTACAGGAACAGTAACCTATGCTTCAGAATGGCACATGTACAAATTACCCTACATGGGTAGATTCTGACATATTTTTGGGTGCCTCTGCTGTCCTCCTTATTTCGATTTACGGAATGGTGATGCATACATAAAAAAACAGATGCCACTAGGATGGTCCTCGTGGCTTCCAATCTTTATTCTTGTGCAGATACACTTGAATAGGTGAGTCTCATCCGATTTATGAGTCCACTCGCAGCAGTTATTCCTCAGGCCTTATACAGTTGAGAAAAACATTGCAGTTCTGCACTGCCTCATTAAATAACATTGGTCCAAGAGCTGGAGTGGTGCTTTAAAGGAAGTCTGCCTCCAACAGGTGGCAATAGAGAGCTAGCTTTCTTCTTTTAGATAGAGAGTAGAGATGAGCGAGCCTTTGAAAGTTGGGTTCGGCTTTGGCCACTGACTATTTCTTTTAAACTTGTATTAAACAAACTGGCAGGTGGCTTTTAAGAGGAAGCCACCTGAATTATGGCCAGAGTACTCTTTTTATTTGCTTGAGGTATTTGGAAACCTGAAGTGCTTACAATACAAAATGCCACTCTTAATGACTACAGAAATCACAGAATTTTTCACCAACATTTTTGGAGACATCCCATGGTCTGATAAAACTAAAATTGAACTGTTTGGCTATAATGACCATCATTACATTTAGAGAAAAGAGGGAGAAGCTTTGAAGGTTAAGAACACCATCCCAACTGTGAAACACGGGATGGCAGCATCATGTTGTGGGGTTCAGAGCGATAAAAAAGGAAAAAACATCAGGCACTCACCAGTTGCTGCTTGTGCAAGTTTTGTTGTTTTATTCGTGCAGGTTACAAGTGCATGGAGTGGAGGGGAGGGAGTGGACGCTACACACGTCCAAAGACGACGGCGGCCGTTTCGCACCTGTCTGGTGCTTCAGCTGGTCTGAACTGAGCTGACATCACATCCATTATATCCACATAATACAGGTGGTTGATGTCAGCAGTGATTAAAACGAGTTTAAAATCAAACTGCAGTATTACTACTGAATGGAGTGCAAAATAAGCATGTACAAACATATAAAGACATACAATAATTTCACATATAGCTGGAATCTAGAAAAATTATCCCAAGAATACGCTCAACTCATTTTTATCATTTAGTCCTAATGGACCCAAAGCATTAAACTTCATAATATATTCTGCCTCCTTTCTGAGCAGAAGTTTGTGCGTATCCCCACCTCTGGCTGGAGTTTTAACTAGATCAATGCCTATAAATGACAATACATTGGGGTCAGAATTATGGACTTCTTTTATATGATTGATTAATCTTGTAGCGCCTATTCCGCTAGAGATGGAATTTCTATGCTCTCTAAATCTTATAAACAAATTTCGAATAGTTTTGCCAATATAAAAATATTGACAAGGGCAGAATATTACATACACCACCATTTTGGACCTGCAGGTAATCAGACTTTTGACATAATGTGAATGGCCACCTATTTTAAATGTTCTGCCAACTATATGAAATTGGCAAAAAGAGCAATTGCCGCATCTAAAATTACCTGTAGGGCCAGCATGGTGTAGCCAGGTCATAGGCGGTAAATAGCGTTTTTTAATCAGAATATCTCCAATATTCCTGCACCTCCTGTGTGTCACTAGGGGCTTATTAATGGCCATGTCTCTCAGCTCATCAATCCCTTCGATTATATACCAATTTTTATTTATCACTGATTTTATTGTTCGGTCCATAGGTCCGAATTTAAAATTAAACACAAAACGATCTAGTTGTTTTTTGGGGGGGAGATTGTTACAATTCCTGACAAGAGATCTTTTTTCAAGCTCTATTTTCTCCTCTGCTTGGGCCTGCATGGAGTTAATTAAATTCAGGGGATAACCCCTTTCCAAAAAGCGTTGTTTTAGATCTTTTGTCTGAACTTGCAAAGTATCTGCATTATTGGTGATCCTATTCAGCCTTAAAAACTGGCTGAAAGGAACCGATTTCAGTACATGCTCAGGATGGGCACTTTTATAATGCAATAGTGTGTTCACTGTAGTCGGTTTCCTGTAGAGCTCCCTTGAAATTAACCCTTCATGGGCTGTTAATTTGACATCAAGGAACTCAATACATTTATCTCCGAAAAAATGTGTGAACAACATATTGCAATTATTTTCCGAATTTAAATACGCTACAAAGGAATTAAACTGTTCCCTATCTCCATCCCAAATTATCAGGACATCGTCCACAAATCGCATGTACTTTTTTATATGTTTGATATATGGATTGATGGGACTGTAAATTAAACGATCTTCAAGGTGCGCCAGAAACAAATTCGCAAAAGTACATGCCACCGGAGTCCCCATTGCTACCCCACTATTTTGTTGGTACCAAGTGTGCCCAAATTTGAAAGTATTATGTTTTAAGACCAAATTCAGAGCCTCTTCAATAAAATTAATTAAATGGGCATCTTCACCAAGCTCTCTCAACATATCTGTAATGCTGTCTATTCCAAGGTTCTGTGGAATCCTTGTGAATAGGCTTTCCACATCTAAGGAAGCCCAATTAAATGTTTCTTGCCACTCGAATTGTTCAAGCTGCTCAATCAAATCCCTTGTATCCCTTACAAAAGATGGAATTGTTTTTAGTAATGGATGCAACAGCCAGTCAAGATATGCTGAAAGTGGTTCGGTGAGAGATCCCACTCCCGAGACTATTGGTCTGCCTGGTGGTCTCTGTTCACACTTGTGTACCTTTGGTAGCCAATACCAGTGCGGTTTTGTTGGGAAATCAGGAAAGAGTTTTTCAGCTCTATTTTTTGTTATAAGGCCAGTTGTTATCTGCCTATTCAAAAAACTACGTAATTTTTCTTTAATTTTACCTGTAGGGTCACCAGTTAGTTTCTGATAAACTGTGCAATTATCTAGATGTTTTTTTGATTCTGCTAAATAATAATCGGTGGTCATAAGCACAGTGGCACCTCCTTTATCTGCTTTTCGTATCGTTACATTCTTGAAGGATTTAATTTTTTCTAGTGCTGCTCTTTCTGAACTAGACAGATTATTCTTCATATTAGGGTATTTTAACGCTTTTATATCTCTCAATACTACTTCCTGAAATAAATCGATACTATTACCAGGGGATATAGGCGGGGTAAAAGTAGATTTTAAACCTCCAGTAAATTTAGTGCTATTGTCTAGATTGCTCTCTATAGCTGAAACGTTTGCCACATTAATTTTATCATCCGTTATACTCAACAGATGCAAAGCGTCCTCAGCTACCTTCCCAATTTCTGAACCCATCAGAGAAAAACCAAGGGGACCTATATTGCATTGCCTTTCATCAGCTTGTTTTTGAGTCGATTTATTATCTGCGTTAAAAAAATGTTTTTTTAAATGCAATTTTCTGCAAGCTTTGTATAAGTCCACTTCAAATTCCACCATATTAAATGGTTCTGGAATGCAGAAATTTAGTCCTTTTTCCAGGACCGCCAACATATCATCATCCAGTGTCTCATTAGTCAGGTTGTAAACTTTTTTCTTTTTATTAGGCTCCGAACTGATTGTCAGTCCCTCCAGGAAACAGCTTTCCTTTTCCCTATCAGGGGCACATTTATTTCTCCTCCGGCCTCTCCTTGTCCGCCTTCTAAAGGGTTAATGGGAAAGTTCATATTAGATCTATCTTCACTTAATCTCCTTTTTCCCGGGGGTGGTTCCTCCTGACCGCTGGAATCAGAGTCTGTTGTCCATGCGGCTTTTTTATTTGATGCAGTTTTAGTTTTAGTTTTTTTCCTTGATTTTCCTTTCTTATAGGTAGAGAAACTGTCATTATATTTATTCCATCTGAAAACAGTTCCAGAATCATAGTCTGCTTTGTCTCTCAAAAACTTCTCTTTTTTGCGTTCTTTTACTATTGTTTGATATGGTATTAATTTTTTGTCTAAGTTCTGTAGAAATTTGTTCCACTGATCCTGTGATAAACGCATCTCTAGTTCTTTTCTTAATCTTATCAGTTCAGTTGTTATTTTAGCATGCTCTTGCTCGTTTTTCTGTAACACGAGATCTAGGAATTTAAATGAACATTCTGCCAGAACATTATCCCATAGTTGTTTGAAATCGGCATCATCCTGATAGAATGATATTGCCTTCATAACTCTTAGTCCTCTGGGCACCCGTTGACAATCCTTGTATGCACGTAGTGACTGAGCCGACCAAAATAAAGAGATTTCCTTCTCTGCCAGATTGGATATTTTATGTTCCAGAGATTTTATGCTTAAAATGTCCATGTCAATTTTATTATTGCACTCCAAAAAAAAACGTGCTTGCGTTCTCCCTCCCCGCAAGGATTCCACATCCACTGCTGGTCGGTGTGACCACCTCCATTATTTCTAATTCAGCCATCACAGTAAAAGGATTTTTATGTTCTTAGTATTCTAGATTCTGGTGCTCCTGAGACGTGCTTTTTTTAAAGAAAAATTACGTAGTTTTTTGAATAGGCAGATAACAACTGGCCTTATAACAAAAAATAGAGCTGAAAAACTCTTTCCTGATTTCCCAACAAAACCGCACTGGTATTGGCTACCAAAGGTACACAAGTGTGAACAGAGACCACCAGGCAGACCAATAGTCTCGGGAGTGGGATCTCTCACCGAACCACTTTCAGCATATCTTGACTGGCTGTTGCATCCATTACTAAAAACAATTCCATCTTTTGTAAGGGATACAAGGGATTTGATTGAGCAGCTTGAACAATTCGAGTGGCAAGAAACATTTAATTGGGCTTCCTTAGATGTGGAAAGCCTATTCACAAGGATTCCACAGAACCTTGGAATAGACAGCATTACAGATATGTTGAGAGAGCTTGGTGAAGATGCCCATTTAATTAATTTTATTGAAGAGGCTCTGAATTTGGTCTTAAAACATAATACTTTCAAATTTGGGCACACTTGGTACCAACAAAATAGTGGGGTAGCAATGGGGACTCCGGTGGCATGTACTTTTGCGAATTTGTTTCTGGCGCACCTTGAAGATCGTTTAATTTACAGTCCCATCAATCCATATATCAAACATATAAAAAAGTACATGCGATTTGTGGACGATGTCCTGATAATTTGGGATGGAGATAGGGAACAGTTTAATTCCTTTGTAGCGTATTTAAATTCGGAAAATAATTGCAATATGTTGTTCACACATTTTTTCGGAGATAAATGTATTGAGTTCCTTGATGTCAAATTAACAGCCCATGAAGGGTTAATTTCAAGGGAGCTCTACAGGAAACCGACTACAGTGAACACACTATTGCATTATAAAAGTGCCCATCCTGAGCATGTACTGAAATCGGTTCCTTTCAGCCAGTTTTTAAGGCTGAATAGGATCACCAATAATGCAGATACTTTGCAAGTTCAGACAAAAGATCTAAAACAACGCTTTTTGGAAAGGGGTTATCCCCTGAATTTAATTAACTCCATGCAGGCCCAAGCAGAGGAGAAAATAGAGCTTGAAAAAAGATCTCTTGTCAGGAATTGTAACAATCTCCCCCCCAAAAAACAACTAGATCGTTTTGTGTTTAATTTTAAATTCGGACCTATGGACCGAACAATAAAATCAGTGATAAATAAAAATTGGTATATAATCGAAGGGATTGATGAGCTGAGAGACATGGCCATTAATAAGCCCCTAGTGACACACAGGAGGTGCAGGAATATTGGAGATATTCTGATTAAAAAACGCTATTTACCGCCTATGACCTGGCTACACCATGCTGGCCCTACAGGTAATTTTAGATGCGGCAATTGCTCTTTTTGCCAATTTCATATAGTTGGCAGAACATTTAAAATAGGTGGCCATTCACATTATGTCAAAAGTCTGATTACCTGCAGGTCCAAAATGGTGGTGTATGTAATATTCTGCCCTTGTCAATATTTTTATATTGGCAAAACTATTCGAAATTTGTTTATAAGATTTAGAGAGCATAGAAATTCCATCTCTAGCGGAATAGGCGCTACAAGATTAATCAATCATATAAAAGAAGTCCATAATTCTGACCCCAATGTATTGTCATTTATAGGCATTGATCTAGTTAAAACTCCAGCCAGAGGTGGGGATACGCACAAACTTCTGCTCAGAAAGGAGGCAGAATATATTATGAAGTTTAATGCTTTGGGTCCATTAGGACTAAATGATAAAAATGAGTTGAGCGTATTCTTGGGATAATTTTTCTAGATTCCAGCTATATGTGAAATTATTGTATGTCTTTATATGTTTGTACATGCTTATTTTGCACTCCATTCAGTAGTAATACTGCAGTTTGATTTTAAACTCGTTTTAATCACTGCTGACATCAACCACCTGTATTATGTGGATATAATGGATGTGATGTCAGCTCAGTTCAGACCAGCTGAAGCACCAGACAGGTGCGAAACGGCCGCCGTCGTCTTTGGACGTGTGTAGCGTCCACTCCCTCCCCTCCACTCCATGCACTTGTAACCTGCACGAATAAAACAACAAAACTTGCACAAGCAGCAACTGGTGAGTGCCTGATGTTTTTTCCTTTTTTATCGCTCTGATGTTCATATGTTTATTCACATCAACGGCACCGCAGAGCATGTGCACCTTTTTCGGCCCAGTATAGGATGTTCTGAAAGTTTTTTGGTGTTGGGGCAGTGCCCTGAACTTTTCTCCTTTTTCGTATGATCATGTTGTGGGGTTGTTTTGCTGCAGGAGGGAGTGCTGCACTTCACAAAATAGATGGCATCATGAAGAACGAAGATTATGTGGCAATACTGAAGCAACATCTCAAGACATCAACCAGGGCCGGACTGGGACTAAAATTCAGCCCTGGGGATTTGGGGATGCAGAGGCCCACTTGTCGTGTTGTGAATGTGTAATATATTTGTGCACTTGTTGGTTGTAAAACGACTATATAACATGCAGTCACGGCTGCATCCAGTATTACAGCTCAGTCCTATTTATTGCTTTTAGTTGCAGGACGTGGTGAAGCTGCTATTTTACCTACAGAGCTGGGTCGCGTAGACCAGTGTTCCCCAACTCCAGTTCTCAAGGCCCACCAACAGTACATGTTTTCAGGGTTTTCTTAGTATTGCACAGGTATTGAAATCATCCTGTGCAATGCAAATGAAATTCTGAAATATGCACTGTTGGTGGGCTTTGAGAACTGCAGTTGGGGAACACTGCCGTAGATAATGAAGAGGATGCTGTGCTGTCCATATAGTGCTGCAAACTCTTCATATAGCTGATGGATATGAATATAATGAGTCCAATGCCCACTGAACTTATATTGATGATCTATCCTACAGATAGGCCATCAGTATCAAGTACTTGGTAATCACTTTAAACAGTGGGTTAATTTAATAAAATATAACATATCTATAACATAACATCTGAATGCATCAAAACCACACCAGATAACATCTTTTTATTATTATTTAAGGCTAGTTTCACACTTGCGTTCAGCGCATTCCGTCACTATGGAGAATAGCGCAGTCCGTTAACGGGCTGCGCTATTCTCCATTGAGTTGTATTGACGAAGCACTGTAACGCAAGTGTCTGCGTTGCATCCGCTGGACGACGCAGCAACGTTATTTTGACGCTGCGTCGGGCGGATGGAACGCAGCATGTAACGTTTTTCTGCGCTTGGCGGAGTGTCAAAAAAAACGCAATCTGCAGGAATCCATTAGGCGTCCGTTGTTTTTATAATAGAAGCCTATGGTGGCGGATTCCGTTAGAATGCGTCATTTGACGGATTCCGTTAACGCAGCTGTCTTTACACAACTGCGCATGGTCAGATGTGTAAAGACAAGGAAAAAAAACTACAACGGATTCCGTTATTTTGTACGATCCGTAGCATTACGTTGTCCCACTATATGCAACGCATCCGTTACATCCGTCACACAACGCAATGCTACGGATCCCGTCCAACGAAAGTGTGAAACTAGCCTTACAAAGTAATAAATTAAAAGAGTTTTCCCACGAACAATGTTCATTTTAAAGTTGAATTTAATCAATAGATCTTGGAATAAAAATAAATTCCAAAATTGGACGTTATATAAAATGTTCCTGTGCTGAGATAATCTTATATTTGCGTACCTGCTATGTACTGTATAATGGCACTGTGACCGTACAGGGACATGGTCTGATCATACCACATCTCCTGGGCCGGTGAGGAAGTAATAAAGTATACAGACATTACAGCATGGGACTCTTTTTGTAAGGCCTCTGCCACACTCACGTGAATTTCACGCACGTGCCGAGAGACACGTATTTTCCCTGCGTGTTGTGTGCAGGTAAGTACGTGTCTCTGGTACGTGCGTGACACGTGTGTTCTACGTGTGCTATCCGCGATAGCACACGTAGAATCAGTAATTATCATACTCACCTGGTCCTTCCTGATGTCCGCGCTGCTGTCCGTGGTGCTGATCCTCGGTCTCCAGCCCTCCCGTCTCCCCGCTGCTGCTGCTGCCAGGCTGTGAAGTGAATATTCAATGAGAATAATGAGCGGCGGTCGGCAGCAAGAGGCAGCAGCGGCAGAGACAGGAGAGCTGGAGAAGGTGAGTTAATGTTTTTTTTTTTTTTAACTGACATGTGTGTTTTCTCCGGCGCGTGTCACACGGGACCGCATCCACACTACACCCGTGTGGTACGGGTGCGGGCCGTGTGACACCCGTGCTGCCGGCGAAAAACCGGACATGTCAGCGCTTTGAAAATCGCACACACGTACAAACGCACACGGACACACGTTCCGTGTGGTTTTACGTGTGTGTGCCTGCTACAATAGGGTAGCATTGGTTAAAGTGTCTCCGTGCCGCCGGTACGTGTAAAAAATGACAAACACGTGCCGGAGGCACGGATGTGTGGCGCAGGCCTAAGGTAAACTATTTCCCTGCTTATTTTTAAGCAACGTTTTACCTCCTGCCCAGGTGCTGTGGTATGATCAGACCATGTCTCTGTACGGTCAGACACAGCCATTACACAGTACACAGCAGAGACACATATATAAAAGAGTATCTCCGCACAGGAACATTTTATATAAACACATCCAATTGTGGAAATTATTCTTCTTCCAAGATCTATTCATTAAAATCAACTTTGTTTGTGGGGAAAAAACCCTTTACTTTGAAAAGTACAACAGTGTAAAGAACAGTTATAAATAAAAATGTTTAGTGCAATGAAAATTAAAGTCCTTAGGTTCATTCACATGAGTTTGTTTTCATTTTTTTCACTTTTCTTGCCAAAAACTATAATGCATCACAGGATAAACACAACATTTTTCAACCAATGATGCCTAACTTATACTTGAAACAAAACAAAATTCTTTTGCAGCTAATCACAAATATACCCCAAGTAGGTGCAAGAGGTTTTTCTTGCAAAACGTCTTTGCAGAACTATTTTTTTTTTTTTTTTTTTTTTTAAAGGAATGAGAAGTTTTTGCAGAACTTCACTCTTGTCTGCAACTTTTTTAATAACACAATCTACATCAAGATTCATAGCTTTTGAGCTGACGTTTTTAGTTATGCCATTTTTGCGCAGATACAACATTTTGATCACCTGTTATTGCATTTTAATTCAATGCTGTGATGAGCAAAAATCGTAATTTTGGCGTTTGGAATTTTTTTTTCTCACTACAACATTTACCAATCATCTTAATGGATTTTATATTTTGATAGATCGGGCATTTCTGTATGTGACGATACCAAATATGTGTTTGTTTCTTTTTCATTCTCAATAGGGCAAAAGGAGGGGTGATTTATTTATTGATTTTTTTTATTTAATTTTACTAGTCTCCATAGGGAATTTTATGACTGTACAGTCTAATCACTTCTCCTGACCAGATTCTGCAGCACCGCTCTGATCAGTACTAATACTGTCCTCCTTCGATCTCCAGCACTCTGTTGACTCTCACAGGAAATATATTATGGTAGCATCAGGGGTCATTATCTGATCCCACACTGCCATAGCAACCCATTGACACCCCGGGATCGCATTATGGGCCTGCTGATGGCAACGAGGAACAGCTTGACCCGTGCCTCTTCATATCAGCGGTATTCTGCTGCAATACCGGATCCAACACAAATGCATTTCACTTCAAAGCATTTCACATGAACTCACGGTAAGTTCCTGTCACATGCGGTTGCGTGCGTCATACACAACCGCATGTGACCGGAACTTACCGTGAGTTCATGGGAAATGCTTTGAAGTGAAACGCATTTGTGCTAGATCAGGTATTGCGGCAGAATACCGGTGATGTGAAGCCCGTTTAGCTGCACAAGTCTGCTGCTGATAATCGTCAAGGGGTCTGCATGCCTGTGGAGAAGCAGCCCCAAGGGCTGCATACCGCCTGTGGGTCATGTGTTTTTGAGACCTGTGATTTATCCAGTATCCAGAGCCGCAGCATGTAAATTTATTCTTGCAGAGATGCTAGCGTTCTGGGTGGGAGAACACAGTGAAAATCCTGACTGACACTGCATTCTCCCACAGATAACACTAGTGTTTCCGCAAGAAAAACACACTGCACTGCATGTACCCTAACTGCCAACATGTGCAGCAACTTCAGTGGCATTGTGGGAGCTATGGTTCACCACCGGAGTGGCACAGTGCTTTTATTTACTTTTTTTTTATTATAATACTTAATAGTACAGTACTAATACTTGCCTTGCCGCCTCTTAAAAGCTTCTCTCCCAGTCCCTCGTGAACTTGGTCTAGACATGAAGAGGTGGGAGGGGGACTTAAAGAAAACACTGCAGTCGCGCTACACAAGAGGATGTTGATTGTGATGAATTTGGCAGTGATATATTGAAATCACAGCAGCCGCGCGCTATACAAGAGAAGGTGGGCGGTCTTCTCTCCACTCAGATCACACGCTGCAGTGAAGTAATGAACAGACAGAGCCAGCCGAGCACAGAACAGTGCTCTCAGTCTCCTGGCAATGCCTTACATCACTGCAGCGTGTGATCTAAGTGGAGAGAACACTGCCCACCTTCTCCTGTATAGCGCGCTAGAGCGGTCAGACAGTAACAGAGTTATGACCGCGGCGCCGACTGAGTAGAGGGACCCGAGCGGCCCACTGCAGGGACCAGCCCCTCTGGTATTTGCCAGAATTGCCCTATGCCCAGTCCGGCCCTGCCCCCACCCCTCCACCGGCCAGCCCACCGGGAGAAGTCCCGCCCCTCCCGCCTGTCAGTCCGGGCCTGACATCAGCCAGGAACTTAAAGCTTAGGTGGAAATGGGTCTTCAAAAAGAAAAATGACCCGAAACATACTGCCAAATTGGTTACAAAGTGGTTTAAGGATAACAAAGTCAATGTTTTGAACCCTGATCTCAATCCTATTGAAAATGTATAGGCAAAGCTGAAAAGAATGGTGCGAGCAAGGCGACCTACAAACATGGCTCAGTTACACCAGTTGTGCCAGGAGGAATGGTCCCAAATTCCTACCAACTATTGTGGGAAGCTTGTGAAGGAAATCCAAAATGTTTGCCCCAAGTCATACAATTTAAGGGCAATGGTACCAAATACTAATGAAATATATGTGTTGCGCCCCTGAGGCTTCAGTCACCAAAGGGTACTACACCTAACAGAGGTGCGGTATTCATCCCAGGTAAGGAGGGGGTCATTGCCGGTAAACCACCACAATCCACCAAAACACACAGTTAGTTGCTCTCTCACCGGGACTGGGTTATGGTAGGGTCATTTGGATGGTCACTACAAGGTATGAGACCTCCCACCCACTAGTTCAGTATCGGGGGGGTGGAGCTAGACAACGGGGAGTCAGGCAACACGCACACACAGACATTCAGTCAGTAACGGTTAGTCAGCAACAAGGGAACAAGTGAGGCATAGGAGAAAACGGTCGCTGAGGGGAGAGCTGCGCCATAGCTCCCTCAGGACCGAGCGCACAGAACAAGGTGCGGAGCCCTAGGCTGGTGGGCACTGCACGTCCAGCCAGCAGAATCTGTCGGGCAGAGGATTTCAAGTCTTCTGGCCCACACAAAGTGCCCAGGGCACATCAGCAAATAGAGGCAGGAGTCGAGACAAAAGAGCAGCACCAGTAACGGACTCGCGCTGCCTGCTATACGGGACAGGAACGGAGCCCATTTAAGGACTCGAGTCCCAGCGTAGCTTCAAGTCACAGGGACTCAACAAGGCACAAGGAGGAAGGACTCACATAAAGAAACACCGGTTCTAACCTCCGAACTATCCGGGATCGGCTGGAGCCCATGACAACGGAGTCCGGCAGTCCAAAGGCGGTGACATCTCAGTGAGTAAAGAACTTTAACTGCACCCCTGTGTCGTCCAATCCTTCCAGCCAGCCTTATCTGCACAGCAACAGGAGACTACCACTCCCAACATCCCTGGGGCCTGAGCTCTGCCTGTGGAGAGCTGCACCAACCCAGCTGTGCTACTATCTGCCCCAGAGGACATCTCCCGCAGCGGCGGCTCCTATGTTAGCCGCAAACTAAAGGTGGCATCACAAATACAAACTCCATCCTCTCCCCTGTAAATAGCCCCTCCATCTTTATTGACATTGACCGGGGTCACGGAATCGGGTCTGGCCGCTGTGACATCCCAAACCCTATACACCGAACCGGTGACGAGTCATCCCCCAGACCCCCGTGGGAGCGTCATATGTAAAGTTGTGTGTTTGCAGAAAGTAATAAAAATTTCTTAAAACATTCTCTCTCATTATTCTGGCATTTGGCAAATATAATAATTTTGGTTTCTAATTGACCTAAAACGGGAAATGTTTATTCTGATTTCATGTCAGATAGTGAGAAAAACATGCGTACGTGACTTTTTAGATAGTGTATGTAAACTTCTGGTTTCAACTGTAGGTCACTGAGGTTCTAGGTTACAGTGTTACAAGCTTCTACATGGTGACATAACTGATCCCATAGGTTTTCTATAGGATTCTGTTCTGGAGAGAGTGAAGGCCAGTACATTTGAGGTACTCCATTCTCCAACAACTGTTCCCTAATGATGTGACCTCGATGAGATAGAGCATTGTCGTCCATGAAGATAAAATTATGCCTGTGTTGTTCATGCAGAGGCACAATGACTGGATTAATGATGTTATTAAAGTAGTAGGGGCTTGTCACTATTTCATTCACAAAGTATAGGGCAGTTCTGTATTGATTAGTCACACCAGCCCACACTGTAACACCACAACCACCAAAGGATTATCTGGTGACAACAGTGGCTCGTGCATGGTGGTCTCCTTGACATTTCCAACATCATTGGCAGCCATCATTTCTGCTCAGGAAGACGATGATGCCTGTGCCTGGTGGTGTGGTTAGGTAACCTTGCGAATCGTCTGGCACATAAACCACGCTAATGTAAACAGTTTTGAATGGTCTGACATGACACTTGGGTGCCTATCCCCTCCTTTAAATGTCCCTGGATTTGTGTGGTATTAATCATCCGGTTCCAAAGGGCATTGTTCACAAAAAACAGTCATCAGTGTGGGATGTGGCCAAGGGACACCCACTTCTATGCCTTTCTGTGATTATTGCAGTCTTTCTGTATCTCTGTTGCAACCTGCTTCTGACACTCTGTGACACTCTAAGCTCAGTAGCCACATCTGGTGGAGAGTGGAGACCATCCTGTTTGAAGCCTCGCAATAGTGAGGTTCAATTGTTAGGTGTTGTCTTGGTCTCATGATGTAAAGTCGTGAACAGCATAATGAGGAGCACTATTTAAATACCGATTCTAATTGAATCCCAAAATTTATTGGGCAATTTTTGCCATTAAGCTCCTTGTTAGAGAACAGTAAGTTGTGCAAAAAGAAATTAAACATTGTACAATTGAAAATTAACATTCAAAAGTTTAGAGAAAGTCACATTAACTTCACCTGAAAAGGGTAGAGGGCATTTTAGGATCATCCTGAAATTTCACCCGATAGCCAAATATTCCTAACATTTTGTGAGTAGTGTAGGTCTTCTTCTGAAAAAAAGGCTGGGTCGTCTTTGAGGTATGGTCAAGATCACTGCCTTGTTGGACGGTGTAATAATGCCTCAACTTCAATTTTCTAACATAAGAGGACATGATCGAATTCATCTTAACCTCCACATGCTGCAGGTTTCAATAGCTGGAGAATGCAAATAAGCCCCAGAGCATTAATGGGCCACCACCATGCTTCACTGTGGTCTGTGCTTTTCAGTGTAAAAAAACTGCTGTCCCTCTGGCTGATTTATGGCTCAAATGCTTGTACAAGACTTAGCCATATCAAATGTTAAAATATAACATAAAAACAAAAACACATACACATGTACATTTTGTGTTTCCTCTCATCAGAGGTCTGTCTTAACCATTCTTCCTCCGCTGACATAACACTGATCAACATTACCAAAATATTCCAGTTTTGTGTAGCGCTGGCGTCTGTTGTGATTCAGTGACCGAGGAGGATCAGAAAAAATCGCCTCGACACAGCCGGAGAACTAATTATTTCTACAGAGAGAAATAAATGAAAGGCAAATCTGCCTGAGAGCAGTTCCCAAAGATATAGATAGTCCCTCACATGTAAAGATTACGGTGATGTAGGAAAACACAATACACAGGTAGAAAACAGATTCAGCAAAGATGAGGCCCAAACTAACTAAATACGAATGAACAGAATAGAGCACTGTCTGCAGTCGTGCAATACCCTAGAAAAAGAATCAACCTGCCTGATATGGAAAAATACTGAGCCCACATGGACTCTCCCCCACTATATCAGTACTCTGGCGTTGCTGGGATCCAAAAAAAAACACTAATATAGTGGAGGTACTGAAATTAGTACCAAGCATGACAAAACAAAATACATAGCACAATATGGAGCAAGGTACATTGACATTCCCAGCAGGGAATGATCCAACTCCACCCAGAACTCCACACAGGCAAAATAGGAATAAGCCTTAAGGGTGCTTTACACGCTGCGACATCGCTAGCGATCTCGTTAGCGATGTAACATGCCAGATCGCACATACGATTTGAGGAGATCATTACAAAAAATGACCTATGTGCGATCTCGGCAAATCTTATCTGCTATCTGGCGTGTCACTTCGCTAACGAGATCGCTAGCCATGTTGCAGTGTGTAAGGCACCCTTTAGTACTTAACTTCATGCCTTTTCAGAGATCATTTCATCTTCAACTTGCTTAGCTGTTCACAATAACAGTAATTTTGACTAGGGGTGCCCAAACCTTTTCATGCCACTGTATCTTTTGTTGCAACAGCACTACCAAATCAGATAATTGTTATTCAGTAAAGCATCATACAATATAAACCTTTATTAAGTATAAATATTTTAAAAGAGAAAAGAAAAATATTTTTTCTCCTGGACTGACATAAATTCAAAAAGCTGTCAGGGCTCCCAAACTGGTTAGACCGACATATATCAATAATGCCCTATAGATCACTCACAGCACTATGCTGTCCCATAAATGGGGGCCTCTGCAACAGCCACAAATAGTCATACAAAAAACATGAGAAAAAAAACCCCACAAAAAAACAGAAAACAATACAATTATATTTGCTGTTAAGCACTGGACAGTGGTCCTAGGTAAAAAAAAAAACACACAGCAAAAACAACATAATAGATCTAAATAAATATACACATTTTCCACAAAGTTCTGACAGTGATCAGACACACGGGAGGGTATATAATACAGTATAAGGACTAGGAAAGATCTCACTGCGTCCTCTAAGGTCAGGGTGTACAGAGTCTTCCACCAGGATACTGGGTCCAGAGACTTTCCCCAAGTTTATTTGTCCCTAAAATCTCCTGGAGAAAATAAAAGATCTCTCTGGTACCCCAAGCTCCCTTCCTAACAAGGACAGTCCACAGCTAGATGTATAATGCTGGACCCCTACGTTGACCCTTTCTGCATCCCGACGCATTTCATCTTAAACGACTCTTCAGGGGACATAATGCTCGATGTAGATGAGGCCCTTATACCCAGCTATCATCTCCCCATAATGTTAGCCGCTTCTCACCCTACTCCATTTTGAATTCAGTTGCCTTTTTTAAATCAATCTCTTTGTCTTGACACATCAGAATCTTGTTTTTTGGAGATTCAGACTGGAGCCCCTGACAAAGTCATGAAAGGGGGCACAAAAATAGACTGAACCTCGCTTTACACAGATATACTATTTACTGCCAGATTTATATATTTATTTATTTTTTTACAAATAATAGATATCAGTAACAACTGCCATCACCCATCTCAGTAATGGGAAAGTCTTCAATGAATACAGAATTGAGAATTTTGATAATGACTGATAAATTCTGGCAGAGAAAGAAGCAAATGTGTCTGAGAAGATGTACTACAAAATTGCTTATTTTCATGTGTACTATTGATTTATGAAATAAAAATTAAAACGATGGTTATGATTTAAGACCATGTTCACACGTAGCCTAAGGGTATGTGCGCACGTTGCTTTTTACCTGCTTTTTACCTGCTTTTTTGCTGCTTTTTCTTCTGCGCTGTTTAATGCCAAAATGGATGTGTTCTTCTATTCAAGCAAAGTCTATGGGAATTTGGGTTTCTTGTTCACACTATGTTGTTCAAAATACTGCCTTTTTGAGGCAGAACTTTGGTCAAAAACTCAGCTTTTCAAAGAAGCAACATGTCAATTGTTTTTGCCATTTGGGTTTTGCACTGCAAAGCTGAGTTTTTGACCAAAGTTCTGCCACAAAAAGGCAGCATTTTGAACAACATAGTGTGAACAAGAAACCCAAATTCCCATAGACTTTGCTTGAATAGAAGAACACATCCATTTTGGCATTAAACAGCGCAGAAGAAAAAGCAGCAAAAAAGCAGGTAAAAAGCAGGTAAAAAGCAACGTGCGCACATACCCTAAATGCTGCATTTTTTTCCTGCATGTTTCCTTCAGGTCTCTGCATCAAAGTACACAATATTTTTTTCCCTTTTGTTGCAAATTTGAAACAGCATTATTTTTCTTATGTTTTTACTTCAGAACAGTTTTCTGCAGACCGCATCTTTAAATGCATAGTGGGAGGAGCGCTCATGGAATCACATGCACTTTGCTTGGACTGTTACTAGCAGCAGATTTTCGGCATAAAACAAATGCAGAATTAACACTACATGGGAACACGGCCTCAAGAAGCTTTGGATAGGATAAAGCGAGGAATGCATGTTTCTGGCTTGATTTAGTATTTCCACCTATATAGCATTTTAACCCCTTTAGGACTGTGTGATTCTTTTGTTTTGCACATTTGTTTTTACCTCTCATTCTTCAAAGAGCCATAACTTTCTTAATTAACTGTTAACCTAGCCATGTTGTTTTTTGGTGGGATGGTGTGTGTATTCACTGCCGTTGTGGTTGTTCTTGGAGAGGAGGGAGTAACGGGCTGTGTGTCCGTATCGGTGTTAAAAGGTTCCTGATTGTGACTCAGGGGTAGTGCCCACTGGAGCTCAGAGCACGATCCCAGCCCTGAGATGTGGATCGAGAGTCACACGGGATCCAGAGGACGGGTTTTAGGGCAGGAAAGATGGTGGTGGCTGGATATAGCTAGTTAGACTGACCCGGTCTGTAATTAAAGACGCGGGGGGTTGCCGTGACTGAAGATAGGGATTAGGACATTAAATTTGATACAGTTGCTCAAGTCCGGAGGGAATACCTTTTGTACCCCTCCACCATATCATGAGATACCCTTATTAGGGGGTTCCCGTGGCTGAAGATAGGGATTAGGACTAGAGATGAGCGAACCGGTCGCGGTTCGGCTCGAGGTTGGTTCGCCGAACGGACCTCCCGTTCGAGTTCGGTTCGTCGAACGTTCGACGAACCGAACTCGAACTGCATAGGAAACAATGGCAGGCAATCACAAACACAGAAAAACACCTAGAAAACACCCTCAAAGGTGTCCTAAAGGTGACAAACAACTCAAACACATTGGAAAGTGACAAGGACATATACTCATGCGAAAACAAAACAGCTGGACAAGGAAAAAGAGGAGGACACACAGATATAGGCATGGCACGCCCTTCTAAAATCATGTAAAACACCGCAAGGTGACTCCAAGCGGAGTCTCCCTTTTTTCCAAAAATTGGGCCACACACACACCCACCCCTTCAGTGGCAGCACTTGTGCCCCAGTTGTACACTTCACAGCTACATTTGCATCAAGCACATTCAAAAATACGCCATTCTTATCCGTCCCCAGGATGACACCGGGGTAGGTAGCAAAGTCTTTCCTGATCCCAGCTCTGTTCATCTTGGCTTCTTTTAAAAACACAGCAAGCAAGGGTTACTCCAAGCGGAGTCTCCCTTTTTTCCAAAAATTGGGCCACACAGACACCCACCCCATCAGTGGCAGCACTTGGGCCCTAGTTGCAAACAGGATGTTTTGATTTGCATCAAGCACATTCAAAAATACGCCATTCTTATCCGTCCCCAGGATGACACCGGGGTACGTAGATAAAGTCTTTGCTGATCCATGACTTGTTCATCTTGGCTTCTTTTAAAAACAATGTAAGCAAGGGTTACTCCAAGCGGAGTCTCCCTTTTTTTCCAAAAATTGGGCCACACAGACACCCACCCCATCAGTGGCAGCACTTGGGCCCTAGTTGCAAACAGGATGTTTTGATTTGCATCAAGCACATTCAAAAATACGCCATTCTTATCCGTCCCCAGGATGACACCGGGGTAGGTAGCAAAGTCTTTCCTGATCCCAGCTCTGTTCATCTTGGCTTCTTTTAAAAACACAGCAAGCAAGGGTTACTCCAAGCGGAGTCTCCCTTTTTTCCAAAAATTGGGCCCACACACACCCACCCCTTCAGTGGCAGCAGTTGTGCCCCAGTTGTACACTTCACAGCTAGATTTGCATCAAGCACATTCAAAAATACGCCATTCTTATCCGTCCCCAGGATGACACCGGGGTAGGTAGCAAAGTCTTTCCTGATCCCAGCTCTGTTCATCTTGGCTTCTTTTAAAAACACAGCAAGCAAGGGTTACTCCAAGCGGAGTCTCCCTTTTTTCCAAAAATTGGGCCACACAGACACCCACCCCATCAGTGGCAGCACTTGGGCCCTAGTTGCAAACAGGATGTTTTGATTTGCATCAAGCACATTCAAAAATACGCCATTCTTATCCGTCCCCAGGATGACACCGGGGTACGTAGATAAAGTCTTTGCTGATCCATGACTTGTTCATCTTGGCTTCTTTTAAAAACAATGTAAGCAAGGGTTACTCCAAGCGGAGTCTCCCTTTTTTTCCAAAAATTGGGCCACACAGACACCCACCCCATCAGTGGCAGCACTTGGGCCCTAGTTGCAAACAGGATGTTTTGATTTGCATCAAGCACATTCAAAAATACGCCATTCTTATCCGTCCCCAGGATGACACCGGGGTAGGTAGCAAAGTCTTTCCTGATCCCAGCTCTGTTCATCTTGGCTTCTTTTAAAAACACAGCAAGCAAGGGTTACTCCAAGCGGAGTCTCCCTTTTTTCCAAAAATTGGGCCACACAGACACCCACCCCATCAGTGGCAGCACTTGGGCCCTAGTTGCAAACAGGATGTTTTGATTTGCATCAAGCACATTCAAAAATACGCCATTCTTATCCGTCCCCAGGATGACACCGGGGTACGTAGATAAAGTCTTTGCTGATCCATGACTTGTTCATCTTGGCTTCTTTTAAAAACAATGTAAGCAAGGGTTACTCCAAGCGGAGTCTCCCTTTTTTTCCAAAAATTGGGCCACACAGACACCCACCCCATCAGTGGCAGCACTTGGGCCCTAGTTGCAAACAGGATGTTTTGATTTGCATCAAGCACATTCAAAAATACGCCATTCTTATCCGTCCCCAGGATGACACCGGGGTAGGTAGCAAAGTCTTTCCTGATCCCAGCTCTGTTCATCTTGGCTTCTTTTAAAAACACAGCAAGCAAGGGTTACTCCAAGCGGAGTCTCCCTTTTTTCCAAAAATTGGGCCCACACACACCCACCCCTTCAGTGGCAGCAGTTGTGCCCCAGTTGTACACTTCACAGCTAGATTTGCATCAAGCACATTCAAAAATACGCCATTCTTATCCGTCCCCAGGATGACACCGGGGTAGGTAGCAAAGTCTTTCCTGATCCCAGCTCTGTTCATCTTGGCTTCTTTTAAAAACACAGCAAGCAAGGGTTACTCCAAGCGGAGTCTCCCTTTTTTCCAAAAATTGGGCCACACAGACACCCACCCCATCAGTGGCAGCACTTGGGCCCTAGTTGCAAACAGGATGTTTTGATTTGCATCAAGCACATTCAAAAATACGCCATTCTTATCCGTCCCCAGGATGACACCGGGGTACGTAGATAAAGTCTTTGCTGATCCATGACTTGTTCATCTTGGCTTCTTTTAAAAACAATGTAAGCAAGGGTTACTCCAAGCGGAGTCTCCCTTTTTTCCAAAAATTGGGCCCACACACACCCACCCCTTCAGTGGCAGCAGTTGTGCCCCAGTTGTACACTTCACAGCTAGATTTGCATCAAGCACATTCAAAAATACGCCATTCTTATCCGTCCCCAGGATGACACCGGGGTAGGTAGCAAAGTCTTTCCTGATCCCAGCTCTGTTCATCTTGGCTTCTTTTAAAAACACAGCAAGCAAGGGTTACTCCAAGCGGAGTCTCCCTTTTTTCCAAAAATTGGGCCACACAGACACCCACCCCATCAGTGGCAGCACTTGGGCCCTAGTTGCAAACAGGATGTTTTGATTTGCATCAAGCACATTCAAAAATACGCCATTCTTATCCGTCCCCAGGATGACACCGGGGTACGTAGATAAAGTCTTTGCTGATCCATGACTTGTTCATCTTGGCTTCTTTTAAAAACAATGTAAGCAAGGGTTACTCCAAGCGGAGTCTCCCTTTTTTTCCAAAAATTGGGCCACACAGACACCCACCCCATCAGTGGCAGCACTTGGGCCCTAGTTGCAAACAGGATGTTTTGATTTGCATCAAGCACATTCAAAAATACGCCATTCTTATCCGTCCCCAGGATGACACCGGGGTAGGTAGCAAAGTCTTTCCTGATCCCAGCTCTGTTCATCTTGGCTTCTTTTAAAAACACAGCAAGCAAGGGTTACTCCAAGCGGAGTCTCCCTTTTTTCCAAAAATTGGGCCCACACACACCCACCCCTTCAGTGGCAGCAGTTGTGCCCCAGTTGTACACTTCACAGCTAGATTTGCATCAAGCACATTCAAAAATACGCCATTCTTATCCGTCCCCAGGATGACACCGGGGTAGGTAGCAAAGTCTTTCCTGATCCCAGCTCTGTTCATCTTGGCTTCTTTTAAAAACACAGCAAGCAAGGGTTACTCCAAGCGGAGTCTCCCTTTTTTCCAAAAATTGGGCCACACAGACACCCACCCCATCAGTGGCAGCACTTGGGCCCTAGTTACAAACAGGATGTTTTGATTTGCATCAAGCACATTCAAAAATACGCCATTCTTATCCGTCCCCAGGATGACACCGGGGTACGTAGATAAAGTCTTTGCTGATCCATGACTTGTTCATCTTGGCTTCTTTTAAAAACAATGTAAGCAAGGGTTACTCCAAGCGGAGTCTCCCTTTTTTTCCAAAAATTGGGCCACACAGACACCCACCCCATCAGTGGCAGCACTTGGGCCCTAGTTGCAAACAGGATGTTTTGATTTGCATCAAGCACATTCAAAAATACGCCATTCTTATCCGTCCCCAGGATGACACCGGGGTAGGTAGCAAAGTCTTTCCTGATCCCAGCTCTGTTCATCTTGGCTTCTTTTAAAAACACAGCAAGCAAGGGTTACTCCAAGCGGAGTCTCCCTTTTTTCCAAAAATTGGGCCACACAGACACCCACCCCATCAGTGGCAGCACTTGGGCCCTAGTTGCAAACAGGATGTTTTGATTTGCATCAAGCACATTCAAAAATACGCCATTCTTATCCGTCCCCAGGATGACACCGGGGTAGGTAGCAAAGTCTTTCCTGATCCCAGCTCTGTTCATCTTGGCTTCTTTTAAAAACACAGCAAGCAAGGGTTACTCCAAGCGGAGTCTCCCTTTTTTCCAAAAATTGGGCCACACAGACACCCACCCCATCAGTGGCAGCACTTGGGCCCTAGTTGCAAACAGGATGTTTTGATTTGCATCAAGCACATTCCAAATCCACAAGCATTTACTCTCCCCAGGATGACACAGGGGTAGTAAATTCCTTCTGGATCCATGACTTGTTCATTTTGATGAACGTCAGTCTGTCCACATTGTCACTGGACAGACGCGTGCGCTTATCTGTCAGCACACACCCAGCAGCACTGAATACACGTTCAGAGACAACGCTGGCAGCTGGACACGACAAAATCTCCAAGGCGTAACTGGAGAGCTCTGGCCATTTTTCTATGTTTGAAGCCCAAAAGGAGCAAGGCTCCAGTTGCACAGTCATGGCATCGATGTTCATTTGGAGATACTCCTGTATCATCCTCTCCAGCCGTTGAGTATGTGTCAGACTTGTTGTCTCTGGTGGCCTTGCAAAAGAGGGTCTAAAAAAATTATGAAAAGATTCCATAAAATTGCTGTTACCGGCACCAGATACGGTCCTACTGGTACGGGTAGACTGGTGAAGATGACGAGACCGTCCCATGTTTGTCAAGTTACAACTGGGAGATTCCCTCCCTGCACCTGCACGGTTGTTTAGTGGAAAAGCCAAGCTAAGATCGAGTAACAGCTTCTGCTGATACTCCTGCATACGTGCGTCCCTTTCTATGGCTGGAATTATGTCACAAAATTTGGACTTGTACCGGGGATCTAATAGTGTGGCAATCCAGTAGTCATCATCACTTCTAATTTTGACAATACGACTGTCATGTTGGAGGTAGTGCAACAAGAAGGCACTCATGTGTCTTGCGCAGCCATGCGGACCAAGTCCACGCTGTGTTTGTGGCATAGAGGTGCTAACCGTTCTTTCTTCCTCTGACATCTCCCCCCAACCTCTTTCAACTGAAATTTGACCAAGGTCTCCCTCATCCGCTGAGTCTTCCATGTCCATGGACAGTTCGTCCTCCATTTCTTCATGTTCTCCTGCACCTTGCTCAACATTTCGCCTGCTACTATGCGCCCTTGTCGATCCCTGTTCCCCATGGTCCCATGCCTGCTGCGTTGGTGATGATGAACGTCTGGATCTTGGTGATGTTGTTGTCCCTTGCACATATGAATCCTCCTGTAGTTCCTCCCCTTCATGTTGTCCCACCCCCTGACTCCGAATAGTGTTTAGCGTGTGCTCCAGCATGTAAATGACTGGAATCGTCATGCTGATAATGGCATTGTCAGAGCTAAACATATTCGTCGCCATGTCGAAACTGTGCAGAAGGGTGCATAGGTCCTTGATCTGAGACCACTCCATCAGGGTGATCTGCCCCACCTCTGCATCTCGTTGGCCCAGGCTATACGTCATGACGTATTGCACCAGGGCTCTGCGGTGCTGCCACAGTCGCTGTAACATGTGTAGAGTTGAATTCCAGCGTGTCGCCACATCGCATTTCAGGCGATGAACCGGCAGGCCGAAAGACTTCTGGAGCGATGCAAGTCGCTCAGCTGCGGCGCTTGAACGCCGGAAGTGAGCAGACAGTTTTCGTGCCCTGTTCAGAAGGCCATCTAGGCCGGGATAGTGTGTTAAAAATTGCTGCACGACAAGGTTCAACACGTGAGCCATACAAGGTACGTGTGTCACCTTGCCCAGGCGAAGGGCCGCACCCAGGTTTGCAGCATTGTCGCACACGGCCTTACCAGGCTGCAGGTTGAGTGGAGACAACCATTTATTAAACTCGGACCGCAGAGCTGACCACAACTCCTCAGCTGTGTGACTCTTATTACCAAGACATGTCAAGCTAAAGACCGCCTAATGCCGTTGCGCTCGGCTGCCAGCATAGTAATGAGGCGTGCGTGATTCCTTCTGCGCAGTGAGAACGCTGGTGGCCTGACCAGGCAGGCTTGGGGCGGAGGTGGAGGACCCAGATGAGGTGGAGGATGCAGAAGCTGTGGCGGAACTTGGACAGACAGAGGATTGACACACAAGTCGTGGGGACGGCAAGACTTGTGCAGCAGACCCTTCACCATCTATCACCATAGTTACCCAGTGCCCAGTCAGCGACATGTAACGTCCCTGTCCATGCTTACTGGTCCAAGTATCGGTGGTGAAATGCACCCGTTCACACACAGAGTTTCTCAAGGAAGCGGTGATGTTGTGTGCGACATGCTGGTGTAGCGCGGGCACACCTTTCTTAGAGAAGTAGTGGCGACTAGGCATCTGGTACTGGGGCACAGCGACAGACATAAGGTCTCTAAAATCCTGTGTGTCCACTAGGCGGAAAGGCAGCATTTCGGTAGCCAACAGCTTACAGAGGGATAGAGTCAACCTCTTAGCTTTGTCATGGGTCGGAGGAAGTGGCCTTTTATTTGACCACATCTGAGGGACAGAGATCTGGCTGCTGTGTGTAGACGGTGTTGAGTAGGGTGTCCCTGGAAAAATGCAGGTTTGTGAGGAAAGTGCAGGCGGAGACATGATGTTGCCTTCATCCAACGTTGGTGCTATCGATGTCTGAGAGAGCTGTACACACTCACTTGTTTCCCCTTCCAAACCAACTGACGACCTTACAAGCAAACTGCCTGTTGCGGTTACAGTGGTGGAAGTTTTGCGTGGAAAAACAGGTGTGACAGCTGTCCCCACAGTCCTAGAAGATGAAGAGCGCGCGGATGCACTGGAAGGGGCGGGCGGTGGATGGTTCGCTCCGCTAGCCGGCATTGCAGCACGGTGAGCTTCCCACCGGGACTTATGATATTTATTCATGTGACGATTCATGGAAGAAGTTGTCAAACTGCTGAGGTTTTGACCTCTACTAACAGAATCATGACAAATGTTACATATCACATGAGTTGGGCGATCTTTTTCGATGTGAAAAAAGGCCCAGGCTAGGCAAGGCTTAGAGGCCATGCGACCTGTTGATCCACCCCGAATAATGCTCATAGGCAGAGTGGTGGCTGAGGATGCAGTTGTAGACGTGCTACCAGTGCTCCGACTCTGTCCAGGAAGGCGCAAGGTAACTTCGTCGTCGGTTGCATCCTCCTCCACCGCCTCTGTTGACCTCCTCGAGTGCCTGACTGGGGGTTGACAGTAGGTGGGATCTAGAACGTCATCATCAATTGTTGTGTTTGCACTCCCCTCCCCCTCAGACCGAGCCTCTTCTTGCCCTGACCGAATATTTAAGTTGTCATCCCAATCGGGTATCTGCGTCTCATCTTCATCAGTATGTTCCTCATTGTCTATAACCACAGGTGTTACAGTTTGTGACAAAGGGTCAACATTATGCTCAGAAACTTGGTCCTCACGGCCTGAATCTGAGTCACAAAGGTTCTGGGCATCACTGCAGACCATTTCCTGTTCTGTACTCACTGTAGCTTGGGAGCAGACCTCTGATTCCCAGGCTATAGTGTGACTGAACAGCTCTGCAGACTCAGCCATCTCAGTTCCACCATACTGTGCAGGGCTGATGGAGACTTCAGAGCTGGGAGAAATCAAGTGTGATTGGGATGACAACTCAGAGGAATGGTGTTTTTTGGATGCGGTACTTGAAGTGGCTGAGAGGGCACTTGTTGGACCACTTGAGATCCATTCAAGCATTTTCCTTTTTTGCCCATCATCTACCTTTGTTCCTCTTGTTCGTGTCCGTAAAAAAGGGAGCACATCGGATTGTCCACAATAAGTAGTAGACATCTTACTTTTGCTAGTAGATGGTCTATCTTCAGCAGATGATAATGGAGCTTTGCCACCTTCCCCACTGACAAAACATTTTTTGCCTTTTCCACCACGCCTCTTCCCCTTTCCACCAGCATCTGTCATTTTGCCACTCATGTTGATTGCGACAAGATTGTGGACTGAAAATGTGGTAGTAAAAATTGAGAGGTGGTGAAGATTGCAGTGGTGGTCTAGCTTTATTAACAGCAGAATAATAAAGAATAAATATCCCTGACAATGTAACTTAGTTATAATTCGTTGGAGTGTGCAACGCAGGCAGATGCGCTCTGCAAATGTCTTGGCACTAGTGGGACTATAGCAAAGTCCAATAGCCACGTATAGGATGCCACTAGGTACACTGAGTGTTTGCTAGTATAATGGCTTCGTTATAATTTGTTGGAGTGTGCAACGCAGGCAGATGCGCTCTGCAAATGTCTTGGCACTAGTGGGACTATAGCAAAGTCCAATAGCCACGTATAGGATGCCACTAGGTACACTGAGTGTTTGCTAGTATAATGGCTGAGTTTAAAAAACTTGGAGTGTGCAATGCAGGCAGATGTGCTCTGCTAATGTCTTTGCACTAGTGGGACTATAGCAAAGTCCAATAGCCACGTATAGGATGCCACTAGGTACACTGAGTGTTTGCTAGTAAAATTGCTTAGTTTAAAAAACTTGGAGTGTGCAATGCAGGCAGATGTGCTCTGCAAATGTCTTGGCCCTAGTGGGACTATAGCAAAGTCCAATAGCCACGTATAGGATGCCACTAGGTACACTGAGTGTGTGCTAGTATAATGGCTTCGTTATAATTAGTTGGAGTGTGCAACGCAGGCAGATGCGCTCTGCAAATGTCTTGGCACTAGTGGGACTATAGCAAAGTCCAATAGCCACGTATAGGATGCCACTAGGTACACTGAGTGTTTGCTAGTATAATGGCTTCGTTATAATTTGTTGTAGTGTGCAACGCAGGCAGATGCGCTCTGCAAATGTCTTGGCACTAGTGGGACTATAGTAAAGTCCAATAGCCACGTATAGGATGCCACTAGGTACACTGAGTGTGTGCTAATATAATGGCTTCGTTATAATTAGTTGGAGTGTGCAACGCAGGCAGATGCGCTCTGCAAATGTCTTGGCACTAGTGGGACTATAGCAAAGTCCAATAGCCACGTATAGGATGCCACTAGGTACACTGAGTGTTTGCTAGTATAATGGCTTCGTTATAATTAGTTGGAGTGTGCAACGCAGGCAGATGCGCTCTGCAAATGTCTTGGCACTAGTGGGACTATAGCAAAGTCCAATAGCCACGTATAGGATGCCACTAGGTACACTGTGTGTTTGCTAGTAAAATTGCTTAGTTTAAAAAACTTGGAGTGTGCAATGCAGGCAGATGTGCTCTGCAAATGTCTTGGCCCTAGTGGGACTATAGCAAAGTCCAATAGCCACGTATAGGATGCCACTAGGTACACTGAGTGTGTGCTAGTATAATGGCTTCGTTATAATTAGTTGGAGTGTGCAACGCAGGCAGATGCGCTCTGCAAATGTCTTGGCACTAGTGGGACTATAGCAAAGTCCAATAGCCACGTATAGGATGCCACTAGGTACACTGAGTGTTTGCTAGTATAATGGCTTCGTTATAATTTGTTGTAGTGTGCAACGCAGGCAGATGCGCTCTGCAAATGTCTTGGCACTAGTGGGACTATAGTAAAGTCCAATAGCCACGTATAGGATGCCACTAGGTACACTGAGTGTGTGCTAGTATAATGGCTTCGTTATAATTAGTTGGAGTGTGCAACGCAGGCAGATGCGCTCTGCAAATGTCTTGGCACTAGTGGGACTATAGCAAAGTCCAATAGCCACGTATAGGATGCCACTAGGTACACTGAGTGTTTGCTAGTATAATGGCTTCGTTATAATTAGTTGGAGTGTGCAACGCAGGCAGATGCGCTCTGCAAATGTCTTGGCACTAGTGGGACTATAGCAAAGTCCAATAGCCACGTATAGGATGCCACTAGGTACACTGTGTGTTTGCTAGTATAATGGCTGAGTTTAAAAAACTTGGAGTGTGCAATGCAGGCAGATGTGCTCTGCTAATGTCTTTGCACTAGTGGGACTATAGCAAAGTCCAATAGCCACGTATAGGATGCCACTAGGTACACTGAGTGTTTGCTAGTAAAATTGCTTAGTTTAAAAAACTTGGAGTGTGCAATGCAGGCAGATGTGCTCTGCAAATGTCTTGGCCCTAGTGGGACTATAGCAAAGTCCAATAGCCACGTATAGGATGCCACTAGGTACACTGAGTGTGTGCTAGTATAATGGCTTCGTTATAATTAGTTGGAGTGTGCAACGCAGGCAGATGCGCTCTGCAAATGTCTTGGCACTAGTGGGACTATAGCAAAGTCCAATAGCCACGTATAGGATGCCACTAGGTACACTGAGTGTTTGCTAGTATAATGGCTTCATTATAATTTGTTGTAGTGTGCAACGCAGGCAGATGCGCTCTGCAAATGTCTTGGCACTAGTGGGACTATAGCAAAGTCCAATAGCCACGTATAGGATGCCACTAGGTACACTGAGTGTTTGCTAGTATAATGGCTTCGTTATAATTAGTTGGAGTGTGCAACGCAGGCAGATGCGCTCTGCAAATGTCTTGGCACTAGTGGGACTATAGCAAAGTCCAATAGCCACGTATAGGATGCCACTAGGTACACTGTGTGTTTGCTAGTATAATGGCTGAGTTTAAAAAACTTGGAGTGTGCAATGCAGGCAGATGTGCTCTGCTAATGTCTTTGCACTAGTGGGACTATAGCAAAGTCCAATAGCCACGTATAGGATGCCACTAGGTACACTGAGTGTTTGCTAGTAAAATTGCTTAGTTTAAAAAACTTGGAGTGTGCAATGCAGGCAGATGTGCTCTGCAAATGTCTTGGCACTAGTGGGACTATAGCAAAGTCCAATAGCCACGTATAGGATGCCACTAGGTACACTGAGTGTTTGCTAGTATAATGGCTTCGTTATAATTTGTTGGAGTGTGCAACGCAGGCAGATGCGCTCTGCAAATGTCTTGGCCCTAGTGGGACTATAGCAAAGTCCAATAGCCACGTATAGGATGCCACTAGGTACAGAGTGTTTGCTAGTATAATGGCTGAGTTTAAAAAACTTGGAGTGTGCAATGCAGGCAGATGTGCTCTGCTAATGTCTTTGCACTAGTGGGACTATAGCAAAGTCCAATAGCCACGTATAGGATGCCACTAGGTACACTGAGTGTTTGCTAGTAAAATTGCTTAGTTTAAAAAACTTGGAGTGTGCAATGCAGGCAGATGTGCTCTGCAAATGTCTTTGCACTAGTGGGACTATAGCAAAGTCCAATAGCCACAGATAGGATGCCACTAGGTACACTGAGTGTTTGCTAGTATAATGGCTTAGTTAGAATGAGTTGGAGTGTGCAGAGGACAAGAGGGTACAGTGGCAGGATTGTGGTGCTCTGGGTAGAGGAATGGAAGCCTGCCTTTCTATTCCCTCCTAATGGTGAAATGCAGGGAGGAAATCCCTGACCTGGGCTACACAGACGCTGTTGCTGTTTGCAGGACCTGTCACCTATGGCTCTCTGACCCTGCCGGTACGAGCCCTTAAAAGGACTGCTAGAATGTGCTCTCCCTAAGCTGTCTAATGCTGTGTATGCAGCGCATACAGCTGTATCGGCGATAGGACAAAGGACGGAACTGCGACAGTGATGTCTGACACCAAAGACGCAGAAGGCAGATAATGGCGATCGTGAAGAAAATGTCCGGTTTTATAATGCAGGGACATGTGACATGCAGATCCTATCACACATGCCGTTGCTTCTCTGCCTCAAAGTCCACTTAGGTGTGTGTGTGTCTGTGATTGGCTGACATGCTGGCCAGCCCCACAAGACGCGCGCGCTTAGGGAAGGAAGACAAGAAAAAAAAAAAAAAAAATGGCGATCGCCATTATAGAAACAGCAGTGATCTGAAGGCGCTGTTCACGCACACTATACACTGAAATGTGATAATAGTTTGATTCACAGAGTGACTTACAGCAGAAACCAAGCTAAGATTTAGCTGTTTTTTGGCTGCTAGAACCGTTCTCGAACGTTTCTAGAACTATCGAGCTTTTGCAAAAAGCTCGAGTTCTAGTTCGATCTAGAACATGCCCCAAAATCACTCGAGCCTAGAACTGGAGAACCACGAACCACGAACCGCGCTCAACTCTAATTAGGACATTAATTTTGGTGCAGCTGATCAAGTCCGGAGGGAATACATTTTGTACCCCTCCTCCATATCACGGGATACCCTTATTACTATAATTTTTGACCAATCTTTGGAAGATCAGTGACCCATTTTTTTTTTTTTTGGGAAGATCTGTGACTAAAGTTTTGGGCTAGTTTTTGACCAAGCTCTGGAAAATCAGTGCTCTAATTTTTAGCGAGATCTGTGATCAATTTTTTGAAAGATCAGTGGGCTAATTTTTAGAAAGATCTGTGACCAGGTTTGAGAGAGATATAGCTGAGGAGTTGCCAGCTAGTATAGAGGTGTAGCCTTAGGTTCCGGCCGGGCTTTAACGCTTACACCGCATAGTCATATATTAGTGTAATCCAAACACCACCAAGATAGTAAAAATGTTCAGAACGGAGAAGACAAGGTTAAGAAAGCTGAGGATTCATGGAATGGATTTAGTAAACATTCCTTAGGGAGGGGCACGTGCCGGAGACAGTTCAGCTGTGTAACGTGCCCTGGAGATTTCCAGAGTATTATTTGTTGATTGATGCTGAATTGTTTAACAGAGTATTGCAGATATTGCTATCAGAAAGATATGAGGATGAGCGAGGAGATGTTGTGTTTTTCTATATGTTACCCGAGTCTGAGGACAGATCTGAGGGTCCTCTGACAGGTTGTTTTGTTGCTGCCCCACAACCTGATCCCCATTCTATTCCCCTGTCCCGGAGATATTCACAGATGCTGCAGTCACTAGACAGCATCCCTTAACCCTTTCCACACCCATACCCCTGGTCTCTCCCATACCTGCAATGCCGTCTCTCCCCTCACCGGCCAGTCTGCCGTCACACTCCCCAATTACCAATCCCCTCACCTTGGATCCCCCTTTTTCCCTTAGGACACATAGTGAGCCTTACCCCGAATCTAATAAAGGTGTTCCCTGTAGATCCAGTAATGATCTACCTGAAGCCTGGTGTGCTTTTTCCCCAGAGTATCACAGTATCCCTTTAAATCAGTCCCAGGAGATTTCCCAAGATACTGCCCACAGTCCGGCTGCACCCACGAGTCTGCCCCAACCTTCCCTAATGACACAGAGGGGAGCCCCGGACTGCTTGTTTTTGTTGCAGTGATTTCCAGTCCCAAGCTACCCGCTCTAATGATGCACTCCATCAATGTTAAGGTTTCTATAATATATGTTTCTGTAGTACCTTTGTTTCTGCTGGCTGACACGGTACAGAAATATATTTTATATATTACTATAGTGAAAGTTCTGCCCATGGTTTTTTTTCTTGTCTGTTTTTCCCACCAGCTGTTCTAACATCGCGCATCCTGAAGGAGATGGGGGTGCATAAGTCAGCGCAGGGATGTGTGGGAGTGTTTTCAGTAAGCTGCTGCTAGTCACAAGTTGTAGAGAGCAGGAAAAAACATAAAAGTAAATAAAGAAGTAGAGAAAAGTAAAAAAAAAAAAAAAGGTAGTTTCAGCAGATTTACAAAGCTTTTTCTCTCTTATGTACTAACAAGTGCTTTTTCCGACTGGTGGAGTGGATTTTATTTAATCCTTAGAGTTCAAAATTTTATAGGAGATTATCAATAGTATTCTGCTGCTATTTAAATAATTAAATTAATTTTGCAGGAAAAAGAGTATATTTTTTAAAATATACAAATTTGTTTTTTTTTTGTTTTTATGGTTATGTTTTTGTTTTGTATTATTTTTGCATACAAAATGCCAATATTAATTACTCTCCTTTTCTTTTGTAGATACAGAATATCTATGAACCCTGTTGTAAGGTTTCAAAATTTCCCAGTAGCGTATAAGTGATATTTATTTGTTGGTTAATCATATTGTTTACTGTTATGGATCTATATATTTTGCCAAAGTAGTATATAAAAAGGGAGGAAGTAGATATTTATTACATTTTTCCAGCAGCAGATATATTGGATAGGCTTTAAAGCTGGCCTTTCTTTTGCAACAGTTATGTCATGTTTATTGGATTATTATGAATGTAGGAATATATGTCTGTTATAGGAATGATCTAATCTATATTTCTTTTAGTCTTTGTTTTTATAGATGAAACCAGATGGTGGTCGATTCTGCACTGGATATGCTACAGGTTACACAACATGAGGTAGTCTAAATTTAGGCCACTCTCCCTTCCTATCGGTACAGCAGGAAGTGACATAAGTGCCTCTCTAGATGGGTGGAGCAGAGGTAGGTAAGATAGTCAAAATGTATGTAGGATGTAGATATTTCCTGTTGTCAAATAAGCTAGGTACGCCAAAAAGAAAGTCTAGATCTGAGCTGATGGAATTGGATGGAGGTCCTCGCACAAGTGCAGCTGACCAAGAAGTAGTGAACAGGCCTAGAGTTGAGGAGTCCTTTACCATGCATAAAGACCATGCCTCGGTGACACCGGTCACGTCAGTGACTTCTGTCACTCCTTGTGTTCTTAAATCCCTACAGGATCAAGTGAACCAACAAGGAGTGGAGTGCGAGACGCAGGGAGCCGGCTGACTGAGGAAGGTCTGTGGATGAAGGACGGTAAGCTTTCTCTGCCATGAGATCTCTTCTTAATGATGGCCCAAGTAACATGGACTAACATCTGTGACAGTTGGATATCAGTGTGTGCTTTGGTGACGCCAGGGTTCAGTACCCAGGTGGGCAAGCTCACCCGGTCTTGTGAAGCACGTTCTTAAAACAATGAGGAAAAACTGTAAAGAGTCCGTAGAAACAGCCTGCACCTGCTCTACCCATTCTTAGAGACTGCAAACTGATTATAGATGTATATCATGAGCACGTTGTATGCAAGTCTGTGCATGTTGTGTAGATTTCTTTCCAGGTCTGGTCAGAGGCTTTCCAGTGCAGAAAACGACGTCATTGCTGAAAATCCATATAATGCAAGTGGTATGAAAAAAACCCAAACTGATAAGTTGTAAATCAATGCGTGTTATATTTCTCTTTAGTGTGTGTTGTGTTTCTCTTTAGCAATAAACAGGTTCCAATGTAAAATGTTTTGGGTTTTTTTGGTCTAGCGCAAAGCATGTATAATTTTCATATGATTGACTAATTAGAGAAATAAACAAGTGTATTTTCTAATTCCAGATCCTAAATCAGAGTTAGTAGTATATGGTTTTCGGTCAGGAGACTGATTAATCCTAAAAGGACACAGAAATTTCGATAAAGCTCAATGGCAGGACAACATGGATTCATGCCCCGCGTTGCAGAAGGGTCGATCCACCGGAGCTGCACTAAGCGTCCTGCTTATTTATCCTTTACAAAAAAACCTGTACAGTCCCAAACCATCATTGCCGAAACAGTTTGAAGAGAGGACTTAGAGAACCTTGAGACATGGGAAAGTCCAACTACGAAGGGTGAGGACTCGCCTAGGGGTCCTTGGTCTCAAACCGGTGAAGAAACCCCTTTCCCCTCTCCACCCATGTCTCAACGTTCAGTCAGGCAGGATTTCCCAACAGATCTTTCTTCCTCTTTTCCTAAGGGAACACAGTACCCTTAGTATTTGGAGAAGGCAGAAGTGAGTCAAGGGGGGACTGTAGAGGGTACGAATTGAGTAACCTAAAATACTTAATTCAGCCATTTTATAGACCCAAAAATGGGGTTTGGTTAATGTAATCTAACCATTTACAAATGTTTTTGTCTCCTACTAACTCATATGAATATATTCAGTGATTTTCCTTAATATAAAATGCTAGCTATGGATTCTCTCATCTCGGGAAAAGTTTTGGAAGAACCTATCCCATCAGGCTGATGTCTCCCCAGCCTAGTCTGCTGAGCACTGGTAATGACACGCGAGTTGACGTCACATCTCAGAAACCAATGGACCCGACACAACCGAAGCAGAAAGCGGCCGCTATTCTACCCATTATCCCAGAAGGTTTTTCCAAGTCCGTGCCACAATCTGTTCACATGAAGCCTCATCATGTTTTGTTGTTTTTTTTATCAAGAGCAGATTATCCAGGTTCACAAAGTGGCCCTAAGTGGACTAGCACTGACTAAGCATCCTTCTTTTTGTTTCATATCCGGAAAGAAGAACCATGGACAATTTCCAAATGTCCTTTTGTTTTTTAATTATGTGCTAATTTTTAAATAAGGTTTAGATTCATTTTTTCTTAATCAGGATAATGTGCCCTAATGAGAGTAATAACGCCAATTCTAATAGCCCCTATAAATCATAGAGTTATGTTTAATAAATAAAAATAAAGTATTTAAGGGGGGAGCTAAAGCCTATAGTGTTATATTAAACAACAATCCCATAGAAAGCCCACATATACAGATATGGATATAATTAAAGTCCCAAATAATAAAATATATCTAAATTGGGAAAACTTTTAAATATAAGGTTAATAATATTCACAGATATTTTATTAAGGGGGGACTGTGGAGGTCACCTGAGCTGTAGTATGTTTGTTTAAACGTAATAAGAATATCTGTGTATATAAATAATCAAAATGTAGTTGTATAATTATCTGTCTGTCTATGTAGCCATTGCACAGACCTATAGTATAATTCAAAGCTGTATAATCATGAAGGAGTTAACCAAAGATGAAGCCAGAATGTGAAGCTGTAAGAAGTGTTATCTGTAATGTTCACACAAAAGGAATGTACGGGAGGGCAGGAGTGTGATGTGAGAAATTGGGGAGTGAACGCACTCCTTCGTTAGTTTCAAGGTTATTTATGCTTACTTACTGTATAATTGGATCTATCGTATTATACGAGTCAGTTGGTGATGCTGGCTGAAAAGAGAGCATGTCTGTGTTCTTTGTCTTATATACATTGATATATATATATTGGCACCGATACACAGCTAATATGGCATCGTCTCTGGATATCCCAAATGAGGACTCCATTAGCAGTCTTCAACGCAAATTCCTCCCTTGACAATTGTATTGGTAACAATGACCCGGCAATACGATTTTTCAAGTCAGTATGATAATGGCGATACCAAACATTAATTATGTTTTTTTTATAAAATCATAACTAAGGTATATATAAAAATACATAGTATTGGGATAGGTCGGGCTAATAAGTTATAATGGAGATAGAAAAAAAGGAAAATAGGTAATGTATTACAAATACTTTATTATGTGTTCTTCAAGGGAATCTGTCACCAGACTTTTGCCTCCTATTCTGAGAGCAGCATAATGTAGGGGCAGAGACCCTGATTAAAGCAATGTGTCACTTACTGGGCTGCTTAGTGTAGTTGTTTAAAATCACTGTAAAATCAGCAGTAAATTATCATTAGATGACTACTTGGTGTGCTGCAGGTAGTCCAGCATATTCATGAGCTCTGTGTAACTGCTAGATCTGCAGCAGAGAAAACATTGATTTTAACAAAATGACAGCAAACAGCTCAGTAAGTGGCACATTGCTGGAATCAGGGTCTCTGTCTGCACATTGTGCTGCTCTCAGATGGGGGAACAAAAACCTGCTGACAGATTCCCTTTAAGTTGTCATAATAACAATAATTTACAGTATCTCAGGACAAAACATTATTTTTTCCAAATAATTCAGTTTTTGCACAATTATAGCATTTGTATTTTATAGTGTCCCTTGTATGTCCACTATCATTTAATTAGAAACTGGACTGACAGTAACGTTATAGAGTTAAGTATAGTTTCTAAACTATCTGTTCTAGAAAGAAAATAATCAGTCTTTGCAAGTTGTAAGTGCTGTAATATACTATGTGATCACAAGGGGGCAGTAGTGTATTTTATTTGTCACCCAAATAGCAGAAAGAAATCTGTACACGATCATTCTAGCAGCAGCGCAAGTGTATTATATTGTGAATATATATGAATATAATATAAATAGGCTGCTGGTTGACTGATGGTGTACATAATATTTCTTACGGCTGTCTATGTGCTAAACAAAATACCGTATGTATGTATATACTTTGTCCACTTGGGCTACTAACAATATTCATCTATTTATGTCACCTGCAGCTGAATAGTATTCTCATACCAGTGTGATGCAAAAATTATATACTGTATATAGTTAAAAGACTATTCACGCAAAATGACAATACAGGCAAATATAATGTCATGCACATAAAGTAAATAAACACATAAATCATCAAAGATTAGCCAATCTGTTCACAACCAATTAGTGTCAAAAGGTACTATGGTTGGTGATGGTTTCCAAAGGTTGTAATCCACTGTATAATTCCACAGAATGTACATCATGTGCAGAATTATTAGGCAAGTTGTATTTTAGAGGATTTTTTTTCATTATTGATCAACAACTATGTTCTCAATCAACCCAAAAGACTCATAAATGTCAAAGCTTAATATTTTTGGAAGTTGGAGTGTTTTTGTTTTAGATTTGGCTATCTTAGGAGGATATCTGTTCGTACAGGTAACTATTACTGTGCAGAATTATTAGGCAACTTAATAAAAACCAAATATATTCCCATCTCACTTGTTTATTTTCACCAGGTAAACCAATATAACTGCACAAAATTTAGAAATAAACATTTCTGACATGCAAAAACAAAACCCCCAAAAATTAGTGACCAATATAGCCACCTTTCTTTATGATGACACTCAACAGAATACCATCCATAAATTCTGTCAATTGCTTGATCTGTTTACAATAAACATTGCGTGCAGCAGGCCACCACAGCCTCCCAGACACTGTTCCGAGAGGTGTACTGTTTTCCCTCTCTGTAGATCTCACATTTTATGAGTAACCACAATTTCTCTATGGGGTTCAGATCAGGTGACCATGTCGTTATTTTTTCATCTTTTAGACCTTTACTGGCCAGCCACGCTGTGGAGTAGTTGGATGCATGTGATGGAGCATTGTCCTGCATGAAAATCATGTTTTTCTTGAACGATTTTGACTTCTTCCTGTACCACTGCTTGAAGAAGTTGTCTTCCAGAAACTAGCAGTAGGTCTGGGAGTTGAGCTTCACTCCATCCTCAACCCGAAAAGGTCCCACAAGTTCATCTTTGATGATACCAGCCCATACCAGTACCCACCTCCACCTTGCTGCGTCTAAGTTGGAGTGGAGCTCTCTGCCCTTTACTGATCCAGCCTCTGGCCCATCCATCTGGCCCAACAATGGTCATTCTCATTTCATCAGTCCATAAAACCTTTGAAAAATCAGTCTTAAGATACTTCTTGGCCCAGTCTTGACGTTTTATCTTATGTTTCTTGTTCAAAGGTGGTCGTTTTTCAGCCTTCCTTACCTTGGCCATGTCCCTGAGTATGGCACACCTTGTGCTTTTTGATACTCCAGTAACATTGCAGCTCTGAAATATGGCCAAACTGGTGGCAAATGGCATCTTCTGTCACTGTAGCAACCTATTGATCTGTCCACTAATATTAAAAATCACTGGCTGTGTGGACAGTGTATAAAATTTAACCTTTATTAATAAATGCTTAAAAACTCAGATAACCAATTCCACACTTATATTCGAAGCCTATCTGAACCACACAGTTATAAATAACTGGGTTCAGATACTAAATTAGCAGTAAGACTGGCAATTATCACTTCAGTCAAAACTGCTATATTTTAATATAATATCAAAAAGTGTTCTAATAGACCTTAAGGCACTGATGGCAGGTTTTTAATCTGCCAATATTAAAACGGAAAGGTAGTTGGTGGAGGCGAAAAACGTTTTTTTTTCTAAAAAAAGACCTCCCAGCAGAGACTTATGCTATATCAATTAGTGCAGCCTTTAAGATATTGATGTCTGTGTATAAGGACTACGTAAGATCTTCGTGGGAAGTCCTTGGATTACAGAACTACCTGGAAAATAAAATAGTCCCAAGAGGACTCAGGATATCTATTGTGCCAAGTAAAAGGGTTAGGACAGCCTCCTTAATACATAAGTGGATGAGGAAGCAACGGATAGCTCCCTGAGATTTATTGCTTTATTATTGGAGGAAGAGAACGTTATTCTTGAGCAGAGTGGAAAGGTGTTGAGAGATACCATAGAACAAACAAAGAAGTTCTCCACAGATCCAGAATTCGAAAAGAAAGAGAAATTCCTTCAGAATAGTATCGATAAGTTTACTTCATATATTAAGGGTAGGAAGCACCATCAGTTTCAGAGAGACTTGGCCGATTTTAGAGAAAATAGAGCGTATGACCCCCAAAATCTAAATCATAGAGAAAACGAGATTCCATCTACAGAGTACGACACCTCTGACAGTGAAAGGGGAGGAGACTCTAATAGGAGAGGGAGAGGTAGAGGCAAAGGTAGAAACCGATCTAGAGGGAGACAGCAGGAATTTGGTCGGGGGAGGACTTACGACTGCACGAGATCAAAAGTGAAGGAGAGACAAAATCTCCCGGAACAATGTCACAGGCCGGAAAATATGTCCTCTTCAGAACCATTGGCTACCTCTTCCTCCTCGTCTCTATCTTTTTTAGATCAGGGGATACCAGCTATAACAGGGCACGTATCAACAACATAGAAGTGGGGTCTGTTTTAAGAACTGATAGCCCAAGATGTCCGGAGGAGTTGGGGGCGAGACCTAAACGACCATGTGAAGATAAAACTGTTGAAGTCTTGAACCCTATTATGAATCGTAAGGAATTGAATACGTACACTATAGATAAAATGCAGGTAGTCAACTTGTATAAAAGAATTTTGACTGATGGAGATGAAGCTCTGCTCTTGAGAGGCTTGACATTTGTACCCACGACGAGATTTAAAGTCTTTGACTGGGTTAAAGACCTGGCTTTGTTTACAAGAAAATTACGGTGGGCAAAATACCATAAGCAAATAGATAACAATAGATGTACTGAACTTGAGATACAGGTGGAGGACCTATCTGATCTACGTTTATTGGAGAGCTTGTGGCAAGAAGGTCAGGGAGGAGAGGGTGAAGGACCATTTACCAATTTGAGGTCCAAAAGTACAAAAACACCACCTCTCTTTGATACCAGCCACATTGATATTTTTGAACATCTGGTAGAAAGGTGGTTTGACGAGATTACTCAAAATACAAGAACGAAAAATAATTTGAGTAAGATTGCACTTGATGCTCTGTTGTCCCTTGAGGGTGACCCGTCCATTATAATCAAGCCCTCTGATAAGGGGGGCAACGTGGTTATAATGGACCGGTCGCAGTACAGGCAGCTGTTCTTGGATCTACTGTACGATCGGGATGGTTATGAGGTCCTAAGGGAGGATCCGACTAATAAATACCTGTTGGAATTGGGGTGTATCTTGAGAAGGGCATTCGAAGAAAGAATAATAGACAAAAAAGAGATGCTCTTCATGAAATCTAAGAGTTCGCAGATTGCAACCTTTTACGGTCTCCCAAAGCTGCACAAGGGTTATCCACCCCTGAGGGGGCGTCCAATTGTCTCGAGCATCAACAGCTTAATGCAAAACATCAGTACATATATTGATACTGTATTAAGACCATTTGTGCTGGCGTTGCCGTCGTATGTCCGAGACACTATGGACGTCCTCCGGAGGCTTGAGGATGTGCAGCTGGAGGATGGTGTGCTGCTAATAACCCTGGATGTTGAGGCTTTGTATAGCTCGATTCCTCACGAGTATGGTTGTGAGGCCGTGGAACACTTCCTGAAAATGAGAGGGACACATATGTGGAAACACAATAAGTTAGTAATGGAACTTTTGAGGTTCGTGTTGTCTAGAAATTACTTCCTGTTCAATGGGCGTGTCTTCCACCAGCTCAGGGGCACTGTGATGGGGAGTCCGTGTGCCCCCACGTACGTAAACATGTTCCTGGGCTGGTGGGAGGAGACATTGGTATTTAGTGAGAGCACCATTGAATGGACCTCGTACATATCGATGTGGCTTACGATCATTGATGATGTCCTAATCATCTGGACGGGTGCGGAGGAACAATGGAAGTCATTCATGGCTGTTCTTGCCAGTAATAACATCGGCCTTAAGTTTACTTATACCACAAGCAGGAAGGAAGTTTCATTTCTGGACATCCTTATAACAATTAGACATATGGGTAACCTCGAGACAACAATTTTTAGGAAGACCACGGCTACAAACAGCCTGCTGCAGTAGTCCAGCCAGGATTGTATGTTTCTAGTTGTGTGGGTAGGGATACTCTGGTCTGTGCTGTAACCATTAAGATGCTGTGCAGATTTGAATCCTAGTCTGTATAGGAACCACTAAGGTGCAGGTGCAGTTTCAGTGGTTTAGGCTTTTTCCCCTTTTGCCATGCAGCAAATATTCCAATGCATTTCTGAGTATCTTGCTCTCCTTTGTCAGGGTCACTGATCCCTTCTTCCACTAACTCCCGTGTGTGACTTCAACAGCAGACATGATGACAGACACAGCACATTGCTGGGGGAATGGGAGCGAGGTGAGAATGTGTTGTTTTTTTCTGTGTATGTGATGTGTGGCTGTATACAGGAGGGCTATGAGGTGGCTCATACTGTATATAGGATAACTATGTAGTGGCTCATGCTGTATATAGAGGGGCTGTGAGGGGGCTCATACTTTATATAGAGGGCCATGTGAGGGCTCATACTGTATATAGGGACTATGTGGGGGCTCGTACTGTATATAGGGGCTGTGTAGGGGCTCATCATGCTGTATATTGGAGGATTGTGGGGGCTCATGTCGTGGGCGGGGGGGCGCTACGCTCGCTAACGCTCGGCTCCGGCGCTGCTGCTGCTCGGTGGCTCGAGCGGTGGGCCAGATCCGGGGACTCGAGCGGCGCTCCTCGCCAGTGAGTGAAAGGGGTAGTTTGGGTTTGGGGATTTAGTCCGTGACGCCACCCACGGGTTGTGGTGAGGTTGGGGCACCACCGCTGCTGGTGACGGGGATCCCGGGAGCGATGGTAGGGAGCAGCTGGGATGTTGTTTTCCCCCTCCGTGGGTAGGGGTTGGTGGTCCCGGGGCCCGGTGAGATGACGGGGAGGCAGGGTTAGCAAGGTGCAGGGTCGCCTGGACTGCGCAGCGCGGTGCCGGATGGCACGGTTGTATTCACTCAGCCACGAATGTACGCAAAGTCTCTGGTAAACCAAACGGCTGGATGGACGGGTCCCGCAGCCGGCTGCTGTAGCTTCTCCCGGACGGTTGGTGGTGGCTGCCTTTCCCTGCACTTTTGTGTATGTTTGGTCCTGATGGATTCCCACCGGTAACCCGCTCCCCAGCGTGTATATGTGCCGGAGGAGCCCTTTTGCCCGCAGGCTCTGGCCCTTGGAACTCTAGCTGTGGCGGTAGCTGTATTTCCTTCTACTGGTCGGATGGTTGCCTTCAATCGGGTCTTGGCTGCTAGGAAACCCCTGGGGTTCCGGTCACTGACGGATTTGACCTCTAATGGCGACTCCAAGCCTGGTCGGGGTCCGTAGGCCCTGCCTGTGTGTGCTGGCTTTACTTCGCTCCCCGGTTCGGTACCGGCGGGCCACTGCCCGTCCCCGGTCCTACGGTTCTGCATTGATCTGCCTCTCCTGCAGACGGCCACCACCGTCTTCCAACCTTGCTCTTAGTGCCCGGGCCACACACCCGGACACGGTCAGTTTACTCCTCCACTTCTACTTCACTACTCTCTCCTTCACTTCCCTAACTGCACTCACTTCTTTTTCCCGCCTCCAGGCCTGTGAACTCCTCAGTAGGCGGGGCCAACCACCTGGCTCCGCCTCACCTGGTGTGGACATCAGACCCTGGAGGGAGGCAACAAGGATTTTGTGTCTGGCTGATGTGCCTGTCTCGGGGTGGGGGGTGTGTGTTGCAGTACCTGTGACGACCTGGCTAGTCCAGGGCGCCACACTCATATTGTATATTGGGAGAACTGTGGGGGCTCATACTGTATGTAGGGGGGGTGTATAGACTCACTCTATAGCGGGATCTATATGTGGGCTCATATAGCAGATAGGGGGGGGTATCAGCATACTTAATTCTGCTCAATATTAAATTATGAGTCCATGGCAAAGGATAATGAAGTGAATCTGTGCTGCTGATCAATAAAGGATACAGGATAAGAATTAATAAAGTGGTTTAGTGTCTACGCATTTCCACCAGTCCTAAGGAAGGAGTTGGATTAACTCTGAAACGCATAGATGGTGAGTTAAATAATTGTTTATATAAATGTCGCGGGCGGAGGAGGGGACGCCGCGCTCTCCCACTGCTCGGGTCCGGCTGCCGTTGCGGCTGCTGCGGCCTGCTGCTGCTGCTCGGTGGCTCGAGCGATGGGCCGGATCCCGGGGACTCGAGCGGCGCTCCTCGCCCGTGAGTGAAAGGGGATTGGTTTTTGGGATAGTTTATTGTCCGTGACGCCACACACGGTTGTGGTGATTTGTTGACACCACCGCTGCTCTGTATGGGGATCCCGGGGGTGATGGTATGGAGCAGCTAGATGTTATTCCTCCCCTCCGTGGGTAGGGGGTAGTTGTCCCGGGGCCCAGTGATGAGGTGGGTGATGCAGGGCTTGGTGGGGTGCAGGGACGCGGGGGCAGCGCTGTGCCTTGCGGCACTGTGGTACTCACTCAGCCTGAGACGATGACACAGTTCTCGGTAAAACACACGGCTGGAAAGACAGTTCCCACGGACGGCTGCACTTGCTTTCCCCAGTAGTTGACGGTGACGGTCCCTTTTCCTGCACCTAAGATGATGATGGTTGCGATGGGTTCCCACTGGTAACCCGCTCCCCGGCTCGGATATGGGCCGGAGGAGCCCTACTTTGCCCGCAGGTGCTGGCCCTGAGAAACTGGTGCCCTGGCGGTGGCGGTGTCTCTCTGTAACGGTTGGACTGTTGCCTTCAATCGGGACTTGGTTGTTGGGAGACCCAGAGGTCCCCTTCACTAACGGATTGGGCAAATTCACGGCGACTCCTAGCCTTGCCGGGATCCAAAAGGCTCCTGCCACTGGTGCTGACTGTTCTTCGTATCCCGCTCCGGTACCGCCGGGCCACCACCCGTCCGCGGTGCTTCCGGCAACCTCCAAACAGTCACCCCTGCAGACAGTCACCGCCGTCTGCTGACCTTGCTGTCTCTCAGTCCGGGGCACACACCCGGACCAACTTCAGGCTTTCTTAACTGTTCCTTTGCACTGTCTCTACTCTTACTTAGTCTTCCACTTTTACTCTTCTCTCAAGCTCCTCTACCACTTCACTTCCTTCTACTTCCTCCTCCCTAGCTTGACTGCCTGGTTTTCCCGCCTCCAGGGCTGTGAACTCCTCGGTGGGCGGAGCCAACCGCCTGGCCCACCCCCTGGTGTGGACATCAGCCCCTGGAGGAAGGCAACAAGGATTTTAGGTTAAAAAAAACAAAAAAAAACAAAAAACTGAGCTGTGACAAATGTTCAATAAACATGCAACATTACAAGCATGTGAATTGCAGCCTCAAGACTAGAAAAAAACCAAGGAGAAAATTGTAGAAAAAATACCCTGACTATAAATAAATAAATTGCAAGTGCTTAATAAACAGGGTACTTAGTATATACATTTTTGCAAAAAGGTAAGAAGCTGTCTCACCTCGTCACGGTGTACCCATCTGAGACAGTCCCTAACCTACTAAAGTTAAAAACATATTCTGTACCTGACTAGTGTCATGTCAAAACTTCAATATGGATGGTAAAGTTGTTAGCTGGGTCCCAGATTAAATACACAGCAAAAAGTGAGAAGCAGGTAATTGTTCAGCCTCAGTATCAGGAGGGCTGCACCCCCAACTTGCATTAAAGCAAGATAACAGACAAAAAAAACAAAAAACTGAGCTGTGACAAATGTTCAATAAACATGCAACATTACAAGCATGTGAATTGCAGCCTCAAGACTAGAAAAAAACCAAGGAGAAAATTGTAGAAAAAATACCCTGACTATAAATAAATAAATTGCAAGTGCTTAATATTTTTTTCTAGTCTTGAGGCTGTAATTCACATGCTTGTAATGTTGCATGTTTATTGAACATTTGTCACAGCTCAGTTTTTTGTTTTTTTAGTCTGTTATCTTGCTTTAATGCAAGTTGGGGGTGCAGCCCTCCTGATACTGAGGCTGAACAATTGCCTGCTTCTCACTTTTTGCTGTGTATTTAATCTGGGACCCAGCTAACCACTTTACCATCCATATTGAAGTTTTGACATGACACTAGTCAGGTACAGAATATGTTTTTAACTTTAGTAGGTTAGGGACTGTCTCAGATGGGTACACCGTGACGAGGTGAGACAGCTTCTTACCTTTTTGCAAAAATGTATATACTAAGTACCCTGTTTATTAAGCACTTGCAATTTATTTATTTATAGTCAGGGTATTTTTTCTACAATTTTCTCCTTGGTTTTTTTCTAGTCTTGAGGCTGCAATTCACATGCTTGTAATGTTGCATGTTTATTGAACATTTGTCACAGCTCAGTTTTTTGGTTTTTTTGTCTGTTATCTTGCTTTAATGCAAGTTGGGGGTGCAGCCCTCCTGATACTGAGGCTGAACAATTACCTGCTTCTCACTTTTTGCTGTGTATTTAATCTGGGACCCAGCTAACAACTTTACCATCCATATTGAAGTTTTGACATGACACTAGTCAGGTACAGAATATGTTTTTAACTTTAGTAGGTTAGGGACTGTCTCAGATGGGTACACCGTGACGAGGTGAGACAGCTTCTTACCTTTTTGCAAAAATGTATATACTAAGTACCCTGTTTATTAAGCACTTGCAATTTATTTATTTATAGTCAGGGTATTTTTTCTACAATTTTCTCCTTGGTTTTTTTCTAGTCTTGAGGCTGCAATTCACATGCTTGTAATGTTGCATGTTTATTGAACATTTGTCACAGCTCAGTTTTTTGTTTTTTTTGTCTGTTATCTTGCTTTAATGCAAGTTGGGGGTGCAGCCCTCCTGATACTGAGGCTGAACAATTACCTGCTTCTCACTTTTTGCTGTGTATTTAATCTGGGACCCAGCTAACCACTTTACCATCCATATTGAAGTTTTGACATGACACTAGTCAGGTACAGAATATGTTTTTAACTTTAGTAGGTTAGGGACTGTCTCAGATGGGTACACCGTGACGAGGTGAGACAGCTTCTTACCTTTTTGCAAAAATGTATATACTAAGTACCCTGTTTATTAAGCACTTGCAATTTATTTATTTATAGTCAGGGTATTTTTTCTACAATTTTCTCCTTGGTTTTTTTTCTAAGGATTTTAGGTTAGCCTAGGTGTTCCTAACTGGGGTGTAGGGTGTGGTGGTGTTATGACCTGTGACCCCTGGCTTGCCCAGGGCGTCACATAAACATAGCAGGGTAATGTCAAGTTGATAATTATGCGCTGTCAACAAATGATTTAAGAAATTTCCAAATGGACCTTGGCAGAAAAAAGGTTACCTGCCTCTGATGTAGCGTAATTGTGGCCCTACCTGTGTACTTGTTTGCCCTTTTACCACCTCCCTAATGAGGTAATGTGGAATCATCCCAATACAATACACACTCAGTTGCAGCATCATTTCACCACAGCTCGGCCTATAAATCCTACTACGCTATATTGTCATTATCACAATGGAGCTTTGCCTATAAATAAACACACAATATGGTAACACCGCTACAATACAGCTCAGCCATAAATCCTCACTAACAATTTTGACATAATAAAGAAGGGTCCATAAATAAACATCTAGAGATATCAACGTGACTCCATGATAGTGTATTGCTTAAAAGTAACAAAAAGCCAAGCTATGTACACAAACTAAAAAAAATACACAAATACTGATATCATCACAACAGTGGACATCACACACATACACTATGATGACATCAACACAAAGCACAGTTACTAATACAAAGCACAGCCTACTAATACAAAACAGAGACTGCAAATACAATGCACAAACTGCTAATACAAAGGACAACTTACTAATACAAAGCAAAGCCTGCTAACACAAAGTTACTAATAAAAAGCACAGCCTACTACCGTAATACAAAGCACAGCTTACTAATAGAAAGCACAGCCTACGAATACAATGCATAAACTGCTAATACAAAGGACAACTTACTAATACAAAGTATAGTTTCTAATGCAAAGTACAAAATTTTAATACAAGGCACAGTCTGCTAATTCAAATCAAGCTACTAATACAAAGCACAGCTACTAATACGAAGCACAGCCTGCTAATACAATACACAGCTTACTAATACAGAGTACAACCTACTAATACAAAGCAAAGCTTACCAACACAAGCCACAGCCTGATAATCAAAGGACATCTTACTAATAGAAAGCACATATGTATACAAAGCACAGCTTACTAACACAAAGCACAGCTTACTAATACAAAGCACAGCTTACTAACACAAAGCACTGCCTAATAATACAAGTCAAAGCCTAATAATACAAAACACAGCCCAGTAATAAAAAGTACAGCCTGCTAATTCAAATGACATCTTAGGCTGCTTTCACACCTCCGTTTTTTGCGATGCGGCACAATCCGGCACTTTGCAGGAAAATCGCAACCGTTTTTTTTTGCTGTCGGTTGCGTTTTTCCTGCATAGACTTTAATTAGTGCCGCATTGTGCCGCATGGCCTTGCGTTCCGTCCGGTTTTTGCCGCATGCGGCAGATTTAGCCGATGCGGTGGCCGGATGGAACGTTCCCTGGCACATTTTTTGGTGCGGCAAAAAAACCCGCATCGCGCCGCATCCGGCCGATGCGGCAGTTTTCCCAATGCATCCCTATGGATGCCGGATGCGGCGCGATGCGGCAAAAAACGCATCCGGCCGCCGCATGAGGTTTTTGCCACTGCGCATGCTCAGTAGCATGCCGCAAGCGGCAAAAACCGGACGGGCCGCATTTAAAAAACTTATGCAAAGGATGCGGTGTTTTCACCGCATCCGTTGCATAGTTTGCACAGCCGGATTGAGCCGCACTGCTCAAACAGGATGTGTGAAAGCAGCCTTAATAATACAAAGCACAGCAGCTAATATAAAGCACAATGTACTGCTACAAAGAACATCTTAATAAAACAAATCAAAGCCTACTAATGCAAAGCAAAGCCTACTAATGCAAAGCACAACATTCTGATCACACAGCCAACTAATACAAAGTGCAGATTACTAATACAAAGAAAGGCCAGGGAACCCTATAGGGTATACAGGCCTCATGACAATTTTGAGGGTGGAAGCTAAGTGATTAAGGAGTTTGAAAATAGATGTAGAGTATACATGTGGGGAATCTGATTGGAAGAGAGAGAGTAGGGTTATTTTGTGTTAAAAAGGACAAGAAAGGGGTTGCTACCACCGCTTGCTCCCTGGAACGAAGACACCTTAGGGGGAAAATGACAGGATACCATAGGGGGAAAATGACGGACATTGAGGCTTTGTTAGAAATGGTGAGGGTGGTCACTGCGGTTCATGGGGCCAAGCTGATGACAACGCAGCTTCATGCGGCTTGCATATTCCCTCCAGTAGCAGCATGGAGTCCATCCAGCCCCACAGGATGCACTTGGTGGTCTCGTCCTCCTGAATGGTTCTTGCTGGATTGAGAAAAAAGGAGCAGGAGGTGGTCTAGGAACACCTTTGGGACCCTCTTGGGCTAAAAGAGTGGTGTGGGTGAGCGACTACTTCTCCTTTCCTCAGGAGGACTCCTCGCCGGAGCCACAGCCTACCAGAAGTGGGCATTCCTGCCCTGCGGCCTACTTCCGATTAAGCAGTGGCCTCGAGTGATGTGCTTGTGGGGTGGTCTAATCCAGTGCTGAGGGGATGAAATGGGACAGCCCTGCGGCCAGCAATGGGGGGTTTCAGCCCTCTCCTAGAGTACAGCCAACCAGGCTACTCTCTAGCATTGCAGTGGCCCCCAGTGACGTGCCAATCAGGGGTCAAAAGCAATGTTTGAGTAGCAAGTGAAACCCCCTAGTGTCCTACAAGGGGAGGCTGCAGTCTGGTATGCTCCAGTCTAGTTTGACAGTGGCCCTTGGTGATGTAATAGCAGGGGGCTAAACTGGCATCTAGACTCTTACAGTCAACAAGTGTTATCTGGGTCAACATATGGACTGCAGGAGGGTGCGGAGTTCCGAGGGTCTCTGGATCCAGCCGGGACATGTGGGGGGTCCCCGTCATGAGGGCTTCTCGATGACGGTCAATTGGAAGAAGGAAGCGTCTTGTCGAGGATGAAGATTGGGGCCCAGTGACAAGAGAGGTTGACCATAGATGGCATCTCTGTGTTCATCTTGTGGTCCACCCTAGACCTGATGATGAAATCCAGAGTCCTGAGTCCAGCAGGGAAAAGGGTGCTATTTCCCCAAGAACGTCGGCAAATGAACAAGTCCCAGAGGGCGGTGTCGAATCTGGTCCGAGAATATCTACGAGACAGCCAGGGGAGGAGATGATAATTCTTTCTAATTTACTTAATACAGCCATTGGTATGGTATTTGGAGGTACAGTGAAAACTAAATCAGCAAAAATACCTAAAATATAACTTTTATTAGTTTCTCTAAAAAGGGAAGGAGTACCTTACCTCTGCTTTTTTGTTTTAAAACAATGTCTGCTGCAGAGACTGAAGTGCTGCCACACCCTTCAACCAAATAAAGGGATTTGTGCACCCTGCCACATGACATATCAAGATGTTACAGATGGTACTATCAAGGTGTTACAACTGACCACACAGGCACACACTGGTTCTGCAAAAATAGCAATGCCCAGGGCTTATATATAATTGTCTCCACTATAGCATTGCTTACAGAACAGTGCAACAACGCCCCCTACTTGTTATAGGGAACTAGTGCACATTGACAAACAAGACACCTATCCTGATGTCCAGGTATCGAACCAAAAAAAACCAGACATGTACCCAAGATTCAGATGAGAATTGACAGTGCTCTGAGATAACCATACAAAAGAATCTCAACCATGGCAATGTCTAAGCCGGGCTTTGCACGTTGCGACATCGCAAGCCGATGCTGCGATGTCGCACGCGATAGTGCCCGCCCCCGTTGCTGCAGCGATTTTTTTGTGATTCCTGGCGTAGCGAACATTATCGCTACGCCAGCTTCACATGCACTCACCCGTCCTGCGACGTTGCTGTGGCCAGCGTTTGCCTCCTTCCTAAGGGGGCGGGTTGTAAAACGTCACAGCGACGTCACACGGCAGGCGGCCAATCAAAGCGGAGGGGCGGAGATGAGCAGGATGTAAACATCCCGCCCACCTTCTTCCTTCCGTATAGCCGCCGGTGGCAGGTAAGGTGATGTTCCTCGCTCCTGCGGCTTCACACACAGCGATGTATGCTGCCGCAGGAACGAGGAACAACATCGTACCTGTTGCGGCAGCGTAATTATGAAAAAGTCGGAGTTTACACCGATGATACGATAATGACGCTTTTGCGCTCGTTAATCGTATCATCTAGGATTTACACACTACGATGACGAAAGTGACGCCGGATGTGCGTCACTTTCGATTTGACCTCACCGACATCGCACGTGCGATGTTGCAACGTGCAAAGCCGCCCTAAGAATGTGGAGTAGGAACAATCTCACCCGCTTTGGTGTGACCTTTTTCCACATGGGCAGCTTGTCATCATTATAGGCTTCTCCACGGCCCCTCTTAAACTGGGCCCGGGATCCCTTTAGAATGGACTTGCTGTCCTATCCCAGATTCTCCTCCTCCCGACGTGTTTCCTAAATTGTACTCATCAGGGGAGCTTGAATGAGGAGATATAGGTTTCTAGTATAAAACCTCTCATGGGTTAACAGACGGTGACAGCACGAATCCTCTCAGCTGTTTGATGGACGATAGAGTGGAATGTTTCTTAGAGCATTCAAAAACAGATCAGTTTGGTCGAAGCAATTGGTGGTGTTGTATGTAAATTCCAGGCATGAAGATTGCCCAATTAAGGTAGTAAAATGCTTTATGGATGTCTGGTGTGGTTATCCAGGTTCGTTCTTGACACATTTGGATAGTTCTCTTTCGAAATATCAGTTTATTCCAGTTTTGAAGGAATGTTTGTTGGATTTAGGTGAGAAGCCTGGGGATTTTGGTTATCATTCTTTTTGTATCAGGGTGGCACCTGAGGCTTCACACTGGGGTTTGGCGGAGAAAGTGGTTTGGCGTGTTGGGAGCTGGGAATTATCCTGTTTTCATTCTTATGTATGCCCTCATCTGATGGCTTCTTAAAGGACTGTTTGGGTTTCTAAAGGGTTGTTTGATTTATGGTGGTTTTTGGGTGTATTATGTGGTAACTTTTGTTTCATTATAGGTGCACTCTTATGTATTATGGGGGGTGTTGTGGGCTGACGTCCGCCCTGATGGCCTACAACTTGGCAGGCTGGTTCCTTGGAATTGATCAAATAACTTGGAATTCACAGTATGACATGGGGGAGAGTTTTCCCGGAATCTCCCTACTATTGCAGGGTGGATTGACCACCGAATGTACTGGTGTTACATGTAGGAGGAAATGATATTGGAGCGAGATCTTCTCGGGAGTTGATTTAAGATATAAGGTTTGAACTATTGAGGTTGTGGTTTTCCTATCTGGGGATTATCATTATCTGGTTGGACATCACGGCGCGGCTTACATGGATGTACGCAAGGTCTGTAGAGAGGATTGATAAAAGCCAGAATTAAAGTTAATAAGACCGTGGCTCGTTTTGTTGCTATGAATGATGGCATAGTGGTGAGACAGAAGTTGGAGATATCATTGATGGGTTATTTGACATTGAATGGTGTTCCTCTCAATGCAACTGGCAAAAATTTATGGATGTTGGGTTTGAGGGATGGAATAGAGCAAGCCTTAGTAGTTTGGTGGGACCAGTCCACATAAAGTGTCATGTAGCCAGGTCTGTGTCAGGGGGATAGGACTGATTTAGAAGGCTGGTTGATTGGTAATGTTCTTTTGGTGGGAAGTCACTAGTGGGTAATCGTGGATTCTGTTACAGTCCAAAAAAAACGGCGGGAGTAGGTCCTGCAAGGGTAGAGGTATTATTTGATATTGATATCTGACCTCTGGGCTAATGCATTGTAGCCAGAGGTATTGCAAGGATATGAGGTTTGCTTCTAGACCAGACCTATTATCTGTTTATTTTTGTGCAATGTTTACATTGTTTATAATGTACTGGGGGCACCATTGTTGTGGCTGCCCCAAGTTTGTGTGTATAATATTTAATAAAATGGCTGTTGTGGCAATTTTACCCATAAGTCGCAGGCAGTCATGTATTTATTTTATGTCCTGTTAGTGTGGTAGGGAGGGGTTGATGGGTGAAAGTGAACGACCAAATCCCATTGCAATTGTTAAGCACAATTCACTAATACAAAGCACAGCTACTAATTAAAGCACAACCTACTAATACAACACACAACATCGTAATAGAAAGCACAGCCTATTAATACAAAGCTCAGCCTGCTAATACAACACATGGCTTACTAATAAAAAGCACAGCCTTCTAGTAAAAAAGCACAGCCTGCTAATAATATGCACCGCCTGCTAATACAAAGCACAGTCTACTACCATATTTCACTGAAAATAAGACCTATATCGAAAATAAGCAATAGCATACATTTTTCAGCCTTTTTGGAGTTTGCTTATAATATAAGCCCTACTCCAAAAATAAGCACTAGAGCATACCATATAATAATAGTATCATCAAACGAATAAGTGGCACTCCGGAATGGAGTGGATGGGTGATCAAGTGAGGGACGAGTTCCAATAAGTATATAACTAAAAGGCACTTGTCACTCCAGAGCAATAAAGAAAAACATTTTGGGGGAAAAAATATTTATTGTTGCATGCACAAAAACATATCATAACGTTTCGGCTGAATCACCTTCATCAGAAGCTGAAAATATACAGAAAAAAATAACATAATGACTACATAGTAAATATACAACCAAATTAATAATATATATTATTGCCATATTTTGTCTGTTTTTACATTAAGACTATACTTTGGGACTCATATCATGGCTGATCATCGTACATTGATAGCCTCTTTTTTGTGTTCTCTTTCCTTTTTTTGCAATTTTTTTTGTGATAGGCTATGATTTTGGTATAACTGAGTCAGATATGACATTCCTCCGAATATATTCTATTTTGGCTCAGATTATTGTTATTATTTTATGTATCTCCTTTTTTTCCAAACAATGAATTTTGTCATCTACCACAATATATTAAAAATTTGGTTGTATATGGACATGTAGTCATTATGTTATTTTTGTCTGTATATTTTCAGCTTCTGATGAACGCCATTTGGGCGAAACGGGGTGATATGTTTTTGTGGATGCAACAATAAATAATTTTTTTCTCAATTTTTTTTCTTTGTGCATTTGCAAACATTAATCTGTTTTTTTTATGTTTCTTCTGAAGTAATGGCTTCTTCCTGGCAGAGTGGCCTTTCAGTCCATGTTGATACAGTACTCATTGCACTGTGGATACTGACACAATCTTACCAGCTTCCGCCAACATATTCACAAGGTCTTTTGCTTTTGTTCTTGGGTTTATATGCACATGTCTGATCAAAACACATTCATCTCTGGTACATAGAACCCAACTCCTTCAAGAACGGTTTGATGACTGGACATTCCCATCTTGTTTGTACTTGCATATAATTGGTTTTACAGAAAAACGAGGCACCTTCAGGTATCTGGAAATTGGACCCAAGGATGAACCAGACTTGTGCAAGTCCACAATTCTTTTCCTGAGATCTTGGCTGATTTTTTTTTTACTTTCACATGATGCTACACAAAGAAGCATTGTGTTTCAGGTGTGCATTAAAATATATCCACACGTTTGTCTCTAATTAACTCAGATGTTGCCAATAAACCTATCAGAAACTTCCAAAGACATGACATCATCATATGGGCTGTCCCATATTGTTTAAAGGCATAGTACTCTTTTTAAATGTAAACTTTTGACTTTGCAAAAAATAAAATGTCTTAAAACATAATTTTTCTCTCTCTCTTATTATTCTGGCATTTGGCAACTTATAAATAATTTTGTAAAATAGGAGGACAGAACAAGAGTGTAGTGCAAAAATTGATAGATTTTAATACAAAACAACTGGCACAGTATAAAAGTCAGCAGCAGACTACACTCAGCATGTGTATAACAACAGTTTGGTGCAATACAGCATATAATGAATGTACAGGGTAAAAATAGCAATCAAGATCTTACTGGATGCAGATCACATTGCCCTCTAGGCAGAGAAGTACTATAAATACATCATCCAAGGATATAAATGTGATAAAATGTAACAATTATAAGAGGGGTAGTACAACAGGTGCCAGGAATACATTCATATCAACAGTTATTATAGACCCAAGTAACGCATGATTCTAGCAGCAGAGTAAAACAGATTGTGGGCAGCGTGATTAGCAGCACAGATTAGGCATACCCATAGTTAACCAGCCGATTGGAGAGCAGCAGAGAGGTCCCCCTGGACAAGGACCCCGATGTACGTTTCACGATCACCGAGCTATTAGATCATTTCATCAGGGGGAGAGAGTGGAACGCCATACAGAAGCGCTGTGCTTTTAAACATGGTGCTCGGTTGCTCCTGTTACTCCATTTAAAAGTACAGCGCTTCTGTATGGCGTTCCACTCTGTCCCCCTGATGAAATGATCTAATATCTCGGTGATCGTGAAAAGTACGTCGGGGTCCTTGTCCAGGGGGACCTCTCTGCTGCTCTCCACTCGGCTGGTTAACTATGGGTATGCCTAACCTGTGCTGCTAATCACGCTGCCCACAATCTGTTTTACTCTGCTGCTAGAATCATGCGTTACTTGGGTCTATAATAACTGTTGATATGAATGTATTCCTGGCACCTGTTGTACTACCCCTATTATAATTGTTACATTTTATCACATTTATATCCTTGGATGATGTATTTGTAGTACTTCTCTGCCTAGAGGGCAATGTGATCTGCATCCAGTAAGATCTTGAGTGCTATTTTTACCCTGTACATTCATTATATGCTGTATTGCACCAAACTGTTGTTATACACATGCTGAGTGTAGTCTGCTGCTGACTTTTATATTGTGGCAGTTGTTTTGTATTAAAATCTATCAATTTTTGCACTACACTCTTGTTTTGTCCTCCTATTTTATAAGTTTATCTGAGTGTGCTATGCAGGTATTATGACTTGGCTTTCCTGCTACATTACTTGGGATATTCTCATTATAACTATAAATAATTTTGGTTCAAGTATTAGAGACCTGGAGCAGTTTACAAAAGAAGAATGGTCCAAAATTCCAGTTAACATGAGAGGAGTAAGAAGCCTGTTGATAGTTATAGGAAGCAATTGATTACAATTATTTATTCCAAAGGGCGTGCAACCAAATATTAAATTGAGAGTGCCAGCAATATAGTCCAGACCATTTTTGGAGTTTTGTGTGAAATTATGTCCAATTTGCCATTTTCACTGTGGGAGTGTGGTGTGTGTGTGTGTGTGTGTATGTGTGTGTATATGTGTATGTGTGTGTGTGTGTGTGTGTGTGTGTATGTGTGTGTGTGTATGTGTGCGTGTGTATGTGTGCGTATATGTGTATGTGTTTGTGTATGTGTGTGTGTATATGTGTATGTGTGTGTGTGTGTGTGTGTGTGTGTGTGTGTGTGTGATTTTCCACCAGACACAAAAGAAATATACATGCGTATAACAAAACGTGTAATTGCAATAATTTTTGGAGTCAAATATGTCCTTTTCTGGTACAATTTCAAGGGTGCCTACTAGTGATGAGCAAGCGTGTTTGATACTGCTTGTTACTCTTCACTTAGCTCGACTCTTTTTGAGCTGAACTCCCATGTGCTTTCTGAATTGCTCTCGGCAAAGGAAGACAAGGGTGAACAGAAATATAGGCACCAGGAAGATCAGGATAAGCAGGCTAAACAGAAGTATAGCCACTGGGATGATCCGGTTGAACAAAAGTATAGGCACCAGGAGTATCAGACTGACCAGAAGTATAAGCAACAGGAGCATCAGGCTTAAAGGGAACCTGTCACCGGATGTTTAGAATACTCACCTAACGGTCAGTGTGGAGCAGACTGGTCGGATGGGCTTCTCCGTTCTCCGGGTCCGTGCCTCCTCTTTCGGCTATCTTTGTCCTCCTTCTGAAGCTAGTGTGGATGACGTGTTCTACGTCATACACACAAGCCGACATTGAGGTCATGCGCAAGCGCACTTTGATCTGCTCTGAATAGGGCAGATCAAAGTATTGTAGTGTGCCTACGTGGGACCTCAATGTCGGCTAGCGTAGAAGATGTAGAACGCGTCATCCACTCTAGCTGCTGATTTTATATAAGTTTGGGCACTATGTTTGGGATTTGGGTGCAAGCTCCTGTTACCATTATCAGCAGTGACGGGCAATGTCGCATGTAGGACGGCACGATGCAGAACTCTAAGGCCAGGCTGAAGTCTATAGCTACCCATCACATTACATAGTATTTACAGCATTAGAAATAAAACATGTTATAGTGTAGAGTCTACAGGGAGCGCAATATACACCAACACAAATCAGAGAGAAGGAACTAGTCTGCTCCCTGTGACCCCAACCTGGACTTAACTCACTTAACAAGAGAATCAATCCCTCCTCTACCTAAGCACAGTATAAATAAATGAGTGAGGCTGTAAATTACCTAGCAGTTCCATTGCATCATCCTCATTATCAATATCTTCCTCTGTGACAGACGCAGGGGTGCTGTGTACGGAGTCAAAGGAGTCTTGAGAAAGCATGGCTGCCAACAGCTTCTTATGTTGCTGCTGCTGTTGTTTCAGACCTTTGTTCTTTGGCTCCATCTTCAAACTAGAAAAGTAAATAATATTAGTGGCCGGTACATCGATATCATTACCAGAATGATGACCATAGGTGCATTACAGAACCAAGATCGTGAGAGGTTTTCACAACTTCTTTGAGTTACCATGTAACCTACACCATGGAGCCACTCCGAGTTCAAACTCCATCACATAGTCTAATGTATTACAAAGCGAAGGCACATCCTGTGCTTGATTGACACTTACTAATGTCCTTTCCTTTGCATATTTTACTTATATTAACAAAACATAAAACTATTTTTTTGCTGACAATGGTTTCTAGTCTGTGATTTAAAAAAATTGCTAGAAATAATCCCTCACTGCTTACATTAACAACAATGCCCAGTCCTCTGCCAGTGTCTGCTCCCTGCTGCAATGATACCGTCCCATCACACAAAAGTCAATCACTGCTGCAGCAGAGATCCACCAATAGGTCACATGTGCCTTGGATAGGACGTCACCGTTGCAGCAAGAAGTAGAGACTGGTGCATACTAGGCAGCACTACAACGAGTGGGGATAGAGGCGGACATACAAGGGGTGCAACCTGTGCAGAGGCCTAAAAGGGAAAAGGGCCCATTTCTACTTCCAAAGCAGCTTTTGTCCCAAACACATAAATGGTTACAATATTGGACAACAAAGGGCCCCATACACTGTTCTTGCACAAGGGCTCTCTTGTGTCTGTGTCTGTGCCTCACATGGGAGCCATTTTCTTACCAATTTCCAATATTTTGAAATTAGAAATCCCACCCCAACTGCTTCTTTATGTATTGTACAATCCAAGTGTAGAGAATTGTTAGTATTCGCTCACATTTTTGTATTTTCTCTCATGCGAGAGAATGGGATGTAATATACAGATGACATTTGGCTCAAACTCCGCTCCGAGTGTGAACCGAGTGTCATCCACTGTGCTCCGATTCTCTCGAATCGGAGCACGAATCGAATCGTATGAAAGGAAAGGAGGAGATGGAGAACTTAATTTCTCCATCTTCTCCATTGTCTGTCTTGGCGTAGATCAGACTGCATTGAGATGTAATCTTAGTGAAGTCCGATGTTTCACATGTACCCATAGACTTGAATGGGTGCGCGCCGTCCGATACACGCTGCCAATCACAGCATGAAGTGATTTTTTTTCTCATGCTGAATTGACATGAGGAAAAAAAGCGCTGGTAGGCATTGCCCCATTGTATAACATTGGACCGAGTGCTATCAGATAAAACATCAGATAGCATTTATCCTATGTATACACCAGCATGAGCAAACTCTTAAGGGCGCACTCACATGGCTGTATGACTTGCCCGAGGATAGCATCACAATGCTTGGACTGGCCAGTGGCTCTCCTCACCTGAGCATGATAGCTGTATGCGGTATATGCATACACATGGGGGTCTGGAGAGCCGCCGGTCAGTCCAAGAGTTGCGATTGCATCCTCTGACAAGTCTTAAGGCCGTGTAGCTGCACCCTAATGAAACTTACCATACACAGAATAAATATAGGCACTACACCATATCTGTTACAGCTCTTGCCTATCTTATAACCATAGCAATGCCTGATATAATCAACCAACCAACCCTACATTAAAATTTGCATGCAACCCATGCAAATTTCATCACTAATTTTCATGTGGATTTTGGGTATAATAGAGTTGTGTTTTATACATGCTGTGCTTGTCCCAATCTTATTCTTTAAAAAGAGGTCCTGCAGCAGCTGAGATGTATTATATAAAAAATATACAGTCGTTATAATTTAGAAAAAATGTGAGAAGGGTTTTGTGACCTGTACACATGCAATAGGCCTTGTTTTTATCTGATCACGGCCCTCCTTGGTGACTTCTAATACTCCAGTTGTACCTCATATATTATGCATTTCTTTATTGGCAGACTTATTTATAACACACAAATTTCTCATCCTTAGAAGACTTCGGTAGTTACATTAGTAATGTCTTCTGAGCAGCAGAGGCCCCTCTTACAGCTTGTAAATGGCCTAAACAGATGGGTTCACGTACTCAATCTCATAAAATCATGCTATTTGTGTGAAGACTTGCCATCTGCTTAAAGTATAAATATGCAATGTGGGGAAATCTGAAAAAGGACCTAAATGACGTTCTGCATGTTACCTGTGTTGTAGTACAATCCTATTCTCTAGTCTCTGAAAACAGACACACATCCTTCAGGCATTAAGCCAAAGTTTAAAAAAATTTCATGGACATTATGGTTTAAAGTAAACCATAAGAGGATCTGGGAATGGAGGAAATCATAATCATGCACCACCTATTTGGGTAGATTTGTAATAAGGTTTTTGTTGAGAAACATTCCGAACATTTTTTATGCATTTTAGCAGGTAGATGCTTCATACACTAATGTACACTTTGCACCAACATCTTTTGGGGGTCAAAGTTCTGATACTGAGCCGCACTAAACCAAACGTTCCATTGAGATGGATGATAACACTTGTTCCCTTTAGTGCCTGCTGCTGACAAACTGGGTGTGTTCACAGACAGAATTTACAGCATTTTTTTCTAAATAAACAAAAAACACCATCTGCATGTGAAATATGGCTCCATTGCTTGGAGTGAGATGTGAGTGACACGCGAGCGCATTTTTTCCCCTCGCCTACCCTCCGTTTGATGTCCGTGTGGCATGTGAATTGACTGCTGGCATCAAGCACTAGTATTAGTAATGGGTGGGCGTCCATCAGACACAACCATTACTAATCCAGTAGATGTAAATAGAATTTTTTTTTTTTTTTTTATAAAAAGACCTTCTCGAAACAGCACTCATTCACCAATTTATTATATAAATTAAAGAGCCTTTAAGTTCCATCATAATCCAAAAGGAGGTCCCATGCCGTTCCTCAAAAATGAACTTGAAAGACATATAAAGAGAGAATTAGCAAAGAAATAAAGACAAGAGACACCTTCATTCATCAATTTATTCCCCATCCTAATCCAAATCAGGTCCACCATAATTGATATGGCGGTCCCACGAAGTTCACAGACTCACTGTTCCAGCCTATGAAGAACGGTTAGAGAACTAACCCCATAGGCGGAACAGCAGCCACTGCCGGCTATGCAGTGGGATGACCGGTGCCAGCAGTGAACTGCGCAAACCTCGTGAGGTCACCTCCGTTCACAGCAAGTGGGTCACACAGTACTGTGTGAATCGCCTGCAGCTGTGACGAGTGGTGACGTCATGACTTCACTGCAGTTCAGTGCAACCGGCTCTCACAATACTTAGTGTAAGAACTGCGGCACTGAACTGTGGTGAATTCATGACGTAACCACTCATCACAGCCTCTAGTGGTTCGAATGCTACTGTGTGACCCACTTTCTGTGACCTCATGAGGTCAGCGCAGTTCACTGTTGACACAAGCTCTCACACAGTACAGCGTGAGAGCTAGCAGTGGCTGCTGTCCCAGCCTGTGAAGTTTGATTTATGAACATTCTTTATACGCTGGAAAAGAGAACTTGAGAATGTCGTAGGACCTCTAAATGAATTACGGTGGACCTGATTTGGATTAAAATGGAGAATAAATTGGTGAGTGAGGGTGTCCCTTGTCTTTATTTCTTTATTAATTCTCTTTTTATGTTTTTGAGGTTCGCTTTTGAGGAATGTCGTGGGACCCCCTTGTGAATTACCATAGAATTTAAAGACTTTATTTTTTATAATAAATTGGTAAATGAAGGCTGCTGTCGGGGGTGTTTATAAATAATTATTTTTTTTCAATTTACATCTACTGGATTAGTAATGGGGGTGTCTGATAGATGCCCCCAATTACTAATACCAGGACTTGATGCCAGCTGTCAATTCACAGGTGTCATCAACCACATATATGACCTCGTTTGCCACTCTACCAGGGCAACAGGATGAGCCGAGGCAAAGTACCAGGATGATCGCGACATCAGCATGTGAATGGGCAGAGCTCAGCAGAGAAGTGATGTTGAAGGACCTGTGGTGCAATCAATTACAATGCTGGGGGCATGACTAAGGTAAAAAAAAATATCATGCCTGAACTCGAGTGATGAATCCCAGCAAAAGTGCCGCCCCTATAACTAAAATCTAAGGTATTTACTGCATTCACCTAAACATATAAAGTATTTTTTTAAGATAAATACATGTATTTTTTTTTTAAACCATGTTAGTAATGCACATTGCAGAATTTAAACCACATTGGGGGCAGTTTACTATCTATAAACAACATGACAGGTTCCCTTTTAAAGGGGTTTTCTCACAAACAAAGAACATTTGAATTATTAGATCTTTGAATACTATTAAGCTCTACAATTAGATTTGGTAGAAAAAATATTCCTTTGCTGAGATAATCTTATATATTGTGCTCCTGTTATGTACTGTGTAATGGCTGTTTCTGACCATGCAGATCTGCTCCATTCATGGTCTGCACGCACCACAACTCCTGGCCAGTGGGAAAGCATGGGTCACTTCCGATAAGTGAGTATACAGATGAAACAGCAGGGGCTCGCAGCTGATGCTTTTCTGAGGTAACATATTTTCTTGTGTTTCTGCCCTTCACCAATCCTGTGATCTCATCAAAAATCAAATCAGCAACATGTAAACTTAGCTCCTATGTCACTGACTTGATTTCTGATGAGTTCAGAGGGCTGAAGATGTGGCAGAAACACTCACTTGTGTAACTTCAGGCAACAAAATGTTTTACCTCAGAAAGTAGAAGTGGTAGACCAGGAGCTATGGTATGTGCCAACCATAAACTAGAGCACATTATAAGAGCAGTGCTGGAACATGTTTTACCAGATCAAAAAATAGCTTGTGATGGGCGAACCCCATACTGCAAGGCTATGTGCGTACTGCGCGTTTTTCGCGGCATTTTTCTGGTGCGTTTTTGTGCGTTTTTGGGCTCAAAACTGCATGACTTTGCTTCCCCATCAAAGTCTATGACTTTTCATTTTTTCTGTTCGCACACAGCGGGTTTTTTTTAGCTGCGTTTTTGAGCTTAAAAAAAAAATTGACATGTCAATTTTTCCTGCGTTTTTCTGCGTTTTTCACCCATGCAATGCATTGGAAAAACGCAGAAGTTCTGGGAGCATATTGCTAATCCCTGCCTCACTGTCCCTGTATATACTAGCATAGATAAAGAGATCTCTAGAAAAAGTATTTCTAAAGATCGTTTATCATATGCTAATGAGCAAGGGGACTAGTCCCCTGGTCGTTAGTTCCCCTGGTTAGTTGGCTCCATTAGCATGTTAGTACATCCCTGTGGATGACGTCGGTCATGCGCACTACTTCAGTTTGATAGTGTACATGACCCAAACTCCGCGGTCATGAGCACTGAGCCTAAATCCAGCGTTGGACGCGATGGTGGCAGAGAAGTGAGTGAGATCATACTTCCTGTGACGCTGCACATTCATTAGCATGTTAGGACACCCACAGGGGCGTACTAACATACTAATGGAGCCAACTACCTTGGAAACTAACGCCCAGGGGACGAGTCCCTTCGCTCATTAGCATATGGTAAAAGATCTTTAGAAATACATTTTCTAAAGATCTCTTTATCTATGCTAGTGTATACAGGGACGGTTAGGCAGGGATTAGTAATATGCACCCAGGACTGCTCGTGGTTCAGGCTGCATATTGGACCTGACAGGTTCCCTTAAAGCAATTACAATACCTGTGCCAAAGTCTAAGCTTTCTTATTTCTTCCCTGTGATCGTGTATTTGAAGTGTAATAGTTCTTTAATCCCTGTGCCAAGCTTTTTCCATTAATGTGTGTTCATAGGATTTGAGTAGTAACCTCTCATCTATTTCTTTTTTATTGTTTCTCTTTTGTGAAAAGTCCTTGCGTTTTACACAAAGTCTTCAATGTTTGATCTGCATTCTGTCACCGATATTGATCTCATCTATAATTTGTAATGGAAATTCAATTTCTTTGGGGAATTTAGGTTTATAATAAAAAGAATAACAAGAAGTTGAGATCTTTCTACTCAAAGGATACTTCATTCCCAATAGACCTGCAATATTGATGTTAACTATAAAGCCACTCAAACCTTTATTAATATACTTCATTTATAAAATGCAGAGGTTGTGTTTATTAAATATGTTAGGGAATTAAACATTCATAAACAATATGAATTAGTAGCACACGGCACACGAGTTTCTATTCCATGCGGTCAGCTTACACAGCTCTATCTCCTTGTTGAGTTTTTCTATTGGATTCATATATTCAATGATTCATGATTTTGTGATACTCTGTCATGAGTAATTTATGCTGCATGTGTGGCCAGGCAGCGGTTGTGATGTGATTACAGCTTATCAAAGCTTTTGTGCCACGCTAGATTTGGGGAAATATCACTCGTACGGTGACAGGGAAAGGAAGGGAAACACTGTTTCTAGGGAAGGGGGAGATGGTGACCCCTGAGAAGACCTTCTGCTGGCTCCTCTGACCACTCTAGATAGACTCTGCACCTATGCACTGAGCAGGATACCTGACCTGACTGACCCTAGTACTGGGCCTTCGGTAGGGAACAGATGGGATGAGCGCTTAGTCAACCCCACTAAGATCTAAAGAAGATACTGGGAGCACAAACAGGAGGAGTGAATAACGTATCTCTGGGATGACTCAGGGAGAGGTACAGCAACGAACAACATTGTTTCTTCAGATGGATACAAGGAGGCTGCTTGCATCCAAGGCCTGTATAGGTTTTGAACAATGTCACCAGGAAAGACTAAGGCTATGTGCGCACGTGTGCGCTCTGCACTGCACCTAAAAGGTGCGCTTCAGAGCGCAGCTGAAAAGCTCCGTTCTGAAGCGCATGGTGCCGGCGAGAACATGCGCTCTGCCTGCAGCTCCTGCCATAGACAGAGCAGGAGCTGCCGGCAAAGCACATGGAAGAAGTGACATGTCACTTCTTAGAATGCAGCGATTTGGGCAGCAGCCGAATCGCTGCGTTCTAATATGCCACGTGCGCACGGCCCCTGCACAATCTCCATAGATTGTGCAGGGGACGCAGGATGCATGCAGTTACGCTGCGCTACAAAGCGCAGCGTAACTGCATGAATTACGCACACGTGCGCACATAGCTTAAAGGGGACTGAGAGAATTTAAGGACACAAAGATTAAGAGCTGAAAGGTGAGGTAATCCGCAGATCCTAATCGGAAAGGGATTAACCCAAGCAGAGAAGAAGAGAATGTCAGGGAACAGTTTGTGTAGCCAAATGCTGCGACCTTCTACAGCCGGACACCACAGGACTGTCTGTCAAGTGAAATCTAAGAAAAACCTGATGGCACATCCTATCTTTCTAATGTGAACCGGTGCAAACTTAATATGAAACATAGTAACCTATGTAGAATTAAGTTTGCACCTGTTTACTTTAGAAAGGTAGGATGTGCCATCAGTCTTTTTCTTAGATTACAGGGTTATGCCTTCTGATTGAGCACTCCTGCTCTTCAGCCTCAGGTGATTTTAATTCTTCATTTGCTGGTTCCTGTTCACACATAAATTGTAAGGGTTTTTTTAACCCAAAGAAAGGCATTAGCTTGATAGGGACCCAACAAAAATGAGGCTGCCTTGCTGTTGGCTGTTGGGCTTACATAAAATCTGGCCAACTGTGTGTGCTAAGAATCTCAATTTTTACATGTTTTTTCTTAGCAGTAATGCATGTCTATTTTCCCATATTCATTGATCCACATATCTTAACCCAACAGTGTGCAACTGTCTCCTCTTTTTTTAATTTTGTCTGTCAAGTGTGGCACACCCATGACATTTTGCCAGCATGTGTCGTGAATGCTAAGAGTTTTGGGCTGTAGACCAACCTTTCAGTAATAGGAATTAGTTTTGTTTTTTTTTCAGAAACAGAACTGCAGCTTGATCACCAATCTAAATGTATGCAAACTTGCTAGTTTCAATGGTCACCTCCAATTTATCAGTAGATGGGGATAAATACTTTCTGGTGGAATACAAAACTGATCACATACAGACTTGCCAATACAAATGGCATCCATTATTAACAATATATATATATATACATATATATATATATATATATATATATACATATATAGATATATAGATATATATATATATATATATATATATAGATATATATATATATATACATATATAGATATATATATATATACACATATATATATATATATATATATATATATATATATATATATATATACATATATATATATATATATATATATATATATATATATATATATATATATATAGATAGATAGATATATAGATATATATATACACAAAATCTGATGGAGCTGGTATACTTTCTCCTTATTGAATAATTTAACTCAATCTCTGCCCGCCTTGTCTCAGTCAGTCTGGGTGAGTGAATATACTGATTACATTTGTACCTATGATTGCGCTCATTCTTTATCAGGATCACACAGCCATTCTGACATATTTTCACAATAAGTACACCAGCCTCTTCAAGTCTAAGGGGTGCTTCACACACAGCGAGCTCGCTGCCGAGATCGCTGCTGAGTCACGCTTTTTGTGACGCAGCAGTGACATCATTAGCGATCTCGCTGTGTGTGACACTGAGCAGCGATCTGGCCCCTGCTGCGAGATCGCTGCTCGTTACACACAGCCCTGGTTCGTTTTCTTCAAAGCCGCTCTCCTGCTGTGACACACAGATCGCTGTGTGTGACAGCAAGAGAGCGACAAATGAAGCGAGCAGGGAGCAGGAGCCGGCGTCTGACAGCTGAGGTAAGCTGTATCCAAGATAAACATCGGGTAACCAAGGTGGTTACCCGATATTTACCTTAGTTACCAGCCTCTGCAGCTCTCACGCTGCCTGTGCTGCCGGCTCCGGCTCTCTGCACATGTAGCTGCTGTACACATCGGGTTAATTAACCCGATGTGTACAGCAGCTAGGAGAGCAAGGAGCCAGCGCTCAGTGTGCGCGGCTCCCTGCTCTCTGCACATGTAGCTGCATTACACATCGGGTTAATTAACCCGATGTGTACTGTAGCTAGGAGAGCAAGGAGCCAGCGCTCAGTGTGCGCGGCTCCCTGCTCCCTGCTCACACTGGTAACTAATGTAAACATCGGGTAACCATACCCGATGTTTACCTTAGTTACCAGTCTCCGCAGCTTCCAGACGGCGGCTCCGTGCAAGCGCAGCGTCGCTTGCACGTCGCTGCTGGCTGGGGGCTGTTCACTGGTCGCTGGTGAGATCTGCCTGTTTGACAGCTCACCAGCGACCATGTAGCGATGCAGCAGCGATCCTGACCAGGTCAGATCGCTGGTCGGATCGCTGCTGCATCGCTAAGTGTGAAGGTACCCTAAGAGATCCACTTAACAACATATATAAGTTACACTGAGAAACCTGGTGACATATATAAATATTTAGCAAGAAAAACCATTTGTTCCCAAAGTAAAGAAAAGCAACAAATACCTTGCACATATTGAAAGTCATATTAAATTATAAAGAATCCTTAAAGTCTAGTAAAATTATATTTTATTTGTATGTTCTACTTATTAATTTTCCCCACTTGTTTACTGTATATTACATTATTTTCTTGTGTATAATTATATTTTTATATGAATAATTAAATTTGTCTCTACGTCGCTACTGTACATATCAGGGCGGCACGGTGGCTCAGTGGTTAGCACTGCAATCTTGCAGCACTGGGGTCCTGGGTTCAAATCCCACAAGGACACCATCTGCAAGGAGTTTGTATGTTCTCCCCGTGTTTACGTGGGTTTCCTCCGGGTTCTCCGGTTTCCTCCCACACTCCAAAAAACATACAGATAGGGAATTTAGATTGTGAGCCTCAATGGGGACAGTGTTCCTGATGTATGTAAAGTGCTGCGGAATATGTTAGCGCTATATAAAAATAAAGATTTCTTTTTATTTTTTATTTTTATCACATCACATTTCTGTCAATGTAGAAAATATTGTCATTTGTCTTTACGGGGAAATAAATCCAGTCGGATAATGAACCGTGTTTGCTTTAGGCTCAGGGCTACATACACACGCAGGAGAGCAGCCTCAATATCCAATTCTTCAGAATTATATACAACAGCGTTACTGTATGAATATTTCATGAAATGAAGTAATTTGCTGTTTGTTATCTGCGTATTTTGCCACTACTTGGATTAATAAGGTTCGGAGAAGTTTCATTTTAAATCTCGTCTATAGCTAGTTTCATAAAAGTCAGACTCCATTATTTGTATTGTTTCTGGATATATTATTAAATATTCTTCTTCAAAGAAATGTTGGATACACCTTGTTTTTTCGTATTTATTGTTTTTGTTGCAGCAATCCTCGGCTACACAATTAGGTGAGCCTGGCACCGATATCAATAATTTAAAAAGAATCTCTAGCTGCATAAACCTGGTAAACATGCCGGGCAGGGATATGAGGAGATGAAGTATGGGAAGAGAAAATACACTATTTTTCCTATTCAAAAAAAAAAATAGTAAACTTCTACTATGGGTAAAAGAAATCATTTCCATATGAATTACAGCATTATAGTTTACATTAGTGTAAAATCGCTCCTAAAGGGAAACTGTCAAAAGGTTTTTGCTATGAAAGTTGTAACCAGCATGCTGTAGGGGTTAAAAAAACAAAAAAAAATCAAGTGTGCTTCTCTTAGGGTAAATTCACACTTCCGTTGTTTTGGTTCCGTTGCCTTGAGGAATTATGGTATCCTGCAAAACATTTTGCAGGAATCTGTTTTTTCCCCATAGACTTCTATTAGCTAAGGATTGTGACTGATGGCGCTGCGTTGTATCCGCCGCGTGACGGATCAGTCGTGGAATGACTGACCATCAGGCGGGAACAATACTGAATGTAACGTTTTTTGGAGCGGCAAAAAAACGGACTCCGCAGGTGTCCATCGCCATCCGTCATTTGTTATAATGGATGTCTATGGTGCTGGATTCTGCCGTAATCTGTGACACGACGGAATCCAGTGCTGGATTCCGTCATGCTTTACTGAGCATGTCCAGCATGTTTGCAACACCCATTGGGCTGTCCCAAACACAAACGGATCACCGTCAAAAAAACAGATGCACAGTGGATGTAACGGACGGGACGGATCAGTTTTTTCACAGGATTTCTATGAATGAAATCCTGTGAAATAACAAATCCACTGCATTAGGTGACATCTAAAAAACGACGGTCCTGACGGAAGCAAAACAACGGAAGTGTGAACTTACCCTTATCTGTCTCCCTGCTGTTGTTTATTTAAACTAAAGGCTTAATCGCTTGATGATTATCATTGCTGTGACTAGGTGGCTCTTGCCATGTTTACAGGCACGCCCCCTCCTGTGATTGACACCTCACTATCAATTTACAATCTCTATTGAGAGCCTGGTGTGGGTGGGTCAGCTCGCTCAGCTCTGCTGCTTTACTAAATTTAAAACGTCAGATTATATCAGGACATCTGCAGCCAGTAATTTAAGTGATACATCATTAGATTCAGGGACTCTTTGCCTATATTATGCTGCTCTCAGATGACCTGCTGACAGATTCCCTTTAAATGGGAATGTGTCATTAAAAAATGACCTATTATTTAAATCAGGTTTTTGTGTTAAATTATTTTTTTTTTAAATAATTTTAGACAATGTATTTTTTCTATATCCCAATCTGTATTAAAAATAAAAGAAATCTTGCAATTTTCACACAGACCACTAGGGTATTTTTACACTCGTACCTCATGATCTTTCTCATGTACTTATATATTTGTACTCGCTAAAACTACCTCTGTTGCTAGGTGGTGATGCACTTTCGATGCAGATGAAGCGACACAAGAGCAGATCTGTTAAGTCCTGTTGGAAGTCATGGTGTCGTCTGTTACATTTATCAGAAGCCTCAGGCTCAAAAAGGAAGTAAGTCTAAAGGGTACTTTACACGCTGCGATCTCGCTAGCGAGCGTACCCGCCCCCGTCGGTTGTGCGTCACAGGCAAATCGCTACCTCATCGCTAGGAACAGTCACACTACTTACCTGCCTAGCGACGTCGCTGTGACCCGCGAACTGCCTCCTTTCTTAGGGGGCGGTTCGTTCGGCGCCATAGCGACATCACTAAGCGGCCGCCCAATAGATGCGGAGGGGCGGTGATGAGCGGGACGTAACATCCCGCCCACCTCCTTCCTTCCTCATTGCCGGCGGATGCAGGTAAGGAGATGTTCCTCGTTCCTGCGGTGTCACACACAGCGATGTGTGCTGGCGCAGGAACGACGAACAACCTCGTTAACTGCACATACAACGATATTTGGTGTTTGAACGACCTCTCCAAAACCAACGATTTTTACCACTTTTGCGATCGTTGAAGGTCGCTCGTACGTGTCACACGCTGCGATGTCGCTAACGACGCCGGATGTGCATCACAAACACCGTGACCCTGACGATAAATCATTAGCGATGTCGCAGAGTGTAAAGTACCCTTTAGTGTGAGCCTCTGTGTCTGGCAGATTCCAGAGGAATTTCAGCCTTTACCCTTTAACCCCAGGAATTTGGAATTTCAATAGGGTCCACTGGATTACTTTCACAAATAGGCTGCTGGCACAAGAAGCAGACCAGAGGGAAGAGAAGTTGTCATACAGGGTCAATTCCAAGAGGTCAAGTCAAAAACAAAATCAGAACACAACTGGGTAGTCAAAATACAAGGCAATGTTAGGATATGGGGTAAATCAGGAAACACACCAGGAGCAAGGACTAGGGCTATAGACCAGGAAAGCAGAACTTATTAACTGACAGTGGATGTCAAAGGTTCAGGGGTTTCAATAGCAAACAGTCTGCCCAGGGCTCTCAAAAAGGAGTAACCAAAACCAAACAAAAATTAATCCAATATATCCCTAATCTGGCAGCACCAAAAGTCCCAGGAATAAAAGAGGACTACAGCAATAATGCATCAGCCGCAACAAAGATTTGACGCCGCCCAGTGGCTGAAAGCAAAAACAAGGAGACAGGAACTGGCACAGATGTTCCACTGTCTAGACAGGGTTAATATCCACAACACAGTTTATCTAATTAGCCCTTTGCTGTGAGCCATAGTCAGGGACACATTCTGTGCAAACCTCCTCCAGCCTGCCATTGTTACCAGTTATAAGTTTTACATATCATGGTTCATACTCCTGTTACAATACTCTAATTCAGCCTCTTTGATTCCTGTTACTGATCTTGGCATCAATCTGACTTTGTTCCTGGCTTTTGATTTTGCCCTTGACTTTGACCTCATGCATAAGACACTTCTCTCTGCCAGCTTGCTCCTCCAGCTCTGCCATCATCCCCTCTGGATATGTAGCGCCCCTAAAGCCATCAGGGTGCTCCAAAGTTCTGCATCCCCACCAGGATGCAGGGCCTACCCCCTAGGTCCCCGGAACACCAGTGCCGGTCACACACAAAAACTCCAGGTAATCCCATTTTTCCCCAACAATCCCCCATACAACAGTACAAGGCTAGGGTCGGACCAGAGGCTAGAGGTGGAGCCAGTCCAGATCACTAGTTGACCAGGTGGGAGGGGTGGACTGAGGAGAGACAGTCAGATGGTCTGAGAGAGTCGAGGAGTGCAGGTGGACAGGAGCAGACACACTGACTTGGGGTCGACAGTAACCTGGTACCCAGGACGGTAGTTGACAGTGGAGTACGGTGGAGTACTCCCGGAACTACGCACCGACGAGGTACAAGATCCTAGGACAGGTAGAAGCTCCAAGGAGGCGGCCTGTTAACACCTGCACAGCGAGGGGACCATCAAGGACCTCACTGACCCTAAGAATCCGAAGACTCAATAGCAAAGGGAGAACCGGGGACAGGACCAGAGACTCCAACTCACAGGGTTCACGCTACCATCAGGCGGACAGAAGGGGACAAACCACCAGACGGGGACCCCCAGTTGCTCTACGCCATGGGGACCCATTAACCAGAGACAGACGCAGGGGAAGAAGGTACCAGATTACTACACTGGCACAGGAAAGAAGGGGACCTGGAGGTGAAACCAGCCGGTCTCGGGTAACCAGTTACCACCAAGAAGCAGTGAGTAAAGACCAGTTGCACTAATATACTGTGTAGACTGCCTTCTTCCGACACCCGTCACATCACCCATACTCTGGGGTCCGGACCTGCTTGTGGAGGGCCTACCACCCAGGCTGCAATTAACACCAGCCCCAGTAGTGACATTTTGCAGCAGCTCCATCCATATAGCCGCAACACCACAAGTGGCGTCACGTATGAACACTAATCTAATCCCCTGTAAATACAACCCCATTACAAAAAGGGCCCAGGGCACGGAACCGGGCAACGGCCACCACAATGACATTTCCAAGATAGACGCTGCCCAGGACCGAGTACCCCATATCCCTGGACGCGACAGATATGTAACCCATGGGGTCCTGCTTAAGTCCAGATCCCTGTGCCGCTTTGGGAAGCTGAAGGCCTAGGTTCCCCTGGGACCTGCTAAACAGAGTGGCTTTTACAAAGCTTGACCAAGGAAAGTCTAGTTACAAGGAGCAATAGACTTACTCTGGCCCTATCTCTAGCATAGAAGCATCTAATGAGTGTGTGTAAAGGTTATTGTGAAGGAGGGAGAGCTGTGACATTGCCTATTGTAACTGATGGATTCTGTGTTATGAGCTGTGTATAGAGGTTTTACTTGTCAATATAATTCTGCCTGTGATAATGATGAGCCAACTAAAAACTCTTTCTGAGAGGAGAGAATGTGTGAGCCTAAACAGCCCTAGTGGGGAGAGTGAAAATTGTAAGATTACTCGTTTTTTTTAATGCATATCGTGATATGAAAAATAAAAAGTGAAATAAAAATCAACATAACGTAATTTTTATAACATAATTTTTGAAAAAGTTGTCCTCAAGAAGTAAGTCCTTTCCCAATGCTTTTTCATTGACTAGTGACAGCTTTCGGACTGGAGGCTCTCATCTCCATCTGGCTATCCACATTTAAATGTGGTTTTCTTTCTTTTAGCACTGAAAGGATTAATGTCAGTTTTGCTGTTAGCAGCTTCTCCAGCAGTCCTTAGCTGAGTGTTTCAGCTGCAGTAGCTGTGTAGTCATGCCCTTCAGGTTTAAATAGAGGTGTTACCCAGCAATTCTTGCTGAAGACACATATCCATTTGTATACTGGCTCCCTTGGTGGAAGGAGCTGTTTTAAAGCATTCAAAGAAGCCAACCTTTATCCCTTTGTGTTGCAGTTTTTCCCTAGTACTACTGCAGCGGTGGAATGATTTAAACTTATAAAGTTTTTTGGGTTTTTTTTTACATTTTTCATTACTTTTTTATAATTATTCTTTATTTTTAAATAATCTAATTTTATATTTTTTTTACTCTTACCTTACAATTTCCCATATAAATGGAGGCCATTGTGGGTTGGCACTAAGTACAAGCTCTTATCACCATACACTCAATGCAGTTTATGTCAAGACATTAAAATAATTCAAGTAAGATAAAAAAAAAAAAACAATCCACGGTGAATAAACATCTTTCAGGTGATTTATCTCTTCTTGTCAAGTTATTCAGATCTGTTTATCTAATTCTACCATTGCTCAGTTATAACTGCTTCTTCTTTCTGTATTTTATAGGTGACAACAGGAAAAGGCCACCATTACAGATATACCCTTATGGTAAGATGATGTATGATGTAATTTGTTAGCCCAAGATGTTTTGCTATGTAGATTTGCCATTCCCCTTCTACTCCAGTGTTATGGCTCTCATGCTGCTGTGTAAACAATGTCTGGCTGAGGACCACTGAAGCAGAATGTATTTTTCGTTTTTTTTTTTTTACACCTGCACAATCCCTTTAAACTCAATAACTGGAGCATGTGATGTTCATTGCTTTTAATAGCTTATAAAAATGACAGCTATGCGCTTGCTTTGTACAATGACGCTCACCTCCCTGCAGGACTGCCGCCACCTTCATCCCCTTCTTGCTGTTCATTCTTTGTTCTAGGTACAGGAGGCTGTATCATTTCTGAAGCTAAAGGATCAATGTCATTGTCTTCCCGTCCCACCCATTCTCCAATCACGCAGGGTCTCACAAGTGAGGAGGAGTTAAATGCTCGTGTGTCCTAAGATGCAAAAAAATAAGATAATTTATTATAGGGATATGTAAAGGTAAAGTATTAGGCTGAGGCTACAGGTCACTGCAGACATTTTTTTTTCATGTTGTAGAGCCCCATATATAGCCCCTTCTCTGCGCTAGAGTACCGGGAATAATGACAGCTGATACATACTGCCCGATCCAATGGGCAAAAAGCGGTAAAAACGCAGTGCGTTTTTGGTGCATTTTTGATGCACCCAAGATGCACTCAAGATGCAATGACAAAAAGATGCCATGTGTAAACATAGCCTAATGCTGACTGGGTTGCTTGTGCTGCATAGATGGGTCACTGTAAGGCGGGCTTTGCACACTACGACATCGCAGGTGCGATGTCGGTAGGGTCATGTCGAAAGTGACGCACTTCCTGCGTCGCTCTCGACATCATAGTGTGTAAATCCTAGATGATACTATTAACGATCGCAAAAGCGTTGTAATCGTATCATCGGTGTAGTGTCGGCGAATTCCATAATTCCGCTGACGCGATGGTACGATGTTGTTCCTCGCTCCTGCGGCAGCACATATCGTTGTGTGTGAAGCCACAGGAGCAAGGAACATCTCCTACCTGTGTCACCGCGGCTCCCGTCGGCTATGTGGAGGGACAGAGGTGGGCGGGATGTTTTCATCCCGCTCATCTCCGCCCCTCCGCTCCTATTGGCCGCCTGCCGTGTGACGTCGAAGTGACGCCGCACAACCCGCCTTCTTAATAAGGAGGCGGTTTGCCGGCCACAGCGACGTCGCACGGCAGGTGAGTGCATGTGAAGCTGCCATAGCGATAATATTCGCTACGGCAGCTATCACAAAGATATCGCAGCTGCGACGGGGGGCGGGGACTATCGCGCTCGGCATCGCAGCATCGGCTTGCGATGTCGTAATGTGCAAAGCCCCCCTAAGAGGATCTCTAGTGCCTATTATCCTTTAGCTACACCCTTGCTTTTCCATGCATTTCCAAACATATAAATAATGGAAACAATAACTACATAAAAAGTATAAAAAAAATACCTGATCCAGTTCATCTGTAACTGCAATACCTGTGAAAAAAAAAAAGTTTAAAAAATGTAGTTACATGGTATAAAATCTCTCTCGTTTTGTAAAAAAACAAAACAAGTTACATTAGAATGAATATAAAGGGTAATAAATACATTGTAAAGCGGCATTCATATATACTGTTTCCTATTTATTGTACAAATGCAGGGAAATTGAACTTAAGGTCATTATCATGAAGTTAGGAGGGTTATAATATCAGCATTAATTCTGTTTTTGTTTTTAATTAGCAGGAGACTGTAAGAGGGGTTCTGCCTGTTTGCTCTGAGTTCACAGTCTGGGAGCTTGTGGAAGGTGAGTTGTCCATCTCCTTGTATCAGCAATTGTTGCTGTGGTTTTGTGTCTGTGTGATGGTGGGACCTTGAGTCATGGAGACTCAACCCTGCAGCATGGGTGTTGTGAGTCACCAGATCACCTGTCCACCAGGGCACTGTTGGTGCAGCGGTCGTTGGCACAGATTACCGCACCTCTAAGGGGTACTTTACACGCTGCGACATCTCTAGCGATTGCTAGAGATGTCGAGCACGATAGCACCCGCCCCCATCGCTCATGCGACATTTGATGCTCGCTGCCGTAGCGAACATTATCGCTACAGCAGCGTCACATGCACATACCTGGTCAGCGACGTCGCTGTGATCGCCGAATAATCCCTCCCTCAAGGGGGAGGTGCGTTCGGCGTCATAGCGACGTCACTGCGGCGTCACTAAGCGGCCGGCCAATAGAAGTGGAGGGGCGGAGATGAGCGGGACGTAACATCCCGCCCACCTACTTCCTTCCGCATTGCTGGTGGACGCAAGTAAGGAGATGTTCGTCGCTTCCGCTGTGTCACTCATAGCAATGTGTGATGCCGCAGGAACGTCGAACAACATCGTACCGGTGGCTACAGCGATATTAAGGAAATGAACGACGTGTCAACGATCATCGTTTTGAAACGATTTTGTGATCGCTGATCGTCGCTCATTAGTGTTACACGCTGCGATGTCGCTACCAGCGCCGGATGTGCGTCACTAACGACGTGGCCCCGACGATATACCGGTAGCAATGTCGAAGCGTGTAAAGTACCCCTTAGGCTATAAAAAGTTAGGGACCCACTCAGCATTGGACTGGCTACCGGAGAAATCTCCAGTAATACCAGGCCTGGCTGCGGTTATCTGCACTGAACTCTGGAGCTCTCATTTGAGCTCTGGAGAACAGCCTGGACTGAACCACGAGCGCCGAGTAATTCATTCCCCGGTGATTGCAGTTCAGTTCATGACAGCTGCAGACAGGCCGGGTTGCACTCCGGAGCTGTCACCTGAGCTCCGAATTGCAGCCCGGCTTGTCTGCAGCTGTCATGAACTGAACCGCAATCGCCAGGGAATCAATTGAGCGCTTCAGTCCTGCAAACCTCGAGTTCAGTCTAGGCTATACTCCGGAGCTCAGGTGAGAGCTCCGGAGTTCAGTGCAGGTAACCAAGGCCAGGACTGGATATTCCTCCGGTAGTCAGTCCGATGCTGGACCCACTGAGCGTTTCGCCGTGACGTGGGCTTCATACAGTCTGATAGATTGTTATACTAACAACCTCATGTTCAGTTGCATAGATTTTTGCCCTGTGGCACTAGATCAATTTATAATTTTAGATGTGCGGTCCATGTCTGTTTCTACAGCTTTGACAAATTTTACCCAACTTTGCACAACATACATCTGTATGAGACTTACTCCGTGACAGATTCTCCAAAGCTTTCCCCAGTTTTTTGCTTTCTTGAAGGATGTGGTTTAACTCATCAAAATCTCGACTTTCTGGCTTCGTCCGCCAGTCCCATTTGGGATGTTCGATAGATCTGGGCACTGAAAAGAGTAAAGAATTTGCATTTAAATAACAAACTCTGAAATGAGAATGTGAATCATTACAAAAAGGTATCTAAAGATGTGTCTTACAATGTTGTATCAGTTTTATTATGGGTTTTTAGAGAGTTTTCTAAAAATACCAGCATTCATTTTTGTGCAACAAACTAAGTCTGATTTCCCATGTCCTGTAATCATCCATTAGAACAGATCCTGCAGAGATCCATTGGGAAAAAAGTTCTGCAAACACAACTTTCGTGTCTGTTAAATTACTGGTGTATGCCGGATCCATTTATTTAACATTGGAGTCCATGGAGAAAGGATCCATTAACGGATTTCTATTTAGTCATCTGTTTTTCTTGCATTTGTAATTGATCCATTTTTTTCTTACTGTAAGTAATGATATTTATTCCTCTTTTTTGTTGCTTTTTTATATTATATATAGTGTAGGGACCTACAAGCATGAGGTTCCCGTGACGAGGGTTGTAGGCTTCCGTCTTATGGCCATAACACTAACTAAAAACGTAAGATTTTTTTTGTACAGTATACAGCCAGGCCCCCTTCTGTTAGGCCTTGCATATTAGAGTTCCTGTCCCTGTATGGTGCGCAGTTTGAGTACGGCTTGGCAAGCTGCCTGATCTCATAGTATGGGCGTCACTTAATAGGCTGCGGGTTTGTGACTGTGTATCTGCATGTGTGAACAGCGCTCTATGCAAGCCATCAGTGTGCAGTTTTACCATCCAGCAATCGCCCCGTCCATGTTTGGAGGTGTGTGTGATTTGCTCCTCCTGCACCTGTGATGTCTCCACCTAGTGGGGGCTTAGCTGCATCCTGCTAGAGTAGTAGTTTTTGGCTTAGGTAATGTACAGCAGTTCCATCTTTGCTGTAAGTAATGATATTTATTCCTCTTTTTTGTTGCTTTTTTTACGTTTTTTTCTTACAGAATCAGTTTCAAATCTATTATATAAAGCTGAGCGTAAGTGTGTATGTGTGTATGTCTGCTAAAGGAATCCACATCGTCGCATTTGCAATCACAGAATTTTGCACAAACACCACATTTGAATGTCATAGACTATGTTTTGAGGGGAAAATTTAACCCCGTGCTTTAGTTATTCGCCAAAAAAAACTGCTTACGTTAATATCAATGGAGCTGGGAGTTACAAGTCATTAATAGGAGATCTGATTAGTTACTATAGGCAACAAAGGACTTTATTAGTGTAAGAAGCTTATGTGTGAGGTAATATTATGTTGGTGAAGAGATGGATAGAGAGAGACAAACAGAGAGACAGACAGACAGAAAGAGGCAGACAGGGAAAGAGACAGACAGGGAAAGAGACAGACAAACACAGAGGCAGAAAGGGATAAACAGACTACGTCAGACAGGGAAAGAGACAGACAGACAGAGACAGACAGACAAAGAGACAGACAGACAAATAAATAGCAATCTGTTAATGGATCCATTCTCCATAGACTCCCATGTTGAAAACATCCAGCAGAAATCATTTTGCCAAAGGATCTCTGCAGGATCCATTCTAGATTATTCTAGAACAGATTATAACAGGACATGTGAACTCAGCCTAAATGTGACTACATCTGAGATATTCTCCCCTAGGAATACTTCTACTATGGGAGATTATTTCATGACTTTCTCTCACCTTGATATATAATACATAGCCACACAGGTATACACCCTATTTATCAAAATATACCGAGAAGAGTCAATAAAATGGTTCCATGTTCTAAAGCCTGAATGTCGGGACCGACTCCATGTAACTCAGACTGCGCCTTTTTCCTAATTACTAAATGCAGGTTCACCCAGGGCAGTCTGTACGATACACTTATCAGTGTGCTCATTCAGTTACACAACAAACAGGTCTCTATTATAAATATATTAATGACCTGCATCACCAGGAACATGATAATCTCAGTAGAAGCCACTTCACTGCACAGCTAATTAATCTCCTGGAAGCTGCCAGCATGTGCCAACTGGGAAAACTTCAGCGAATAGAAGGAATGTGGTCATAACAAAGCTTAACCATTCATGGTAGTGATGGTGGCCGCTTTGACTATACCCTTTATAGCACGTGACTTCTAGTTATCTATGCAATATTCTTATTTGCAAAAGAAGTACAAATAGTAAGATGAGTAAATAAAAGACTAAATAACTGTAATTAAATTAACATGGATAAGACCCCTGACAAGAAAAGTATCAGAACTTATTATTATTATTTATTATTATTTATTATTATAGCGCCATTTATTCCATGGCGCTTTACATGTGAAAGGGGTATACATAATAGGGACAAGTACAATAAGCTTAAACAATACAAGGCACAGACTGGTACAGGAGGATAGAGGTCCCTGCCCGCGAGGGCTCACAGTCTACAAGGTATAGGTGAGGATACAGTAGGTTAGGGTAGAGCTGGTTGTGTGGCGCTATATCAGACTGAGGGTTACGGCAGGTTGTAGGCTTGTCGGAAGAGGTGGGTCTTCAGGTTCCTTTAGAAGCTTCTCAAGGTAGGCGAGAGTCTGATATGTTGTGGCAAAGCATTCCAGAGTATGGGGGAGGCACAGGAGAAATCTTGGATGCGATAGTGGGAAGAGGAGATGAGAGGGGAGCAGAGAAGGAGATCTTGTGAAGATCGAAGGTTACATGCAGGTAAGTACCGGGAGACTAGCTCACAGATGTAGGGAGGAGAAACTTATCTGCAACACTTGAAACAATTCATCTAGTATATTCCTAATGGCCACCAGTTATCACATATACAGCCCCTAAATTGCCATCATAACTTTATACCAAATGGTAAAGGGTTTCTAAGAATGATAATTTCTGAAATGGCCCTGTCATGGCTCCACTCTGTCTGATTATTGGTCGGATTCCCTCTTGGTTGGAACACAGCCTGTTTTGTCTTGGTCCAACTGCTGAAGTATCTCTTGTCTTTCTTATTCTCTGCTTTCCTGTTTCACTTCTATTCAGATGTGTGCACTTACTTGTTTGGTTTGCTCAATCTCATTTTGGCAGGGGATATTTATACTTACCACCCACATGCCTTAGAACTGGCTATATTTCTGGATGGATGGCTGTCTGGAGTCTCAGCTCCTTAGTTAAGGTTTTCTTAGTGAGACATTGCTACTACTATTCCCTGCAGTTTGTTTGTGTGGATCCCCTTCCCAGTTAACTCCTATTTTGTTTTATTTAGGTTTAGATGGTTTCCACATATTCTGTTATTCTTTTTAGTTTCTTGTGTTCCATCATTCCTGTACAACTGTGTTTGCACTTTTCAAGCCCTGTGTCTCACCCTCTGCTCGTGTGCACTCCACTTATGTTTATTGCTATTTTCGTGTAACACTTAGTTTATAACTTTGGGTGCCATAAAGGACACTCAGGGTCAGCTGTCGACCAGTGGGGTTGCACGTGATCTTATGGTGTCAACCTCTGCTGTCAGACAGGGACAAATCAGGGTTAAGTTTAAGGCAAGAACTAGCCTGTTTTGGGACCAGTGGATTTCTGGTTTGTCCATCCCCACGAGAGTGTTGAAGTTTAGTCATAACAGTCCCTTGCAGCTACAAAGAGAAGAAATAAAAATATAAAGTCGCATACTACTCATATCAGTAGTTTCAACTTGAGTGACATCCGATAAGCCTCCATACATCATTACAAGGCAGCTCCAATGGTAAGCCGTATGTTGCAGGCGGGGGACAGACCGCGGCAGGGGGGCTGCTCGAGACGCTTGGATCCGGGGTCATTGCGGTGACTCGAGGGGAAGCCGGATCCGGGCCTGAGCACCTGTTCGTCGCCCGCAAGTGAAATGGGGGTTTTAAATATACAGGGGAGGTTTTGTCAGTGATGCCACCCGTGGTGTGCAGTGATTGTTTGTGACACCGCCGCTGCCACTGGAGTTGATGCCCGGTACCGATGGAGTGGGGCAGCTGGATGTTATCCCCTCCACGGGTAGAGGAGGTGTTGTCCCGGGGCCTTGATACAGATGGGATGGTGCTGCGGAGCGCAATCTGCAGGGTTGGACCGGATGATATTGGTGTACTCATAGTTCCTGAATAAATTCACACAGAGTCCAGATGGTAAACCAAATTGCCAGTGACCGGTGACCTCCGGCGGGTTTGTTCGGGTCCTACACCCTGGTACAGCAAACAGGGGTCCATTACTCCTGCACTTAGTGTTTGTGTCTGTGAGTTTTGACTACTCCGCTTGGAACGGGGAAGTCCACTCCCGGTGTGTTTGTCTGTGGAAGCTGTGGCCTGCGAGACCTGACCCGTGGGATCTTAGCAGGCAATTGTGGAGCCCTATCCCCATTGTTGGGCTTCCGTCTCGCTCTATCTGGGCCTCCTGTGGGACAAGACCTAAAATCTTGTCCCCGGCTCGTCAATTAGTAAGGTGCATGAAGCTGTCCTTCGTCTAGGGTCCAGGTACCCTGTCGGCTTCCGGACCGGATTCCCACTGTCGATACTGATGGGCTACAACCCTGCCCCGGTCCACTTAAGGTTTCCCGTGACCAGATCTCCGTCGCCTGTGGCCCTGTCTGCCGCCTGCCACCTAGTCAGTTTGTCAGTAGTCCGGTAGTCTAGGGGCTCCAAAGCCTGACCACCCTGTCACTTCACACTCCTCTCACTTTCTCTCTGTCTCTCTAACTGCACTCGCCCCTCCCAACACACCTCAAAACCCCTAGGTGGGAGTCACCATCTGTTTGGCCCCGCCCACTGGTGTGTCCCTATTGTGATGGTGGGTGACTAGGCTTTGCTGGCTGATGTTGTGTACCTGGATGTGGGGTTGTGATGGAGAACCAAAGAGGAGGGACTCCTGCACCAGAAGAGGGGTGCAGTCATCTGTGACACCCTGATTTTGTCAGGGCGTCACACGTACATGTGCTGTGTGAAAACAAAGCCGTAGTCAGTACTCCTAACTTCTGGTAGATGCCACTGTTCCTGACTGGTAATGATGTGAATCTAATCCAAAGGATCATAGGACTACGTGATTTGTCAGAAGACTGGGACAACTCAAATGACTCTTCAAGCCTCTCTTTATTTACCAAAATGGAGAACTGCTCTGTAAGATCAACTCATGACCTGGTGGACCTGCAGAATCTAAACTATTAAAAAGATGGCCTTTCATTCACATTACCACCATGTAATGCTATATTTCCCCTGCAACTGCACATAGAACATAGTGTCAATAGTTAGAGTAGCCAGATTCTGGTCTTTCAGTTTTTGCACTGGTTCCATTTTAAATTGAGGCTCCATGAGTTTGAGTAAGGCTGGGTTCACATGTCCTGTAGTCATCCGTTATCATGGTTCCATTAGAGATCTGTTTGCAAAAAAGTTGTGAAACACAACTTTTTTGTCCATTATTAAATAACGTATGTTGGAAGGATCCGTTTTTAACATGTGGAGTCTATGGATAATGGATTTTTTAACAGACTTTTATTTATCATTAAGAGGAAATGAAGAAAAAAACCACTTCATCTTACCGTAGGCAACTGTGCTCCAGGACTTGAAGGTGTTCTTAAGGCCGCTTTACATGCAACGACATCGCTAACGAGATGTCGTTGGGGTCACGGAATTCGTGACACACATCCGGCCTCGTTAGCGACGTCGTTGTGTGTGAAACGTACGAGCGACCGCCAACGATCAAAAATACTCACCTTATCGTTGATTGTTGACACGTCGTTCAAATCCCAAATATCGTTGCTGGTGCTGGACGCAGGTTGTTCGTCGTTCCTGAGGCAGCACACATCGCTACTAGTGACACCCCAGGAACGACGAACAACACCGTACCTGCGTCCTCCGGCAATGAGGTGGGCGTGAATTTCCTGCGGCTGCTCTCCGCCCCTCCGCTTCAATTGGACGCCTGCCTTGTGATGTTGCTGTGACACCGTACAAACCGCCCCTTTAGAAAAGAGGCAGTTCGCCGGCCACAGCGACGTTGCTAGAAAGGTAAGTATGTGTGACAGCTCCTAGCGATATTGTGCTCCACGGGCAGCGGTTTGCCCGTGACGCACAAACGACAGGTGCGGGTGCTTTCACGAGCACCTTTAGTCCTCCAGTTAGGCCAAGCTGGCATACGACTGAAGAAAGGAAAAAGCACCCAAAAATCACCAAAAAAGCCCAGCACCAAAAAATCAGGAATATTAAAACATCAACATTTTATTGGACATTTAAAATATCAGAGGGGTCCATAAAGAGAGAGGACATGCATAAGGACACCCTACGCGTTTCGGACAAAAAAAAATAAAAAAACAGTCCTTAATCATAGGTTATGTTAATCATAGACCTATGATTAAGGACTGGTTTTTATTTTTGGTCCGAAACGTGTAGGGTTTCCTTATGCATGCCCTCTCTCTTTATGGACCCCTCTGATATTTTAAATGTCCAATAAAATTTTGATGTTTTAATTTCCCTGATTTTTTGGTGCTGAGACTACCTTTTTCCTTTCTTCAGTGTTATTAATCATCCATTTTTAATGGATCATTTAAGAAAGCAATGGATCCGTTACAAATACAAGTACAATCAATGGCTAAAAAGCTATTTGTTAACGGATCCATTGTCCATAGACTCTGATGTTAAAAAATTTGATCCGGCAGAAATCAGTTTCCCAACGGATCCATTCTACAGGACATGTGTATATAGCCTTATATAACGAATTAGATGATTGACAGGAGTCCAGCTTTAGAAAACCCTAGGTTCCTGGAAAGTTACAGCTAAAAATACATTTTCCTTGCAGATACGAATTATGTAATAAAAGGACTGACTGGTTCCTCCAGAAGTAGAGCTCTCAGTTTTAATACAGGAGGTCTTATATGAAAGACGCCACTCTATGACAGCTATATGCCCTGATATAAGATATGCCCCTTAATCCCTGTCCAACATTTAGGCTTATGTCTCCTATCACTGTATCAGTTCTTGTTGTCAAAATCCATTAGTCACTAGGTCATATAATAATATTTAAGGTCCCATCCTTTGCCCTTTACTTTAGTGGATCAGTATATGATTATTGCCATTCCCCTGTAGACACAAGCAGTATACAGATATATCAGTCCTTATACTATATCTTGCACTATATAAAAATACCGTGCAGCAAAGCTCGTTTCCTCAAAGCAATCACAGCCCAGATCTATACCGCGGGAAGCTGACAGTTTCCTTTATTGGGTTGTCAGATTTCAAGCTCAATCCAGAGTTAAAAGGAAGAGCAGTCACAAGATACAAGAGATTAAAATTGTCAAGTGCTATCATGTATCAGTTTCTACAATCCAAGAAGAAATAATGATCCACTGCCTGGATACATCATGAAATAGTAAGTGATGACAACATGATTGAAACTATTATTATAGGGTTACGTTAAGAAACACCATTGTTCTACCACATTAATTACCGCTGTACGCACTGTGTTTGTAACTACTGTAGGTTTACAAATAATAAATCGCACGGAAATTATCTACAAAGGTTACAAAACTATTTTATCAGCGGTTGAAAAGGTCAAATTACGTTATGCTATTAATGGAGATCCGGCAGTTCACCGTTTTATAAAATTGCTTGTATTCTTCGTAAAATAACAATTCTGGAACATCTTTCCTTGAAGCTGTGGTTATTTCTCTACCATTTCTCCATTTGGGATGCACCCAATGTCAATTGGGTGCATCCCAAAATACTCTAACACTGGTCAGTTTGCCAGACTCCATGTGGCAGGGGTTGAGATCGCGCACAAATTTCCAAAAAGAATAATAGGAACAGTAATAGCACAATCCAGAGTTCAAAAAGGAGCTGTGCCTCTCCTCTCAACCCTGACATGGACAGTGATAAGGGTCCATTTACGCGGCGGTATTATACGATCACCGATTGGTAAACATTTACCGATTAGTGGTTGTTTAATAGCCTATAGACACAAGTAGACAACAGTGAACAATGTGCACTGAGTGATCTGTAGTAGATCTATAGTAGATCTGTAGTAGATGGCTCAGTGCACATTGGCTGCCATGGTTCTCAACAGAGTCCTTTTTAGAAATGATGATGTCAAATGATGGTCATTTTGCTCTACACAGAAGATAATTTCCTCTAATGAATGAACATTTTAGTTTTGCTCATTTATCTGGTGATCGGCAGCCTCTTTAACACTAGAACTACTGGACTCGTGACACCTATATAGAAATACATGGTGCAAAGTAGTCAAAATGACTACCTCAGTAGTTCTAGTGTTAATGTGCAAGAAAGTTGTGAAATGAGCATTTTTAGTATTGAATGGTGATCGTTTTGTGCAAATGCAACCTAACACACTGTCAATCTGTTCACAGATGTCCCAAAAACATAACACAATGGCGTAAGGGTAATGTGGCCAACTACAACAAATACATCCCTTCACAGAAACTCAGTATATCAACCCAGTACACGTGTACCATTGGACACTGTGACGCAGTAAAGGGTATAGTGGTTGATGGGAGCTATATTTCTCCTAGTGTGACGCCCCTGGACTATCAGGTCGTCACAGGGTATTGCACAATCTACCCTCTCGTGCAGTATCCACCTCCCTCTTGGTTATGGGTCCCTAACCAAATGGTGTTGCCTACATCAGCTAATCAAATCCTAGATACATCCTGCACCACACCCACAGACACACCAGTGGACGGCTTGAGTGGAATAGAGTCGCCCACTTGGGGGGTCAGGGAGGGGAGGTGAGGAGTGTAGTCAGTAGAGTAGGGCGGTTGTTGGAGAGTAGCCCTCGAGCTGTGAGCAGCTCTGAGGAGGTCGGGAGCAGGGACTCCCATAAGGAGACTGTCTAGGTGGCAGACGATGGTCTGGGCCTAAAGGAGCTGGACCCCCGGTCGCAGTGCAGGGGATCGTGGCAAGGGGTTCGGGTCTGTCGAGCAGGACAGCCGGCGGGCCTTGTACCATCACCGTATGGAGATAAGGTATGCACACCAGTGACTATGCAAGGGGAATACATGTAATAGCAGAAACTGCTGTGTGAATACTGACATGAAAAATTCAATAGCTATATGTAAGAATGAAATGGGAAAAATGGAACCTGCATTACTGCCATGAATATATGAATAAAGAGAAATTTAGCTACTGAATTGATCAATGCAATAGAGCCCCAACACTACGCCAAAGTATTTCTCTATGTTGGGGTCCCTAGCTTGTGTGTCACCCAACTCACACCTATTGCCAATCCACATGATACGTATATATAGCCTGGGTCTCAGCTTCCCATACACGGTAAGTTTTTTAACTGCATGAGAGGACACACACAAGCTAGGGACCTCAACGTAGAGAAATACTTTGGCGTAGTGTTGGGGCTCTATTGCATTGATCAATTCAGTAGCTAAATTTCTCTTTATTCATATATTCATGGCAGTAATGCAGGTTCCATTTTTCCCATTTCATTCTTACATATAGCTATTGAATTTTTCATGTCAGTATTCACATAGCAGTTTCTGCTATTACATGTATTCCCTTTGCATAGTCACTGGTGTGCATACCTTATCTCCATATAGTGATGTTTTTTTAGGTTTTTGCACCCAGTTCAGACATAGAATGGAGTTCCAAACGTTATTCCTTATTTGTACCATGACCGGGCTGGGACCAAGGCACGATAGGGTACGTGGACCCTAGGTCGAGGAATAGCTGCATGCAACCCAATAATTTACCCGTGTAGAACGGAGCCTTCAAGATTCATTCCCAACCCCTCTAAAAATCTGGGTACTAGTGCAACAAGGGGGATAGGACTTTCCATAAGTAAACTTAGTGCCAGGAGGCAGGTCACGGATCACTAGGCAGCACCATTGGGGACGGGACCCAAACTAGCTCCCCTCAGCGGAAGAGGTGTCCAGAGATTTGGTTTACTCGGTTGTCGGTGTCTGCTTAATGAACTGAGTGAGTACAAGAGTGATCCCTGCATCCCACGACCTTATTCCCCACACACCGAGTCCCGAGGCATTCCCCCCTACCCGTGGAGGGTTCTAACACCTTGCTTCCCCGTTCCATTATCCCCGGGTACTCCCAACTGCAGCGGTGGTACTCCTAATTACCACACACCACGGATGGCGTCACAAACTCTATATCTCCCCTGTAAATACTCCCCTTCATTTTAGTGGCCGCACGACCCCCGGGTCTGGAGACCCTCGAGCCACTGAGAACCCGGATCCGAGCAGCTCGGCTGCTGCTACGGGGGCGGCACACTAGCATGTGCCTTTTGCACTGGTAAACAGCAGAGAAGAGGTTAATCTTGGCCTGAATCTTCTCTGCTAGTTCAGGTTTTGAGGCAATGCCTGATATGCACAGGTGTATGTGTGACGCCCTGGACTAGCCAGGTTGTCACAAGTAGGCCCTTACACAAACACCCCCCCTCTTAATAAGGTGACAGAAGCCAAACTACAAAAACCCTTGTCCCCTCCCCCCGGGTTTGATGTTCACACCAGGGGGGTGGAGCCAGGTGGCTGGCTCCGCCCACCGAGGAGTTCACAGGCCCTGAGGCGGGAAGAAAAGTGTAGTTCCCTGTGGGGAACACAAGAGTAGTCTAGCTTTGACAGTTAAGTGGAGTGCAGCGAAGTTCAAGGGCAGACATGTGCCTAGGTCTGCCATAGTCTACACAGGTGTCTGGGTTGGAGCCCAGTCAACTCTGGCAAGGAGGCAGACGGTAGTGGCCGCCTGCAAGAGCTGGGATTACAGCCGGTGGAACCGTAGGGACCGGGGACGGGTGGTGGCCCGCCGGTACTGAACCGGGGAACCGATTGGAAAGCGGAGCACCAGGAGGGGTACTCAGACCCAGTACGAGGCCCAGAAACAACCGGGCTGAGTCAAATCAACTGATTGAGGACTGGACTTAAGGACCTATCCCACCTAAGACCCGACTGAAGACAACAGCACAACCATTAGGGTAACGCCAGCACCCAGGCATAGAGACCCGAGGAGCCAGCGTCTGCGGACAAAAAGGGCTCTCCCGGCACATACCAAGCCGGGGAGCAGACTACCGTTGCTCAGGCATAGGAGTCAACGTTTTCTACATAAGTGAGGTGCAGGAGAAAGGCGGAAACCACCAACCTAATAAGGGGAAAACTGCAGCCGGCTGCGGGCACCATTCACCATCCCGTTTGGTTTACCAGAGACTCCAGCGTTTTTGTGATAGTGAGTACAACAGTGCCTTCAGGCCGCGCACTGCTCCGCACCGCACCGACACGTCAGCACGCATCCGTTCCCCCGCCTCAGCCCCTCCCTCGGGCCCCCGGGACCATCATCCCCCCTACCCACGGAGGGGTCAACACTAAGCTGCGCAACACCGTTCCTGGGAGCCTAGTCAACGGCAGCGGTGGTGTCCATCCATTCACCACAACCCGTGGGTGGCGTCACGAACTCAAATCCCCTACAAACAACCGCGGCTCCGGCTGTGGAACTCGCCACCAAAGTCCCTACGTGTAGCGCCAACCCCCTTTCAGAGCGACGTGACCCCTGGGTCCGTGAGGAGCTCGAGCCACCCACCGATGAGCACGGATCCGAGCGGCTCTGCAGCCGGCCGAGCCCCGGGGTGGTACACATCGACTCTTCTGGCGTCACGAACAGGATTGAACCCATCCACTTACCTGTGGAAGTGCGCCTTGAAGTTATCGTCAGCGGAGTCCCCGTTGAAAAATTGCAGAATCCGCCATCTTGTCACCATCCTGTGACGTGACGTTTCCCGCCCAAGCCGAGCCCCGGGGCGGTACACATGATCAGCACAGCAGTTTGTCTGTACTGAAGGAAAAGAAAACCCATATCTGAATGGACTGGTATGTTCTGGACTTTTTGCGGTGCTGTATGCCAAACTGGACTTTTTCCTTTGTTTCTCTGCTCTGAAGTAAGTTTTTGGACTGTAAACTGGTGTGTGCCTCTTGACTGCATCCCTGCCATCGCCTACCAGAGCTGAATCCCTACAACACCTAGTACAGGTGCAGTGGGAAGCACGTTGTATTTCACTGGTGAAACATCCCTCCATCAGCTGCCACCTTATGGATAGTATCAATCTGTCAACAGCACGGGTGGCTGAACAAGGTGCATATAGCAGTATATTCGTAAGGACATGGATATTGAGCTATTCCACAATCGTTGTGGCTGTTATTTCCTGAAGTGGCTTACCTCTTCAAGTCTTTAAGCTCTCTAAACAAAAATATTTACCGTTTACTTCTAGAAACTGGATACCCGTCATACTACTTTCTGATAACTACCAAGACAGAGGAAGGGGGTGACCCCGCTCACCTGTACCCGAGATCAAATCCAGACCGTGCACGGAAAGAGAGAGGTACGCAGACCTCAGCAGCAGCATGAATAGGGTAGATATCCAGCAATCTGGTCCAAAATAGGTTAAAAATAAATTATTTCTTTATTTCATGTTCAAGTTAAAAAAAAAAAATTCCATCATGAATTCATAGGAATAAACGTGAGAGGACGCGTTTCGAACAGAGTTAGTTCTTAGTATGTCTCTAGTAAATGGACACTGACAGAGTGATTAAAAAGACATGAAACCGGACATGGAATCGGAAAAGACTGCACAGGTTCAAGGTGATTAATTGGAGTAGTTCACTCCCATGGGAAATAAGTGGTCATATCAATACACATACAACATATCTTTCTTTAAATTCATACCCAGAGGGAGTTCTAGTGTCCATTGTAAAAATCCACTTGATTTCCTTGCGACAAAGAATATCTTTAAGATTACTGCCTCTTTTTGGTAGACACACTTTCTCAATTGCATTAACCTGCAGTGAATCCATATTGCCCGCATGCACATTGAGAAAGTGCTGCGATGCTCCAGATAATCCTCTAGTGGTTGCGTTATTTGCATCATATATATGTTCAGACAGCCTCTTTCTCAATGTGCGTGTCGTGATGCCTATATACTGCAGATGACATTTAACGCATGAAATCAAATAAATAACATTGCTAGTACCACAATTAATCATTGAATTTATAAAAAAAAAATTTCCATTAGAATATGATGTAAAATTATTGGTACTGACCATGTATTTACAAAGCCCACAGGTTTTATGGCCACATTTATAAGATCCCACTGTTGACAGCCAATTGCCCGCAATGGACTTTTATACTATAAAGTGAATTATTTTCACCCTGACACTTGTGGAATACCTATATATTGAACGCAATTATGGAGATCAATAACGATAAATCACCAATGGATGAATTTTTTAATGTAAATGATCAGAGAAGACTGGACAAAGCAGCTAGGATTTTTTCATGTAGTAACATTGCCACTCTTACTGAAGACCAGGTGGAATTGAATAAATTAATGTGGGACTTGGAAAAAATCCTTTCAGCGCGTATTCGCACTTGGTGGGACAAAAAAACTTTGCAAGCATACCTGGATAAACAAATGATACCTCGGGGTCTACGCCTCAAGAAAAGACCCACCACTGATTTCAACCCAGAATTTATTATACAATGGGATCTGATTTTGTCTGAATGTTCTGCCAAATTAATACGTCTTATTATTGAACTGGAAGATATTAAACTCAGTGATCTGGAAAAAAAAGTCAGCGATATGGAAGCTTCATTGACAAAATATTCAAGTTTGGACTCATATAGAACTCTTAAGGAGCAGATTAATGACAATCTTATGAAGTTGGAGGATTCTATTACCGTATTCAAAGAAGGAAAGTTTAAACGTGATACCAAGGACTATGAAAGCAATAGGGTGTACAATTGGCACCACTTTCGAAAATTCTATGAACATGGTCCAAAGTCGATTTTGAAAAATAAAAAACACAACTCCAACAAAGTAAACTTTTCATCTACAGAACCTGAATCGACAGATGGTAACACGGACTTTTCCGATATAGATTCTGAACCCCTCTCAACAGGAGGTGCAAAAAACTATACTACTGTTCCAAAAAACTCCCGAAAAAAAACAGGAGAGCAGGGCGTAAACACGCCAGGAACAAGCAAGTATCAGCACGGTCATTATACCAGGGGCAAGAAGATCTAGAGAAATGCGGTTTTTCCTCAGTCATTAATATGTCTGCATGCATCCTTACCAGTCCAGAAATCAGGCTATTAGAAAAAGGGCTCGATTTTGTTCCAAACGCGAAGTTCAATTTATTTGACACAATCTTGGATGTGAATAAATTTATACGTAAGCTTACAGTAAAAAAACATTTTTTTCACCAAGAACAACAACATTTGACTCAACCTGTCACTCAGGACATTCCCATTTTGTCCTCTTTTCAAGAACAAATGACTTTGCAAAATCTAAGAGAATTATCTGATGAAGCCTGCAAACTTACAAATCCATATGACACTATTGTGAAAAAAATCCCAAATCCTAAATTTTACCCGGTCCAATCCAGATGTACTCAGATGGACGATTTTCAGAATTTGGTTGAAAAGGATCTCACTAAATTATATAACAACAATAAACCTATCCTTCAAAATTTGAACAAACAAGAAAAAAACGCATTGAAATCGTTAATGGACAATGAGAACATTGTTGTCAGAAATTCTGACAAGGGGGGATCGGTGGTGATTCTTGATGTGGGACTCTATGAAAAAGAATTGTTATGTATGCTTAATGATAGTAATATCTATAGAAAATTGAAATCTGATCCTATCAATGATATAAAAAAATCCCTAGAAAAATTGCTAGATGAGGGGGCCCATTTAGGGTTAATTACAAGCAAACAGAAAGAATTTTTCTATCCCACATGTCCACTCACACCCTTATTGCATGCTTTACCTAAGTCCCATAAAGACTCATTTCCACCCAAATTTAGACCGATAATCTCAGGTATTGGATCTATAACCGAACACCTCTCTGAGTGGCTTGACGATCACCTGCAGTTTTTAGTCAAAGCGTCCCCAAGCTATATCCAGGACAGCAAGCATGTCCTGAATATTCTCTCCCATATACAGTGGCGGAGTGATTGTAGTTGGATTTCTTGTGATGTACAAACATTATATACATCTATTCCCCACTATTTGGCCATATTGGCTTTGAAAAAACAAATGGAGAGATATTCTGAATATGCCCCTGACCTACAAAATTATATTCTTGAAGTCACCACTTTCCTATTAAACAACAACTATTTTTCTTTCCTGGGCGATTATTATCTGCAGCAACAAGGTTGTTCTATGGGCGCTAGGTTTTCACCCTCGCTCGCAAATATTTTCATGTTTTGGTGGGAGGAGGAATTTATTTTTAATTTTTCAAATCCATTTTTTTCAGATATTGTTATCTATCTGAGATTTATTGACGATATACTCATGATCTGGCGGGGCACTGATGATATGGCCACAGATTTCTTTTTGTATATCGCCAATAATCCTTATAATTTATCCTTCACCCACTCACATGAAAAAAGTGAAATTAATTTCTTGGACATGACCCTCACAGGTAATAGCAATAGGGGGTCTGTTGATTGCAGATTATATCGCAAACCGTCTGCGGGCAATTCTCTATTGCATGCCAACAGTTGCCACCCCAGGCATGTAATAGAGAATATACCCACTGGCGAATATATCAGAGCCAAAAGGTGTTGCAGTAACCAGTAAACCTTGGAAAAAGAATTTGAGTTGGTTGACAAAAGATTTTTAGCACGGGGCTATTCAAAAAACATTCTAGAAAGAGCAAAGATCAAAACTCACCAGAGGGAACGTTCGGATTATCTCCAATTTAATAATAAAAATAAAAACACAAATAATCTCCATTCTGGATCTGACAGCCTTTTCCCCTAGTGTTTTCCACCAGATATAGCAAAAATTACCATCAAATAGTAGGAATAATAAAAAAATACCTTCCTATTTTGGCAGCAGATGAGACTCTATTTAAAATCCTTGATGTAGGGGTTAAATTTGTATCAAAGAGAAACACAACACTGGGGGCTTTAATTTCACCAAGTGACCATAAAAATAAAATGTCCCAAAATAAAAATAAAAAATCTGCGAAAAAAACAGATGGATGTACTGCGGGCAATTGGCTGTAAACAGTGGGATCTTATAAATGTGGCCATAAAACCGGTGGGCTTTGTAAATACATGGTCAGTACCAATAATTTTACATCATATTCTAATGGAAATTTTTTTTTTTATAAATTCAATGATTAATTGTGGTACTAGCAATGTTATTTATTTGATTTCATGCGTTAAATGTCATCTGCAGTATATAGGCATCACGACACGCACATTGAGAAAGAGGCTGTCTGAACATATATATGATGCAAATAACGCAACCACTAGAGGATTATCTGGAGCATCGCAGCACTTTCTCAATGTGCATGCGGGCAATATGGATTCACTGCAGGTTAATGCAATTGAGAAAGTGTGTCTACCAAAAAGAGGCGGTAATCTTAAAGATATTCTTTGTCGCAAGGAAATCAAGTGGATTTTTACAATGGACACTAGAACTCCCTCTGGGTATGAATTTAAAGAAAGATATGTTGTATGTGTATTGATATGACCACTTATTTCCCATGGGAGTGAACTACTCCAATTAATCACCTTGAACCTGTGCAGTCTTTTCCGATTCCATGTCCGGTTTCATGTCTTTTTAATCACTCTGTCAGTGTCCATTTACTAGAGAAAGACTAAGAACTAACTCTGTTCGAAACACGTCCTCTCACGTTTATTCCTATGAATTCATGATGGAAATTTTTTTTTTTAACTTGAACATGAAATAAAGAAAGAATTTATTTTTAACCTATTTTGGACCAGATTGCTGGATATCTACCCTATTTATGCTACTTTCTGATAACACAGGTTGCCGTGTATCGGCGATGTTTCTGTATACCAGCATTTGGGGCATGAATAAGTGTCCCAGGGGTCAGACCTCCATCATTCAGATGTGCTTATTGTAAAAAAAAAACATCTTTTCATCTTTAAAACCAGTGTCTGTACATGGTAGGCTATAACATATATGACAGGAAATGGTATATATTTCCCTAACCAAGAATCAGCAAAAACACTTTTGAATGCCCTCATCATCTCACGCCTCGGCTACTGCGACCTCCTGCTCAGTAGCCTCCCTTCCAACACTCTTGCACCCCTCCAATCTATCCTAAACTCTGCGGCCCGCTTAATCCACCTGTCCCCCTGCTATTCCCCAGCCTCTCCTCACTGCTAATCCCTTCACTGGCTTCCCATTTCCCAAAGACTTCATTTCAAAACACTAACTATGACATACAGAGCCATCCACAGCCCGTCTCCTCCATATATCTGTGAGTTAATCTCCCAGTACTTACCTGCACACAACCTCAGATCCTCACAAGACCTTTTTCTCTACTCCTCTCTTATCTCCTCTTCCCACAATCGCATACAAGATTTCTCTTGCACTTCTCCCATACTCTGGAATGCTCTACCCCAGCATATCAGACTCTCACCTACTGTGGAAAGCTTCAAAAGGCACCTGAAGACCCACCTCTTCCAACAAGCCTACAACTTACCATAACCCTCAGACCAGTACACCACTGCGTAACCATCTCTGTCCTCACCTACTGTATCCTCAACCATCCTATGTAGACTGTGAGCCCTCGCAGGCAGGGTCCTCTCTCCTCCTGTACCAATCTGTGCCTTGTATTTTTCATGATTATTGTACTTGTCCTTATTATGTATACCCCTTTTCACTTGTAAAGCATCATGAAATAAATGGAGCTATAATAATAATAAATAATAATTCAATACTATCATTTTCATCAATCCCAGCAGGATCCTTCTAATAAAACAGCAGAACAGTTAGTGGAAAGTAAATTATAGACGGCAGGGACGGCAGCAATAATTTACGTTTAGTTTAGACTTACAGGATTTCGATTCAGGAGATGGTGGTGAAATATTGCAAACAGCAAGATCGCTCTTTGACTTTTTTGGCTTCTTTGCATTTACTTGCCAGGGTTTATCGTAGCTCCTGAAATCCCTCCGAATCCCTTTGTACTCTGTAGGGGAATAAAGTGCAAGGTGAGACATCCATATCGGCTACACTAATGTCAGTAGAAACAAAGTGAGGAAGATGAAGCCAACCGTTATGAAATGATCAAAATGTGCGCTAAGTACTTCAAATTTATAAATATAGTCTACACAGCAGTAACATTCATATAGTCAATGTTCTCAGATATCTTACTGTGCTCAGAGTGTGGCTGTATCCACTTGTGTTCTAGTCTAATCCACCAGTACATTCATTTATATATATGTCGTATGAGCTGCTGGATCCTATTTCTACTGCAAGCATGGACCCAGTAGAGAGGTTCCCATCTAACGAGTTTGATTTGTCACTCTCTGATGGGCTCCCACAATTTGATCAAAATGTGCCACAAGTCCCTCTATTTTCTAACTATAACATATAATAAAGTTAAAAATGTTGTATTCAATGCTCTCAACTCATACCTCAACGCTCAGAGTGAGGTTGTATTTGTTCTAGGCTATTAGGTAGCCACAAATAACAAATTGATGTTGCCACTGGTCCGGGTCCTACAAATTGATTCACATCATCTCTGATATGAGCGGCTGCTGATAAGTCTTTGGTTTACCCAGAAAGAAACAAGATAGGATGATTAAACTTTACATTTATTCCACATACTCTCCACTGATGTCAACACACTTCTTACATTGGTATTCCAAGTTCCGAAAGCCTAGCAAAAAGAAGGATTTTGGTTGTGCCTCAAATCAGGCATCCATAGCAGCAATAGCATCAGAAATGGTGTGAAGTTTGGTACCCTTGAGTTGTTTTTTCATGTTTGGAAACAGAAGATAGTCAGAGGGAGCTAGATCTGGTGAATAAGGTGGGTGGTCAACCAGCAAGAAGCCCAGTTCTGCCAGTTTTGCCGTGGTTGCTTGTGCAGTGTGAGCGGAGGTGTTGTCTTGCAGGAAAAAGATTCCTTTGGACAGCTTGCTGGCCTTTTGGCCTTTAGAGCTGCTTGGTCTAAAAGTTCAATGTAATACCTTGCATTGATGGTGGAACCCTTTTGAAGGTAGTCCACTAGCAGCATGCCCTCCTTATACCAGAACACAGAGGCCATCACCCTAGTGGCTGATTTTTGCACCTTGAACTTCTTTGGACGAGGAGAACCACTGTGCCTCCACTCTTTTGACTGCTCCTTTTTTTCCAGGGTAATTAAAAAAATCAAGGTCTCAGTCATAGTGATCAGTCGATCTAGGAAGTACTTATCAGTCCAGAAACGCTGACAAATGGACCGGGAAGTTTTCACTTGCATGGTTCTCTGATCTATTGACAAACATTTGGGGACCCACTTTGCAGATCGCTTCCTCATGTCCAAATGTTCATGGATAATGACACAAACATGTACATGGGAAATCCCCATGATGTCTTTGCTCAGAATTTGCTTCAGCTGAAATTCGTCAATTTTCCAGTATGAGGTTGTGCACAGCATCGACAATCTCCGGAACAACTACTCTCGGTCGTCCAGGACATTTCTCATCATTGGTTCTGAAGTTGCCTGTTTTAAATTTGGCAACCCAGTTCTTAACTGTGAAATATGAAGAGCATTGATCCCCCAATGTCTGCAACATATCACCATGAATATCCCTCTCGGACTTTCCTTGCAGAAACAAGAATTGTATCACTCCTCTGCTCTCAGTTGCTGTGAATATCGCATTAGAATGATATAGTGAGTGAGCTAATATAGAGAGTGAGCTGATATAGAGAACAAGCTGATATAGAAAGTGAGCTGATAGAGAGAGCGAGCTGATATAGAGAGCAAGCTGGTACAGAGTGCGAGCTGAAAGAGAGAGCGTGCTGAAATAGAGAGTGCTGATATAGAAAGTGAGCTGATATAGAGAGTGAGCTGATATAGAGAGTGAGCTGATATAGAGAGTGAGCTGATATAGAGAGTGAGCTGATATAGTGAGTGAGCTGATATAGTGAGTGAGCTGATATAGTGAGTGAGCTGATATAGAGAGAGCTGATATATGGAGAGCTAGCTGATTTATGCATTGTAGAAGATGCAGTGATAAAAGAAATGTAGACTAAAAATACAGATATAGATTTGTGATTTTTTTTGTATGTTTAATACCCTTTACGGGGCAGGTAGGCATGTATTTTACATCTTTCCCCAATTTGATGTATTATAACTTACGCTCGTCAAACTCTACTAAACCACTTCCTTTTTTCTTTCCATGTTAGACCATTATCCTGTAATGCAGCCTGTATTAGGATCTGGCCTAATACATACATTAAAAGATAATTTTATTCCAATACCCACGGGCTGAATACTTACGTGATCATTTCCTGTAAGTTGGAGTCACTCATGATCAGAGGCTTTGCATTGTATTAAATATACATGAAAAAGGGTCATTTATGCACTCCTATTACTGGGAACACTGTACATTTCGTTGAAACCACATTTTCTAATGTAAAGAAATTCAGTTTGTCTAATTGCTTAACCCAAAGTATTCAGCCGGCTATGTAAGCACATTCAGGTTATTTCATTTACAAGATTTAATTTGCATAGTGGATGTCGGCAATGCAGCATGAATAGACGTAAACTGACCATGACCATGTACCACCACCGTCATTTATTCTGTTTTCCCTCTTCACTGATTTCCTAAACTGAACATTTAAAGTACGCCTGGATTGTAAAATCTTCTATGACAATTAATCTATAAATTCAGGCACGAGAAATTGGCACACTATTGCCTCATTGCTTCCTACTGGCGATATAAAACAATTGTTGTACAAAGTATAATGACTACACTACAATATTCAGATGTATCCCCAGCCAAGATTAAAACAAAAAACATTAATCCACCACCACTTAGTTACTAACAGCTCTCACATAGCTAAAAATTGCATCCAGCTGATCCATAAGTGTCTATTCACACTGGCCGATGGCGGAGGCTAAATGAAGAATGTCAATCAGATACTCGTAAGCCGATTGTTTTTTTAATAGCCTGTTTACATGCATACAGAATAATCAATAACACGATCATTATGTGCACATAGAATATTATTATTTTTGGCAGAAAATGTTCTGTTTAGAAACTTATAAATTATCATTTGGCTCATTCGTTGGGTCATCAGAATCCTACTTAGACAGACCAATAATCGGGACATGAGTAACACTTGTTCTCAATTGTCAGCGAGTGTAAAACAACCCTAAAGGGTCTTTTACATGGACCGCCCAGCAATCGGTAAACTTTTAATGATTGATATTCAGTAAAATGCCTGTTTACAGGCAGATCAAAGTAAATGATGCACACTTATTACATTGCTCAGTCCACATAGGCTGCCATAGTTCTCAGCAGTGCAGGTCTTGTTTACACAGGACGAAGCACAACCAAGACTGAAGACTTTTTGTGCTACAAGATAATCATGAAACAAGCGTTGTAATGCTTTTTCATGATTATCTTGCAATGTAAATGCTCCTTATGTGTGCCATACACATTAGATGCACAATGAACACCTATCTCTCCTGATTTCCAGGACCAACCAGCTCAGCCAAGCATTACTGTGCTCTCCAATATAAAATTATCTGGAAGCGGAATATCTCCCTGATTAATAAAAAGATCGGGCAATTGATTTCCAGCCTCCCGATGCCTATGCTCCCCAACATAATCTATTGGGAGGAGATTTGTGAGCTCCCATGCACAGTACATAGCCAGCTGACCGGGTTCAGGCTCAGCCAACTTTTCCCTACAGAGAACTGGGAACATTAGGCTCAGATACACCAATTTTGGCACTTTCCAGAAAGCTCTGGGCTCATACATGAAACATATTCATAGCGGTGCCTTGGCCTCATGAAGCCAAAATAGTGGACTGTTGGCATACATTAGGCAGGTATGCACTGGTGCATCTTTTTCTAAATGTTTATTTAATGCTCAGGGGCAGTGACCGTCATTTTATGTCGATACAGAGGCATCTATTCTTTTTGAAATCCTATTGACATAGTTATACCTCCGATGGAAGACTAATATGTGTTGTGAATGGACCCAAAGTGGTATCTGTTTCCTCCCAGACTATCTTCTAACTGTTGAGAAAAGATATCCAAATGACTGTGAATAGTATGATGCCTCATTGCAAAATGGTATTTGTCCTTGAAAAGTAAAGCTCTCCGGCAATGTGGCATATTTAGAATTGCAGGCACATAAGTTGTAGAATGGCCCATAGACTTCTATACGTGGTTGAATATGGATCAGTACTACAAGGATGGATATAATGCCAACTACATGATCCTTGAAGCTGGCTATACTCAATACATTTATCCACACTTATGCCAAAGGTTTTGACTGCCAGAAACTGTCTAATAGTCTTCTAAACCTCCCGTAGATTCACACACAAAAAATTATCAGCTTGGTAGGAGATTGGGCAGTGAACACTCAACCAACAGTCTATAAGTATGAATAGATTATCTAGGCGCACACTAGGGCCAATCAGGGAAATATGAATCAGGCTTCATATTTGATATTAAAGAATAAATCAGATGTATTCCATATCTGATCAGTTGTTTGGGTTATGTACAGTATGTGTACCACCAACCCTATAAACTGTAATCCCATTAAACAGTACCTGTCACCTGTTATATATGTGTATATATATATATATATTTATTTATTTATTTATTTATTTTTTACGTCATATAAATGGCACAGTTCTGTTGAATCTAGCATATTTCTATTGTTCCTTCACCTCTCTATGAAATATGGCCTCTTCTTTTTAGCATATAAACCAGTCTTATTAGTCAAGTGCATGTGATCCTCAAGAAAACCTCATAGGGAAAAGTTGAGGGCAACACCCATTTGGTAAAAAAAGACTATTTTTACATACAAAAGAGAAGGGGTCATAGGTCAGGAAAAGAGAAAAGCAGGAACAAAACAAACTCAATGCCAGATTCAGGAGAACTGTGCCATCTACACCAGAGAAAAAGGAGCCAGCACGATCTGAAATTGGCATGCATCATATAAAAAGTGAAAATTCACAGATTTATTCCAACTGTACTATAATAAAAAAAATGAGATTTTTAGCAAATAATTGATCAATTCTTTGAGCCACCCCTGCCAACGTCATGGCAAATCTCAATAGGGGGGTCCTAACCTATATTACGTATTTCATGTGCCATGCGGCCTCCTAGATAAAGTTAAAAGCAGAACCATAATGGAGCACACATATCTGTAACCTGTATATAGCCGCTTCCATGTTGCAAAAAAGGCAATTGTGGATAGAGACCAGGCCAGGTCCCACATCCAGGAAAGGTAGTTATGATGTAATAAGAAGTCCAGTAGTTCATACTTGCTTAATGTGAATGAACTAAACCTTCATTTCACTTTTGAGGTAGATACCAAGGAACTACCTTTCCTGGATGTGATCATCAAAAAAGAACCAGACGGCGTCCTCTCCACCAGTACTTATCGTAAACCCATGGCAACCAATAACATTCTGAGGTGGGACAGTCATCATCCATTCCCTTTAAGGAATGGTATCCCCAAAGGCCAATATCTTCGGCTGAGATGGAATTGCTCGACCATGGAGGCCTATCACTCTCAAGCCAAGGACATGACCAGGCGTTTTGCAGACAGGGGTTACCCCCCTAAGGTACTACATTGTGCCAGAGACCATGCAGAGAAACAAGATAGGATGGCACTTCTGCATGGCTGTGGTAGTAAAAGGAAAGAGGAGCAGGACATCACCAGGTTGATTGGTACATTTGACTGTCAGAGTGATAGGGTTCGTAGGGTGCTTTATAAGCATTGGGACATTCTTACCTTGGACCCTGACTTGATGCACATGATTTCACAGAGGCCGAGTATCACGTACAGGAAGGGTAGGTCCCTTAGGGACAGATTGGTCCACAGTTGTTATACAAGACCCAAGCCTCCCGGTACGTGGTTGGATAGGGGTCTATGTGGTTTCTTTAGGTGCGGTGACTGTTCATACTGCTACTCAATGAGACCTGCGAAGTCCGTGAAGAGTGCAAGGAACGGGAAGGAATTCTTCCTAAGGTCCTTTGCAAACTGCAAAATGATGGGAGTGGTGTATGTGGCCACCTGTTCATGTCCTTTGGACTACGTGGGTAAGACGAAGAGAGAGCTACGTAGGAGGGTGGGGGAACATCTAGGTGACATACGAAATCAACGGGATACCTCCCTAGGGAGGCACATGAACTCTCATCATGGGGGTAACATTCATGAAGTAAGGTTTCAGGTATTGGAGGTGGTGAAGAATAATCCCAGGGGTGGTGATCATGATAAGGCCCTTCTAAGAAAAGAATGTGAGTGGATTTTTAGAATGGAGTCTGTACACCCTGGAGGTCTGAATGAGCAGATTTCGTATGCCTGCTTTCTCTGAATCCCTGGGTTATTGTCTTTGTCCCCTGAGGCTAGTTGGTCCGAATCCCGCAACAGGGAGGTAATAATGGTATAACACAAGCTTTTTTGTATGTGGTATAGATACAAATTGGTACCAGGAGTGGACTGTCCTGTTCTTCCCAATCCTCCGTCCCCCCCCCCCTTCTCGCCCATTGTGTGTGCCCCGTCTTCACTTCCCATTTCCTTTATTTCCCCCCCCTTTCTAGAGGAACTCCCTTATCTATATGGGAGCCAGTGTGCTTATTTGTCCTGACACTGTGTAATCAGTGCACATTCACTATGATGATGGGAGGTGGCTCCCTTAATATATCTTATAGCCACTGTTGGGTATCTCTGAAGGGTTATTATGATGACCATATAAAATAAAGTCACATCCCAGAGAGGGTATCCGGGCCATATTGATTGGCTCCAATTTGGAGCATGGCCGTATAGGACATACGCCTCAGTATTATGTGGGATGTGCGCGAGATCCGAGTTACGACACACCCATCCACCGCCTTTCTTGATGATAATAATCATAGGTGACGTCACGGTGGGGGAAGAGTTGAGGGATGTTCCCAGTCATACATCACATCCGATGCCGGTCTCCTTCCATCTATCTGGCCGTACGTGCATGTGAGATGCCACTTCCAGTTGCGCTCTGTGACGCCGATTCCGTTTCCGCCTCGCGAGGCGGCCGTGGAACGCAAGCGGCATCAGGTCATGGAGCGCACCAGGGGGGCGTTCCTGGAGGTGCACGTTGCCATTACACGTGACCCTGGAATATGGATCACGTGAACGGGACTTAGAGTATAATTCATCATAATGTTTGCACTATTATTTCTTCATCGGATACCTTGTTTATTAGGAATGGGATCATTGTATCTGGCTGGGGATTTTATCTTTATATCATATGATATGAGGGTGTGGGATGACATGGATGGGGGCGTGCCTGGGCGTGGGGGGACGGGGTGGGTGGATTGGCTGGGGGTGGGGGCGGCCCACTGGTGGCTAAAGTTATAAGGAGATCTTAGTTTATCAGGTCTCCCCCTTTATCCTGACAATATGCTGTCCTAAAATCGATTGGCAAACCTTACATCAAGCCTCCTGATGATCCGTGGCCGGAGAAACGCGTTGAGGCGAATCCGGGGCATTTCTGGGACACGCACATGACCCCTTACACGATAAGTGTTTGACTACCTCTTTTTTTCAAACTGAATGACCTTACCTGGTTGACTACTGTTATGCATTTGCACTTTATATGAATTGACACTTTATGATTTATATGCGCAGTCTGACTGGGCGTATCAGTTAGTACTTGAAGCCAGACCTTATTCATATTTTTGCACATTGTATTGCACTATGCACTATTTCATGCACTTATTTAATATGCATATCAAGTAGCCTTTTGAGTATCTATTGTTTGCATCTTAATAATTGTTGATACTCCTGGTCCCTGGGGCTATATAGCTATACATCCACTGTATCGGATTACCCCAGAGTCACCAGTAATATTTGAGGTAGTCTGATCTTGGTGGTCATGTACGGTTGTTCCAGCTTGTCTGTCCACTAAGGTTGAATGTATCCTACCTATGACCCTGTACTCTGTCTATTTTTCACCACTGCATTGAGGGTCTACTCAGGGTCTCTATAGGGTCAGCCACCGCCGAGTGGGGGCGTCATTTTTCGTAGTCATCAGGGTGCCGACCCCCGCGGTAGGTAGTGGACAGGAGGGAGGTTTATCGGATAGGGTGAGTATCTTACTTTCCTCCCTTTCTTTATGTCTTTTTCCCTTTTAAATATTTGCACAAGGGTTGTGGATTTTAATAAGTCATTAATAAAATTGTGTTTTAAAGGGTTATATATTTTGTTATGCAACACCCCCTTTTTCATATAGTTTATAAACTAAATATTTGGAAATAACATGTTAATTTTCCAGGTCCAAAAATTAGGGTCAGATGACAGGAAAAGCACATTAACATTCAGGGAATGTCGCCTACAATGGAACTCGTATGAACATTTTTGATAATACACAGTGGGGAAAAAAAGATATTTAGTCAGCCAGCAATTGTGCAAGTTCTCCCACTTAAAAAGATGAGCGAAGCCTGTAATTGACATTATAGGTAGACTACAACTATGAGAGACAAAAAGAGAAAACAAATCCAGAAAATCCCCTTGTCTGATTTGGCAAGATTATTTTTGCAAATTATGATGGAAAATAAGTATTTAGTCATCTAAAAACATGCAAGATTTCTGGCTCTCACAGACCTGTAACTTCTTCTTAAAGAGGTTCCTCTGTCCTCCACTCATTAGCTGTAGTAATGGCACCTGTTTGAATTTATCAATATAAAAGATCCACAACCTAAAACAGTCACACTCCAAACTCCACTATGGTGAAGACCAAAGAGCTGTCGAAAGACGCCAAAAACAAAATTGTAGCCCTTCACCAGGCTGGGAAGACTGAATCTGCAATAGGCAAGCAGCTTGGTGTGATGAAATCAACTGTGAGAGCAATAATAAGAAAATGGAAGACATACAAGACCACTGATAATCTCCCTTGATCTGGGGCTCTACGCAAGATCTCACTCCGTGGGGTCAAAATGATCACAAGAACGGTGAGAAAAAAATCCCAGAACCATATGGTGGGACCAAGTGAATGACCTGCATAGAGCTGGGACCACCATAACAAAGGCTACCATCAATAACATATTTCGCCACTAGGAACTCAGATCCTGCAGTGCCAGACGTGTTCCCCTGCTTAAGCCAGTACATGTCTGGGCCCATCTGAAGTTTGCTAGAGAGCATTTGGAGGGAATACACATAGAAGAGGGATGATGTGCGGCTTCAGGCCACAGCGACCTACACCTGCACATAGAAGGAGGCTTACAAGTACCAGGCAGAGAGAAATCTCCCTGCTGCTTTCAGGCTGACCAGACCGCTAACTCCTGGACTACACCAGATACCAGTAAAAGGTAAAAGAAGCTCCAACCTGTGTTGTCCAGTGCTTGCCGTTGCCCTCAGCCCTGCACCCCCAATGAATTATTCCATTCTACCATTATCATATTCTTGGAGCCTAGCTTCACCTGCGGGAAGCAAGACCGCTCTAGATGCAGTGACATCTGCCCCAAAGGACAGCGACAGCAGCGGTGGCTATTACCTGGCCGCGTACAGTAGGTGGTGTCACAATCATCTATAGACTTTTCTCACCGTCACCCGTCATCCCCCCCATCCTCCACCACCAACTACCACCAACATCCTTCCTACCATCCTCCACCCTCCTTTCTGTACGCCTCAGGGCAACGAAATCGGGCCAGGCCACCCCGTGACAACGCAGAGGATCTGCACCCCGGCCCGGCAACGAGTAGGCTAAAACACCTGCCCCGTGGGGTGCTACAGCAGCGCATTCACTTCCCAGCTCTGATTAGAAGTGACAAGCTGGCAATATAGTGGAATATCAGTGCACATGGTAAGTAAAGAATGAGCAAGCAGAGACCATAACCGTCTTTGCACCAAAGCTGGCGAGGGAGTGCACTTTCTTTATGAATTGAGAAGAATAGTGCACAGTGACAAGATTCTAATGAGCATCTGTTGGAATTGACAGCTGATACATCCTAAGTAGAACAGGGATTAGTCTGGCCCCTGTAATGGAGGTCACTGATGATGCTTTGTTTCAGCGAGAGAGCAAAGGCTGCAGATTGACAGAAGTCTCTGCCTCTTAAAGCGCACCAATCACCAAGATTTTCCTATATAACCTAAAGCTAGTACTATACTGGCACTATCAGGCTGATTCTATACATACCTTTAGCTGTCAGCTAGAATGTATAGGTTTTGAAACACAAGAAAGTAAAGTTTATAAAATCATAAGCTTGTTGAGTGACAGCAGCTGCCGATCAGCTGATATCTGAGGGGGTATTTAGAGTTATCCCCTCCCCCTGTTACTTATGTTAACTCTATTATACAATCATTTTAGTTTGCGACTAACAGGACCTGTGCTGATGTCATACCAATGTGACCAGAAGGGGCGGGGCCTCAGCCAATATGCTCATACCAGAAAGCAACATTTCTGGTAACATGAATGCAAGCCCCCAGTAACGTGTATGCTGTTTATTATGTTAATATTTTATTGCAGTTTTTTATTGGGGGGACTTCATTCAGACTTTTGCTATAGGGGCCCATTATTTCTATATACGTCCATCACCTGTAACTTTGCCCGCCTTCCCATACCTGTCCACCCTGTCATACCCACCATTCCTGTTCTGTACCCACCTGCCTATCTGCCTCAATCACCCTGCCTGTAACCTGCCTGAACCTGTGTCTGTCTCCTGTCCTGGGGCTCAGCTCTCACAGTCCCAGTCACCGCCCTGGGAGTGGTACCTGGCGTCTGCCTTAGGCTATGTGCACACGGTGCGTTTTTCTCGGCGTTTTTGCGCGTTTTTCGGGTGCGTTTTTGGCCTCAAAACTGCATGACTTTGCTTCCCCAGCAAAGTCTATGAGTTTTCATTTTTGCTGTCCCCACACAGCGTTTTTTTTCAGCTGCGTTTTTGTGGTGACCACAAAAACGCAGCATGTCAATTATTCCCGCGTTTTTCACTGCGCTTTTCATCCATTGAGTTCAATGGGATGTTGAAAGACGCAATGAGAAACGCAAATAGCTGCGTTTTGGTGCGTTTCTAAGACCAAAAACGCAGCTATAAACGCAGGAGGTGGGTAGTAAAGTGACGTGTACAGGAAGAGGATTCCTTCTGTCAGTATACACAGAAGCGTGAATCCTCCCGGTACCGTCACCACCGCTTCCACCTCCCGTCCTGTGCATGTATGCTGCCGTGCGGTGCCATGTACAGGCAGGAGGTGGAAGCGGCTGCGAAAACAAAAGTTAACAGTAGAAAAAAAAAAAAAAGTTATACTCACCTGTCTGCAGCCTCCCGGTGCCGTGCCCGCTCCCATCTCCTCTCACGGTATCGCCACCCCCGCTCCGGCTGTGTGCAGACGGCCGGGAAAGCTCCGATGGATGCAGGACCTTGCTTACAGGACCTGGCGATGGATCACCTGATGCAGTCACCTGACGCATCAGCTGATCGAGTCTCGGGCTGACGCGGGCGCCCGTCCGGTATCAGCGGATGCGTCAGGAGACTTCATCCTACCGGCAGCTGCTGCAGCGATCGGACGGGATCAGACTCCCGCCCCATCGCTGCAGGAGCTGCCGGTAATCGGTAATCAGCACATAAGTGAGTATTATTATTTTTTTTTTTTTTGCACCGATGCATCAGCTGATTGTATAATCGGCTTTTATACAATCAGCTGATGTGTGATGGGATTCAGGCACTTGATCCTGACACATCATCTGATCGCTTTGCCTTCCAGCAAACCGATCAGATGATATTGGATCCGGATTGGACGGCGCGGGACCCTGACCCAGGATTACTGCGGAGGGGGGTTTATTTCAATAAAGATGGAGTCACTAATTGTGTTGTGTTTTATTTCTAATGAAAATATTTTTCTGTGTGTTGTGTTTTTTTTTTATCTTTACTAGAAATTCATGGTGGCCATGTCTAATATTGGCGTGACACCATGAATTTCGGGCTTAGGGCTAGCCGATAATATACAGCTAGCCCTAACCCCATTATTACCCGGCGAGCCACCCGTCACCAGGGCAGCCGGAAGAGTTGGATACAGCGCCAGAAGATGGCGCTTCTATGAAAGCGCCATTTTCTGGGGTGGCTGCGGGACTGCAATTCACAGCGGGGGTGCCCAGAAAGCATGGGCACCCTGCACTGTGGATTCCAATCCCCAGCTGCCTAGTTGTACCCGGCTGGACTCAAAAATGGGGCGAAGCCCATGTCATTTTTTTTTTAAATTATTTCATGAAATTCATGAAATAATTTAAAAAAAAAGGGCTTCCCTATATTTTTGGTTCCCAGCCGGGTACAAATAGGCAGCTGGGGGTTGGGGGCAGCCCGTACCTGCCTGCTGTACCCGGCTAGCATACAAAAATATGGCGAAGCCCACGTCATTTTTATTTTGGGGGGGGGGCAAAGAAATCCTGCATACAGTCCTGGAAGGAGGATGCTGAGCCTTGTAGTTCGACAGCTGCTGTCTGCTCTCCTGCATACACTATTGGATGGAGGATGCTGAGCCTTGTAGTTCGACAGCTGCTGTCTGCTCTCCTGCATACACTATTGGATCGAGGATGCTGAGCCTTGTAGTTCTGCAGCTGTCTGCTCTTCTGCATACACTAGTGGAGAATGAAGAACACATTGAAGGAAATGACATCAGACCTTTTTTTTTTTGTTCACTGATAAAAAACGCATAAGGACGCAGTGAGCAAAAACGCAGCAAAACGCAGCAAAAAAACGCACCAAATCGCGGCAAAACGCGTGCGTTTTTTGCCGCGTTTTTTCGACGCAGGTGCGTTTCTGTGCGTTTTTAGCGGCCAAAAACGCACAAAAACGCAGCGTCAAAAAAACGCAGCGTGTGCACATAGCCTAAAGGTGGGCACTTATTCAAGCCCCTCTCACCCGGTTCCCCCATGTGGTCCAGTGAGTACACTCCCACTCGCCATCTTACCAACACCAACTGTGAGCGTTACAAGGTGTCTAGCTGTATCGTAAAAAAAATGTGAAAAAGTATATATATATATATTTATTGTTTTCTGCTTTGCAGAAGTTAAGTAGAAATTGGTTAAGAGAAACAAAAGCAATTTTGCCATTAGATTCTTTTTATTTAACTTTTATATATGGTCATTATAGATGCTACACTCAAATGCGTATATTTCTTATGTCTATAGTTATTGCAGTCCAATTTTCATAAGTAAAAACAGAATTCAGAAGCTTTTTTAAGACTTGAATATTCATCAAGTTAAACAAGGAATTTGTGCTAATTATCAGCATTACATCTAGTAACTCACCTGATTCACTTTCTGCCCAAAGAGCAGCTGATCCAGAAAATGTCCTAGGAAGCGGGCCAACATTTCCCAGTTTTGATTGGAGATGATTAATTAAAAATGGAATTGGCTGGTCTGGTGTCTCTGTGATCAGCTTAGTCATTAATTCCTAGGAGCAAAAAAAAGAATAAAAATTAGACTGTAAAAGAAAAATCATAATTAGGCTTCAATTTCTTTGGACTGCAAAGAAGGACTGTGTTTAAAATCAATTAAAAGCAGTAATGTATTAATTTGTCCTATTCAAGTTTAATAATATTATTGCATAACTAGAAGATATAGAGTCCAAGATCAATATTGTATATATTGCTACATTCATTGAACAGCAAATTTTAAAGGATTCTGTTAAATAGATTTTGGAAGGAACAACAGACCTAGAGAGCAAGATATACCACATGTCCAGCTAATTCAGCTGCACAGGGGCTAACTCAGGTCAGCTTTTAGAAATGTGATCTGTCCCTGAATTCAAACTCACAACCAGTAGCATGGCAGACAGGAGTTCTAGCTATGAGACACGGACACTAAAGCGGGCTTTACACACTGCAATATCGGTCCCGATATCGCTAGTGTGGGTACCCGCCCCCATCTGTTGCGCGACACGGGCAAATCGCTGCCCGTGCCGCACAACATCGCCCAGACCCGTCACACATACTTACCTGCCCGGCGACGTCGCTGTGACCGGCGAACCGCCTCCTTTCTAAGGGGGCGGTCCGTGCGGCGTCACAGCGACGTCAATGAGCGGCCGCCCAATAGCAGTGGAGGGGCGGAGCTGAGTGGGACGTAACATCCCGCCCACCTCCTTCCTTCCGCATAGCGGCCGGGAGGCAGGTAAGGAGAGGTTCCTCGCTCCTGCGGCGTCACACGGAGCGATGTGTGCTGCCGCAGGAACGAGGAACAACCTCGTTACTGCTGCAGCAACGATTTTTGAGAATGGACCCCCATGTCACCGATGAGCGATTTTGCACGTTTTTGCAACGATGCAAAATCGCTCATCGGTGTCACACGCAACGGCATCGCTAATGCGGCCGGATGTCCGTCACCAATTCCGTGACCCCAACGAGTTCGCATTAGCGATGTCGTAGCGTGTAAATCCCCCTTAAGGGCTCTTTTCCACCTGCGATCCCACTCGAACCAGTGTTAATCAATGAGGCAGTTTCCGCTTTCCTTTAATTTCTCCACACGATTCGTCCTCTAGGTGCAATCGCAGCATGCTGCGTTTCGCAGCGAGTCTCTGCTCATGCACTCCCAAACAAGCCTATGGGAGCGTGTGAAACATCGCACTGCACTAGCATGTTATGCGCCTGCAGTGTGGTGCACGCAGAGACAGACAGCGGAGGAGATGGTGAGAAAGTGATCCCTCTCTCTTCTCTGCAGCTGTGACCTGATCTCAAGATCGCATCACAGTCGCATGACCCTTGGCTGACACCCGCAGCAGAGGGTCATTAGCATATCGCTTCTGATGCTCTCACATCAGAAGAAGTACACAAGTGGAAAAGAGCCCTAATGCTAAGTAGAGATGAGTGAGTCCGGCATTCAGTGCTTGGATGTCACTCGCATGAGCATCGCTGTGCTCGGGTACACTCGGTGCTTTAGCCCAGTGCGAGCCGCTTGCAGTATTTTAACAGTTCACACTGGGGGATAATATCAGTATGATCTGATGTAGTGTGTACCACCCCAAAACAAAATGGAAAAACCCCACCAACCCCCGGAAGTGATCTATTCATGGCCGAACTGCCCAATTAGTGACTTCCATTGGGGTTCAGGTCACGTTCGGCTCCCAAACAGAACTTTATCTAAAGTCCTGATGACCCCGCTGAATCGTACTTCCATGGGTCCGCCCATCTCTAATGCTGAGTAAAGGAGGATTTTTTTCTGTCTAAAAAGTTAGTTTGTATTCTTCTTCTTTACAGGATTATTGTATTGCTATGCGCAGATATACAGTGCCTTGAAAAAGCATTCGTTCACTGTGTGTTTTCACATTTTTTCACATTATACCAACTAACCAAAATGTATTTTATTTGGGATTTTATGTGATATATCAACACAAAGTATTAAATATTTGGGAATGGAAATAATACATGGTTTCTAAATATTTTAAAAATATAAATCTGAAAATTGTTACATGCATTTCTATTCATAACACTGTATTCTGATACTCAAATAAAATTCTGAGTGCCTCCAGAAGTTACCTAATTTTATAAAAGCCTCAGAGTTTTGTATGAAGACATTAAGGATCAAACAGCATCATGAAAATCAAGGCACACACCAGACAGATCAAGGATAAAGTTGTGGAAAAGAGTAAAGCAAAGGTAGGCTACAAAAAATTTGCTCAAGCTCTGAACATCTCATGGAGCACTGTTCAATTCATCATTCAAAAATGGAAAGAGTTTGACACAATTGCAACCTACCATGACATGGCCAAACACCTAAACTGACATCCCAAGGAAGAAGAGCACTAAGTAAAATAACAGCCAAGAGACCCATGGTTATTCTGTAGGAGCTGCAGAAATCCACAGCTCGTGTGGGAGAATCTGTCCACAGGACAACTCCACAAATCTGGCCTATATTGAAGAGTGGCAAGAAGGAAGCCATTTTAAAAGCAAGCAATAAGAAGTCCTGTTGGCCGTTTGCAAACAGCTATGTAGGGTACACAGCTCTCAAGTGGAAGAAGGTGCTCTAAACAGACCAAAGTAGACTTTTTTTGGCTAAATGCAAAACATTGTGTGGTTGAAAACTAACAGTATAGCACCATAAATACATCTACTGTATATATTTAAGAGAATGGTAGAGGTAGGTCTCATACACATGCTGAAAAATTTATGAACATGGGCATCATACACACTGGAAAAATAAACAGCGAATGTTACATGATGACCCTCTAAAAATTATGACTGCACGCCATCTGTTTTCCCTCTTAAAATTTGGAGAAAGGGCCACCTGATGATCCTGAAAAAAATTTGAGTGAGAGGATCCTTATGACCCTCAAAAGATTTTCAGCAAGGGCCGCCTGATGACTCTCAAATGATTGTGGGAGAGGGTCGTATGATGACGCTGTTGACATGGTGGAGAAGGAGGACAAGAAAAAGAAGAAACCATGAACTGTAAACAATTTTTTTTTGGGGTGGGAAAAGGTGCATTTGAATACACCAGAAAAAAAAAAAAATGGATTGGCTTTAGGTTTTGATGCTGTCATCCAATAGGGTTGACAAGTTTAGGCTAATCCAAGCCTTGTTCATTTTCATAAGTCAGCCTGTCAGTATTTCAGTTGACAGACAGATGCACCTATCAGTTATTATGCCCCCGATGGCTTTAAAAACCAGCTTTGACAAAATACCAGCACCTCCAAGGCGTAGAGAGACCGTTCATGTCATGTGTCCAGCTTGGATACCAAATAGTTGTATGGCACAGAGGAATCAAGGAGGACTCTGGTACGATCAGCTATGTACTCCTTCACATTTTCAAAAATGTTTTCTGTCCCAGGCCTTTGATAGTGTTCCCTTGCCTCCTTTGGACCTGTGTGTATCTCCCTTGTCTCTCCTCTTTGGTTGCTCAAGAAACCATGACCTCTGTTGAAAGCATTGTCAGATGGGAATTTTTGTACTAATTATTGAACTAGGGTGCTCTAGTACTGTACTATTTTACTAGCCCTCTCTGCCACAGGAAGAAGAGATGGAAAGTTATCCCTGTAGCGGGAATGAGAAGGGTGAACCAGCAGTTTTCAGTGTTGGACAAAATGCATATAATGGGAAAGGCAGAGTGACATAAAGTCAGGCTTTGTGTACCAGACTCCCAACAGGTAAGACTTCTCTGTTCCACCAGTTAGATGACTCTCCATCTCCTTGCTCTCATCCTCCTCTTCAGCTCATCCACGCTGAACCAACGGGATGAAGCTGATGTGGATAGCAACCTCTGCAGGCAGTGCTGCAGTTCTTCCAGCTTGTAACTGATATTGACAACGTGCTCCGAGATGACAATTCAGAGTTGATGGATGAGGAGGAGGAGGGGGTGCAGGACCTAGTGTAAAAGATGGAGGAAAACTTGATGGAACTAGGGCCCGCGATACTTGGTATTGGTCGCACATGTGCTGTCCGAGGGTCTGGCTCGGTCCTAGCCTCCACAAGGTTCACTCAGTGTGCCGTCAGGGAAAGGTAGAAATTGCTCAACAATTTATATGGTTCATTTTCTCCTGTTACCCTTGTGAAAATTAAACAATTAGGGCTAAAGGAAGATTTTTGTGGGAAAAGTACATTTTTCATTTTTTCCTTCCACATTGCTTTAATTCACGTGAGGCACCTAAAAGGTTAATAAACTTCTTTAATTTGATTTTGAGCAGTGTGAGGGGGGTGCAATTTTCAAAATGGTGGTGTAACTTTTGGATATTTTTTTTATCACATAGGAACCTCACAGTACTTTTAAATGTGATGTGGTCCCTAAAAAAAATTGGGTTTATAAATTTTGTTGGAAAAATGAGAAATTGCTGATAAATGTATAACTCATCTGACAAAAAAAAAGGTGCTTTTGTAAAGTAGACATGTGGCAAATGTTATTTATTAATCATTTTGTATTTTATAACTTTCTGGTTTGAGGGCATAAAAATCTAAAGTTTGAAAATTGCAAAAGTTTCACATTTTTTGTCAATTTTTTAATATTTTCATAAATTCAGCTATTGACCAAAATTTACCACTATCGTGAAGTACAATATGTCACAAAAAACAATGCAATAATCACCCAGAGTTATAACCTCATAAAGTAACATTGGTCATATTTCCTATGTAAATAGCATAGGTCTCCAGCCCCCTGGGCGTCTCATCGCCCTGTGGGCGTCTACATGCTTTCCATGGTATCACGCCCCTGTGGGTGTGATACCATGGATTTACATCGGCGATGTCAGTTCTGCAGCTTCAGAATCTCGCGTGCGCGCACGTACTATTCTCGTCGCCTTCTCATCCTGGCGCTTGCTTCTTGGCTTTTGACGCGCACTGTGCATGACCGGAACCGCAGCCGTCTTCTGAACATGCGCAGTGCGCGCAGAAGCCGACAGACAAACACCAGCATGAGGCGGCGAGAATGGTAAGTGCGCGCACGCGCGAAATTCTAAAGTAGCGACGATCACGTCGGAAGATGGAGGACGCCTGCGGTTCCGGTTATGCACCGTGCACGTCAGAAGCAATCGCCAGGATGAGAATGCGACGAGAATGGTAAGTGCGCGCACGAGAGATTCTGAAGCTGCAGAAGTGACGTCGCTGATGTAAATCCATGGTATCACACCCACAGGGGCGTAATACCATGGAAAGCATGTAGACGTCCAAGGGACGATGAGACGCCCATGGGGCTAGAGACCTGTGCTATTTACATAGGACATATGAAAGTAATAACATTTATTTTATTACTTTCATATTACACAATATAACAACACAGGGATGGGTAGGAAGGGTTAGCAGCTCACACAGGCTCCTGCTTGTAGGTCAGAACGCTTTTTTGACCTTTCAGGTTCCCTTTAAGACCCTTAGGCTAATTTCACACTTGCGTTGGACGGGATCCGTAGCATTGCGTTGTGTGACGCATGCAACGGATGCGTTGCATATAGTGGCACAACGGATGCTACGGATCGTACAAAATAACGCAATCCGTTATAGGTTTTTTTCCTTGACTTTACACATCTGGGCATGCGCAGTTGTGTAAAGACGGATGCGTTAATGGAATCCGTCAAATGACGCATTCTAACGGAATCCGCCACCATAGGCGTCCATTATAAAAACAACGGACGCCAAACGGATTCCTGCAGGTTGCGTTTTTTTGACACTCCGCCAAGCGCAGAAAAACGCTACATGCAGCGTTCCATCTGCCTGACGCAGCGCCAAAATAACGATGCTGCGTCGTCCAGCGGATGCAACGCATACACTTGCGTTACAGTGCGTCGTCCATATAAATCTATGGAGAATAGCGCAGTGCATTAACGGACTGCGCTATTCTCCATAGTGACGGAATGTGCTGAACGCAAGTGTGAAAGTAGCCTTATTTAATCAGAACATCAGCTTAAGAAAGTGAGCATCTTTTAAATGGCCTTTAAATGAATGTGTATTAAAAAATAAAATCTTCATACAAACATGTAGACTAAATACCCTCATTAGGGACTCTTACATAACAATAGACCATTAAAAGGCTTTTCAAAGTGCAGCCTGCATACAAAACGGTGGCGGTGTGCAGATTTGCATACACATTCAATTAATCATGAATGTCAAGGCGGAATGTAGAATTTGTTATAGTGAACTTCTGCAATCCACCTTCATTATCGGCTGAAATTATACATAACCACAATTGAGCGGTCATGGAGAGACAAGTAATTGTGTTTTGGAAGCTGCAGACTTTTTAGCAGCTTAAAAGCAGCTCATTTTTTAAGTATAAATGAAACAGTAATTAATTCATCTCTTCGTTATACTGTGGATATCAATATCCCAGTTTAGAGATTAATGCTTAGTACATATAATGGATCAGATTCCCATCAGAACGTTCGATATCTGAGGTAATGTGCAGATGAATGGAGACTGTCATGGCCGTCTCCCTGTTTTTGGAGACTAGTCACAGCTTTAGGACCGGAGCCTCTCATCTCCATCTGACTCTCTGCATTTAAATGTTGTTTTGTTTCTCTTGGTACTGAAACATTTAATGTCAGTTTTGCTGCTAGCAGCTTTTCCAGCAGTGCAAGTCAGCTGCAGCTGCTCTGTAGCCACGCCCCCTAGTGTTTAAGTAGCTGAGTTTCCCAGCAATCTTTCCTGTTTATACAAATCCATTTGTATTCTGGCCCCCTTGGTGGAAGGACCTGTGAAGGAGTGTTCTATAAGCCAGACTTTATCCTTTTGTTGCTGTTTTCCCCTGTTTGTCTTACCTTCTTTGTGTCATCTTAGTGCAGCAGTGGAGCTCGTGTCTCACACCTGCCAATGCACTAGCCAGGGCAACTACAGGGTTTTGTCAGGGTCTCAGGTTCCTGTTCAGTGATAGTTAAGTAGACTGTATAGGGACTGGCTAGCAGAGCAGGGACAGCTGCAGGTGAGGATAGGAGGTATCCCATGTACCCTTTCACTAGAGCTAGTGCCCACCATTGTTATTGTGTCCCCGGTGTTCCCCCTTACTTGTTTTATTGTTTTGTTGTATTTTTGTTGTGCATCAGACATCTGTTGGTCTGAACGAGCCCAAACGAGTAAAAGCATGATAGAGACCGTACTGATTTATTCACCGCCACCACTGGAGTAGAGATGAGCGAACCGGCCGTGGTTCAGCTCGAGTTCGGTTCGTCGAACGGAGGTCCCGTTCGAGTTCAGTTCGGCGAACGTTCGACGAACCACTCGAACCGCATAGGAAAATATGGCAGGCAATCACAAACACATAAAAACACCTAGAAAACACCCTCAAAGGTATCCAAAAGGTGAGAAACAACTCACAACACAACACAAACACATGGGAAAGTGACAAGGACATATACTCATGCGAAAACAAAAGAGCAGGACAAGGAAAAAGAGGAGGAGACACAGATATAGGCATGGCACGCCCTTCTAAAATCATGTAAAACACCGCAAGGTGACTCCAAGCGGAGTTCTCCCTTTTTTCCAAAAATTGGGCCACACACACACCCACCCCTTCAGTGGCAGCACTTGTGCCCCAGTTGTACACTTCACAGCTAGATTTGCATCAAGCACATTCAAAAATACGCCATACTTAACCGTTCCCAGGATGGCACCGGGGTAGGTAGCAAAGTCTTTGCTGAACCATGACTTGTTCATCTTGGCTCCTTTTTAAAAACACTTCAAGCAAGGGTTACTGTGAAGATGTAATTTACCCTCTCACTGTATATGCTGTGATACTATGTCATGATATGTATATTTCCCTGTCATTTATTTTGTATAATATGTCATGTAACTTTTCCCTGGTTGTATTAGTTGTAATTCATGTATTTCCTTGGGGGAGCTACTGGTCTCAATGTGTCTCTCTCATACAATTGCAGTCTTGGCATCTAATGTGATTATGTAAATAGCCTGTCGTCTTCTATCCTGAGTTGTGTATCTAGTCTGTAATTGCATTGGCCAGTGAAGGAATAGTCATTGTTCTGCACAGCAGGGGATCCCTTCATCTACTGTGGCTGGCAGACATATGGGAGCCCTGTGATGGACCAAACCATTGATGATAGGATGTGTGACCCCTACCCCCTGAACATGGTGGGCTGGTCAAGGAGCACAGACAATGCATTTCCCTTTTTGTAACTTCAGAGTGAGCTGAAACTTGGAAGGAGAAGGAGCTCCCAGCCTGGGTGGCTGTGGACACGGACGGAGCTAGGCCTGTGTGGCAGCCCGTGGGATTGTGTGGAACTCTTTGGACTACTGTAAGGACGATTGCTTTGTTATCCGGTCCGAGGATTGTCGGGAAGGGCCCCCGAATCTGTTTTACGTGGACTTATCGTGTGGTGTTCCAGTGTTCTTGTGAATAAACCTGTTGGATCGTCCCTCGGCCTCGTCCATCCTTTGCTCTGTTGTACACCCCCGTCAGTTACTCCAAGCAGAGTCTCCCTTTTTTACAAAAATTGGGCCACACAGACACCCCTTCAGTGGCAGCACTTGTGCCCCAGTTGTACACTTCACAGGTAGATTTGCATCAAGCACATTCAAAAATACGCCATACTTAACCGTCCCCAGGAGGACACCGGGGTAGGTAGCTAAGTCTTTCCTGATCCCAGCTCTGTTCATCTTGGCTCCTTTTAAAAAACACAGCAAGCAAGGGTTACTCCAAGCGGAGTCTCCCTTTTTTCCAAAAATTGGGCCACACAGACACTCACCCCTACAGTGGCAGCACTTGTGACCTAGTTGCAAACAGGATGTTTTGATTTGCATCAAGCACATTCCAAATCCACAAGCATTTACTCTCCCCAGGATGACACAGGGGTAGTAAATTCATTGTGGATCCATGACTTGTTCATTTTGATGAAAGTTAGTCTGTCCACATTGTCACTGGACAGATGCATGCACTTATCTGTCAGCACACACCCAGCAGCACTGAAGACACGTTCAGAGACAACGCTGGCAGCTGGACACGACAAAATCTCCAAGGCGTAAGTGGAGAGCTCTGGCCATTTTTCAAGATTTGAAGCCCAAAATGAGCAAGGCTCCATTTGCAAAGTCATGGCATCGATGTTCATTTGGAGATACTCCTGTATCATCCTCTCCAGCCGTTGACTATGTGTCAGACTTGTTGTCTCTGTTGGCCTTGCAAAGGAGGGTCTAAAAAAATTATGAAAAGATTCAATAAAATTGCTGTTGCCAGCACCAGTTACAGTGCTACTGGTACGGGTAGACTGTTGAAGATGACGAGACCGTCCCATGTTTGTCAAGTTACAATTGGGAGATTCACTCCCTGCACCACGGTTGTTTGGTGGAAAAGCCGAGCTAAGGTCGAGTAACAGCTTCTGCTGATACTCCTGCATATGTGCGTCCCTTTCTATGGAAGGAATTATGTCACAAAATTTGGACTTGTACCGGGGATCTAATAGTGTGGCAAGCCAGTAGTCATCATCACTTCTAATTTTGACAATACGAGGGTCATGTTGGAGGTAGTGCAGCAAGAAGGCACTCATGTGTCTTGCGCAGCCATGCGGACCAAGTCCACGCTGTGTTTGTGGCATAGAGGTGCTAACCGTTCTTTCTTCCTCTGACATCTCCCCCCAACCTCTTTCAACTGAAATTTGGCCAAGGTCTCCCTCATCCGCTGAGTCTTCCATGTCCATGGACAGTTCGTCCTCCATTTCTTCATGTTCTCCTGCCCCTTCCATAACATTTCGCCTGCTACCATGCACCCTTGTTGATCCCTGTCCCCCATGGTCCCATGCCTGCCGCGTTGGTGATGATGAACGTCTGGACCTTGGTGATGTTGTTGTGTCTTGCGCATATGAATCCTCCTGTAGTTCCTCCCCTTCCTGTTGTCCCACCCCCTGACTCCGAATAGTGTTTAGCGTGTGCTCCAGCATGTAAATGACTGGAATTGTCATGCTACTAATGGCATTGTCAGCGCTAAACATATTCGTCGCCATGTCAAAACTGTGCAGAAGGGTGCATAGGTCCTTGATTTGAGACCACTCCATCAGGGTGATCTTCCCCACCTCTTCATCTCGTTGGCCCAGGCTATACGTCATGACGTATTGCACCAGGGCTCGGCGGTGCTGCCACAGTCGCTGTAAAATGTGGAGAGTCGAATTCCAGCGTGTCGAAAGACTTCTGGAGCGATGCAAGTCGCTCAGCAGCGGTGGTTGAACAGCGGAAGTGAGCAGACAGTTTTCATGCCCTGTTCAGAAGGTCATCTAGGCCGGGATAGTGTGTTAAAAATTGCTGGACAACAAAGTTCAACACGTGAGCCATACAAGGCACGTGTGTCACCTTGCCCAGGCGAAGGGCCACACCCAGGTTTGCAGCATTGTCGCACACGGCCTTACCAGGCTGCAGGTTGAGTGGAGACAACCATTTATTAAACTCAGTCTCCAGAGCTGCCCACAACTCAGCCGCTGTGTGACTCTTATTTCCAAGACATTTCAAGCTAAAGACCGCCTGATGCCGTTGCGCTCTGCTGCCAGCATAGTAATGAGGGGTGCGTGATTCCTTCTGCGCAGTGAGAACGCTGGTGGCCTGACCAGGCAGGCTTGGGACGGAGGTGGAGGACCCAGATGAGGTGGAGGAGGCAGAAGCAGTGGCGGAACTTGGACAGACAGAGGATTGACACACAAGTCGTGGGGACGGCAAGACTTGTGCAGCAGACCCTTCACCATCTATCACCATAGTTACCCAGTGCCCAGTGAGCGACATGTAACGTCCCTGTTCATGCTTACTGGTCCAAGTATCGGTGGTGAAGTGCACCCGTTCACACACAGAGTTTCTCAAGGAAGCGGTGATGTTGTGTGCGACATGCTGGTGTAGTGCGGGCACACCTTTCTTAGAGAAGTAGTGGCGACTGGGCATCTGGTACTGGGGCACAACGACAGACATAACGTCTCTAAAATCCTGTGTGTTCACCAGGTGGAAAGGCAGCATTTCCATAGCCAAAAGATTACAGAGGGATAAAGTCAACCTCTTAGCTTTGTCATGGGTCGCAGGAAATGGCCTTTTATTTGTCCACATCTGAGGGACAGAGATCTGGCTGCTGTGTGTAGACGGTGTTGAGTAGGGTGTCCCTGGAAAAATGCAGGTTTGTGAGGAAAATGCAGGCGTAGACATGATGTTGCCTTCATCCAACGTTGGTGCTATCGATGTCTGAGAGAGCTGTACACACGCACTTGTTTCCCCTTCCAAACCAACTGACGACCTAGCAAGCAAACTCCCTGTTGCGGTTACAGTGGTGGAAGTTGTGCGTGGAAAACCAGGTGTGACAGCTGTCCCCACAGTCCTAGAAGATGAAGAGCGCACGGATGCACTGGAAGGGGCAGGCGGTGGATGGTTCTCTCCGCTAGGCCGCATTGCAGCACGGTGAGCTTCCCACTGGGACATATGATATTTATTCATGTGACGATTCATGGAAGAAGTTGTCAAACTGCTGAGGTTTTGCCCTCTACTAACAGAATCATGACAAATTTTACAGATCACATAATTTGGGCTTATTTTGCTATGTCAAAAAGGACCAGGCTAGGCAAGGCTTAGAGGGCATGCGACCTGCTGATCCACCCCGACTAGTGCTCAGAGGCAGAGTGGTGGCTGAGGATGCAGTTGTAGACGTGCTACCAGTGCTCCAACTCTGTCCAAGAAGGCGCAAGGTAACTTCGTCGTCGGTTGCATCCTCCTCCACCGCCTCTGTTGACCTCCTTGAGTGCCTGACTGTGGGTTGACAGTAGGTGGGATCTAGAACTTCCTCATCAATTGTTGTGTTTGCACTCCCCTCACCCTCAGACCGAGCCTCTTCTTGCCCTGACCGAATATTTAAGTTGTCATCCCAATCTGGTATCTGCGTCTCATCGTCATCAGTATGTTCCTCATTGTCTATAACAACAGGTGTTACAGTTTGTGAAAAAGGGTCAACATTATGCTCAGAAACTTGGTCCTCACAGCCTGAATCAGAGTCACAAAGGTTCTGGGCATCACTGCAGACCATTTCCTGGTCTGTACTCACTGTAGCTTGGGAGCAGACTTCTGATTCCCAGGCTATAGCGTGACTGAACAGCTCTGCAGACTCAGCCATCTCAGTTCCACCATACTGTGCAGGGCGGATGGAGACTTCAGAGCTGGGAGAAAGCAAGTGTGATTGGGCTGACAACTCAGAGGACTGGTGTTTTTTGGATGCGGTAGTTGAGGTGGCGGAGAGGGCACTTGTTGGACCACTTGAGATCCATTCAAGCATTTTCCTTTTTTGGCCATCATCTACCTTTGTTCCAGTTGTTCGTGTCCGTAAAAAAGGGAGCACATCGGATTGTCCATGGTAAGTAGTAGACATCTTACTTTTGCTGGAAGATGGACTATCTTCAGCAGATGTTAATGGAGCTTTGCCACCTTCCCCACGGACAAACCCTTTTTTTCCTTTTCCAACACGCCTCTTCCCCTTTCCACCAGCATCTGTCATTTTGCCACTCATTTTGATTGCGACAAGATTGTGCACTTAAAATGTGGTAGTAAAAATTGAGAGGTGGTGTAGATTTCAGCGGTGGTCTAGCTTTATTAACAGCAGAATAAACAACAATAATTATCCCTGACAATGTAACTACGTCCCTTAAACTGGCAGCATAGTTTGCTAGTATAATGGCTTAGTAACAATGAGTTTGAGTGTGAATGCAGTGGTGCTGCAAATAGCTTTGCACCAGTGGGACAATAATGAAGTCCAACAGCCACTTTTAGGATGCCACTAAGTTTCCTCAGTGTTTGCTAGTATAATGGCTTAGTAACAATGAGTTTGAGTGTGCAATGCAGTGGTGCTGCAAATAGCTTTGCACCAATGGGACAATAATGAAGTCCAACAGCCACTTTTAGGATGCCACTAAGTTTCCTCAGTGTTTGCTAGTATAATGGCTTAGTAACAATGAGTTTGAGTGTGCAAAGGGCAGGAGGGTACAGTGGCAGGGTTGTGGGTCTGGGTAGAGGAAAGGAAACCTCACTTTCTATCCCTCCTAATGGGGAGATGCAGCGAGGAAATCCCTGACCTTAGCTACACAGACGCTGTCATCTTGTGTAGCTGTTAAAATCTGTTTTCACGGACCTGACTGTCACCTATGGCTCTGACCCTGCCGGTATTAGCCCTTACAAGGGCTGAAAGAAACTTATATCCCTATTCTGTATAGCGCTGTGTATAGAGCGTACACAGCAGTATCGGAGACAGGAGCTACGCCAGCGGTGACTGACACCAAGGCGCAGAAGGCAGATAATGGCATGCTGGAGGAAAATGTCCGTTTTTATAATGCAGGGACATGTGACATGGACATCCAATCACACATGCCGTTGCTTCTCTGGCTAAAAGTCCACTTAGCTGTGTGTGTGTCTGGGATTGGCTGACATGCTGGCCCTCCCCACTACACGCGCGCGCTTAGGGAAGGAAGACAAGGAAAAAAAATAAATAAATGGCGATCGCCATTATCCAAACAGCAGTGATCTGAATGCGCTGTTCCCGCACACTATACGCTGAAATGTCATAATAGTGTGAGTCACAGAGTGACTTACACTATTACAGCGGAAAGCCAGCTAGTAATTAGCTTGTCTTTTTGCTGCTAGAACTGTTCTCGAACGTACAGTTAGGTCCAGAAATATTTGGACAGTGACACAAGTTTTGTTATTTTAGCTGTTTACAAAAACATGTTCAGAAATACAATTATATATATAATATGGGCTGAAAGTGCACACTCCCAGCTGCAATATGAGAGTTTTCACATCCAAATCGGAGAAAGGGTTTAGGAATCATAGCTCTGTAATGCATAGCCTCCTCTTTTTCAAGGGACCAAAAGTAATTGGTCAAGGGACTCTAAGGGCTGCAATTAACTCTGAAGGCGTCTCCCTCGTTAACCTGTAATCAATGAAGTAGTTAAAAGGTCTGGGGTTGATTACAGGTGTGTGGTTTTGCATTTGGAAGCTGTTGTTGTGACCAGACAACATGCGGTCTAAGGAACTCTCAATTGAGGTGAAGCAGAACATCCTGAGGCTGAAAAAAAAGAAAAAATCCATCAGAGAGATAGCAGACATGCTTGGAGTAGCAAAATCAACAGTCGGTTACATTCTGAGAAAAAAGGAATTGACTGGTGAGCTTGGGAACTCAAAAAGGCCTGGGCGTCCACGGATGACAACAGTGGTGGATGATCGCCGCATACTTTCTTTGGTGAAGAAGAACCCGTTCACAACATCAACTGAAGTCCAGAACACTCTCAGTGAAGTAGGTGTATCTGTCTCTAAGTCAACAGTAAAGAGAAGATTCCATGAAAGTAAATACAAAGGGTTCACATCTAGATGCAAACCATTCATCAATTCCAAAAATAGACAGGCCAGAGTTAAATTTGCTGAAAAACACCTCATGAAGCCAGCTCAGTTCTGGAAAAGTATTCTATGGACAGATGAGACCAAGATCAACCTGTACCAGAATGATGGGAAGAAAAAAGTTTGGAGAAGAAAGGGAACGGCACATGATCCAAGGCACACCACATCCTCTGTAAAACATGGTGGAGGCAACGTGATGGCATGGGCATGCATGGCTTTCAATGGCACTGGGTCACTTGTGTTTATTGATGACATAACAGCAGACAAGAGTAGCCGGATGAATTCTGAAGTGTACCGGGATATACTTTCAGCCCAGATTCAGCCAAATGCCGCAAAGTTGATCGGACGGCGCTTCATAGTACAGATGGACAATGACCCCAAGCATACAGCCAAAGCTACCCAGGAGTTCATGAGTGCAAAAAAGTGGAACATTCTGCAATGGCCAAGTCAATCACCAGATCTTAACCCAATTGAGCATGCATTTCACTTGCTCAAATCCAGACTTAAGACGGAAAGACCCACAAACAAGCAAGACCTGAAGGCTGCGGCTGTAAAGGCCTGGCAAAGCATTAAGAAGGAGGAAACCCAGCGTTTGGTGATGTCCATGGGTTCCAGACTTAAGGCAGTGATTGCCTCCAAAGGATTCGCAACAAAATATTGAAAATAAAAATTTTTTTTTTGGGTTTGGTTTATTTGTCCAATTACTTTTGACCTCCTAAAATGTGGAGTGTTTGTAAAAAAATGTGTACAATTCCTACAATTTCTATCAGATATTTTTCTTCAAACCTTCAAATTAAACGTTACAATCTGCACTTGAATTCTGTTGTAGAGGTTTCATTTCAAATCCAATGTGGTGGCATGCAGAGCCCAACTCGCGAAAATTGTGTCACTGTCCAAATATTTCTGGACCTAACTGTATCTAGAACTATCGAGCTTTAGCAAAAAGCTCGAGTTCTAGTTCGATCTAGAACAGCCCCCAAAATCACTCGAGCCGCGAACTGGAGAACCTCGAACCACGCTCAACTCTACTCTGGAGGCCCATGTGTACGATCGGCTCTGTGGGAAAAGGCACTTGATTCTCTGGGTCAGAACTTCATTAGCAGATGGAGTTAGTTCAGTAGTTGCTGCTCTATGATATGCCTTTAATGGAAAGAAAAAGCTCTGAGATAAGAATTTCTTCTGCATTCCATAGAGAACTGATCAAGTTTTATTTACATTCACATTGTCTGATCAATATCTCGCCATAGGACCTTTTTGTGTATAGCAGTGACATATCCTAAAAACTGTGTCAAGTTTTTGGTATAATATATATATGTAGACCTGATAATGTAGAAGTACAGAGAGTGAAAACTTAACAAAAACTCCTAAAATTCAAATGTTATTAGTATCAAATATTGATTTTTTATTCCCTGCCGAAAGTGCATAAGGGGCTGGACCCCCTACGTGGACGTCCAATTGTGTCGGGGGTCGACTCCTTCACACAGAATAGTAGTATCTATGTGGACAGGGTGTTGAGAAACTTTGTTACAGCGCTACCATCATTTCTGCGCGATACTTCGGATCTGCTTTTGAAGTTGGAGGATGTGGTGATTGAGGATGATGTACTCCTCGCCTCGATTGACGTTGAGACCCTCTATAGTTGTATCCCACATGAATTGGGTATTATTGCGGTGGAATATTTCCTCAGTACGCGAGGTACACAGTTTACTGCACATAATAAGTTTATGACTGCCCTTTTGGACTTTATCCTCAAGCACAACATCTTTAGGTTCGATGGGAGGTTCTTCCACCAGCTCAGGGGTACAGCAATGTGGAGCCCATGTGCTCCCACATATGCTAACCTTTACCTGGGCTGGTGGGAGGACACCATCGTCTTTGGCGAGGAGACATCATGGTGGAGCCCCCATATAACATTCTGGGGGTGTTACATCGATGATGTGCTGGTACTCTGGTCAGGTGGGGAAGGAGAATTTAATAGGTTTGTGGATGACCTGAACAGGAACAATTTGGATCTGAGATTTACCTCGGACTGCAAAAAAGATAGGATTGATTTCTTGGATGTATCTATCTTTAGGGGGGTTCAGGGGAAACTCCAAACCAGAACTTTCCGCAAACCTACGTCAACAAATAGCTTTCTCCACTGGCAGAGCCATCATCCCTTGAGCCTGAGGAGAGGTATACCGAGGGGGCAGTATCTTCGGATGAGAAGAAATTGTTCCACTGATGTAGATTTTTACCACCAAGCAAGAGATCTGAAAAAGAGGTTTCCATTTAGGGGCTATCCAAATCAGGTACTCAGTGCAGCCTTTAATAATGCTATTGCGACACCGAGAAGCGCCACTCTGCAGACGAGGGACAACAGAGCCGATCAAGTGATGAGGATCATTGGTGATTTTGATGATCACTCAGAACAAGTACGTAGGATTATCAACAAGTACTGGGGTATACTTAAGGCTGATCCGGACATTGCTGGCTCTATCCCCTCCTCCCCGTCTATCACGTTCAGACGAGGTAGGACCATTCGAGACAGGCTGGTCCATAGTAATTATTCCTCTCCCTCTGGATCGACGTGGCTTGATAACAGAAGAGTGGGCACTTTTAGATGTGGGAAATGTACCTTCTGTAAATATATAAAACGGGGGGATCATTTCCTTAGTGAGACAACAGGGAGGACGTACTACAATAGACAGTTTGCCAACTGTACCACGGTCAGTGTGATCTATCTCTTTAAGTGCGATTGCAGGAAGGAATATATAGGAAAAACCAAACGTGAGTTTAAAAAACGGATAGGTGATCACGTTGGGGACATAAGGAATGCCAGGGATACACCGATTTCGAGACATGTGAGGATGGAACATGGGGGTAGCCTGGATTGTTTTGCGTTTAATGCCATTGAGGTAGTCCCACCGCCAGACAGGGGCGGTAACTGGGACAGATTAATTCTGCAGAGGGAGGCCCGGTGGATTCACAGAATGCGGACTGTGAGTCCATCTGGCCTCAATGAGCAGTTACATTTTGGCTGTTTTCTCTAGACGTCCCTAAGTGGTATATATTTCTTTACATAATGTTTTATTCCATATTTGAGTATATTTATTCACATTTCATAACTATATGCATGTGTCCTTTCTTTTTCTGGCCCACTGTATTGCCCGATTTTCATAGTCTTGTTTCCTGCCATGCCCATTGTTCCGCAAAGGATCTGGCTTTGTTTATTTTCCCTAATCTTAAGGTGTATCTTTGGTTATTTTTGTAATGATTATTGGGATTGACGGTTTCCATTACCCCCCTACTCTTAGATCTCCCTGGCCCCTCCCCCCTCCCTTTGATCTTGACGCTCGCAGTTTGTTTATCTCAAATTAATAGAACATTGCACCCCAAGAGGTTTGCGTTATCTGACAAACCTCCAGCACTTAAGTATTCCTGCCTTTCAAGACACGCTAGATAGGGAGACGCTGATGGCAGAAGGAGGTGGGCTGTTGCCGATGACTGCGCTTCCCTGTTTGCGCTCCAGACTGAGACACAGGATGTGCGCATGCGCGGAGTCGCGTCATCGGGGAATTCCCGATCACGTGACCGCAGTATGCCACAATGCGGAAGTGGTAACTGTGTTGTGCGGTACGTTAGGGCATATGCTCTATGAAGGTTGGCAAGGAGGGGTTAACCGATTCGACCGCAGGTGACATTAATCACGGTAGGTCTTTATAAACCTGCAGTCTGTTTTGGGCGGTTCCTTTGCCCCTTTTCATACCTTCATTGTGTGGCCACATCTGGGCTGAAGGGCTGGGACACGAGGAGCCAGATAATGGATGCATTGAGGTTTCTGGAGCCGTTTCTCATCTGGGAGTCCATGATGAATGTCCTGTACCAATGAACACTGGGTTAAGATAAGTGGCTGATGCCTTGTTTATCTGAATTGTGGCTACTTAGTTCTCTCCTAGATCTTGGTTACTTTATCTTAACAGAATCTTTGATTAACCCCTGCTACACCAGGACACTGGTAGTGTGGTATTGAGATTTCTAGAATATCTTATGGTAGCCCAATTTGGAGTGAATTGGATTATCCCAAATAACTTCTAATCCCCAGTGTGTCATAGGACCACCAGCATTTATTAATGTACTATCTGTTTCTTTTTTTTCCTTGAACTAACCTTGTAACCCACTCCTGAGGAACCTCAGATATATGAGGGGAAATGCGTCGGGTGGTTTTCGTTAGAAGCCGCTTGAGATTTAGGCTATGTGTCCACAGTAAAAGGTCCCTGCGGATTTTTTTGCCTGAAAATCCGCAACTTTCGCGGCAAATCCGCACCCGCGGATTTGCCGCGGATTTACCGCGGATTTACCGCGGATTTGCCGCGGATTTTGATGCGGATTTTATTTTATTTTTTTTCCCCATTCAAAACAGAAAATCCGCACCAAATCCGCACCAAACAATTGACATGCTGCAGTTTGTTCCGCATCAAAATCCGCGGCAAAATCCGCAGCGGAAAAATCCGCAGCATGGGTGTTACGGGGGGCTGTCTGATAATAACCGAAAGGAGTATCAGACAGTCAGGGTCCACCGTGCAAAGACTTTGCTGCAGACTATGGCAGAGTGCAATACCTCTGTTAACTCACAGAAAGATATAATAAGAAAGTAAAGCAATTCCTCCCTTACTTGGAGGGTGTGTGGAATGATCTCTGTTAATAATCACAGAGACAAAGGCAATGTGTGCGAAATGGCACCTACCTAGGTCCGCTCTTCTAGTGGTGCAAAAGAGACGAACAGCAGCGTAAGCCGCACAAAGCTCCTACCTGCGTTCGCTCCACTAGTGTGCGAGGACACGAACCACTAGATATGGCACCTGCCTAGGTCCGCTCTTCTAGTGGTGCAAAAGAGACGAACAGCAGCGTAAGCCGCACAAAGCTCCTACCTCTGTTCGCTCCCCTAGTGTGCGAGGATACGAACAACTGCCAGACGCAGTATAAGGAACGTTACCCTAGCGGCAACGTCCACCTACGAGTACAATCACAAGGCCCAGCCAGACCATGTGCCTCAGGCACCTGCCTATGTCCGCTCCCCTAAGAGGTAAGGATACGGACAGCAGCCGAAGCTGTAAGGTATAAGAACGCTACCCTGCCGGTAGCGCTCACCTAGCATAGACAGAGGAATGCCTAGAGGAACGCGCACAGAGCGTCTACTCATATGCATGAACCAAGAGGACTGAGCACCATGCGGCGTGTGTCAGGGTCTTATATAGACTCTGTGCCTCATCCAAGATGGAGGACACCAGAGCCAATCCGCTTCCAGAACGACAGGAGTGACGTCATGCTGGCCTATCACCGAGCAAGACGTCACAAGCACATGACCAGCGACCAATCGGCATAGAAGGTGTCAGAGACATGTGACCTCGTGTCAGCGATGATGTCACCCGCACATGTGCAATGGCTCCAAGATTGGACTTAGTCTCCGGCGCTCGCACATGTGCAGTAGCAAGAAATCTGGACTTAGTCTCCAGCGCTCGCACATGTGCAGTAGCAAGAAATCTGGACTTAGTCTCCAGCGCTCGCACATGTGCAGTAGCAAGAAATCTGGACATAGTCTCCAGTGCTCGCAGCAACCGTAACAGTACCTCCCCCTCAAGGGCCCCCCTCCCGGCGACGCAGATAATCGGCAACTAAGTCGGGAGCATGGACAGCCTCCTCAGGCTCCCAAGAGCGATGTTCCGGGCCATAGCCCTCCCAATCTATCAAGAAGAACCTGCGCCCTCTAACCATCTTAGAACCAACTATGGCTCGTACCTCATAGCTAGAGCGAGAGGAATCAGAGGCAGGAGAGTGCACTTCACGAGCGTGAGGTAAAATAGCCGGCTTTAGCAGTGAGACATGGAATTTGTCATGAATCCTAAGATGGACAGGTAACTTCAATTGATAGACTACAGGATTTACCTGTCGAAGAACCTCATAAGGACCCAGGAAGCGAGGAGCAAATTTGACAGAGCTCACTCTAAGTCTCACGTGTTTTGCAGAGAGCCACACAAAGTCCCCTGGAGAAAAGACAGGAGCCGGGCGACGAAACCGATCGGACACCGTCTTCATACGGTCCTTAGCTGCTTGGATCGACTCTTGAGTCCGATCCCAAACCTCTCTGGCATTAGTTGCCCAGTCGGCCACAAGAGGAGAAGGTGCAGCAGCGGGAAACGGTACCGGTACCCTAGGGTGTTGCCCATTATTGAGTACGAACGGTGTCTGCCCAGTGGCCTCAGCCAGCGAATTGTTAAGGGCAAATTCTGCCCAGGGTAGGAGGGAGGACCAGTTATCGTGGTTCTCAGCAACAAAGTGTCGAAGGTATATAATCATAGATTGATTGGTACGTTCAACCAAACCATTAGTCTCCGGATGGTATGCCGAAGAGAGATTCAACTCAATTTGCAGAAGGCTACAAAGATCTCGCCAGAAACGGGAAGTAAATTGCGGGCCTCTATCACAAATGATACGATCTGGCATCCCGTGAAGCCTAAACACATGCTTGAGGAATAGTTTGGCTAGTGCCCTGGAAGATGGGATTCTCGATAACGGTACGAGATGAACCATCCGGGAGAAATGGTCCGTAATGACCCACACAAATCTATGTCCCTGTGAACATGGAAGATCACCCACAAAGTCCATGCCTACCACCTCCCATGGTCTATCTGGCACTGGTAAAGGATGCAAGAGTCCAGCCGGTCTCTGCCGTAATGGACGGTTGCGAGCACACGAGTAGCAGGAACCGACATATCTCTTGACGTGGCTGGCTAAGTGTGGCCACCAATACCACCTCTCCAGTAACTCTCGTGTCCGCCTAATACCAAAATGCCCACCCACCTTTGAGGTGTGGGCCCATGACAGTATATCATTCTGTCGATCAGGCGGAACAAATGTCTTGCCCGGTGGGATTTGGTCTAACGTCACAGGGGAGAGCGTATGAAAAACCCTGGAGGGAAGGATAAGACGAGGTTCGTCATTCTCTTCCTGGGTAGAAAGCATAGAGCGAGACAGGGCGTCTGCCTTGTTATTCTTACTCCCAGACAAATAGTTGATGGAGAAGTGAAAGCGGGAGAAAAACAAGGACCAGCGGGCTTGGCGAGGATTCAGACGCTGAGCGGTTTGTAAGTACGTCAGATTCTTATGGTCTGTATAGACCTGGAAAGGATGTTTCGCTCCTTCCAGCAAGTGACGCCACTCCTCCAAGGCTAATCTCAAGGCGAGCAGTTCCCTATCCCCAATGGTATAGTTTCTCTCTGCCGGTGAAAAGGTTTTAGCAAAGAAGAAACACGGCCTTTTTCTACCTGCACCGTTCTTTTGATACAAGACCGCACCAGCACACACTGAAGAGGCATCAACCTCTAAGAGGAAGGGCTTACTCTCATCGGGTCTTTGAAGAACGGGAGCAGTTGAAAAGTGTCTTTTTACTGCCTCAAAAGCCTGAGATGTCTCAGTAGACCAGGCTTTGGGATTAGCACCTTTCTTAGTCAAGGCCACCAAAGGGGCCACCAAAGTAGAAAAATGGGGTATGAACTGCCTGTAATAATTTATAAATCCTAAGAAGCGTTGCACCGCCTTCAAGGAATGAGGTTCGGACCATTGCAGGACAGCAGAGAGCTTCGCAGGATCCATAGCCAGACCCTCTTGTGAGATAATGTAACCCAAAAAAGGCAATGAGGACTGCTCGAATACACATTTCTCGAGTTTAGCAAACAATGAGTGCTCCCTTAAACGGGAAAGGACACGAACGACATCCTGACGATGAGTCTCCAGATCAGGAGAAAAAATCAGGATGTCGTCCAGATACACCACTACTGAGGATAACAGTAAATCCCTGAACACATCATTTACGAAGTCCTGAAATACTGCGGGTGCATTACATAACCCAAAAGGCATGACGAGGTATTCATAGTGACCGTCTCGGGTGTTAAAAGCGGTCTTCCATTCGTCACCCTTTCGAATTCGTACCAAGTTATACGCACCCCGCAGATCCAACTTCGTAAAAACTTGAGCTCCTCTCAGTCTGTCAAAGAGCTCCGAAATTAAAGGTAATGGGTATTTGTTCTTTATTGTGATTGCGTTGAGACCCCTGTAATCTATGCAGGGACGCAAATCACCCTCTTTCTTCCGAACAAAGAAAAACCCAGCTCCCGCGGGAGAGACAGACTTACGAATGAACCCCTTCTCTAAGCTCTCTCTTATATAGGTCGACATGGCCTCCGACTCAGGTATCGACAGGGGGTAAACCCTGCCTTTAGGTGGAACCGAACCTGGGATAAGGTCTATGGCACAGTCATACGGCCTATGGGGTGGAAGAACCTCAGCACCCTGTTTGGAGAACACGTCAGCGAAATCCAAATAGGGTGTAGGTATGGGAGAGAGATCAGTTGATGCAACTGCAACAACCTTAGGTGGTAAGGGAAGACATCGGGACTGACATTTCGAACCCCAACTAATAATGCTGTCAGACTCCCAGTCAATGTGAGGAGCATGAGTCCGAAGCCATGGAAGACCCAGAAGGACGTCGTCTATACCCTCAGGCAAAACAAGAAAAGAAATCTCCTCTATGTGACCCTGAGACAGGGAAAGGCGCAAGGGAACTGTCCTCAATGTAATGGAGTCAGACAACATAGTTCCATTAACAACACGGACAGGAATAGGCGCCTCTAACATGATAGAGGGAATATTGTGTCCCTTTACAAATCCTGAGGACACAAAAATCCCGTCAGCTCCGGAATCCACAAAAGCCATAATAGGCCATGTATTCTCAGATAACGAGAGCTGACCTGGGATACAACACTTAGAGGGTGCAGAAGACGTCTCTAGTAACCCCCCTCTAATGGTTACTAGGCCAGGGAGTTTCCCTGACGACTAGGACACTTGTTGGCATAGTGCCCAGCCTGACGACATACGTAACATATAGGAGGACCAGACTTGCGTAGTCTGGAGAACGTATGACCTAACTCCATAGGAGTGGGAGATGTTTCAGATGCTGAGGAAGATGGTAGTGGACCCTCAACAACTGGAATAGCCCGATGCTTAGGGCGTGAGGAAGAGACCTCGAGTCTACGTTCCTTATGGCGTACATCGATCCTCGTTGCTACTGTGATCAAGTCCTCCAGAGAAGCAGGGACTTCACGAGTAGCAAGGGCATCCTTGACATAGCCAGCCAACCCTCTCCAGAAGATAGGAATCAACACCTTCTCTGGCCAATCTAGTTCTGCCACCAGAGTTCTAAAAGCAATGGCATAAGAACTAGTGGATAACGAACCCTGAGATAGATCTAACAGTCTCAGGGCCGCATCATGGGTAACCTGCGGACCCATGAATACCGCCTTAAGAGCATCAAGAAAGTCTTGATGTCTCAGAGTAACCACATCAGAGCGCTCCCATAGGGGAGTCGCCCATTCTAAGGCTTTGTCCTGAAGTAAGGAGATGATAAAGCCTACTCTGGACCTCTCCGTAGAGAAGCGAGAAGAGTTAACCTCTAGGTGTATCTGACATTGACTAATGAAACCACGACATGATCTGGCATCGCCAGAATATCTGTTTGGTAGAGCAAGTCGAGGATCATGTGCAGATGTCACCATGGTCTGAGGTTTATCCTCTATACTCTTGAGCCGTGACTCAAGTACTTGTATGTAACGGTGTAACTGCTGATATTCTGCCATAACTGCCAGACCCTTGGCTCAGTCCTAATGTTACGGGGGGCTGTCTGATAATAACCGAAAGGAGTATCAGACAGTCAGGGTCCACCGTGCAAAGACTTTGCTGCAGACTATGGCAGAGTGCAATACCTCTGTTAACTCACAGAAAGATATAATAAGAAAGTAAAGCAATTCCTCCCTTACTTGGAGGGTGTGTGGAATGATCTCTGTTAATAATCACAGAGACAAAGGCAATGTGTGCGAAATGGCACCTACCTAGGTCCGCTCTTCTAGTGGTGCAAAAGAGACGAACAGCAGCGTAAGCCGCACAAAGCTCCTACCTGCGTTCGCTCCACTAGTGTGCGAGGACACGAACCACTAGATATGGCACCTGCCTAGGTCCGCTCTTCTAGTGGTGCAAAAGAGACGAACAGCAGCGTAAGCCGCACAAAGCTCCTACCTCTGTTCGCTCCCCTAGTGTGCGAGGATACGAACAACTGCCAGACGCAGTATAAGGAACGTTACCCTAGCGGCAACGTCCACCTACGAGTACAATCACAAGGCCCAGCCAGACCATGTGCCTCAGGCACCTGCCTATGTCCGCTCCCCTAAGAGGTAAGGATACGGACAGCAGCCGAAGCTGTAAGGTATAAGAACGCTACCCTGCCGGTAGCGCTCACCTAGCATAGACAGAGGAATGCCTAGAGGAACGCGCACAGAGCGTCTACTCATATGCATGAACCAAGAGGACTGAGCACCATGCGGCGTGTGTCAGGGTCTTATATAGACTCTGTGCCTCATCCAAGATGGAGGACACCAGAGCCAATCCGCTTCCAGAACGACAGGAGTGACGTCATGCTGGCCTATCACCGAGCAAGACGTCACAAGCACATGACCAGCGACCAATCGGCATAGAAGGTGTCAGAGACATGTGACCTCGTGTCAGCGATGATGTCACCCGCACATGTGCAATGGCTCCAAGATTGGACTTAGTCTCCGGCGCTCGCACATGTGCAGTAGCAAGAAATCTGGACTTAGTCTCCAGCGCTCGCACATGTGCAGTAGCAAGAAATCTGGACTTAGTCTCCAGCGCTCGCACATGTGCAGTAGCAAGAAATCTGGACATAGTCTCCAGTGCTCGCAGCAACCGTAACAATGGGCACAGCATTTCCAAAATGCCATTGAAATGGCTGGGGAGTAGCTGTGCTGCAGATTTTCGGCAAATCCGCGCTAAATCCGCGTCAAAATCCGCGTCAAATCCGCGATAAATCCTGTAGCGTGGGCACATAGCCTAACTGAGTGGTTATTTGTTTGGGTCACTGTGCCCTGCTATATTTCCAATTTAATCATATTGGTTAGCTCATTTTTATCATCTATATTAGACTTCATTGTTGGTTCATTTGGATTATTTAATCCTTGCTGGTACTGTCACCTTCACATCTAACAGGGTCATATCAGGGCCTGAAGGGTCAGTCGACGTTGAGCGGGGGCGCCAACTGCGCAGGCTATAGGGTGCCAACCTCCGCGGCAAGGAAGGGGTCAGTTCAGGGCAACATAAGGGCTAGCCCCCCTGCCCCTCCCTCTTGTATTGTATGTATTTTTCATTGAAGGTTTGAAACAATTGATACTTATGTGTTGGAATATATTCCTCCCCCCCCTTTTTTTAATATTTGATACTAATAAAATTTGAATTTTAGGAGTTTTTGTTAAGTTTTTGGCATAATACTAGTATGAAATTTCACACTTAAAGGGAGTCTGTGAGTACAAAATGACTTTTCAAACAAAGCACAAGTGCTAACGGAAATTCTTAGCGAAATCAAACAGTTCAGTGCACCTTCTCACCTACTTGTTTTCCATCTATCTCTGTCCCTTTTTTCCTTGATTGTGAGCTCTGGCATTACAAGACTAGGAGGAGGGTGAAGATAGAAAGGAAACAAGTAGGGCTAAAGGGTACTTTACACGCTGCGATATCGGTACCGATATCGCCTAGCGAGCGTACCCGCCCCCATCGGTTGTGCGTCATGGGCAAATCACTGCCCGTGGCGCACATCGCTAACACCCGTCACACAGACTTACCTTCCCTGCGACGTCGCTCTGGCCGGCAATCCACCTCCTTTCTAAGGGGGCGGTTCGTGCGGCATCACAGCGACGTCAAACGGCAGCCGTCCAATAGCAGAGGAGGGGCGGAGATGATAGGCCAGAACATGCCGCCCACCTCCTTCCTTCCTCATTGCTGGTGGACGCAGGTAAGGAGATGTTCGTTGTTCCTGCGGTGTCACACATAGCGATGTGTGCTGCCGCAGGAATGACGAACAACATCGTACCTGCAGCAGCAACGATATTTGGGAAAGGAGCAATGTGTCAACGAGCAACGATTTTTCACATTTTTGCGCTCGTTGATCATCGCTCCTTGGTGCCACACGCTGCGATGTCGCTAACAGCGCCGGATGTGCGTCACTAACGACGTGACTCCGACGATATATCGTTAGTGATGTCGCAGCATGTAAAGCACCCTTCAATCTAAGATGAACTGAACAATTTGGCCACAACAAGGATGCACTAAGCGCATGTGCTTGGTTTGAATGGTCATTTTATGCTCACAGACTCCCTTTAAATATGTATAAAGAAATGTTGGAAAATTGGAGATTTCGGCTTTTCCATAAATAAACGTGTTTTCCCATCTCATAAAGGGATGCTAGGACCCTGACAAATCCTGAAAATAAGTTTGTCCTTGCACAGCAGCACTTCCATCCACCAGACTGGGGATACTCTCCAGTTTCCCGTACAATCACATTCTGCAGGGATATGGATTGCCTATCTATATGTTATATTTCCACACATTCATCATCACCTCAGTTCCTCCAACTCAGCATCTAAGCTCACCATCGGCGATGTATAATATGTGCACTTATTCAATGGCTTAACTTGTACTAATAATATGTAATATTAATTTACATTCCTGTTCAGTCGTGTCCATATTTATTGTATTCTTATAATATCTATTACTACTCTTGCTCGTTTCTTCCTCACCAACTGCCTCTCTGATTATACATGGATGAACTATTGTTTGAAGTGATGAACTGTGATTCACTTATTGAAACAAATGTAGAAATGTAGAAATGACTGCTAGAAAAGAAATTGAATGTATTTAGTTTGTTTACTGTTTGCATCTTCTAATTTTTTTTATTACTTTGTCTCAATAATAATGCACTTTAGGCAGCTGAACAAGATGGAAGCTAAGTGAAGACTATATATTGACACCCTATGACTATATATGCACCCTGCGTTTTGTGTCGCGTTTTTTGTGCAGTTTTGTTGGCAGAACTTTCTCACTTTTGACTTCCCAGCAAAGTCTATGAGAAGTCAGATGTCCTGGGCGCACCTTGCAGTTTATTTGTCAGCAGTTTTTTTTACAAAAGTTTGTAACAAAAAAGAAGCAGCATGTTCATTCTTCTTGCGTTTTTGTCAACATTTGTTACCCATAGAAATCAATGAGGGGATGAAAAACGCATGGTTACTAATTGTTTGCATACGATATACCCATAATTTTGTCAACAAAACCCAGTTTGCCAACTTTGTTCCAGAATGACAAAATCAATGCTGGAGTGATTTTGGCATGTTGGTGTCAGTGTCTGTCTCTCTCGCTCTGTCTGTCTTTATCTCTCACTCTCCAAGTGCCTCATACTCACCGATCACCGGGCAACGCGGCTGTCACACTGCTCACACAGACTCTCATTCTTCTTCCCTATTATTCATTAGCCTGATTACATATTCACTGAACCCGCTCATTAGACTCATACATATTCACTGCTTCCCCCATCTGTAATTGCTTGCAGTCAGACGCACCACCATGCTGAGTGACAGCTGTCTCACTGCAACCAATCACAGCCGCCAGTTGGCAGGTCTAGATTGTACAGTACAATAAATAAATAAATAAATAATTAATTAAAAAAAACGGTGTGTGTTTCCCCCCCAAATTTGATACCTGCCAAGATAAAGCCACGTTATTGGGGGCCCCCCATCCTAAACATATATGCCAGCAGCCGCCCCGAATTGCCGCATCCCTTAGATGCGACAGTCCCAGAACTTTACCCAGCTCATCCCGATTGCCGTGGTGCGATGGCAATCGAGGTAACAAGGAGTTAATGGCAGCCTATAGCTGCCACTAAGTCCTAGATTAGTCATGGCAGGCGTCTATGAGACACCCATTCACCACTAATCTGTTTAATGTGATTGTGCGGCTCTGTCTGCACTCACAGCTGGCAGTCATGTTCTATGACGCTCACTGTGACTGGACAGGGATGTAGTAGATCTGAATCGCCGTGGGACCTCGTGTGGATTACGTCGGACCTGCAGAGGTGTTTGGGGGTTAAGAAAGTAGTGAAAGAGGGGACTTTTTGTATTTTATTCCAAATAAAGGATTTTTAGGGTGTTTGTGTTATTTTACTTTCACTTACAGATTAGTGATGGGGCGGGGTCTCATAGACAACTGCCTTCACTAATCTAGGACTTAGTGGCAGCTATGGGCTGCTATTACCTCCTTATTACCCCGATTGACACCGCACCAGGGCAATCGGGAATAGCTGGGTCCAGCGCCAGAATTGGCATATCTTATGGGTGCACAACTTCTGGGGCAGTTGTGGGCTGCTATTGTTAGGCTGGAAAGGGCCAAATAGCGATGGCCCTTCGCACAATATTAATATGAGCCCCCAGTTGTCTGCTGTACCTTGGCTGGTTTTAGAAAAATGGGGAGGACCCCACATAATTTTATTTATTTATTTCAAATAAATCAAATGAAAAATGGGGGGGACTCCATGTCAATTTTTTACCCCCCAAAAAATTAAAACAGCAGCTGTCCAAGTTGGCTATCCCTCTATCAATCTATTCTGTTATCTCATTTTATCTATTCTATCTGTTCTTTCTTATTATTTATTCTATATGTTCTTTCTTTCTATCTATCTATTCTTTCTATCTATCCATCTATTCTAGCTAGCTATCAATTATCCTATCATATTTTTTTTCTCCTTTTAAAAAACCCATTAACAAAACCGCACTAAAAGCGCATAAAAAACGTACCTACATTACAAGCATTTTCTTCACATTTCCAGGCTCTCTATGAGAAGGTGCAGTTTTGTTTACAGTTTTGGCTGCAGTTTGTGTGCAGAAAAAAGTGCAGCATGCGCATATAGCCTATGGGGATGTCCGGACACCATCATGTGTCCCGGTAGAGCTTGCCCGCTTCCAAACATTAAATCAACCTGCTTGAGGTCCCCTACTTACGGAGATGTTGGTGGCTTTTAGCAGTTCTATATGGACTTTGCTAGTCTATTGCTTCCAATCCAGACCTTCACTAAAGAGCTGGACAGCAATGGGAGACTGCACTAGGCAAAAACTACAGTATACATGTTTGAACAATGGTTATCACAGCCTGCACTTTAAATGTTAATGGCCTCAACAGCACACAAAACACTTGTTTGTGTAGAAGGAGTTAGAGTCCTCCAAATGCGATTTTTTTTTTTTTGCAAGCTAGCAACACATTATTGTTAAAGTTGCATATAGATTAAAAACAACCCCTCTTTCCACATATATATGCGCTTGTAACCAAGGTAAATATCGGGTAACCAGCGAAGCACTTCGCTTGGTTACCCGATGTTTACCTTGGTTACAGCTTACCACAGGCTGCCAGAAGCCGTCTCCCTGCTTCCTGCTCGCTTCAGTTCGTCGCTCTCTCGCTGTCACACACAGCGATGTGTGCTTCACAGCGGGAGAGTAACGTCCAAAAAATGAAGCAGGACATTCAGCAACGACCGGCGACCTCACAGCATATACATTTATTTTCAATAGGAAGGTCTCTCCTAGATCACATAATTTCCTCATCAATAGGAATAATCACCTGGTTGGATTATGCCCCATTAACACTGCTCACTGAGGATAAACATTCCAACCCTCCTATGTATGGCTCAATTACCCAAAAAACATGGTACACCTCTGATCCTAGATATTTTGGTCTTGCTTGAATTTTCAGAGCTAATGTTTTGTTTGTTCCTTTAATTCAATTTGCTTTGTTAACATTTAACTTGTATATTCTTTTGAATATGAAAAGTGATGCTTAAGCTCTTTGTTATAACTGTGAATAAAACCAAATAACAAGATATCGTTTTAATATTAATGCACTTAGATTTATTAATTCAGTATATATTTAACACAGTAAACATAAAAAGAAATGTATTTGACACATTTTTTGCTCTCCCTTGGACTGGTGTGTTTGGAATATACTTTTGATGAGTTGGCTGCTGAGCTCCTTTATAGAGATTACATATTGAGGGCTACTTTCACACTCGCGATTTCCTCGTGCGAGTGCGATCCGATAAAAAATCAGATTGCACTTGCACCAGTGTTAATCAATGAGACAGTTTCCTCTGTCCCGTCGTTTCTCCACACGAGTTGGCTCTCGGTGCAATCACAACATGCTGCGTTTTGCACCGAGTATCGGCTCCCGCGTGTGGAAAATCGCACTGCACTCGCATGTTATGCGACTACCGACCGGTGCACGCAGAGACAGATAACGGAGGAGATGGGAGAAAGTGCTCCCTCCATTCTCTCCGTAGCTGTGATGTGATGTAATGCATCTCAAGATCAGATCACAATTGCATGACCCTCGGCTGACACCCGCAGCAGAGGGTCATTAGCCTGTCGCTCCTGATGCTCCCACATCGGAAGCTGTACGCAAGTGTAAAAGAGCCATAACCAGGCAGATCTTCTAGTTCTAGAACACTCTAGTTTCCAATATCTATATAAAGGGTTTTCCAGGCCTCAAAGTGATGACCTCTCCTTGGTAAGCTCCTCAAGACTCGATACTGAATAAATTAAGAAGTTTTGGAAATGTTGTTTCTGTTTTTACATCATTTGCATATTCTTCACATGTCTATCAATCCTGTGATTTACAAATTTTACAACTTTTCCTTCTTGGTGTTGCAATTTCAATGTTGTAGAGTGTGCATAAAGGAAAAATTGAGGCTTGGCAAAAGCTTCATGTAAGAAGCTGAAATATTACACTTAGATAGGTGAATAAAACTTCACTTTTTTCATGTGGACAGGATTCAGTGCTGCCTCCATTTCTGCATTTTAGGCTGGAGTCACACTTGCAGTGTCGCACTGGTTAGCGGAGGAACCTCCAGTAATACCAGGCCTGGCTGCGGTAACCTGCATTGAACTCCGGAGCTCTCACCTGAGCTCCATAGTGCAGCCTGGACTGAACTCGGGGTTTGCAGGACTGAACTGCAAGCGCTGACTGATTCCCCAGCAATTGCGGTTCAGTTCATTGCAGCTGCAGAGAGGCCAGGCTGAACTCTGAAACTGTCACCTGAGCTCCGGAGAAAACCTAACAGACACCCTATATAAATAAGGCAAACAATAATGGACTGAATACAATGGATCCAACGAATCAAAATGTGCAGAAAACAATGTATAACAAATCTTTATGTGAATGACCAGGGCATATACAAAAATAAATAATGACAAATAATGCCAAAGGCCAATGTGGGGGGGGGGGGGGCACAATGTGTCTGAGGAGGATTGCGTCTTTCACATAAAATTACAGTTCACAAAGGACACAAGTGTGTCTTAAAGTACTGCACATACTGAAATGTATATAAATATGTCAAATCCAAAAGGGCACATATGATGAAAATCCAAAGAAGATGGATACAGTCCACGATTACCTATAACAGAAGTCCACAAAGAGGAGGTGATCTGCAGTGTTCCCGTGCACACGACACGCGTTTCACATTTATAATGCTGCGTACAGGACTCCTGAGCTCCCAAGAGGAATAACAGTAATTTTTTCCTAGGTGACGTATTTTTAGGAAGGCAGCTAGGCACTTTCCTAATACTATTAACCTGTAGGTTAATGCTATATTTGCAGGTTATTAGCACTATCTGACTTAAAATGTTCCCTTTAAAGAAAATTGGCAGAGTGATATATAATTATACATGACGATATAGCCCTAATATTCTGTTCTTCTCTAACAAATAAGTAATTTTTTTTAATTATCTGCATAATGCAGATAACAGATTGGGATGGCCTTCAGATGCCATTACGTAAGGGAAAATTGATGGAATAGATTCAATAGTGTGAAGGTTATCAAAGCATTTAAAACCTACACAACAAAACAAGCCTTACCGCAGCTCAAAGTGTGTTAGCATTGACCCCATGAAGAGGCTGACCGTGCTAGAATAACATTTCTGCTCTTTCCACAGCTTGCACTTGAGAGTTATAAATTCTCTGATTAAAGCCGACACAGATACAATATATGTTTGAGTATGTAAATGAAAAAACAATAATAATCAAGCTAAGTATCACTGGCCGATGCCGAGGCCACATCAGCATTACTTGCAATTAAAGTTGTGGATCACATAAAATAACTTGTAATCTATGTACACTTTTAAGCAGATATCAAGTTGATAAACTCATGCAAATAGTGCACATGAATAATAAGGTAGGAAATGTAGCACAAATACCAAAATATCACATAAAAAAGCACAGAAAAAAACTGGATGCCATGGAGAGAAGATCCAGAGAATAATGCGCTACAAACTATATGGCTACATAGTATTTGGAGATGAGGAGATCAATCCACGCAACTGCGGTCCACAGTCCAGGCCAGTGCAATATGGCCATGCACAGGAGTTATGTGAATTTCGTGAGCCTCATGGGATCCCTGACATGGCGTGTGACTGGCGGCCTGGTGTGGTGTCACCAATGCAGCGCACAGGTGAAATCTTGCTAGCCCGGCCAATCATAAGTGGAGCATGGGATCTTAGAGGGTGAAGAATCTCATGCTGCTCCAGTGTGAAGCGATCCACTCATCTATAGTAGTAATATACGGTGAACAAATGATTAATCTACACTATAATTACTCACTTACATAGCACCATTAATTCCAAAGCAATTTTCATACATTGGCAACACTGTCCCAATTGCAGCTCACAATCTACATTTCCTATCAGTATGTCATTGGAGTGTGGGAGGAAACCAAAGGAATCCCATGCAAATACACTCATTGCAGATGCTGTCCTTGATGGGATTTGAACCCAGGATCCCAGCGCTGCAGGACTGCAGTGCTAACCACTGAGCCACAGTGCTACCCAATGCACTAGTAGGAACTACATACTATATCAAAACCCAGCAAGAGGCATGGGGTATAAAGACACCTAGAGTATAGTAAACTGATGAGCCATTATGCAGTAGAGAAAGGTACACACTAGCATGAAACCATGAGATGGAATAAAACTCCAAAATGAGACACAAAAAAACAGATATATAGTACACACTAGTGAATATGAGTTAAATATATACTGACACAGGGAGGCAATAGGGGCAGTATATAGTAAAACTCACAATAAACAGGGAGTCTAGCAACACCCAAGTATAGACAGGACAGCCAGCAAGCATAAAAAGCAATGCACACAGGTAAAAGCAAATCATGGGATGCAGAACAGCATCGATGTACGTTTCGCTTGTAGCTTACTCAAGGGGGTAACTCAACTGGTTCGTTAAAGGGGGTCTACCTACAAACATCATTTATTATCCATCCAGAAGGTAGATGATAAATATTTTATCACCAGAGGTCTCACCTCATGAAAATGAAAATCCAAAGTGTGAGTGGAGCATGTGTGCATGTGTTGACACCACTGTATTCACTGTTTGTAGCACTGAGCGACGTAGCCTTTTATAAAAATTTAGCACAAATCACTATATACAGTATATCTTCTACATTAGACTAGCTTAAAAAAGGGAGAATATTGTACTTAAACTTAACAGAATTAAGTTTATGGAAACCTGTCATAACGCACATTACCTTTATGGGAAAATTACAAGCAGCCACTGGGAATACAACTCTGTGTATTCTCAATATTGGCGAAGTCTAATAAGAAAAGGCTTTTTTTTACATGTGAGTCTCAGTAAGGAGGGTTGCAATAGATAAGACACAGTCGCCTTTCTTTTCAAACTCAAAGTACTGCAAAACATGAGACCAGTGATAAAAGTAAGAAATATTCATATCCCACAGTGGAAATAAGTGAAAAAGTATAAAAAGTGAAATAAAATATGTAAAAAAAACTCCACACACAACAACAAGCAGCGCACAAAAACCTGTTTTGCCTCTAAAAAGGCAGTGTTTGCATTAAAACAAACAAAATAAATACACATACCATAATTAGTATCACCCTATCCAGAACAACCCGATATATAAAACATTTTATTTATTCTGTACGGTGAACAACATGAAAAAAATGGCAAAAATGGCAATTTTCATCGTACTGACACACAAAAAAATTGAATTAAAAAAAAAAAAATCAAAAAGTCATATGTAAAAAAAATACAATATGAATGAAAACACCAACTTGTCCCACAAAAAAGAAACCCTAATATAGCAGATTTGTAAAAAAAAAAATACATTTTTGTAAAATATAGGTTTTTAGTGGGTAAAAGCAAAGCGTAAAAAAAACTATATAAATCTGGTATCGTTAGAAATAGGTCTTACTACTTTTACCACACAGTAAACTGTGCAAAATAAAAATAAAAAAATAAGTGAATTGGTGGCTTTAGTTCATTCTGCATCAGGAAAATCTGAAAAAAATGCAATCAAAAAATGCTATATACTGCAAAATTCTACCCAAAAAATTTCCAACACGGCATGCAGAAAATAAGCCTTTGTACAGCTGTGCTCACAAAAAATAAAAAAGTTACAACTCTCAGAATGTGGTGATGAAAAAAGTATTATAAAAAAGCATTTTTACTGATAAAAAACACTATATAAATCTGGTATCACTGTAATTGCACGGACCTGAAGAATAAAACAGTCTTATCACTAATACTGCATGGTAAACTGTACAAAACAAAAATAAGACCTATTCTTATACTGTTGTCTATTTGTTCAAAACACAATTCAGACACCCCCCCCCCTTCCCGATGAACCACACTATATACTGTATAGTGAGGCAGATGTAAACATCTTTGGGACCATCTGGCCTCTCTTCCCGGGGGTGTCTCATCATTTTAGACGTCTTTTAGTGCATGTGAGGACGACCACAGAGGTGTGCACATCTAAAAAGTTGGAGGAGTCCAAAGTGTCTCCATCTGACTCATTACAGTGCGAGGTTCTGTCTGAATCGCAACGTTTGCAATGCTCCAGAAAAAAAGCGTGGCATGGATGTTACAATATAGTAACTGTAGATGAATACACTGAGACGCGTGACTTCTACAATGGGGTCACTTTGGGGGGGTTTCTGCTGCTCTGGACCTTGGGGGCACCGGAAATGTCGCCCAAAAATTATTCTCGCAAATCCGTGCTCCAAAAACTAAATAGCACTCCATCCTTCTCAACCCTGATGTGTGGCCAAGCATCACCGCATTCCGGAGAAATTGTGCAATAAATTGTGGTGTTCAGGTTTACCCTTGATTAACTGACAAATTTGCAGCGATAAAAAAAATGCATTTTTACCACTAACATTTTATATTTCCACATCCCAATTGTCACTTGTGTGTGACCTTTGTAGTATCTGGGATCAGAAGGTCACAGCAATTAGCTGATCAAATGGCATCATTGGAATCTGCTTAGCAATCAACATGGGTGGAGCGGATTTCGATAAAAGTATTCCTTTTTGACCCTGCAGAGAATCCTTTAAACTAAGCTGCTGCCCTTATTGCCACTCCTTTCTGTTATTTAAACACAGTGCTGGCTTTCTGGTGCCAGTTATAGTTCTTCTGTGCCGACCTCTCTGGTGAAGTTTCTCCTATAACAGTTGTGGAATAGCTTTTGTTGTCTTATTCCAACTTGCTTATCTCTTTCCCTGTGTTACCTCATCATATTAGTAAGACTGGAGTCTTGCTCCCCAACTCACTAGCCAGGGCAACCCCTCAAGGACAGCCAGGATTATGGCAGGTTTTATTTTTTTTATATCACAATCCACCTAATTTCACAATGGCTTTTGTACATGCTCATTAGATGCTTCAATATTATAGATAGGGTTGGAGTCAATCTATGGCTGCTAATGTACATGTGCATTCCCTGAAAGAACAGGACGTAGGAGTTTTACATAGCCCTTGTGTCAGTGGGAAAATAGCAAGGTTACTCATTTTTTATTTTAATTTGGATTAAATATCAAAAAAATACATTTAACACAAAATCTTATTTATATAATCATTTTCTGATAACATTTCCTGTAAAAGAACATCAGAGATTTAATTGTAACTCGGAGGAGTTTTTACTTGGAAACAAAAAGCCTCTAATGTTTTGCTCTTGATCTATTAAATACTTGCGGTTACAAATGTTACAACAAACTTATATTACAGTTATAAACTAATTGAACCTAATGCAATTTAGAAAAAGTGTTGTTTGAAAAGGTATTTTATATTATTTATTGTGGTGATTGTGCAGTAAATGGAGAGCACTTTTATACCATTAGCAGTAAGCGTTCATTTTTCTTTCATCCCAAATATTGATTATGAGTTTACTATGATGGTGACTGTGTAACGAGAGATACTAAGAGAACATAATAAAACAATAAGCACTGAACATGATTCCCTTCAATACTTCTGTGTCCAGAAATAAGCTGCAAAGAATAATATTCTCTTAGGGCTAATGCACAGTGCATTGCCTTGTGCCAAGACCTCTCGTGTGTAGCCATATGCCGCTCCTGTTAAACACTGTATACCTAAATAGCAGCAATGTATGATAAAGGTAATATCTTGTTTTCTTGAAAAAAAAAAAAAAGCCTTTGCGTATTTTCATGTCACATTGAAAGGGAATATCAGCCTATACATATCTATGGTCACCATATTACGAACCCATGTCAAATAGATCTGTGTCTTTAAGTATGGAGCTTTAAAGTGGTATTCCCATCTCCAAGATCCTATCCTAATATGTAGTGGGTATACAAATAATGATAATAATATTATGAAATACCTCCAATTAGAAATGTAGTATAGTTCTCCTGCTTGAATAAGTCTGTTACCTCATGTTCAGTGCATTGCAGGACCTTATGTCACAGGTGTGTCACAGGTGATAAACAGTCCTGTGGAGTCTGGCAATAGAAGGTCATGGCGTTTGGCTGCACAAAATGACCCCTAACTTTCTTTTGTTCGTGCTGTCAGTAGTCAGTGCACTAGGTATCTCCTCTGCTGGGTTTCCATCCGTTTCTATTTAAGACCCAGTGGAACTCCTATTCCCTTCAGCTGCTAATTATCTGTATTTCCCCTTGGATTTAAATACTCTCATTTTCTCTGGACTTGTGCTGGTGATATTCAGTTGATTCTAGCTCTGGATGCAAGCAGATGGCTTGCACTTATCTGTGGTAATGTTGCTGAAACTTTGCTGAACTTCTACCTGAGTCATTTGTGAATAAGTAGTACAAGCACTTTTCCCCTGTGTGTCCTCCTTGTGTCATCTTTAGTGCTTAGTGGGGTTGATGAAGAGCTCATCCCACCCTTCCCTATTTATGGCCCAGCACTAGGGATATCTAGGGTCAGGTATCCTGCTTGGCACATAGGTGCAGAACATATCTAGATTGGTGAAGGACCCCAGGGACCAGCAGTAGGTTTAGTCAGGGATCAACATCTCCCCGTTCCCTAGACGCAGGGTTCCCCTTCCCTTCCCTTTCACCGTTTGCTTGGTACTTTCCCGTACCTAGCTTGACACCTTAGGTATCCATGGTTCTGACCACGCATGTAGTCACAGTTAGTTCCTCGTGATTGTAATCATGGATACCTAATGTCCTGCAATGCCCTGAACATGAGGTAAGAGACCTAGAAACGTAGAATACTTTTTCTGATTAGCTAATTGGAGGCATTTTTTAATATTAATATTATTACACCTACTACATATTGGGATAGGATCTTGGAGACGGAATAACCCTTCAAGGTTTTTCCAGACTTTAAGTGTGGAATGTTATAAAATAATAACCAAAACTCACTAACTGAATGTATGGAGACTACAGCACTGCCATCTCCGGTGGTCCCTGCAAGTCCTGCAGTGATGAGGTCCCTTTAATCAGACACAATACTTCTGCAGGCAATCACTTTCCTCAGTGGTCACCAGATGTACATGCAAATCTCATAGCTGAGGCCAGTGAGTGAGGTGGGGCAAGTGAAAGCTGCAAGGTCGGCACAAACCACCCAGAATGATAGACTGAGTGTCCCAGTGAATGCTCTGCCCAATTATAAGAAATCAGAAATAATTTTCCTGTAGTGAGGGTACTGTCATTCTCATATTGTCATGTATATGAGCCTCTTTTTTTATTATGTATGATATATATGTTGCAGGCAATGTATGAAAACCCGGCATTCTATAGAAGACCTAGGCAATGTATACCTGTCGTTTTCAGGCAAGGTATGAAATGTCTGCATTGTTCTATACTTTTTCTAGGCATTACATAAAATGTCTAGGTATTATAAAGAATGACAAGAACTGCTCAGTGCAAAGTCTGATATAATGCCCAGATTGGAAAAGTCTTTAGTAACAAACAGTCAAAAAACTAATGAAAGAAGAAACCCTAAATGAACAACAGGATATCTTTACTAGGAAAAACACAAAGGAACAGAAGTGTCATTCCTGACTATTAGTCTTTAGTAACAAACAGTCAAAAACATGAAAGAAGAAATGCAAAATGAACAACAGGATATCTTTACTGGGAAAAAAAAAAAGGAATCAGAAGTGTCATTCCTGACTTTGTTGCAGCATGGGAGGCTAGAATGACATTTTAATGCTAAGGACAACTGAGCCAGTTTCCCAGATCTGCTGCTGCCTGCTCTGTCCACCTTCTTTTGGACGGACCACCCCTGTAGTATTCTACACTCCGCCTGTTTGTCATTTAGGTATTCTATAGAATGACTAGGAAATGTATGAACATCTGATGTATTTCACACTTTGACGATCCATTTCTGGCAATGTATACATTGCCTAGGTATTCTATAGCCTAGGTATAGCCTGTTTTTAGACATTGCTGGTAACATATATATTACTTATGTTAACAAAAATGTAATATAAAGGACAATGGGTATGTCTACAATCAGCAAACTCAGGCAAGTGATGGGACTCATGGTGCCCGAGGGGCCCACTCAACCAGATTTCTATGTTGTTATCTTCTAATATGAGCTGAGGGTTACTTTCCTCTGTACCCAGTATCTGCCCACCACTGCTCAGTTCTCTCGCCATTAGATGAGCACATACTGGTAACCTCTGCTTGTGCCGGCCACCAGAGGAACAGAATCATCTCACGTAGCGATACAGTTAAGATTGCTGTAACTTGCATTACAGCGGGACCCTGCGCTGGACACTGTCATACGGCTGTGCTGCGCAACACTGCCACTGAACCAATCATTACACTAAACATGATATGAACATAACCTAAGAAATTATTTTGTGTAATTGTAAATAATATGTTTTGAAAAAAGTATATATACAATGTTAACTTACACGTTACACGCACCCACAAACTTTGATGTATTTTATTGAGTTTTTATATGATATACCAACATTAAGTAGCAAGTAATTGTGAAATGTAAAGGAAATGATATAGTTTGCAAAATATTTTAAAAATATAAATCTGAATATGTCAGACATTTTATTCAGCCCCATCGTCTAAAATCCTTAGTGACCAATTACCTCCCAAGGTCACATAATTAGTAAATTAAGTCCTCTTGTGTGTAATTTATTCTCAGTATAACTACAGCTGTGCTGTGAAGGCGTCAGAGGTTTGTTTGAGAAGATTAAGGATCAAACAGCAACATGAAAATCAAGAAACACACCAGACAGGTCAAGGTTGCAAAATATACTGATGACATTAGGTATAAAGCAATTTCTCAATGACTGAAAGTCCCAGTGATTTCTGTTGGGGCCATGATCCGGAAGTGGAAAGCAAATACTTTCACCATAAACTGACCACAAACAGGTGCTCCCCCGAGATTTCAGACAGAGGAGTGAAAAGAATAATCAAGAGAGTTAATTAAGAGGCAAGAAACATCTGTGGTGAGCTATAGAAAGATCTGGAATTAGCAGGTACAATTGCTTCAAAGAAAACAATAAATAATGCACTCAACCTCCATGGCCTGTATGCGCTCCCGCCACACAGACTCCATTGCTGAACAAAAATCATCACGTTCAAGCACATTTAAAGTTTGCTCAACCACATTTAGATAATCCTGTGAAATAGTGGGAGAATACAAGGGGCTGCTGATAAGTCTTTGGCTTTACCCAGAAAGAAACGAGATTGCATGATGAACCTTTACATTTATTCCACATACTCTCCTCTGATGTCAACACACTTCTTACATCGATATTCCAAGTTCTGTAAGCCTAGCAAAAAGAAGGATTTCAGTTGTGTCTCAAACCAGGCATCCATAGCAGCCATGGCATCAGAAATGGTGTGAAATTTGGTACCCTTGAGGTGTTTCTTCAGGTTTGGAAACAGATAGTTGGAGGCAGCTAGATCTGGTGAATAAGGTGGGTGGTCAACCATTTGGAAGCCCAGCTCTGCCAGTTTTGCCATGGCACTTGTGCAGTATGAGCAGAGGTGCTGTATTGCAAGAACAAAATTCCCTTGGACAGTTTGTTGCGCCTTTTGGCCTTCAGAGCTGCCTTAAATTGGTCCAAAAGTTCAATGTAATACCTTGCAATAATGGTGGAACCCTTTTGAAGGTAGTCCACTAACAGCACGCCCGCCTTTTCCCAGAACACAGACGCCATAACCTTAATGGCTGATTTTTGCACCCTGATCTTCTTTGGACGAGAAGAACCACTGTGCCTCCACTCTTTTGACTGCGCCTTGTTTTCAGGGTCATACAAATAAATCCAGATCTCATCCATAGTGATCCAGGAAGTTCTCATCAGTCCGGAAACGCTGACAAATGGACCAGGAAGTTTTCACTTGCATGCTTCTCTAATTTGTTCTCAAACATTTGGGGACCCACTTTGCAGATCGCTTCTTCATGTCCAAATGTTCTTGGATAATGAGACAAACACGTACACGGCAATCCCCATGATGTCTGCTATTGCTTTAGCTGAAATTCGTTGATTCTCCAGTATGAGGTTGTGCAGAGCACTGACGATGATCTGGTCAGATCAGACTAAAACTGAACTCTTTGGATGCTATAATACACACCAATTTTGGAGGCCAAAGGTACTGTATATAACTCCAAAAACACCATACCAACAGTGAAATTTGGAGGTGAAAAAACCAAGGTGTGTGGCAGTTTTTCAGGATATGGCACTGGCAAACTTCACATAATTGAGGGAATGCTGAATGTACATATATACAGAGATATTCTTGACAAAAATCCGCTGCCATCTATTGGGATGATATTTCAGCAAGACCAAGATCCCAACTACACAGTAAAGGAATAGTCAATAGATCTCAGAAAAAGAAAATAAAGCTGCTAGAATGGCCCAGCCAATCACCTGAAGTGAATCCAATAGAAATTTTATGGAAGGAACTAAAGTTCAGAGTTCATAGAAGGAGCCCACAGAACCTTCAGGATTTGGAGTGTTTGTGTGGTAAAAATGGACCAAAATCACACCTAAGCAATGCACGGGACTAGTTTCTTTCTACAAGAGGTGTCTAGAAGCTGTCAACAGTGCACCAATAAAGGCTTTTGTACAAAGTATAAAATAAATGTCACTAAGCGTGTTCAATACTTTTGCCGCTGCCATTCTCATTATTATACAAGTCATTGAAAAATAACAAAAAAAAAAACAATTAGACACATCACTGAAGAAAAAGAGCAGTCATACTCCCAATACCATGCTCAGACACAAATGCACAACAGGGAGCAGCAGACCCTCATTGATATAAGCGGGGGCAGAACAGGTGCAAAAATACTAATGAACAATCTTTCACTAACCCACCAAACATCTGTGGGGTGGCGGCTCAGTATTCAAAATGAACACATCTGCATAGGTTTACTTAGAAAATTGGTGATGTGTTCAATACTTATTTCAGCCACTGTATACAGAGCCTTGCGAAAGTATTCGGCCCCTTTGAATTTTTCAACCTTTTTTCCACATTTCAGGCTTCAAACATAAAGATAAAAAATTTAAATTTTATGGTGAAGAATCAACAGCAAGTGGGACACAATTGTGAAGTTAAACGATATTTATTGCTTATTTTAAACTTTTGTAAAAAATAATAAACTGAAAATTGGGGCATGCAATATTATTCATCCCCTTTAAGTTAATACTTTTGTAGCGCCACCTTTTGCTGCGATTACAGTTGCAAGTCGCTTGGGGTATGTGTCTATCAGTTTTGCACATCGAGAGACTGAAATTCTTGCTTATTCTTCCTTTGGAAATAGCTCGAGCTGAGTGAGGATGGATGGAGACCGTTTGTGAACAGCAGATTTCAGCTCTTTCCACAGAGTCTCGATTGGATTCAGGTCTGGACTTTGACTTGGCCATTCTAACACCTGGATACGTTTATTTGTGAACCGTTCCATTGTAGATTTTTCTTTATGTTTGGGATCATTGTCTTGTTGGAAGACAAATCTCCGTCCCAGTCTCAGGTCTTTTGCAGACTCCAACAGGTTTTCTTCAAGATTGGTCCTGTATTTGGCTCCATCCATCTTCCCATCAATTTTAACCATCTTCCCTGTCACTGCTGAAGAAAAGCCGGCTCAAACCATGATGCTGCCACCACCATGTTTGACAGTGGGGATGGTGTGTTCAGGGTGATGAGCTGTGTTGCTTTTATGCCAAACATATCGTTTCGCATTGTGCCCAAAAAGTTCAATTTTGATTTCATCTGACCAGAGCACCTTCTTCCACATATTTGGTGTGTGTCCCAGGTGGCTTGTGGCAAACTTTAAACCACACTTTTTATGGATATCTTTGAGAAATGGCTTTCTTCTTGCCACTCTTTAATAAGGGCCAGATTTATTCAGTGTACGACTGATTGTTGTCCTATGGACATACTCTCCCACCTCAGCTGTAGATCTCTGCAGTTCATCCACAGTGATCATGGGCCTCTTGGCTGCATCTCTGATCAGTCTTCTCCTTGTTTGAGATGTGCAATACAGGGTAATATTGTGGTACAGTGTTAGTATTTCAATTGATTTTTCTGGCTATGTCCCAAGAATGTTTGAGATGAAATTTTTGAGGGACATCCGGGTCTTGGTAGATTTGCAGTGGTATGATACTCCTTCCATTTCAATATGATCGCTTGCACAGTGCTTCTTGGGATGTTAAAAGTTGTGGAAATCTTTTTGTAACCAAATCCGGCTTTAAACTTCTCCACAACAATATCACGGACCTGCCTGTTGTGTTCCTTGGTCTTCATGATGCTATCTGTGCTTTAAACAGAACACTGAGACTATCACAGAGCAGGTGCATTTATACGGATATTTGATTACACACAGGTGTCATATTTATCATCATCAGTCGTTTAGGACAACATTGGATCATTCAGAGATCATCAATGAACTCTGGAGTGAGTTTGCTGCACTGAAAGTAAAGGGGATAAATAATATTGCACACCCCAATTTTCAGTTTATTATTTTTTATAAAAGTTTAAAATAAGCAATAAATTTCGTTCAACTTCACAATTGTGTCCCACTTGTTGTTGATTCTTCACCATAACATTAAAATTTTTATCTTTATGTTTGAAGCCTGAAATGTGGGAAAAGGTTGAAAAATTCAAAGGGGCTGAATACTTTTGCAAGGCACTGTATATAAAACTATATAGGATTATTTTATTCTCATGTACCAGTAAATGAGCTAGCTTTCTCATACATTAAATATTATCTTCTTGCGCAGACATTTTATTTGAAGAACTAATTTTGTGCACAACAATTGATATAATGTTTCCCTAAAGCCGTAACTACAATAGATTATGCATTGTAAATGTATCTGCATCTATGCAGAAGTGAAGAATATTGATGGACAGGGTATAAGAGTGTCATCATTTTATTATAAACCCAGGTGACAGAGCCATGCACTGCGCGCATCAACAATAACGACAGCCTAATTGTGTAGAACATGGAGGTAACTATCTGTAATTGCTGGAGGCCATCAATTCTGCACACATCATTACTCATCGCATGAATGTCACACGCTACCTTCTTTTTTACAATTCTGCTTTAGGTAAATGGTATTTTGAAAGAAATGGACCATTTAAGGCTATCTTTGCAAGTTGCCTTTTTTGCTGCTTTTTTTGGCAGCAAAACCTGCTCTCTTGGCAGAAAAAAAAAGCTGCTTCCAAAAAGAAGATTTTAGGGCTCATGCGCACGTAACTGCAGAATATTCTGCAGCGATTTGACAGCACATGTGCGCGACAAATCTCTGCAGAAACACTGTGTAATGAATGCAGTTTTTTTGTTAAAAAAGCCGATTTCATGCGCTATGGCTGCTGCTGCCCCCCACCATAGACAGTGGGAGCTGCATCCAGAACGCAGAAATAATTGACATGCTGCTTTTATGAACGCGCGGATTTGGGTAAAAATTTTAGCACCCAAATCGCTGCGTTCATAAAAGAATTGTGCGCACATATCATGCACAATCTACATAGATTGTGCAGGGGACACAGGATGCATGCATTTACACTGCAGTGCAATACACAGCATAAATACAAGTGAGTACGCAACGTGCGCATGAGCCCTTACTGTGTTTTCGCTGCTTTTTTGGTCTGTCATTTGTCTAAAGTTAATTTTATTCACCACAAAAGCAGCAAAAACGCAGCAAAAAAATTCAGCAACCATTTTGCACTATCAATGCTTTCCAAGGTGAAAAAAGCTGCAAAAATGCTGAAAGAATTGACATGCTGCTTCTTTCAAAAACACTGTTAAGGCTATGTGTGCACGCTGCAGTTTTACCACGGATTTTGTCGCGGATTTGCTGCAGAAAATGTGTCTAACATTACTGCAGTCATTCCCCTGCAAAACCTATGAGTTTTAAAAAAATGCTGTGCGCACACTGTGTTGTTTTATACCCGCGGATTTTCTGCTGCGGAATTAATGTGCATGTCACTTCTTTTCTGCAGGTACCTGTGGTTGTTGCCATAGATAATGGTAAGAATCCGCAGGGACCAATTTGCGGAAAATTAGCAGTAAATCCGCGGCAAATCCGCGGCAAACCGCTGTAAAACCGCATGCGGATTTCGTTGCGTTTTTTTACCACGGGATTCTTTAAGAGGGTCTGGATTTTCCTTAAGAAAAAGTCACTTTCTAGTGCGCACATGGCCTAAAAGTGCTGGAAGAGACAGTAAGCACAAATAGGGTCTTATCCTAAAACACTAAAGGGTGCTTTACACGCTGCGACATCACTTGCGATTGCTAGCGATGTCGAGCGCGATAGCACTCGCCCCCATCGTACGTGCGACATGTGCTGATTGCTGCCGTAGCGAACATTATCGCTATGGCAGTGTGGCGCCCTGGACAAGCCAGGGGCCACAGAGAACAACACCAACGCACCCCACACTCCCAGCAGGCACACCGAAGTCAAAACACAAAACCCTTGTTGCCTTCCTCCAGGGGCTGATGTTCACACCCTCAAGGGGGAGGTGCGTTCGGCGTCATAGCGACGTCCCTGCGGCGTCACTAATATAAGCAGAGGGGCGGAGATGAGCGGGACGTTACATCCCGCCCACCTCCTTCCTTCCTCATTGCCGGTGGAAGCAGGTAAGGAGATGTTCGTCGTTCCTGCGGTGTCACACATAGCGATGTGTGATGCCGCAGGAACGACGAACAACATCGCTAGTGCCCAAACAACGATATTTGGTTTTAGAACGACCTTTCCAAAACCAACGATTTTTTACCACTTTTAGGATCGTTTAAGGTCGCTCCTGCCTGTCACACGCTGCGATGACGTTAACGACGCCGGATGTGCGTCACAAACACCGTGACCCCGACGATATATCGTTAGCAATGTTGAAGCGTGTAAAGCACCCTTAAGGCTATGTGCGCATGTTGCGTATTGCCATGCTGAAAATTCTGCAGCTATTTGCCAGCACATGTGCTTTTCAAAACGCAGCCGATATGGACGTATTGTGACTGCCGAATTGATGCAAAATTCATGCGCTCTGGATGCTTTCTCTCCCACAGACAGAGCGGGACCAGCATCCAAAGTGCACAAAATAAGTGACATGTTGCTTTTTTGAACGCAGCGATTCGGCCACAAATTTCAGCATGCAATCCGCTGCGTTTTAAAACACAATGTGCGGATGGAATTTCCAACTTTACATAGACTTTGCTGGGGACACAGAACGCATGTGTTTACGCTGCAGTGCAAAGCGCTGCGTAAACGCATGGAAATACACAACGTGAGAACATACCCTTAGCAAAGGTACCGTAAGCATAGACTCACCTGGTGTGGTTGTGAGAGTCACAACCACTGTAATGGCGTAAATACGGCTGCAGCGGAACCCACGTGGAGATGCCAGTTCAAATTTGGAGAGAAAAGGGTTAATAGACCGCACTGCCGTAGAAAAGAGGATTCATGTAGAAAGAATGATTTTGTCTACGCGTTTCAAAGTCTTATGGCTTCTTCATCAGAACAAATCATACACCTAACATGATTTGAAACGCGTAGACAAAAAATCATTCCTTCTACATGGATCCTTCTTTCTACGGCAGTGCGGTCTATTAACCCTTTTCTCTCCAAATTTGAACTACATCTTTCAAAAACACAGCAGCTTTCCATTTTAGTCAGTAAAAAACACAATTGTGTGTGAAATTTCTGAACTCTCCTGGCTTTTGCTGGTAATGTAAAAAGCAGTATTAATTCACATAAAACTCATGAAAGAAACATGCAAAAAAACCACAGCAAAACGCAATGTGTGAATATAGCCTAATGCACCACTCCAGTGGGTTTTTTTTATTATTTTTCTGTGCTGGAATGGTGCTTCAAGTCAACAGTATATCACAATAGTGAGTACACCCCTCAATCAGTGGTGTGGGCAGGGTTATACAACAGAGTTCAACATTCAGATAACTGCTAGATTTGCAGCAGGTAAAGCAGTGATTTTACCAATATGACAGCAAGCAGCTCAGTAAGTGACACATTGCTGGAATCAGGGTCTCTGTCTTTACATTATGCTGCATGACTCCGGAATGTCTGACTAAAGGCCTTGTCCTGCACCCACCACCCCCCTACCCACCAGGGTTCTTATCTAAAATAAACACAAAACACTGCGTGACATTGGATATAAAGGCCACAGCAGCCCCATTTATTAGTAACAAAACACAAGCCATATAACAATACAATTCTTCATTGAAGAACACCCGAAAAAGGAGGGGGGGTACCTGAAGATTAGCCAAACTGTTCCTTGCAACATCAGCCCACCTCCTGACCCTCAGCCGCAACACACCGACTCGAGAGCCCAGGCCAGATGTTGCCCACACCATGTCCCGCTGAGACTCAACCCAGCAAGGACCCGTTTACCAAACAATTGCACCGCTAGAGGTAACCCGCTCCGGCACTGGGTTCCGTTCTCTCCTCTGTGCAAACCCCCACCTTCAGACACCCCCCTCCTTTCCGCCGCTGCGACAAATACGATCTTCCTCTTCTTCTTCGTCGATGTTGAATCCACCATCAGGGCGGGCGGGAACGATTCTAGTCACTGTCCAGGTAGGAATGCCCACCCACTTTCTGACCTGACCTATATACGACCCCCAACAGCACCACCCCCTGACCAATCACACTGACCCCTAATCCTAACTGTCCCTTAGCTCCCCCCCAGATTTCCCGCTCAAACTCGCTTTCACCATTAACCCCTTATTAACCCTATGGCCTGGCATCCCTCCTAGTCATGTTGCCCTCCCTTGAGCCCCTTTGGGGCAGCAGTCCGGGCTATTTCTTTCAGGTGGGGAAAGAAAAAGCTGATCACAGATTCCCTTTAGCACTGACCAAAACTATTACATCCAGAGAAGTGCATGGAACATTAAGGTCTTTTGTAGGGGTTCTCTCGCATAAGCAGTAGTTATTGGGCAGCGTTCAAACCAGCAATGTTTTTAGTCCAAAAAGAAAAAGTTAATTAGCTCCATAAACCCCGGAGGGCGTATAACACAAACAGCCATGCTTTGGCACAAGGGTAAATACAGCAGGACAGTACAGTACATACAACAGGTTAATACTATGACAGGTATGCATCCAATAACCCAGCAGGTACCCTTCCAATACTCGAGCACGTATACGTCCACCCATACACAGGTCAGTATGAGATTTCTCCAGCTTCCACACTCTGGTAAACAGTCCACCATTAAAGGGAATCTGTCAGCAGGTTTTTTCTATGTCATCTGAAAGCAGCATGATTTAGGCAAAGAGATCCTGAATCTATAGATGTATCACTTAGATTACTGGGTGCAGCCGTTCTGACAATCAAAAGTCTTAGCTTTAGTCATGTAGCAGAGCTGAGAGAGCTATCCTGCCCATACCAATCTCTCTATAGAGATTGTACATTGACTATGAGGTGTCAATCACAGGAGGGGGCATGTCGGACTGCCGAGCGCATGACTTTGTGGTCCGAGCAATGATAAGGGTCCTGCTGCTTAAACAAAAATAGAAAATAAACAATAGAAACTTTGAGAAAACAGGTGTCCCTGAATTCTCTGTTTTACGCATTGTGGTGTGTTGTCTTTAGATTACATAGCAAAAACCTGCAGACAGATTCCCTTTAAATGGTCCATTTCCTCTCTAGGATCAAACACCGCTCAGCTCCTCAGCTGACTCCCCAGTCACTCCATTCAGAGACAGACCATAGCATGTCTCTTTGCCAGCTAGAGCGCATGTCTTTGCTGGTTGCTCATAAGCTTACACACTCCCCTCTGCTATATCCAGCAGACTGACTCACCAGCACATGCTGAACCCATTTCCTTGTTCTTTAGCAAAAGACTGCAGGTGCACTCCTAATCAAGACCTAGAGCTGGGATTAACCCTGTCCTTCACAGCTATGCCACACTTTTTAAACACCTTTCTTTGGCCTCTTTCACACGTCCGTGAAAATAATGCATGTTTTTCACGGAGGTATCAAAGATGCGTTTGCCCCCCGTGAGCCGTGTTTATGGCACACGTGTATTCTCCGAGTGTTATCCATGAAAACACACGGAGAACGGGAACTTTCTGCTCACCTGTCCCTGGCTTCGCTGTCCGTGGTGCTGATCTTTGGTCTCCGGTCCTGCCGACTCCCCGCTGCTCCTGCTTCCGGCCGCAGTGAAGTGAATATTCAATGAGCATAATGAGCGGCGGTCGGACGCAAGTGATAGCAGCGGCAGAGACAGCAGGACTGGAGAACGTGAGTTAAGATTTGTTATTAATTTCTCAGACACGTGTGTTTTCTTCGGTGCGTGTCACACGGATCACCTCCGTGTGGTCTGTATGCGGGCCGTGTGACACCCGTGATGCCGGAAAAAAACGGACATGTCTATGGAGCACACGTATGCTCCACACGAACACACTGTCCATGGCAGAACACGCACGTGAGCGCAGACCCATTGATTTTAATGGGTCTTTGTGTGCCCGTGTCTCCGGTACATGAGGAAACGGACCAAACACGTACCGGAGACATGGACGTGTGAAAGAGGCCTTTGTTTGTATAGACTAGAGCAGTGTTCCCTAACTCCAGTCCTGAAAGCCACCAGCAGGGCATGTTTTCAGGATTTCATTGCACAGTTGTGGGAGTCATCCCCTGTGCAGGTAATTCAATTGCCACCTGTGCAATACTAAGGACATCCTGAGAACATTCACTGTTGGGGGCTCTTGAGGACTGGTGTTGACCTGAAGATGTCGTGCTGCGCTGCAGAATCCTACAGTCCTCATCCCCCGTTGGAATATTTGGTAAATATTTTTGTTCTCTGCTGAATTCCCACAGTGATTCTGCAGCAATGAGAGGATGTGGATTTTGCCATTGAAACCTTGAAAATACACAACATTAAATGTTGTGTCCAACTTTCTCTGCAGTGTATGAATGAGATTTCATATAGGTCCTAATATAAAAGAACTTAAAAAGTAATTCTCGACACATTGGCTACTTGGCTCCTGTTTTATGACATTTCCATTTCAACTGGCCATGATAGATGAAATGTATGCCATATGGAAACTGCAAACACAGTGATAATCTTCATAAAAGTGCTACAATATGGCTAATTAAGTTGCGCATATGATACTGTACAATTTAGACACTAGAAAGCAACAAATATTTTTTGGCTTTGTTTTTGTTGGACTCATCTGCGATGCACATATTGGGCTCCTCCTGTATTACATCTCCCGCGGACTAGTGCACCTGCAGGTTGCAAGGCTACATCAGATGATAAGTCTTTGGCTTCGTGATCTTTTTTGTTTCTATGGTAACGAATGTTACATCACATGAAAGCCTTATGTGTCTAATATATGTTTTCAAAATTTTGTGTTTGTTGCTTATGGCAACAGTGTTCTACGCACGCGGGAAAGCAAAATGGCGGAGTCTAATGCGATATTCACAGCAACTGAGAGCAGAGGAGTGATAAAATTCTTCTTTCTGCAAGTGAAGTCCTCGAAAGATATTCATGGTGATATGTCACAGACATTGGGGGATCAATGCCCTTCATATTCCACAGTTAAGAACTGGGTTGCCAAATTTAATACGTGCCACTTCAGCACCAATGAGGAGGAACGTCCTGGACGACCAAGAGTGGTTGTTGTTCCAGAGATCGTCGATTCTGTGCACAACCTTGTATCAGAGAATCGACGAATTTCAGCCAAAGCAATAGCAGACATCATGGGGATTTCCTGTGAACGTTTGTGTCGTTATCAATGAACATTTGGATATGAGGAAGTGATCTGCAAAGTGGGTCCCCGAATGTTTGACAACAGATCAGAGAAGCATGTGAGTGAAAACTTCCCGGTCCATTTGTCAGCGTTTCCGGAGTGATAAGAACTTCCTGGATCGACTGGTCACTATGAATGAGACCTGGATTTATTTGTATGACCCTGAAAACAAGGAGCAGTCAAAAGAGTGGAGGCACAGTGGTTCTCGTCCAAAAAAGTTCAGGGTGCAAAAATAAGCCACTAAGGTGATGGCGCCTGTGTTCTGGGATAAGGAGGGCGTGCTGCTAGTGGACTGCCTTCAAAAGGGTTCCACCATCAATGCAAGGTATTACATTGAACTTTTAGACCAATTGAAGTCAGCTCTGATGGCCAAAAGGTGCAGCAAGCTGTCCAAAGGAATCTTGTTCCTGCAAGACAACGCCTCCGCTCACACTGCACAAGCGACCACGGCAAAACTGGCAGAGCTGGGCTTCCAGCTGGTTGACCACCACCTTATTCACCAGATCAAGCTCCCTCCGACTATCAACTTTTTCCAAACCTGAAGAAACACTTCAAGGGTACCAAATTTCACACCATTTCTGATGCCATGGCTGCTACGGATGCCTGGTTTGAGACACAACCAAAATCCTTCTTTTTGCTAGGCTTACAGAACGTGGAATACTGAAGTGTGTTGACATCAGTGAGAGTATGTGGAATAAATGTAAAGTTTCATCATCCTATCTCGTTTCTTTCTGGGTAAAGCCAAAGACTTATCAGCAGCCCCTCATACAACCACACGCAGCATATCCTCAGAGCGTGCTCCTCAGGGTGATTACATTGTGTGTAGGGATGCAAACCTACGAAAGAATAAACCTACAAACTGAATAGTGAAGATACATTTATGTTTTCTTTGTGTCAACTCATTATATCATGTATGTAGATATTTATATTTCATAGTCTCCACGTTTAAAACACCCCTTTTATTAAGGCTGTGTGTGTGTGTGTGTGTGTATGCTGCATTTTTTGGTGTTGTTTGTTGCCCAAAACTGCATGTCTTTCCATCTCCCAGTAAAGTCTATGAGAATTCAGACATGCTGAGTGCATATTGCTTTTTTTCCTTGCAGTTTATGGTGCAGAAAAAAAATGCGGCATGCCAATTCTTTGTGTGTTTTTGTTCTGCGTTTTTAGCTCTTCAAGCCACTGCTTTCACACAAAAAAATGCAAAAAAAACGCACGAACAATACATGGGCTTTTTGTTGCATTTTCTGGCAAAAAGTGCAGTTTTTTGTGAACACACTTTCTGCACCGTGCGACTATAGCCTAAAGCATGGACTTGCTAAGTTATAACCAACTGCTTTTGGTGAAGAAAGCACAGTACGTACAGGGACTGTCTCGGTCCTCATGAGCTGTAACTTTTTCAGAGGGCTTAAGCATTTTTCCAGCACTATTAGTACTGGAACTCTTAGCTTTCAGCACCCAATGCTCCTTCCATTGTCTAATTTCTTGCATGTGCCTATGTGATGCCCCTGGACTAGTCAGCGCGTCACAGGGGACTGCACGCTCTTTATTCTTAATGCAGGACTAAACTTCTCTTGGTTCTGGGTTCCCAACCTGCAACACTGCCTCCATCAGCATCCAAAAATCCCAATCACACCACACCCAGTCAGGCACAAAGTCACGGGGCCTTCCCTATCCGTGGAAGGTAATGTCATCTGGCTGCCCCATTCCATCATCCCGGGTACTCCCAACGGCAGCGGCGGTATTCCCCGATACCGCACACCACGGGTGGCGTCACAAACTATCTAATCCCCTGTAAATAATCACCCCATCACATTTTAGATTGACCCTGAGCCCCCGGGTCCAGAGACCCTCGAGCCATGAGTAGCGACACCCAGATCCGAGTGGTTCGACCGCTGCTGGGGCGGTACACCTAGACATAAAGTTACTATTATTATTCATTATACTTAGTTATGTGGAACTATTAATTTCACAGCACTTTATAGACGCCATCATCACTGTCACAATCTAAAATCCCATATCATTATGTTTTTGGCATCTTAGAGGAAACCAAAGAACCCAGAGGAAACCCACATAAGCACAGGGAGAACATATAAACTCCTTCCTCTGCAGGATATGAACCCAGAAACCAAGCGCTGCAACGCAACAGTGCTAACCACTGAGCCACCGTGCACCGTGCTTTCATGCCTGTGTCTCTGCTGCTGGAGAAGGACTAGACTTAACAACAGGCAGTGACTAGCAAGTTAGACAGAAGGGAGACATCAAGTGGACGTCACTTAAAAATTACTTTTCAGGCTAAAAGTGTCATTATGGGATAATTATGCTTTGTTAGTCATCAGACTAGCAAACAGAATCAGCAGCTGTATGAGGGATTTAGAAGTCCAATAATAGATATGTAATTACATTAATCTAAACAGCGTGACAATGTAAAGTATATTTCTCTATGCAAAATCACACCTAATGCCATTAAACTAAAAATATTCTACCTATTTTAATTATTAAAGTGAACCTGTCAGGTGCAATATGCACCCAGAAGCACGAGCAATGGTTGAATATTGCTAATCCCTGCCTAACCGTCCCTGTATACACTAGCATAGATAAAGGGATCTTTAGAAAAAGTATTTCTAAAGATCTTTTATCGTATGCTAATGAGCGCCGGGACTAGTCCCAAGGGCGTTGCTTCCCTTGCTAGTCGTCCCACATAGAATGGTAGCACGCCCCTGTGGCTGTATTAACCCCTTCACGAACAGACGATTTTTGCGCTTTCCATTTTTGTTTTTGCCATTCTTTCCCCGAGAGACGAAACTTTTTTTATTTTTTAGTCAATATGGTCATGTGAGGGCTCGTTTTTTGAGCAACGAGCTATACTCTTACATGGAACTAATAGTTTTACCATATAGCGCACTGGAAAACGGCAACAAAGAAATTCCAAATGCGGAAAAATTGCAAAAAAAGTGCGATTGCACAATAATAATAATAATAATAATAATAATCTTTATTTCTATAGCGCCAACATATTCCGTAGCGCTTTACAATTCAGGAGGATCATATACAAACAAGTAACAGTTATAGAAATACAATATTTAGAGGGGAAAAAAAAAAAAAAAATACAACCCTGCTCGTGAGAGCTTACAATCTACAATGAGATGGGGGGAGAGGCAAGGTTCAAGTGCTTATTTACAATGACAATCCAACCATCTCACGGAAATTGGGCTGGATAATGGTTTCCTGGACCAGTGGGCCCGAGCCTTGAGATGCCTTTGGGTGCCATGGAGTTTGATGTGGAGCTATGTTGTGAGAGGTTGTAGAGGGACTATATGAATCGAATCTGATTAGGGAGTGTGATAGGCTGCCCTAAAAAGATGCGTCTTTAGGGTGCGTCTGAAGCTGAGTAAGTTGTGATTTGTCCTAACTTCTTGGGGTAGAGCGTTCCAGAGGGTTGGTGCAGCTCGGAAGAAGTCTTGGATCCGGGAGTGGGAGGTTCGAATTAGTGTGGATGTTAGTCGAAAGTCGCTTGCAGAGCGTAGAGAACGGGTGGACTGATAGACAGAGAGGAGGTTGGAGATGTAGGGGGGTGCTGCACTGTGGAGAGCTTTGTGGGTGAGAACAAGCAGTTTGAATTGGATCCTGTGATATATGGGCAGCCAGTGCAATGACTGGCACAGAGCAGAGGCATCCGAGTAGCGGTTAGCCAGATAGGTGACCCTGGCTGCTGCATTAAGGATTGACTGTAGAGGAGAGAGTCTAGTTAGGGGGAGACCAATTAATAGAGAGTTACAGTAGTCCAAGCGAGAGTGGATCAGGGCCACGGTGAGGGTTTTTGTCGTTTCCATAGTGAGAAAGGGGCGCACAATAGTTTTTTTAGATATTTAATGCGCTATGTTCCCAATATGGTAAAACCGATGTGTCAGTGTGATGCCTGAGGTTGGTGTGAGTTCGTAGACACCAAACATGTATAGGTTTAAATCAGAAGTTTGGGAGTGCCTTGTATTCGTCTATTGACAAAAGGCCTTGGAACCTGAAGCACACCCCTACATTTATTACCATCTGCACAGAGGAAGTGCCATTTACGTCTTGTTAAATCAGATGTTTGTCCGAAAAAAATGGCGTACGTTTTGCGCCATTTTATTATTTTATATATTGACAGTGACATTTAAGGGATTAAAAGGCACAGGCAGATAGTGATTCCACTCGTGCCTAGCAGGCACACATGTCAGCTGTATAAATCAGTGGAGATGTGCGCTGATCGTTGCAGGCTGCTTGCAGCAGCCAGCAGGGATTAAAACTATGACCGCTAGGACATAATATTACTGCCCACGGTTGATAAGCGGTTAACATGCTAATGACTGCTCAGAGACGCCGCACATACCTCACTGTTCATGGCAGCCGGTGGAGGATGGATGCGCACTGGGCATAACCCGGAGTCCTCAGCACTTCCGGTCATGCGCACTGTACCTCACTGAAGCCGGGAAGCTTACACCCAGCATCAGTTTAGTGCACACGATCGGCCGCCTCTCTTTATCTATGCTAGTGTATACAGGGACGGTTAGACAGGGATTAGTAATATGCACCCAGATCTGCTCGTGGTTCTGGGTGCATATTGGACCCAACAGGTTCTCTTTAAACATTATTTTGCTGTCGAAGGCAGCAAATTCAGGAGTCAATATCTATTGATAGAGGAAACCAACCACGATAGTTTTTTTTTGCATATTTAATTTTCAAAGCATAGACATGTATAGATTAAACATCTAAAGAGACAGTGAAAGTGTATAAAGGCTTTATAACCCTTGTTCCTTCAAGTTAAACATGACCGTGAGGAAAGTGGCACATAAAAATTTGTAAAACTTATAATACAAAAAAAACAATTGCTTAAAGTTTTTATATTCATGGCTACAAATAGCATGGCCACCAGAATAGTAAAAAAATAAAAATGTATATACATAATATGAAGATAGAAACAAAGTAATTAAAAAAAAAGTTACAATCTGTATTTTTAAGATGTTAAAAATTATGTATCCAAATTACATTCAAGTGAAATGTTTGAAATGAAGAATGACAGTAAAGGTAAACGGAATCTGACTGCGGATTTTTAATATGTAATCTGAGAACAGCATGGGGCAGGGGCTGAGACACAGATTTCAGGGATGTGTCACTTTTTAGGCTGTGTGCTGTTGATTCAATACAATGAGTGTTTTATCACCAGTAAATTATCACTGCCCGAACTACAGCTCCAGTGAGACCTGGTCCGATCACACCCCCTCCACTGTTACTATACAATGTATATACAAAGCTGTGGTGTGGGCATGGTTAGCTTTATGAGCTCTGCCTAAAAATCAACACTAATGGGATGCAAAAGTAACAAAAATGCAGCACTCAAGAAGCTTTTATTCATACATAGAAAAAACAGAAATAACTTTTATTTACTCCTGTAGATGTTACGCTGTGTTCTGAAATGACACCAGAGCCTGGAAGTAGTAGATTGTTTCCAGCATATTGAACAAAGTAATTTTTATTTGACGATTCCCAAGAAAATTGTTTTCAAGAACGCCATAAACAGAAATAATATTGATACAAAAGCTTTACTTCTTGTAAAAATCCATCTTTAACCTTGCGTGGGATGATAATGGCGCTGTTTACAGAACACTTTCATTATTAAAAAGAAAAAACTTTTGAATCAACTGTGAGATAATAGAGTAAGAAACTTTAACTTGAATTTTATAAGGAAACTTTAAGTGTCCATATACAGTAGTTTAGCTATCTGTTGGACTATTGTTCATTTGACTGACAGTTATCTCTCATCATGATCCACCCATACACATGTACAGTGCCTTGCGAAAGTATTTGGCCCCTTTGAATTTTTCAACCTTTTCCCACGTTTCAGGCTTCAAACATAAAGATAAAAACAAATGTTAATGTTATGGTGAAGAATCAACAACAAGTGGGACACAATTGTGAAGCTGAACGAAATGTATTGCTTATTTTAAACTCTTATAAAAAAAATAAACTGAAAATTGGGGCGACCAATATTATTTGTCCCCTTTAAGTTTGCTGCAATTACAGCTGCAAGTCGCTTGGGGTATGTGTCTATCAGTTTTGCACATCGAGAGACTGAAATTCTTGCTCATTCTTCCTTTACAAATAGCTCGAGCTGAGTGAGGTTGGATGGAGAGCGTTTGTGAACAGCAGTTTTCAGCTCTTTCCACAGATTCTCTATTGGATTCAGGTCAGGACTTTGACTTGGCCATTCTAACACCTGGATATGTTTATTTGTGAACCATTCTATTGTAGATTTTGCTTTATGTTATGGATCATTGTATTGTTGAAACAGAAATCTCCATCCCAGTCTCAGGTCTTTTGCAGACTCCAACAGGTTTTCTTCAAGAATGCTCCTGTATTTGGCTCCATCCATCTTCCCATCAATTTTAACCATCTTCCATGTCCCTGCTGAAGGAAAGCAGGCCCAAACCATGATGCTGCCACCACCATGTTTGACAGTGGGGATGGTGGGTACAGGGTGATGAGCGGTGTTGCTTTTACGCCAAACATATAATTTGGCATTGTACCCAAAAAGTTCGATTTTGGTTTCATCTGACCAGAGCACCTTCTTCCAAATGTTTAGTGTGTCTCACAGGTGGCTTGTGGCAAACGTAAACAACACTTTTTTATGGATATTCTTGAGAAATGGCTTTCTTCTTGCCACTCTTCTATAAAGGCCAGATCTGTGCAGTGTACGACTGATTGTTGTAGTATGGACAGACTCTCCTACCAAAGCTGTAGATCTCTGCAGTTCATCCAGAGTGATCAGGGGCCTCTCGGCTGCATTTCTGATCAGTCTTCTCCTTGTTTGACATGAAAGTTTGGGTGGACGGCCGGGTCTTGGTAGATTTGCAGTGATATGATACTCCTTCCATTTCAATATGATCGCTTGCACAGTGCTCCTTGGGATGTTTAAAGTTGTGGAAATTTTTTTGTCACCAAATCCGGCTTTAAACTTCTCCACAACAGTATCACGGACCTGCCTGTTGTGTTCCTTGGTCTTCATGATGCTCTCTGTGCTTTAAACAGAACACTGAGACTATCACAGAGCTGGTGCATTAATACGGAGACATGATTACACGCAGGTGGCTTATATTTATCATAATCAGTCATTTAGGACAACATTTGATCATTCTGAGATCCTCAATGAAGTTCTGGAGTGAGTTTGCTGCAATGAAAGTAAAGGGGCCGAATAATATTGCACGCCCCAATTTTCAGTTATTTATTTTTTAAAAAAGTTTAAAATAAGCAATACATTTTGTTCAACTTCACAATTGTGCCCCACTTGTTGTTGATTCTTCACCATAACATTCAAATTTTTATCTTTATATTTGAAGCCTGAAATGTGGGAAAAGGTTGAAAAATTCAAGGGGGCCGAATACTTTCGCAAGGCACTGTATGCTCAGCTCAGAGGGCATGCATATGTTTTGTATGGAGCACAGCATAGTAATGCTGTGTCTCTATTTGAGCTGAAATTCCAAATTCCCAATCCTCTTCAGTAATATAATTTGTCATTAGAGAGTCATGAGGCCCCCCCCATATAACTAGATCTATTGTATATGGTGGACTGCACAATTGTTATATATTTCTCTTTAAGTTAGTCATACACATAAAAAATCTTATGAACAAAACTTGCTTTGGGAGAGAACAATTCTTCTCAATCCCCCTACACATGCAGGCGGCTTAGCTTGGTCTTGGAGGGGTTCTCCAAGAATGTAATAAAATGGCCCCTATCACATAATACAGAGTCCGACTGGCCCAGCGAGACACCAGATGATGCTCCTGTGGACCCCTGGTCTTCTGTGGATCCCTGAGTAGGATGTACAGAGGGCTCACCGATACCACAATAGTTAAAATGTCCGCAGGCCTATCGGAGGCCGGCAGCTAACATCAACCTGTAGCACATGTCAGGCGGGTATTTTAATGACTGCGCTATATATGAAGCTGCAAGAGGATGCGCAGGAAGGTAAGAAGAATCTTTTTTTCCTGCTGGGTGCAGCAGAATGGAAGAAATAGGGCCCAGAATGGGGCAACATCAGGGCCCATGATGGAGGAAATAGGGGCCCAGGATTGGGCAACATAGAGGCCCAGAATGGAGGAAATTAGAGCCCAGGTTTGGGTAACATAGGGGCCCAAGATAGGACATCATAGGGCTCTAGAATGGAGGATCATAGGGACCCAGGATAGAGAAAATAGGGAACCAGGATGGGGCAACATGGGGGCCAAGGACGGAGGACATAGAGATATAGGATAGGGGAGCATAGAGCCCAATGATAGAGAACATTATTAAATAAAGGGAGCCAGAATGGGGGACATAATTATTGTATGAGGAACAAATATAATTAGGTTATTGTGACAAGTAGGGGACATAATTATGGTAGAGGCAAATTAGGGACATCATTACTGCTGCAATATAATTTACTTTTGAGGATACTGTCTTCCATGGGGGAGAACAAAAGGGAGGTCCTGTTAGTGTGTAGGTCAGCACTGTTGCTTTTTTTCTTCATCTGGTGCAGTGCAGAAATCAGGTAAAAAGTGGGGAATGTGATTTAGAAGTGATCGGCTATACTTTGTGCAGAAACGAGTCCTGTCTAGAAGTGATAGTGGTCAGCGCCAAATGAAATAGAAAACTGAAGATGAATGACTGCAACTGGAGACAACACTGGTAAGTCACTGTATTACACAGAAGCTCTGCATATGATTTATAGTGTTACAGGTAATGAAGTGGTCACCAGTGATATTATACACAGAAGCTCTGTACTTAGTGTAGTATCACTGGTGATCACTGTATTGCCTGTACACTGCATACTATATATGTCGCGGGCGGAGGGGACGCGTTCACCACGCTCGGGTCCGGGGCTTCTGCTGCTGCTGCTTGGTGGCTCGAGCGGTGGACCGGACCCGGGGACTCGAGCATCGCTCCTCACCTGTGAGTGCAAGGGGGGTGGTTTGGTTAGGGAGATTGTTCGTGATTCCACCCACGGGTCGTGGTGATAATGGCACCACCGCTGCTGGCAACGGGGATCCTGGGAGAGATGGTAGGGTGCAGCTGAGATGTTGTCCCCTCCGTGGGCAGGTGTTGGTGATCCCGGGGCCCGATGGTGTAACGGTGAGGCCGGATGGCTGGGGTGCAGGGACTGCGCGGCGCGGTGTCGGACGGCACTGGTGTACTCACTCAGACAATCACTGACAGAGTCGTAGGTAAACCAAAACGGCCGGATGGATGGGTCCTGCAGCCGGCTGTGTTGTTGTTGTGCTCTCCCCGGACGGCTGATGCTGGCTGTCTTTCCCTGCACCTTTGAGAATGTTCTTGACTCCTGTGGTTGCCCACCGATAGTCCGCTCCCCGACATATAGGTGCCGTAGGAGCCCGTTTTGCCCGCAGGCGCTGGCCCTTGGATCTCTAGCCTGTGGCAGTGGCTGTATATCCTCTCTAGGTGGACGGTTGCCTTCAGTCGGGGCTTGGTTGTTAGGAAACCCCGGGGTTCCTGTCACACTCGGATTTGACTATTGATGGCGGCTCCAAGCCTGGTTGGGGTCTGATGGCCCTGCCTGTGTGCTTAGCTTCACTCCGTTCCCCAGTCCGGTACCAGCGGGCCGACACCCGACCCCGGTCCTTACGGCTCTGCGGAGTTCCACTAACTCCTGCAGATGGCCACCACCGTCTGCCAACCTTGCTGTTAGTGTCTGGGCTCCAACCCAGACACCCAAGTGTTCACTCCTCTCTCTTTCACCTCCAAGACTGAACTGTCACTTTTCCCGCCTCCAGGCCTGTGATCTCCTCGGTGGGTGGGGCCAACCACCTGGCTCCGCCTCACCTGGTGTGGACATCAGACCTTGGAGGGAGGCAACAAGGGTATATACAGATCGCATGTGTATAATGTTACCGGTCATCCCTGTATTACCTGTATATTATATACTATATACAGAGCTTCTGAGTATAATGTCACCTGTGATTTATATATTACCTATATACTATATACAGTGCCTACAAGTAGTATTCAACCCCCTGCAGATTTAGCAGGTTTACACATTCGGAATTAACTTGGCATTGTGACATTTGGACTGTAGATCAGCCTGGAAGTGTGAAATGCACTGCAGCAAAAAATGTTATTTCTTTTTTTTTTTTTAAATTGTGAAAAGTTTATTCAGAGGGTCATTTATTATTCAACCCCTCAAACCACAAGAATTCTGTTTGGTTCCCCTAAAGTATTAAGAAGTATTTCAGGCACAAAGAACAATGAGCTAGTAGTATTTGTCCCTTGGATGTGTCCCTGGTAGGTGGTATTATTGATTGATGATAATATTTTGTCTGGTCATGGTGTGGTACTATTTCTCCCTTGTATGTGCTATTTTTGGTCAACATATGGTGATAATATGCTGTCCGGTCATGGAGTAGAAGTATTTTTCGCAGGTATGTGGTATTATTTGGTCAGTATGTGGTGGTAATATGTTGTCTGGTCATAGTGTGGCATTTTGTCCCTGGTATGAAGTATTATTTAATCACTATTTGGTTATAATATGTTGTCCGGTCATGGTGTGGCGGTATTTCTCTCTGGTATGTGGAGTTATTGGTATTAGTTCAGTGGATTGTGTTTTGAATGGAGGTCACTTGTTCTCTCTGATATCAATAAGGAGAAGATTAATTCTAACAGAGATTAAATATTTGGACATTTTAACTCCTTCCTGTCCTGCAACTATTACCCCTTCTCATATATGCACCCAAAGAGGGTCTCTGGTGAATAGAAGTAATCACCTATCCTAAGGCGGCATGCACAGGTTCAGTATTTGGTCAGTAGTTTACATCAGTATTTGTCAAAACCAGGAATGGGAGAAAAATACAGATGTGGTGCATGTGTTTCTATTATGCTTTTCCTCTGATAGGTCCACTCCTGATTTTTGCTTGCAAAATCTCATGTAAAATACTGACCAAATATTACATGTGTGAAAATGTCCAAAGGATAAATAATAACTTACTGATCGGTTTTGGTCAGACTCCTAGGATCGGCAGAATGTATAACTTTTCTCCTTATTACACTGGAGTGGCATGTTAGACTCGACCACTGATCCATTCGTTATCTAAATGGCTGTGCGTGTTGCACTTGGCTTTTTCTGGCAGCCCCAAAGAGAATGAATTAAGCTGTGTCAGACATCCTACCTGCAGTTTCATTTTAAAATGGAGATAAAATTGCCCTGTCAGGGATAAAATTTCCCCATTCTTCCTATTCTTGCGTTTTCTGATGGGCAGATTTCACCGATCATTAAAGGGAACCTGTCAGATACAATATGCATCCAGAACCATAAGCAGATCTGAGTGCATATTGCTAATCCCTGCCTAACCGTCCCTGTATCTAGTAGCATAGATAAAGAGATCTTTAGAAAAAGTATTTCCAAAGATCCTTTATGGGATGTAAATGAGCGCAGGGACTAGTCACAAGGATGTTATTTCCCCTGACTAGTCTGCCCTCTTAGCATGTTAGCATACCCACAGGGCTATGTTAACATGCGCTGTGCCCAGCGTCACCAGCAGTGAAGCGCATACCTGTGTCCGTTGTCACTACCTCAGATGATGGGTTTAGGCTCAGTGCACATGATCAGAAGTCCCGGCACTACTGGTCATGGGCACTTAGACCCCTCTGAAGCCAGGATGCTTACACTAGGCTTTGTAGTGCACATGACCAGAAGTCATGAGGGAATTATGCAATACCCTGCAGATCACACAAATCAGGACCTTGGTATACCACCCACAGATGGATGGACTTGTGAAATGGTTTAATAAAACATTCAAGGCCATGCTAAAGAAGGATTTGGAAAAGGTCAGCGAAAACTGGGACTGTCTACTAACATACCCGTTATACTTTACCAGAGAAGTCCCACAGGCCTCCAAGGGGTTTTCCCTATTTGAGCTGTTGCATACGTGACACCCCTGTGGATTCTTGGACATAGCGAAAGAGACATGGGAAGTAGAGGCTATACCCTACAAAAGTGTAATCAAGCATGTGGACCAAGTGCAAGGAGGAATTGCTGAAGTGATGCCCATCATGAGAGAGCACCTCCTCCAGGCTCAAGAGGGCCAGTGGAGGATGTACAATCAGTCAGCAAGGGTAAGACAGTTCAGGCTGAAAATTGTGTCCTGGTGCTTGTACTCATGTAGAAAGCACTTTTCTGGCCAAGTGGCAAGGTACTTAGAAAGTAGTTGAAAAGTTGGGCAAAGTTAATTATAAAATCCACAAACTAGGAAGAAGGAAGACCTACCAAGTGTACCACGTCAATCTAATCAAGCCATAGTGAGATAGGGAACCCATGGAAGCCCAGTATTTGGTGGCTAAGTCCAAAGCCAACTTGGAGGTTTTTAAAGTGGCCAAGAAACTGTCACCTGCCCAAAAGCAGCAGTACCGAGAATTGCTTCATCTCAGAACTGCCAGGTTGTACTTCAGTCATAAAAAATCCTCACAGAACCAACTCATGTCCGAGTGAGCTTGAAGCAACACTGGATTCTCAAGGTAAGGTAATCTCGAAGGAGGTGAAGTGGATGTTGGATCTAGAAGTGATTGAGGAGTCAAAGAGTAGCTGGTCTAGACCCATTGTCGGGGTGCCAAAACCAGATGGAGAATGGCGGTTCTGCAATGACTGAGCAAGGTTTCCAGGTCCGACACATATCCAAGTCCCTTCTCGACAAGCTCATTGATAGGCTAGTGTCAACTCACTACAACCCTGAACCTCAAGAAAGGGTATTGGCAGATTCCAAAAATGCCAAGGAGAAGACAGCCTTTTCAACGCCAGATGGGTTTTTCCAGTATCTCCAGATGCCAATTGGGCTGCAAAGAGCTGCCACCACTTTCCAAACAACTATGTACGAAGTCCTAGCTCCCCACAAGAAATACAGCTGCCTACCTGCATGACGTGATCTTTAGCCAGCATTGGGGAAGCCATCTGGGAACAAGGTTCAGGCAATTTTTTTTTGATGCGTTAAGGAAGGTGGAGTTTTTCGTCAACCCAAGAAATATGCCATCGGCATGGAAGAAGTAATACCTGCAAAGCATTATAGCGAAGCCTTCTGTGGCTAATTACACCTTCGACAAAGTGTAAAAAGTCGGAGAGTATTTTTCAGGAATTCGTGTGAATCAAATCACTAATTGTTCTAATTCGACTTGCATCACATTAATTAGATTATCTGTAATGTACACTGAACACTATATATTTATCTGCCATTTACAAATATTCCTATTCTAATTTGGAACATATAGTGCTGTGGCAAAGAGAGGAGAACAAGGAAGAGTCAAATTAATGTACTACAGAGTGCCAAATGTTGTAAGCAGTGCACTGAAATGTTCTGCTTTATTCTGAAGGAGCAGACAGAGAAGACTTAAATGGATTTCCCACTTAAGTTGAACATCTATCTACAGGGTAGGCAATAAATGTATGATAGGTGGGGTACTAAATGCACCCCAAAATTGCAATGAAAGCTGAGTGATCCTTGGTTATCAATAGGTTATAGAATAACCATTTGGCTCACCTTATATATTTCCATCCTCTGCCAGGTATGGTGCACTGTGGCCAAAACTGTAAAATTACAATGCTGTTGGGACTACATGCTACGTAGGAAGGAACACACATAAGCTTCTAATAGAGTAAATAATTCAGAGTGAGGACTTTGTTCTAGACTTCATTAACACAAATGATTCCACTTGATATAAAACTCCATCCAACTCTAATTAAAATGATAGCGCTTTAAAAAAAACACGACTGAATACATGTGCCCTTATGTTTATCAGTCCTGAAGAGAATGGAATGGCCATTAATTACCATAACATCTTACAGGTACACTTAGATACAGCAAATTAATACTTCCTTGTAATTGAATATGTGATTAAATGTCTGAGATTGGCTCCATATTTTATTACATGCCTGGATGGTCATCAGATAATTCCAAAAAGCAATATATGTAATGGATTAGATCTGAGAGCAAGTGGAATGGCATTAAATATCAGAGCTAGATACCAAAATCATGAAGGTTTATGATAACTAGTAACAGGACTTCCTTTTTTTTGCAAATCCCCAGATTTCAAATATATACACTGGAGATCAAAATTAGAGAACAACACACAATTTCCTAAATGTTAAGGTCATTGTGTCGTCCTATGTGATTATATCCTAACATGAGTAAACTAGCAGTATTTTAAACTTATTTCATAAATTGAATTTATTGTAAAGCACATAATAAAAATGTAAATGAGATAAATGAAAAAGAACACTGATCTAAATTAGAAAATACTTTCAGATACCTGCAAGTTATTTGTATTCACCTGGCATCTGGTGCTAATTTCCCTAATTATATGACAAACCCTATTTAACTGGCAGTCTAACTTTCCAGTTTGCATTGACTGGCTGGTCGCCCTCGAAAGAGAAATGCATGAGAGGATAGGATAATGTGGAGAATCTCCATGGGTAATCGCTTCAACATTGCAGCTGGAATTGCTCACCAGTTCAGCACTAAACAGGGTAAAGATCTGTCTCATCATACAGTGTCACAACGTTTAAGATCATTTGGACTGAAAGCCCACTCTGCCGTGACCAAACCTCTGATAGAAAGAATCAAAAGGTTAGACTCACCTTTGGTGAGGAGCATTTGTATGGCTAGAGGAGAAGTGGTCCACAGTTCATTTTAGTCTGATGGGAAACATTATGTTTGTCGACTAACTGGAAAAAGACTGAATGGCAGAATAAATGCAAGTGTGTATCAGAACCTTCTTCAACCTTACTTGCGTTCATCACTTAATGAGCCAACAATATTCATGCAGGACAATACCCCTCTGTCACACAGAAAATTTGGTAAAGCAGTTCCTTGAAACAGAAAACATTGAAATAATGAAATGGCCCCATCCCAGAGTCCTGATCTAAAACCAGTAGGAAACCTCTGGAAAATCTTTGGTGACAAATTTATGGCCAAGAAACCCACGATAGTCAAAGAACTGTGGAAGAGACTGGAAGAAGAGTGGATCAAAATCACACCAGTGCAGTGACTAGTGATGTCCTATGGCTGCAGATGTGCTGAAGTCATTCAAATCAAAGGCCTGTACACGTCCTACTGATTGGTGACTGTTGTTACCTTCAGAAAATTTTCTTAGAATCTTTCTCTGTGCTACAGTCATTGTTGTTCTCTAATTATAATCATAACGTTTTTGGGCAAAATAAAGGTTTAATGTTGATAAACTTTGGATCTTTTGTAAAACACTGTTCTAGTGGCATGGTGCATCACCTACAAAAAAAACTTCAAATGTTCATCAATGTAGATTACATTATTTCTGAAAAAAGCAAGTGATCATACATTGTTCACTCCTCTTATTATGTACGGGTAAGAATAAGAATAATTAGGAAGAGTAGGGTTGAAAGCATCAAATGATTTACACAATCAATATCATGCAGACGCCATTTATGGGTTAAAGAGGAAGCCTTTTATTGGTCAGTGCCAGGCAGAATAGTCATGGGAAATTTTAGGTTTAAGGAATAACAAAGAAATAGGGAACTACATCTAGAAACAAAGCTGAATGAATAGAAAGAAGAAAAGAAAAGTTGTGATTATGAAAGGATAGATTTCCTATACAAATTCATGAAATTGAACCTTACAATTAGTGTTGAGCGGACCCGAACTGTAAAAATCCGGATCCGAGCGGTTTCAGCGTCCGATCCGGGCCCGACCCGGACGCGGGAATCCGGCTGCACGATCCGGATCCGTTTTGTTTTTTTTTTTCGGATCCAAACTTCATTTTCAACCCGCGACGGATCCGCCGGTACCCGGATTATTAGAAGTCCGCTCAACTCTACTTACAATGAAAAAAGGAGACTGAACTGACCAAAAACATATCTACAAGTATAGTTTACATACAGGACTTTGTGCAAGTTTCTGGCACAGACATGTGTCTCACCAACATGTTGGGTTTCTATGATTAAGTAAGTGGAAATCTATTGGCCAATGTGGATGATTTGAGATATCTGGACTTTGCAAAAACATTTGATACTGTACCACACAAAAGCCTTGTAATGAAGCTCAAAGAGGCATGCACATGGGGGAAATACTGGTCACGTGGCAGGAAACAAAGAGCTGTTGTAAGTGGTGCATTCTCTAAATTGGATAAAGTCACTGGTTAAGACAACAAGGATCTGTGTTCGGCCAATTCTTTTTCATTTTTTTTTATTAATGACTATGTAGGATAATAAAATCTGAGCTTCACAGTACAATGATCTGGATAAGTTGTCTCTATGGGCAAACACTTGGCAGATGAGCTTTAATGTTGATAAATGTAGAGTATTGCACCTAGAATGGAGTAATCCTATTGCTGCACATACATTAAATGGAAATATTCTGGTCACAAGTAAGCTGAGCAGCAGCACTCAATGTCAGGCAGCAGCTGGAAAAGCAGACAGGATTTTAGGGTAAATAAAAAGATATATAAAATCTATGTGATCCCGATGTGTTGTTGCTGGTGATGGGTGATTGAACTTAGGTCACCTGAGGTGAGGTCGCTGAGGTGAGGTCCCCTGAGGTCAGTTTACTTGCGGTGATTGTGCTGTGACTGCAGATAAATTGTCTGACATCACAGCTCACAGCTGCGGCTCAATCAGTCCCTGCCTGAAGCCACAAAGTGCGGTCATGTTTTCTAATGTGCCCACACTCTGTGACTTCAGTATATAGCACAGGTGGATCTTTATGGGACCTCGTGTGGATTACGTCGGAACTGGATGTTTAGGGTTAATAAATTAGAGAAAGAGGGTGGCTTTTTTATGTATGTTATTTCAAATAAAGGAGTTTTTTGGCATTTGTGTTTATTTCTTTTCACTTTCAGATTAGTAATGAGGGATTCTCATAAACACCTTCCATTTGCAGCTGTGAACTATCATTAAACCCTTATATTAGCCCTGGTATAGTGGCAAATCGAGGTATCGGGATGAGCCAGGTATAATGCCAGGATTGTCACATCTAATGGATGCGACAATTCTGGGCAGCTACAGGCTGCTATTTTTAGGTTTGGGGGTCCAATCATCATGGGCCTCCCGAGCCTGAGAATACCAGCTCCCAGTTGTTGGCTTTATCATGGCTGGGTATCAAGAATGAGTGGGACTGTAAGCCAGTTTTTTAATATTATTTATTTTAATTATTTTAAAAAAGCTGCATAGGAAGGTTCTTCTTATTTTCATACACAGCCTAGATAAGCATATGACTGGAGCCTGTAGCTGTCTGCTTTAAGTGTGTTGGGTATCAGAACATGGGGGGACCCTACGCCAATTTATTTATTCATTTTACACCACTATACATACAAAGACAGCATGTGTGATTCCAAAAAATCACAGACATTGTCACACAGGCTGAGGGCACGGTCTTACTGCATCCAATCACAGATGCTGGGCAGAGGAAGCCGTAAATATGTATGAGGGTTAATGAATGGACTTGGAAGAAGTATTTCAGCCACGCGGCAGACTCTGTAAGTTTAACGCTTCTGCTCTAATCCCCTAGCCCTTTCTATCACCATTTTACAGCACAATATTTGGGTCCCCATAGACTTATATGGGGTTCGGTGTCCGTGTACATGTTCGGGTTCAAGTCCAGTACCGAACTGGATTTTTTAAAAATTCTGTCTGGACCCACCGAACCAGAACATCTAATGGTTCGTGCTTCTCTAAGTTGTTACCACTCTATAAATCACTTGTAAATCCCACGTAGAATATGGAATCTTGTTTGGGCTCCACATTTTAAAATGGTCAGGTCAAAGGCAGGCAACTAACTTATTAAATGTGATGGAAGGCTTCTCCTATGAAAAAGAGGTTGGAAAAGTTGGGCTTTTTTAGCTTAGAAAAAAGTTAATCTCATTTATATGTATTAATATTTATGGTCAATGCAACAGACTAAAGCCCGCTACACACGCTTCAATATATCTCACAATCCGTCGTTGGGGTCAAGTTGTAAGTGACGCACATCCGGCATCGTTTGTGAGGTATCTGCGTGTGACAGCTACATGCGATCAGGATTGAACGCAAAACCGTTGATCGCAAACACATCGTATCATTCTCTAGAATTGAGCGTTTTGTTGCACGAACCTAGTCAATTGTAACGTGTGACATCCCTCATACGATTTTGTTGTCTGATGCTATGTGCGCAGGTGTGCGCTCTGCACCGCAGCTTAAAAAAGGTCTGCTTCAGAGCGCAGCTGAAAAGCTGCGTTCTGAAGCGCCTCACAATGTCTGTCATGCACTAATCTCTGTCAGTCCGTCACTATCTCTGTCCCTCTCTCTCTGTCCATGTCAGTCTATCCCCCTCTCTCATACTCACCGTTCCCCGATCCCCGGCGCTGCACGGCATTCACACTGCTCCGGCGGCTTTTACTGTTTTGAAAAAGCCGGCCGCCCATTAAACAATTTCGTATTCCCTGCTTTCCCCGCCCACCAGCGCCTATGATTGGTTACAGTGAGACACGCCCCCACTCTGAGTGACAGGTGTCACACTGCACCCAATCACAGCAGCCGGTGGGCGTGTCTATACTGTGTAGAGAAATAAATAATTAAATAATTAAAAAAAACGGCGTGCGGTTCCCCCCATTTTTAAAACCAGCCAGATAAAGCCATACGGCTGAAGGCTGGTATTCTCAGGATGGGGAGCTCCACGTTATGGGGAGCCCCCCACCCTAACAATATCAGCCAACAGCCGCCCAGAATTGCCGCATACATTATATGCGACAGTTCTGGGACTGTACCCGGCTCTTCCCGATTTGCCCTGGTGCGTTGGCAAATCGGGGTAATAAGGAGTTATTGGCAGCCCATAGCTGCCAATAAGTCCTAGATTAATCATGTCAGGCGTCTATGAGACACCCTCCATGATTAATCTGTAAGTTACAGTAAATAAACACACACACCAGAAAAAATCCTTTATTAGAAATAAAAACACACACATATACCCTGGTTCACCACTTTAATCAGCCCCAAAAAGCCCTCCTTGTCCGGCGTAATCCAGGATGATGCAGCGTCGCTTCCACCGCAGCTGCATGGAGGTGACCGGAGCCGCAGCAGACACAGCCGCTCCGGTCACCTCCACACAGCAAATGAACACAGCCGCGCGATCAGCTGCTGTCACTGAGGTTACCCGCGGCCACCGCTGCATCCACCGGTGGCCGCGGGTAACCTCAGTGACAGCAGCTGATCGCGCGGCTGTGTTCATTTGCTGTGTGGAGGTGACCGGAGCGGCTGTGTCTGCTGCGGCTCCGGTCACCTCCATGCAGCTGCGGTGGAAGCGACGCTGCATCATCCTGGATTACGCCGGACAAGGAGGGCTTTTTGGGGCTGATTAAAGTGGTGAACCAGGGTATATGTGTGTGTTTTTATTTCTAATAAAGGATTTTTTCTGGTGTGTGTGTTTATTTACTGTAACTTACAGATTAATCATGGAGGGTGTCTCATAGACGCCTGACATGATTAATCTAGGACTTATTGGCAGCTATGGGCTGCCAATAACTCCTTATTACCCCGATTTGCCAACGCACCAGGGCAAATCGGGAAGAGCCGGGTACAGTCCCAGAACTGTCGCATATAATGTATGCGGCAATTCTGGGCGGCTGTTGGCTGATATTGTTAGGGTGGGGGGCTCCCCATAACGTGGAGCTCCCCATCCTGAGAATACCAGCCTTCAGCCGTATGGCTTTATCTGGCTGGTTTTAAAAATGGGGGGAACCGCACGCCGTTTTTTTTAATTATTTAATTATTTATTTCTCTACACAGTATAGACACGCCCACCGGCTGCTGTGATTGGGTGCAGTGTGACACCTGTCACTCAGAGTGGGGGCGTGTCTCACTGTAACCAATCATAGGCGCTGGTGGGCGGGGAAAGCAGGGAATACGAAATTGTTTAATGGGCGGCCGGCTTTTTCAAAACAGTAAAAGCCGCCGGAGCAGTGAGAAAGCCGTGCAGCGCCGGGGATCGGGGATTGGTGAGTATGAGAGAGGGCTGCTAACTTCAGTTACTCAGGAGTTTAGCGGTCACCGGTGAGTCTTCACTGGTGACCGCTAATCAGGGCGCGACACAGACAGAGCCGCAGCATGACAATGAAGTCGGGTGAAGTTCACCCGAGTTCATTCTGACAGTGCGGCTCTGTCTGTGTCTGCTGTCATCTGCCATTCAGCTCTGCTACATGGCTGTCTGTGTCTGCTGTTAGCGGCCATGTAGCAGAGCTGAATGGCAGATGACATAGTAAAAACGCATCCCTACACATTACACACGCTTGGCAAGTCACTAAATAAATAAAAAAAAAGGTGCTCAATGCATACGTCACAGAACACATGATCTAAAGGATCGCACACAAAATTGACCAATTTAACATAGACTACTAACGCTCGTGTGACAGCAAATGAACGACCTACGTGCAATCTCATAGATCCCGTATGCAACCTGGGCGTGTCACATCGCAAATGCGATTGTACAACTAATTGCAACGTGTAAAGTGGGCTTTACTCATGACTTATTTCTTCCAAAGACCTTATGAAGGAGCAGAGGGCATCATTACATGTGCAGGAAAGGTGATTCCGGCAGGAAATGGTTCTTTACAGTTAGAGCTGTCATACTGTGGAACACCCGACCACAAGAGGTAGTAATGACTGATACAATAGCAGCTTATAAGAAAGTGCTATTATCACAACAAGTGGCATTATTGTTTATAAATAATCTAGCCATAAAGAATGTTTAACTGGTGGAGAAAGGTTGAAGTTGATGGACCTAAGTCTACTTTTTTCAACCTATGTTATATGATTGTAGGAATCTGTAAGGGAAACATCTGGCTGTTTTAATCTCTGGCAGTTGACCATCAAACTGGAAAGGCTCAAACTTTTCATTGATGTTGTTTGAATACTCCCTCGAAATAGTCAACAGAAAGCAAAAATAAAAAAATAAATTAAAAATCATTAAAAAAAAACATAATCATGAATGGATCCACATAAAAACCTACTTGGCAGTCCAGTGAAAGTAATCCAGCTCCAAACACGTCCTGATCTCGTCATTACAGAATCAACTACAATTAAATCATTTGGGCTAAGTACGCATATTGTGGGGGTCATATAAAATGTTGTTATCTCTTGTATTGGACTCTTAGGCGGGCTTTGCACACTACGACATCGCAGGTGCGATGTCAGTGGGGGTCAAATTGAAAGTGACGCACATCCGGCATCGCATGCGACATCGTAGTGTGTAAAGCCTAGATGATACGATTAACGAGCGCAAAATCGGCGTAATCGTATCATCGGTGCAGTGTCGGCGTAATCCATAATTACGCTGACGCGATGGTCCGATGTTGTTCCTCGCTCCTGCGGCAGCACACATCGCTGTGTGTGAAGTCGCAGGAGCGAGGAACATCTCCTACCGGCGTCACTGCGGCTTCCGTAGAATATGCGGAAAGAAGGAGGTGGGCGGGATGTTTACATCCTGCTCATCTCTGCCCCTCCGCCGCTATTGGCCGCATGCCGTGTGATGTCGCTATGACGCCGCACGACCTGCCCCCTTAGGAAGGAGGCGGGTCGCCGGCCAGAGCGACGGGCGCAGGGCAAGTGAGTGCATGTGAAGCTGGCGTAGCGATAATTTTCGCTACGCCAGCTATCACACGATATCGTACCTGCGATGAGGGCGGGGACTATCGCGTGCGACATCGCAGCATCGGCTTGCGATGTCGCAACGTACAAAGTCGCCCTTATATTTAGCGAAGATTTAACCAGATCTGCTTCATCACCATCCCAACCACCCATGGTCTTGCAGACTCCCTATTTTTCAATGTTGTCTTTGAGGTTTTTGAAGTAACGTTCCTGCGAACTTGTAGGTGCTGGTTAACTTCTGTTTGGGCTATCAAAGATAGCAGGTAACACTGAGGAGGAGACAGAAGCAGTTTAACATCTCTTCTGGGTTCTCTTTTATAATACATATAGTGGCCATGAAGCAATTGGCAGTGGCAATATTTTTCTCAGACCTTGGGAATGCAATATTTCTGGGTGTCAGCTGGCCAAAGCAGAGCTTGGCAGACTCAGATCAAGTCTGTTGGTGACCTATGTCCTAGCAGACAGCAAACTTCTATAAATGCCAGTTACAGATAGCTCCTTAGTTCATTTATGATTTTGTCATCATCCAGGACGGTATCTGTCACTGCGGTTTCATTCAGCTCTGGCCTGGTCATGTCAGGAGTTAATTCCTCCCTGCCTCATTCTGGTTCCGGGACACTATGTCTTGGCGCTGCACCTCTGGTTCAGTGCCAGTGATAGTTTATGCTCTGTAGCGTGTATTACTGGCTCTGGTGAGTTTCCCAATCTGTCCTGCCTCCCTGCTACCTGGTTCTTACCTGTACCCTCCTCCATTCGTCCACCTGTACCTTCGTCCGTCTGTATCGGTGCCTGACTATCCGCTCATGTCTACTGTGTATCCTTCCCAGTCTGTCTTATCTCAGTCCTGACCTGTTTGTCTACCACCTTTGTTTGTACTTGGACTTCCCGGAATCTAACTTGTATCCATGTTCCTGACCCCGACCTCCATCTTTTCCTTTGGCTGTGTCTGTAACTTCTTGGCTTCTGACTCTCGGGTATCACCTGACCATGATTTGTCTATCCCTGTGCTTTTGACAAGATTTCCTGCTGCTGACCCGGTATTCTGACTACTCTATTGCCCTCTGGTGGCTTACTTGCTAACTGCACTCTGATGTTATATCGATTGTAACTTCAGCTTTTCCTAGTGCAGCGTGACAGATCTCATTAAAGTTGTTCATCTTTTCTTTGATGTGATCTGTGATCATAAAATAGCACAGAGAAGCTCAATAAAAAAAACTAAATTTCCACACAAATCTTCTCATCAGAAATATTATGGAGCCTACATGTGTTGACCATGGCCAAAGAATGAGCGGCAGTCAGCTACTGCATGATTTTCACATCCATGCGCTTCCATCCGATCACTCTGCACATAATATAGCACTGTTTTTGGCAGCCCAGGTCCTGTCTACACTGAAACAAGTGCTGCCAAGGATAATGATTTTTAAGCTGGCTTAAAAAACCATCGACCTCGATAAACGAGGGTTCGGATTATTCATTGGGTCATAAGCAGCCATTGTAAACAGCCTGATTGTCAGGATGAAGAGATTCTAGGAAGTTCATTTCACAATTATCAGTGTGTCTGAAAGCTGTACATTATATTTCACTTACAGCTTATTGTTAATCTCATTTTCCAGCCAGCATTGAGCAGATAAAAAAACACCCTTGCAAATCAAATGCTGTAAAATGTTTAATAAAGGACAATGGCAAAATATTATTTTAGCCCAAAATACATGCGAATACAACCCCTGGCAAAAATTATGTATTCACCTGGCTCTGAGAATGTTCATTCAGTTATTTACTTTTGTTTAAAAAAAGCAGATCACAGACATGGCACCAAACTAAAGTCATTTCAAATCTCAACTTTATGGCTTTAAGAAGCACAAAAGAAAATCATGAAAACATAATGTGCTAGCCAGTAAGTTACTTTTCAAAACCAAACAGGGTGAAAAAATTATGGAATCACTCAGATATGAGGAAAAAAATATGGAATCCTGAAAAGCAAACAACAAAAAAAAAAATCCAATACATCACTAGTATTTTGTTACATCACTAGTATTTTGTTGCACCACCTCTGGATTTTATAACAGCTTGAAGTCTCTGAGGCATGGACTTAATGAATGACAAACAGTACTTTTCATCAATCTGGCTCCAACTTTCTCTGATTGCTGTTGCCAGATCAGCTTTGCAGGTTGGAGCCTTGTTATGAACCATTTTCTTCAACTTCCACGAAAGATTTTCAATTGGATTGAGATCCAGATGATTTGCAGGCCATGTTATTGACCTTATGGGTCTTCTTTCAAAGAATGGTTTCACAGTTTTTGCTCTATGGCAGGATGTATTATCATCTTGATAATGATTTCATCATCCCCAAACATCCTTTCAATTGATGGGATAATAAAAGTGTCCAAAATTTCAATGTAAACTTGGGCATTTATTGAAGATGTAATGACAGCCATCTCCCCAGTGCCTTTACCTGACATGCAGCCCTATATCATCAATGACTATGGAAATTTACATGTTCTCTTCAGGCAGTCATATTTATCTCTTCTGTATGTAAATCCCATTTCCTTTTGGCGGTTTCTTACAGTTCGGTCACAGACATTGACTCCAGTTTCCTCCCTATTCGTTCCTCATTTGTTTTGTTGCACATTTTTGGTTTTGGAGACATATTGCTTTAAGTTTCCTGTCTTGATGCGTTGATGTCTTCCTTAGTCTACCAGTATGTTTTCCTTTAACAACGTTCCCATCTTGTTTGTATTTGGTCCAGATTTTAAACACAGCTGACTGTGAACAACCAACATCTTTTGCAACATTGCGTGATGATTTACCCTCTTTTAAGAGTTTGATAATCCTCTGTTTTGTTTCAATTGACATTTCTCGTATTGGAGACATGAGTCATGTCAGTCCACTTGGTGCAACAGCTGTCCAAGGTGTGGAAAGCATAAAGAAGAGGAGGGCACTCACCGAGCAGCTGAATATAATAGAAGATGTGTAAGGAGTAACCGTTATTTTAATTTTTATTTCATAAATCAGTGACACATGAAAATAAACAAATTTTTAATATTTTTTATCAGACAAATCTGATTCTTTCTCTGACAGAATTGATCAGTCATTATCAAAATTCTCAATTCTGAGGTAAAATCTGTATTCACTGAAGACTTTCCCATTACTGAGATAGGAGATGAAAGTTGGTGCTGATGAGATTCTATGAGGAGGAGCTAGAGACAGAGGAAGGAACTACAGGCAGAGGGAGGAGCTAGAGGCAGGGGGAGGCGCTGGAGGCAGAGGGATGGATCCCTATTAAATATGTGTTAACCACAGTTGAATACATATTTAAGCTAGTGTTAACGCCACCAAAACCATGCCCACCCGTGGCTAAATCACGCCCAGTCACAATGGGCCAATTAAATTGCTGAGTGGGTGGGGTTTTGTTCAGGTGGGCGGGCCCACCAAACACCAAAATTTTGCACCCAGTGAGAGTCGTTAAGAGAATTTAGTGGCTCTTACTGGGGATCTGTCTCCTGTCAGTCACAGCAGGGAGACGGATCTTTGTGTTGGATTGTTTGCGACCGACACATTACTAGTAACAATTCTCATCTCCTATCTCAGTAATGGGAAAGTCTTCACGGAATACAGATTATATCTCTGAACTGAAAATTTTTATACTGACTGATCTATTCTACCAGAGAAAGAAGCAAAGTTAAATGATAAGATCTATTACAGAGTTGCTTATTTTCATGTTTACTATTGATTTATGAAATATAATTAAAATGACGGTTACACTTTACAGCCATAAATAATAGAACTTACAATAAAAAAAGAAGAAAATCCACAATTACTAGCTAAAAGCTGAGAAATGGGGAATTAAAATCATTACGGCCTCTAAAAAAAGGAGAAAAGAAGACCTTCCTTATCTGCTCTTCATCCCATCTGCAAAGATCCCTAAGCTGCAGAATTTAAATTCATATTACATGAAGCATAAAAAAGCACTTGAGAAGTATGAAATATTGATGTTTCCAGTAGGGTAGTGTTCTCTCATTTCAGAAAAGTGATATACAAAGTTAAACAGAGTGTGGTAAACCTGTCTATTAGAAGATAAATTATCTGTTTTCATTAATTGGATGCACACTTTGTTACGTTCACACCAAGTGCCTGTTTGCGCGAGTCTTGGAATGATGATCCCGTCAGAGCGACAGCCTATTGATTCAGAGTAATTCATTATTGACACTTTCCTAATATCCTCTACAGTTGATGACCATATTATGTTAAAGGAATAGATACCCATCAGTCTTGCTTTTCAGACCATGAAAGGACTGTGGGTGCACAGATTCTCTGTTAATAAAGACATCTATAGGGTCACATTAAGAGATTTACTTGTGGCCATCAACAGGCCCATTGTTTTTTTATCTTCAAACATTTAGATTTTGTTTACTTTGCTTCCGTCTCCTTCCACTATGGAGAAAATTATTGGAGCACACTTCTGAATCTTGAATTTAAGGTTTTCATTCAGTCCCTAGGGCTTTGTTCCTGCTTTGAACTGCTTTACTTTTGGCACCAAATGTAGCAAAAATTGTGCCCAAACTTTGGCATAATTGACAATACACTATGGGGTTATTGGAGTGAAATTGCTCCAAAAGTCACAATTTATGAAATCAGGAGAAAACATCTGGAATCACTAAACTAAAAACAAATTATTGCAATTATACATTTTGTTATGCACGTTTATTACCTTTTGTGTGTATTGAAACAAGACAAAAAAACAGAGAAAAAAGGCAAATTGGACATATCATACAAAGCTCCAAAAATGTTGCGGAAAAAAAAATATGTTGGCATCCTCCCCTTTATGACTGAGGACATACTGGCACGTTCTAGTTCATGTCGGGGTAATCACCTGCTGCGGTGGTCCCTGCACGTCTGCTTATTTGAACAGCCGACAAGTGCGGCTAACAGGCATGGGTGGATCTGCCATCCAGCTGCGCCTGTTAACCTCTTATATCGCGCTGTCAAAATGTGACAGCACAATTTAAATTTCCCATTCCCGACCACCATCGGAGGCCCCATCACGCAATCACGGGGAACCGATGGTTGCCATTGTAGCGACGGGTCATGTGATGACTCCTGTCACTATCATGACGTATTTCCTGTTAGAGCTGACAGAGAGCCAGTTCTAACAGGAATGCTGCATTTCTGCTGATCAGAGCTGTGCAGCTCTGATCAACAGAAATGAACACTCAATCAGACTGCTGATCCTTATAGTCTCCTAGAGGGACTAGTAAAATTTAAAAAAGTAAGAAAATTTAAAAAAAAAAATAAACCTGAAACTTCAAATCACCCCCCATTTGCCCCATTGAAAATTAAACAATAAAAAACATGTAAAATATACACATATTTGGTATTGCCGCATTCAGAAATGCCCAATTTATCAAAATATAAAATCAATTAACCTGAATTGTAAACGGCATAGCACCCAAGAAACCCCAAACGCCAAAATTCTGTGTTTTGATCAGCGCATCTGCGCTAAAATAGTACAGTCAAAAATGGCAGCTGAGATGCAAAAATAAGCTGTCACTGAACCCCATATCATGAAAAATGAAAAAGTTACACATCGTGAAAAATAGCACAAAAAGTGCACCAGTTTTTCTGGATAAACGTCTGAATTTCTTTTTACCCCTTACATTAAAATAAATCTATACATGTTTGGTATCTACAAACTCGTACTGACCTGAGACATCACACTGACACATCAGTTTTACCATATAGTGAACACGGTGAATAAAATTTCCCTAAAACAATCATGCAATTGCACTTTTTTTTGCAATTTGTGCGCACTTGGAATGTTTTTGCCCTTTTCCAGTACACTATATAGTAAAAAACTCATTGCTGCCACTTCATAGCTCTCCAGCACTTTGTTTCCATCCATTTATGGGGGTTTCTTGAAGTATGTGTATAGACATTTTTCTGCTGGAAAACCCGTGACGTAGGACACAAACCCTGCTTTATGATACTGGGAACCACATTGTGGCCCCCAAATCCTTTGGTAACACTGTTCTGCTGTTCTATTTTCAAAAGTTGTCGGGTTTAGTTATGAATTGAGCAATTTCTAAATGATTTTGACCTCCTGAATTCAAATCTGAAAATTAAAATGTTTAATTGGCTTTTCTTTCTATAGTATCAAATAGTTTTCCTTTTGCTGCTTCTGTACATATAAAAATGCATAACATTTTCAGTATTTTGAAACATTATTATTTTTGCAAATTTGAAGATGCAGAATATTTTGTTTATGTGTCAATTTTCTATTATTTACAGTGCCTTGCGACAGTATTCGGCTCCCTTGAATTTTTCAACCTTTTCCCACATTTCAGGCTTCAAACATAAAGATAAAAATGTTAATGTTATGGTGAAGAATCAACAACAAGTGGGACACAATTGTGAAGTCGAACGAACTGTATTACTTATTTTAAACTTTAAAAAAAAAACCCTGAAAATTGTGGCGTGCAATATTATTAGTCCCGTTTAAGTTAATACTTTGTAGCGCCACCTTTTGCTGCGATTACAGCTGCAAGTCGCTTGGGGTATGTGTCTATTAGTTTTGAACACCGAGAAACTGAAATTCTTGCTCATTCTTCCTTTGCAAATAGCTGGAGCTGAGTGAGGTTGGATGGAGAGCATTTGTGAACAGCAGTTTTCAACTCATTGGATTCAGGTCTGGACTGTGACTTGGCCATTCTAACACCTGGATACGTTTATTTGTGAACCATTCCATTGTAGATTTTGCTTTATGTTTGGGATCATTGTCTTGTTGAAAGACAAATCTCCATCCCAGTCTCAGGTCTTTTGCAGACTCCAACAGGTTTTCTTCAAGAATGGTCCTGCATTTGGCTCCATCCATCTTCCCATCAATTTTAACCATCTTCCCTGTCCCTACTGAAAAAAAGCAGGCCCGAACCATGATGCTGCCACCATCATGTTTGATCGTGGGGATGGTGTGTTCAGGGTGATTAGCTGTGTTTCTTTTAGCCAAACATATTGTTTGGCACTGTGCCCAAATAGTTCAATTTTGGTTTCATCTGACCAGAGCACCTTCTTCCATATGTTTGGTGTGTCTTCCAGGTGGCTTGTGGCAAACTTTAAACAACACTTTTTATGGATATCTTTGAGAAATGGGAAATGGCTTCCTCCTTGCCACTCCTCCATAAAGGCCAGATTTGTGCAGTGTACGACTGATTGTTGTCCCATGGACAGACTCTCCCACCTCAGCTGTAGATCGCTGCAGTTCATCCAGAGTGATCATGGGCCTTTTGGCTGCATCTCTGATCAGTCTTCTCCTTGTCTGAGATGAAGGTTTGGATGGACGGCCAGGTCTTGGTAGATTTGCAGTGGTATGATACTCCTTCCATTTCAATATGATCGCTTGCACAGTGCTCCTTGGGATGTTTAAGTTTTGGAAATGTTTTTGTAACCAAATCCGGCTTTAAACTTCTCCACAACAGTATCACGGACCTGCCTGTTGTGTTCCTTAGTCTTCATGATGCTATCTGCGCTTTAAACAGAACACTGAGACTATCACAGAGCAGATGCATTTATACGGAGACTTGATTACACACAGGTGGCTTATATTTCCCATCATCAGTCATTTAGGACAACATTGGATCATTCAGAGATCCTCAATGAACTTCTGGAGTGAGTTTGCTGCACTGAAAGTAAATGAGCCGAATAATATTGCACGCCCCAATTTTCAGTTATTTATTTTTTAAAAAAAGTTTAAAATAAGCAATAAATGTTGTTCAACTTCACAATTATGTCCCACTTGTTGATTCTTCACCATAACATTAACATTTTTATTTTTATGTTTGAAGCCTGAAATGTGGGAAAAGGTTGAAAAATTCAAGGGGGCCGAATACTTTTGCAAGGCACTGTATATACACACATACAGGGTGGGCTATTTATATGGATACACAAATAAAATGGGAATGGTTGGTGATATCAACTTTCAGTTTGTGGCTAATTAGTATTTGGGAGGGGGAAAACTTTTCAAGATGGGTGGTCACCATAGCGGCCATTTTGAAGTGGGCCATTTTGGATCCAACTTTATTTTTTCCAATGGGAAGGGGGGTCATGAAACACATCAAGATTATTGAGAATTTCACAAGAAAAACAATGGTGTGCTTGGTTTTAACGTAACTTTATAATTCATTGGTTATTTACAATTTCATGACCACTTATAAAATGTGTTCAAAGTGCTGCCCATTGTGTTGGATTGTCAATGCAACCTTCTTCTGCCACTCTTGACACACTGATCGCAACACCGCAGAAGAAATGCTAGCACAGGCTTCCAGTATCCATTGTTTCAGATGCTGCACATCTTGTATCTTCACAGCATAGACAATTGCCTTCGGATGACCCCAAAAATATAAGTCTAAGGGGGTCAGATCGGGAGACCTTGGTGGCCATACAACTGGCCTACGATGAGTAATCCACTTTCTAGGACACTGTTCATGTAGGAATGCTTGGACCTGACACCCATAATGTGATCATCACATTATGGGTGTCAAGTCCGAGCATTCCTACATGAACAGTGTCCTGGAAACTCACCAATTTACTTACTTGTAATTTGCAAAGAATATTTAATATTATTATTAGGTTATATTTCCTGTTTCAAAGTAAACTTGCCAGATTACAGACAACATTCAGTATTATTCACTGTTTTAGGTAATCTCTAAATATTTATGCAGCAGCCTACACCACTCCCACTGAGTGTCTTTTACTGTCTAATTACATTTTTGCCTAAAATTCAGTTACTTTAATTTACAATGGTAAATTGTAAGTGTTGAGCGATAATAGGGTGATTTGCAGTAACTAGGGATGAGCAAATGTCTATCCGGCTTTGGCCGCATTCGGCCACTATCCAGGCAGCACTGGAAGTGAATGGAGTAGTGCAAGAATCATGCTCCATTAGTTTCCAGTCTGAACATAAAGGTTATTGAAAGGCTGCACGGCAGCCAATCAACAAATTTTGTGACTTTAGTCCCTCCTTCAGTCATTACCATAGGTTGCAAATGGCAACGGAGAAGGTGCACAGCCAACTGCACAGGGATTCACTCATCCCTAGCAGTAATGTATCAAACTTTAATGAAATGTGGTTTTATGCAGTGCTAGAGGAATGTGGTCAATTGGAAGCACAGCAGGCAGTATTACCGGTTGTAAGCTGCCATCGAATCGGCAAGTGTTAGCCAGGTTTTATTTCTTGCACTATACAGAATTGCAGCCAACATGTATCAGTGCAACTGTCGCAGCCAACAAAGTACTTTGGTTCTTAGAAAAAGTGAGAATCCCCACAAGGTAACAATATCACATGATCTGTAAGGTGAAAAGTGTTTGGTCAATGGAAGATTCTCAAAAAGAATGCTAAACAGTGATCCAAAACACAAGAATGCAAAGAGAATGGATTAGTTAATAAACTTAATGATTTGCTTGATGTCGTTCATGCTGACGTAACGACGGCCGGTGGACCACCGAAGTGCGCAGTCCGAGTATGAAACAGAAGATGAGGCCACAGAAAACAAGGTTTTTCTAAATTTACAGGCATGACACACAACGTTGGTAAAAGCAGTCAGGTGAATATTTCTGAGAACAATAAGATATTATAAGCTTTGATTACTAGGTGAGTCTGGCAAACCGCATGTATCACGAACAATCACAAACGCAAGACTATGAGTATAGAACAAATGAAGTAATACAATTACTATGCTGCGCTACAACCTAATTGCCCTCTGCTAATAGGACTGCGTGGCTACCGCACTCTGGCTCATAAGGCCTACTCCATGCCCTACAGAGTGCAGGCACAGTATCAACTCATGGTACCGCTGAGAGGGAATCGGTCAAACTCCTAGGGTTTGGGGCCTGGCATTGGAGTTGGCATGCACTTCTCCAAGCGGGGCAAGGAACTCTTCTTTGGTTGCGTGCCTGGTCTCTCTTCTGACTCCCAGATTGGGCTTCGCCGCCCTTGGGGAATATCTACTAGGTTCAGAATTTCCATCTCTGAACTCAGGGGGTCACTCACGGTCCAGTTACGGCAAGTTTCTTGCAGAGGTCCCATAATTCTCCCGACACCGCAGTACTCCAACCTTTTGCAACCAGCCAAGTCTTCTCATGTACATGTCCTGTGACATTTTTCCACCAACTGACTCCGGCCACGACACACTATCTCTTCCTCTACTTTTCCTGCTCTTTTCCAGCAGACTGAACCAAGAGTCTAGCTACACACAGAGAAAAACAAACAGCGCCGACTAAGCCGGCCAGTCCATGAGAACTGAAGCAGAGATCCTGTCTCTTAAAGACGGCGCGTACCACTTGTAGAGGTACCCCCCTATACTGATGCCATGAAACTTATAAAACTTCAGGAAGACTGTGACACCTTGCTTGCTTAAAGAGAAAAAAGTCATCATGGAGCCATGGGACCATTAGAATGCTGGCCAAGGTCGAGGAAAGAAGATTTATGAGAGAATTACACACAGGGAAATGAAGAAAAAAAGAAACAATGAGATCAGCAGTCGACAGCATTCGCTCAGCTTTACACTAGTACTTGCAGCGACAACAGTGCGTGTGACCAGGGCCGGATTATAGGCGGGGCAGGCGGGGCTGGAGCCCAGGGGCCCCCACCAAAAGAGCTTCCAAGGGGGCCCCCACCATACTTGGCACTAGGCACCTGTCAGCATTTTTTTTTTCACACCCTCTCCCCCTCCGTAAAGACAGTCTAATAAATCAGCTGTGTTTTCGGGGGGGGGGGGGGGGAGGGGCACCGCTATTTATTTGCATCTGCGTCTTTAAGACGCAAAAACAAACTGCGGGCACAGGACGCTGATTGACCTCGGAAGTACCAGCGGCCGCTTGAACTTCCGGGGTCAGAGGTGTGCTAATGCTCCCTGCTATGTGCTGCGGCCGTACCTAGAAGCAGGGGCACGGTGTGGTGGGCCGCTGTCTGCTGTCCCCGCTGCGCTCCTTACATGCCAGGCACACTAGCAGGAGCAGGAGGCAGCGCGCTGTGCCGGCTCTGCTGTGCGCCGGCTCTGCTGTGTGCCGGCATGTACACTGCAGAGGAGCGCAGCAGAACCAATGACCGCAGCTTCCTGTTTCCGTTCCTATTCAAATGTATTTGCGTCTTTCAGACGTAAATACATTTGAACAGCGCACCGGTACTGGGCCCCGCCCCCGACGTGCAGCAACGTGATGAGATCAGCACCTTGCTGACGTCATCACAGTGCTGCCGGCGCCACACTGGGGACATGAGGAAGCGAGCGCTCCATGAAGGAGCTGAAGAGACAGGTGTAATTAATGGGGATGAGTGAGGAGGGGCTGAGGACACAACGGTGAACATTTGTGAAGGAACACAGCTCTGTGACAGGCAGAGGAGGAGCACTGTATTCCGAGGGAGGGGGGGAGGCAGGAGTGTGTAGGGATGGAGCAGTGTAATTTGTGTGTGTAGGGGGTGATGAGGGTTGTATTGTGTGTGGGGGGAGGGGTAATGGAGGGTGCATTGTATTGTGTGTGGAGGGAGGGGTAATGGAGGGTGCACTGTATTGTGTGTGGGGGGAGGGGTAATGGAGGGTATATTGTGTGTGGGGGGAGAGGTCATGAGGGGTGCATTGTATTGTGTGTGTGTGTGTGTGTGGGGAGAGGGGTAATGGGTGCATTGTATTGTGTGTGGGGAGAGGGGTAATGGGGGGTGCATTGTATTGTGTGTGGGGAGAGGGGTAATGGGGGGTGCATTGTATTGTGTGTGGGGAGAGGGGTAATGGGGGGTGCATTGTATTGTGTGTGGGGAGAGGGGTAATGGGGGGTGCATTGTATTGTGTGTGGGGAGAGGGGTAATGGGGGGTGCATTGTATTGTGTGTGGGGAGAGGGGTAATGGGGGGTGCATTGTATTGTGTGTGGGGAGAGGGGTAATGGGGGGTGCATTGTATTGTGTGTGGGGAGAGGGGTAATGGGGGGTGCATTGTATTGTGTGTGGGGAGAGGGGTAATGGGGGGTGCATTGTATTGTGTGTGGGGAGAGGGGTAATGGGGGGTGCATTGTATTGTGTGTGGGGAGAGGGGTAATGTGTGTGTGGGGGGAGGGGTAATGGGGGTGCATTGTATTGTGTGTGGGGGGGAGGGGTAATGGGGGTGCATTGTATTGTGTGTGTGTGTGGGGGGAGGGGGAGGGGTAATGGGGGGTGTATTGTATTGTGTGGGGGGAGGGGGAGGGGTAATGGGGGGTGTATTGTATTGTGTGGGGGGAGGGGGAGGGGTAATGGGGGGTGTATTGTATTGTGTGTGTGTGGGGAGGGGTAATGGGGGGTGCATTGTATTGTGTGTGGGGAGGGGTAATGGGGGGTGCATTGTATTGTGTGTGGGGAGGGGTAATGGGGGGTGCATTGTATTGTGTGTGGGGAGGGGTAATGGGGGGTGCATTGTATTGTGTGTGTGTGTGTGTGTGGGGGGGTAATGGGGGGTGCATTGTATTGTTTGTGTGTGTGTGTGTGTGTGTGTGTAGGGGTAATGGGGGTGCATTGTATTGTGTGTGTGTGTGTGGGGAGGGGTAATGGGGGGTGCATTGTATTGTGTGTGGGGAGGGGTAATGGGGGGTGCATTGTATTGTGTGTGGGGAGGGGTAATGGGGGTTGCATTGTATTGTGTGTGTGTAGGGGTAATGGGGGGTACATTGTATTGTGTGTGTGTGTGTGTGTGGGGGGGGTAATGGGGGGTGCATTGTATTGTGTGTGTGTGTAGGGGTAATGGGGGGTGCATTGTATTGTGTGTGTGTGTGTGTGTGTAGGGGTAATGGGGGGTGCATTGTATTTGTGTGTGTGTGTGTGTGTAGGGGTAATGGGGGGTGCATTGTATTTGTGTGTGTGTGTGTGTAGGGGTAATGGGGGGTGCATTGTATTGTGTGTGAGGAGAGGGGTAATGGGGGGTGCATTGTATTGTGTGTGGGGAGGGGTAATGGGGGTTGCATTGTATTGTGTGTGTAGGGGTAATGGGGGGTACATTGTATTGTGTGTGTGTGTGTGTGTGTGTGTGGGGGGGGTAATGGGGGGTGCATTGTATTGTGTGTGTGTGTGTGTAGGGGTAATGGGGGGTGCATTGTATTGTGTGTGTGTGTGTGTGTGTGTGTAGGGGTAATGGGGGGTGCATTGTATTTGTGTGTGTGTGTGTGTAGGGGTAATGGGGGGTGCATTGTATTTGTGTGTGTGTGTGTGTGTGTGTAGGGGTAATGGGGGGTGCATTGTATTGTGTGTGAGGAGAGGGGTAATGGGGGGTGCATTGTATGTGTGTGTGTAGGGGTAATGGGGGGTGCATTGTATTGTGTGTGCGTGTGTGTGTAGGGGTAATGGGGGGTGCATTGTATTGTGTGTGAGGAGAGGGGTAATGGGGGGTGCATTGTATTGTGTGTGGGGGGAGGAGTAATGGGGGTGCATTGTATTGTGTGTGTGTGTAGGGGGAGGGGTAATGGGGGGTGCATTGTATTGTGTGTGTGTGTGTGTGTGTGTAGGGGGAGGGGTAATGGGGGGTGCATTGTATTGTGTGTGGGGAGGGGTAATGGGGGGTGCATTGTATTGTGTGTGGGGAGGGGTAATGGGGGGTGCATTGTATTGTGTGTGTGTGTAGGGGTAATGGGGGGTGCATTGTATTTGTGTGTGTGTGTGTAGGGGTAATGGGGGGTGCATTGTATTGTGTGTGTGTAGGGGTAATGGGGGGTGCATTGTATTGTGTGTGTGTAGGGGTAATGGGGGGTGCATTGTATTGTGTGTGTGTGTGTGTGTGTGTGTGTGTGTGTGTGTGTGTGTAGGGGTAATGGGGGGGTGCATTGTATTGTGTGTGTGTGTGTGTGTGTGTGTAGGGGTAATGGGGGGTGTATTGTGTGTGTGAGTGTGTAGGGGTAATGGGGGTTGTATTGTGTGTGTGTGTGTGTGTGTAGGGGTAATGGGGGGTGCATTGTATTGTGTGTGTGTGTGGGGGGGGGGTAATGGGGGGTGCATTGTATTGTGTGTGTGTGTGTGTGTGTAGGGGTAATGGGGGGTGCATTGTATTGTGTGTGTGTGTGTGTGTAGGGGTAATGGGGGGTGCATTGTATTGTGTGTGTGTGTGTAGGGGTAATGGGGGGTGCATTGTATTGTGTGTGCGTGTGTGTGTAGGGGTAATGGGGGGTGCATTGTATTGTGTGTGTGTGTGTGTGTGTGTGTGTAGGGGGTGATGGGGGGTGCATTGTAGTGTGTGTGTGTGTGTGTGTGTGTGTCAGAGATGTGTGTGTAAGAAGCAGTACTGTGTGTGTATATATGAATTAGAGCAGTCTGTGCGCCCCCCCCAGAACTATATGGGTTCCCCAGAGCGCTATGTCACCCATCGCAGTGATGAGTACACCACCAGAGCTGTTTGCCACTCCAGTAACGTCTATGCCCCCTGCCCCTCCTGTAATGTATATATTGTAGCCCCCAGCCCCTCTTGTGATGTATATACAGCAGTGCTGTCAGTGTGCAGTCATGTGTGTTAGTGACAGCCATCGTGAAACAGCCACATGTCCTGAAGGAGCTGGACGGAAACAAGCAGGAGAGGTGAGTGAGGCTGCTGGCGACTTTCCCATATTAATACCTGTAAGGGCTCATGCGCCCGTAACTGCTGAATATTCTGCAGCGATTTGACAGCACATGTGCGCGTCAAATCGCTGCAGAAACACTGCATAATGGATTCAGTTTTTCTGTACAAAAAAAGCCGATTTCCTGCGCTCTGGCTGCTGCCCCCACCATAGACAGAGCGGGAGCTGCATCCATAGCGCACGGAATAATTGACATGCTCATTTTATGAACGCACGGATTTGGGTCAACATTTTAGCACCCAAATCGCTGCGTTCATAAAAGCAATGGGTGCACGTATCATGCACAATCTACATAGATTGTATAGGGGACACAGGACGCATGCATTTACACTGCAGTGCTATACGCAGCGTAAATGCATGTAATTACGCAACGTGCGCACGAGCCCTAATGCATCTGTGTCTGCATGTATGTCAGTGTATATAACTGTGCATATATTTGTCTGTTTATATGTATTTTTCTGAATTTGTCTTCAAATATGTATATACGCATGCCTGTATGTGTGTGTGCGTGTCTGTGTGTGGATGGGGCCCACTGAGACTCACCCGGAGGCCACAAAACCCTGGAGCTGGCCCTGGCTGCCTTAACATTGGGATCAATAAAAAATATGTGACAAAAGCGGGCTTTACACGCTACAATATATCTTACGATGTGTCGGCGGGGTCACGTCGTAAGTGACGCACATCCGGCATCGTTAGTGATATTGTAGTGTGTGACAGCTACGTGCGACCCTGATTGTGCGTTAAAACGTTGATTGCATACACGTCGTTCATTTTCTAAAAATTGAACGTCTTTGTTCATCGTTCTTGAGGCAGCACACATCGCTCCATGTGACACCCCGGGAATGATGAACACAGCTTACCTGCGTCCCGCCGGCAATGCGGAAGGAAGGAGGTGGGCGGGATGTTTACGTCCCGCTCATCTCCGCCCCTCCGCTTCTATTGGCCGGCCGCTGTGTGACGTCCCTTTCACTTCAGGAAGTGGATGTTCGCCGCCCACAGCGAGGTCATTTGGAAGGTAAGTACGTGTGACGGGGGTTAATCGTTTGTGCGACACGGGCAACAAATTGCCTGTTCCGCACATACGATGAGGGCGTGTGCGATCGCATACGAGATCGAAATGTGTAAAGCAGCCTTAACTCTACTTTCTGTGTGTAAGTGGACAGCTGTGATTTATCCTGGACTGTGTGTGTATTGTAGTCCTGTAAATCTGAATGTGGCAGAACAGGATAAGATAAATGTTCATTGGATTTATATCTAAATGCTACGGTTCGTGCTCTACTGTTATGGCTAAAAATGTTAACGTTATGGGGCCCCCACCAGATTTTCTGCCCAGGGGCCCCCACCAACCTTAATCTGGCCCTGCGTGTGACAATGATAGTAATGAGAGCGAATGGCATTATTTTAGTCCCAAGAAACATAAATCAGGAAGACCTTTCAACATTGGGACTTGGGAAGTTGGTGTAGCTCTAGACAAAGCTATTACCAGTTATTGAAAAGTGACCTACCTGCTTGCTACTGCTTCTCAGTCACTTGGCTATGATCCAGACAGTCTCTTGTTAAACAGGAAATCAGGCAGGCTCGTTACTGGCATTAAGAGACTGCAGCAAATGCTATGAAAGCTTCCTTCAATAGCAGTGGTCTACTGACTGTACACTGTGATGGGAAAAAGTTTGTAAGCCAGACCCACTATGAAACTGCTGAGCAACTGGCAGTACTAGTGTCAGGAGTAGGAACTGAGAAGTTATTGTCGGCCCGAGAGATACATTACAGCACAAGAGAAGCACAACCTAAGTCTGTATTCGAGGTTCCGCAGGATTGGCAGATCTTGGATAAAGTGAAGTTTATGTCATTCGACACGACCAGTAGTAACACTGATGCAAAGGCTTGTGTGTGCGACCTCCTGCAACAGAAACTGCAAAAAGAACTAATGAGATTGCCGTGTTGACACCACATTCAAGACCTAATTATTGCAAACATGTTTGATAAATTGTAACTGGCATTAACAGGTCCAAATGCAAAGTTTTTCTAGTGATTTTCTGCTGCCTGGCATCAACTGGATAAAACCAAGTTTTTGGCTGAAATAGAAGAAAACAGTTTCAACTAAGCTAGGCCCACTTAAGGAATGTCTAGTTGAATTGTCCACCAAATAGCTTACTCAATGCCAACCAAAAGCTGCCGACTATGGAAACTATCGAACTACTGCGCTCATAACTCATGCCAGTAAAATACCCTACTACTGAAGATCCTACAAAGACAGCTACAGCCTTATTTGACAAAGATCTGAAAGAGGAACAAGTAGGATTTGGAAATGGCAGAGGAACAAGAGATGTAATTGCTAAATTGCTAAAATTAGATGGATAATGGAAAAGGACAAAGAATATAACAAGGAGCTCTATTTTTGCCTTATCGACTACAGCAAAGCCTTTGACTGTGTTGATCACCAGAAACTTTGGAATACTGTGAAAGATATGGGTGTTGCAAACCATCTCATCAGTCTCATTGGGAACCAAGAAGCAACAGTCTGAATGGAACATGTGACATGACATGGTTCAAGGTAGAGCAAGGTGTCCAACAACGCTGCATCTTGTCACCATTTCTCTTCAATTTATGTGCAGAAATTATTTTCAGGAAGGCTAGACATGCCGAAAAAAAGAAGGAATCAAAATTGCTGTACATATCATCAACAATCTTAAATACGCAGATGACACAACATTGTTAGCAACAAGCGTAAATGGCATGAAGGACTTATTACAGAGTATCAAGATAAAAGCTCAAACATGGCACTCCTTCTCAATTCAAAGAAGAAGATAAAGATATAAAGATATTGACTACTGCCAAGTACAACCGAGACACCGAGATGGACGGTGATTAATTATTAACTCCTTTAGCCCCCAGCCTGTTTTCACCTTAAAGACCCGGCCATTTTTTGCAATTTTGACCAGTGTCACTTTATGAGCTTATAACTCGAACACTTCAATGGATCCTGGCGATTCTGACATTGTTTCTTCGTGACATATTGTACTTCATTTCAGTGGTAAATTTAGGCCGATATATTTTGCGTTAATTTGTGTGAAACTTTCGGAAATTTGGCGAAAAGTTTGAAAATTTCGCAATTTTCAAAATTTTAAATTTTATGCACTTAAATCTGAGAGATATGTCACACAAAATAGTTACTAAATAAAGTTTCCCATGTGTCTACTTTACACCAGTGCAATTTTTGAAACAATTTTTTTTTTCGTTAGAAGGGTTCAAAGTTCATCAGCAATTTCTCATTTTTCCAACAAAATTTTACCCAAAAAAATTTTTAGGTACCATGTCACATTTGGAGTGATTTGAGAAACCTAGGCAACAGGTACCCAAAAGTGACCCCATTCTAAACTCTGCACCCCTCACTCTGCTCAAAACCACATTCAAGAAGTTTATTAACCCTTTAGGAGCTTCATAGCAACCAAAGCAATGTAGAAAGAAAAAATAAAAATTTTACTTTTTTACACAAAAATGTAACTTTAGCCATAAAATTTAGCATTTTCACAAGGGTATCAGGAAAAAATGCACCATAAAATTGTGCAATTTCTCCTGAGTACACTGATATCTCATAGGTGATGGAAATCAATTGTTTGGGTGTACGGCAAGGCTCGGAAGGGAAGGAGCATCATTTGATTTTTTGAAAGTAAAATTGTCTGGAATCATTAGCGTATGCAATGTTGCGTTTGGAGACCCCCAGAGGTGCCTAAACAATGGAGCTCCCCCACAAGTGGCCACATATTGGAAACTAGACCCCTCATGGAATTTATCTAGATGTTTAGTGGGCACTTTGAACCCCTGGAGGCTTCACAAAAGTTTATAATGTTCAGCTGTGAAAATATATATTTTTTTTTACCACAAAATTGTTATTTCAATCAGGTAGCTTTTTTTTCCCACAAGGATAGCAGGAAAAAATGCACCATAAAACGTATTGTGCAATTTCTCCTGAGTACACAGATACTTCATGTGGTGGAAAGTAATTGATTGGGCGCACGGCGGGTTTCAGAAGAGAAGGAGCACCATTTCACAGCAAAATTGGTTGGCATTTTTAGTGGACACTATGTTACGTTTGGAGACCCCCCCTGAGGTACCTAAACAATGGAGCTCCCCCATATGTGACCCCATTTTGGAAACTAGACCTCCCCATACAAAAAAATTAGTTCGGTGAAATAAAAAATATGGACGTCAGTGAAAAACAAAATAAAAAAAAATAATATGAGCACCTGCAACTGACACTAAGGCAAGTGCCACACGTGAGCGATGCACAAATCTCTCATCGCATCATCTGGCACAGCCGCACACTCTTGTCTGGAAGAGAGTGACCGTGCTCGATGATGCGATGTGAGACTCGTGCATCGTTCTCACGTGTGGTACTGGGCTGACCCTTATAATATTCAGTAAAAAATACTGTAGTTGACGATCACTACAGTATAATTTTACTGGCCCTAAACTAAGTTTATTCGTATTTCTTTCTAAGTTTATAGAAAAAAATCAGGACGCACGCACGGATGTGCTGCAAAAAGGGAGGGGGACTAGGTGGGATGGAAAAAAAGATGGATGGAGGATGGGAGAGTGCGTGGCAGATGGAGATGCGGCGAAAGGATGGGAGAGTGCGTGGCAGAGGATGGGAGAGGGTGGCAAAGGATGGGAGAGGGCGTGGCGGAGAATGGGAGAGGGTGCAGTGGAGGATGGGAGAGGGCACGGCAGAGAATGGGAGAGGGCACGGTGGAGGATGGGTGAGGGTGCGACGGAGGATGGGAGAGGGTGCGGCGGAGGATGGGAGAGGGCGCGGTGGTTGGAGGAGCAGTGGAGGATGGGAGACGGCGGGCAGCAGATCAGGGTGAGAGGTGGTGGATGGGGCAGCAGATCGGGGAGGGTGAGAGGGGGTGGAGGGGGCAGCAGATAAGGGAGGGTGGAGGGGGCAGCAGATTGGGGAGGGTGAGAGGAGGTGGAGGGGGCAGCAGATCAGGGAGGGTGAGAAGTGGGGGAGGTTCAGCAGATTAAGAGGATGGGAGAGAGCAGGCAGCAGATCGGGAGGGTGAGAGATGGGAGAGAGCGAGCAGCACATCGGGGAGGGTGAGAGATGGGAGAGAGCGGGCCGCAGATCGGGGAGGATGAAATGGGAGAGAGTGGGAGGCAGATCAGGGAGAGTGAGAGATGGGAGAGAGTGGGCAGCAGATCGGGGAGGGTGAGAGATGGGAGAGAGCGGGCAGCAGATCGGGGAGGATGAGCTGGTAGAGAGCGGGCAGCAGATTGGGGAGGGTGAGATGGTGGAGGGGACAGTAGATGAGGATGGGAGAGAGCGGGCAGCAGCTCACTGAGGGGGGCAGCAGCTGATGGGGAAGAGCGGTGGCAGATGGAGGGGGCTGCAGAAGATAGAGGAGATCGGTGGTGGATCAGCGGCGGTGGCAGCGGATCATGGGATAGGGGGCAGGGGCGGCCGATTGGGGGGGCAGGGGCGTACCAGGGCACTTGCAGGGATCGCTCTCCTCAGCTTCCACGAACGGAGTGAAGCTGAGGGGAGTGGTCACCAGCCCCAGATCCACGGTGATTGGAGAGATCAGTCACAAGGCCGGTCTCTCCAATCAGAGCTGGGGGCGGGTGAAGCAGTGATCACCCAGCTCCAGCCAATGAACAGTGCTATAGCTGCACTGATCATGGCTGGATTTCAATGTTTTAGCCATTTTCAATGTCTTAAACATTACAGTGGCTGTGATTGGCTGAGCTGTGTTCGTCAGCCAATCACAGCCTCCGTAGACCCGGGGAGGAGGCACTACCCCTCCTGAGGTTAGGCAGATGTCACCTCCTCCCCGAATCTAAGGTTTGTGTGAACCGATCGCACTCACCTGGGCTCCGGGGCCACGATTTTGCCATGACGTACTGGGTACATCATGTGTCGTTAAGTACCATGTCACCATGATCAACTTACTCGGATTAATGATCACTCAAGATGCAGTAACAACACCAAAGGATAGGAGAATAGCTATGAGCAAAACAACAATCACTGTACAAGGTCCTCAAATCAAGAAACATTTCACTGGTGATGAAGATATGGCTCGTACATAGTCTGGTCTTTTCTGTGGTAAGATATGAATGCAAACCTGGACAATAAAGAAACAAGACAAAAGAAGAATCAATGCCTTTAAAATTTGGTGCTTTGGAAGGATGTTATTAATACCATGGATGGCAAGAAAAACAAATCAATTTTGGAACAAATCAAGCCAGACATGTCACTCAAAGCAAGGATCACCAAGCTACGACTTGACTACTTTGTACACATCATATGAAAAGCACAATCCCAGGAAAAGGACATCATGGTTGGAAGAATAGAAAGAACAAGGTGAAGAGAACAACCTACTGGCATAATACTATCAAGAAAACATCAGAGAAGACTGTGGTGGACCTATTTAGGCTGCACAAGAATGATCTTCCTACAGAGTGTTCATCCATCGAATTGCCATGACTCACGATCAAGCTGAAGGCAGTTAAATAATAATAATAATAATAAGTCATGTGTAATTTGTAATAATTTTCTGTAAGAAATAGTTCATTTTCTGGAACAATTTCAAGGGTGCCAACATTTTCAGCCCTGACTTCATATATTTAGTTTTAAACTTGGTAAATTCAGTGCTGGAATGGCAGTTTAAATCTAAGCTCCCTGCCCCTGGTATTATACTCAAACTTTGGCATTTTCATGCTTTTTCAAGCTCTGGACCCGCGGCACCATCTTTTGACTAACTTCTAACTCCGATATGCCAAAAGCTACAAATACTCTTTTTTCTATTTTATAGTGCCTCGTTTTCTTTATGCAGACCAATTAAATAACTAGAGATAATGAAATAACGGGATTTATAGACCTACATAAGACATCGTCTCTAACACTGACCATAGCTATAATTCTGCTGCTCTTGTTTTGTGCTCCTTAAATTCTTATGTGATACACTAGATAGAGGAATAAATTGAAGTGCCTAGACCGTTATTGAGCAAAATGATTTTGCTGTTCTCATCTTATAAAGAAGCTGTTATGCATGAAATCAGCAAGGACGACTATTCCTAACAAACAGATTCACAATTAACGAACTGCGTACATCGGACACAAGATGAGAAATCTCAAGACCCATGCTGAAAAAGAAATACACCACTACCAGAATACACTTACACTGTAATACCAGAATAGGCTATTTCCATAAGAATGTAAAGGTACACGCATCCGAGATTCATGGGAATAAATGCAGTGATGGTAGGAAGTTCATACAAAGCGTACGTTATATTACTGCACAGTTGAATATTTCATGCCGATAAGGGTTACAAAAACGACTCTGGTCTTGTGACATGAAAATCATGGTAAGCCATTACGTGCCAAAAGCACAACTATAGTGAATACAAAAGCTGCCATCGCACCCTGGCCCTGGGGGACTGATATGAAAAGACCTATGCTATTAAAGACCCATGATAGTTGGGGGCCCTGGTAGAAATATATCGAACTGTGCCAATGCACGATACAGCCTGTGATCCACCTCACTCATGATGTACTTACAATTAAAAAAAAAAAACCTTAGACTTTATTGTTGTAAGACTCCCATGAAACTGATTTGGCTGCTTTTTTTGTCTTGTTTTGAGACCAAACTGCAGCTCTAAAATAGTTAAGTAACAGAAAGTAATAAAAACATTGCACAAGTGATTTTGCTTGCACGACTTGACTGTGAATTGCTGTTCTGTGAACAAAGTCATGGGGTTCTGTTTTAATTAGAGATAAGCGGACCCATGGATGTTCGGGTTCACTGGGTAAATAATTTTAAGTAAATTAGTGAATGAGGGAGTGTGGGGAAGTTTTTATTCAAATAAACTTTTTTCCCCTGTGTCTGTTTTTTAACTTTAAGCTTACCGGGTTAGTAATGGAGATGTATGGTGATCACCTGTCTATTATTAACCCCTGGGCTTGATGCCAGCTGATTACACAGCTGACATCATCCCCAAAAGAGTTACCCTCAATTGCGACTGCACCAGGGCAATTGGGAAGAGCCGCGTAAAGCACCAGAATTGACATATCTAATGGATGCACTACTTCTGGGGCAACTACAGGCTGCTTTTTTTTAGGCTGGGAAGGATGAAATAACCATTGGCCCTCCCAGCCTGATAATAGTATCCCACAGCTCTTTGCTTTACCTTGGCTGGTTTCACTGATAAACAAGATTTTTGTTTCCTGCATGAAATTGGGTAAATCTTATTGGAATTTCCATGCGGAGTTCAGAAATAACTTCAGAGTTGCTCTATCATGTAAAATGTTTGAGAAAAAATGCAATTACCGTATTTTTCACTTTATAAGACGCACTTTTGTTCCCTCAAATTTTGGGGAAAAGTAGGGTGTGTGTCTTATAAGCCGAATATACGGGGGGGGGGTATATATATATACACTGCAGGGTCCAGGGGAGGTGGGGGCAGCTCTGGAGCGCAGGTGGACGCTGCGGGCAGCAGCGTTAGATCTCCTGCTCCCGCTCATATAATATGCACAGCCGCTGTCCATCTCCGTGGTGCTGAAACTGCACCACAGTGATGGGCTGGGGGAGCAGGGCATATTATATGTCTCTGCGCGCCCCTGTGATGGCACATGCACCCCCCATGTTAGATATGGCCCCCATGCTGCTGCTCATTCTAAAATAAAAAAGCTTTACTTACCTCCTCCAGCGTTTCTCCCCGGTCTCCTGCTTCCACTGTGATCAGGCACGCAGAGATCTCAGTCTGCTGTGCCGATCACATGACCGGCACCAAGAACCAGGAAGTGGAGGAAGAGAAGCACGGAGGGAGACACGAGGAGGGAGATCAGTGCTGGAGGAGGTAAGGAAAGAGTGTTTTATTTTACTATGGGCAGCAGCCTGGGGGCAATATCTAACACAGTGGGACTTGTGCGATCTATAGGGGCCATGGGCAGCACCATGGAGGCGATATCTAACACAGGGGGACTTGTGCGATCTATATAGGGGCCATGGGCAGCACCATGGGGGCGATATCTAACACAGGGGATCGTGTGCAATCCATAGGGGGGCATAGGCAGCACAGGGGAATGTATGCAATCCATAGTGGGCCATAGGCAGCACAGGGGAATGTATGCAATCCATAGGGGACCATAGGCAGCACAGGGGAACCTATGCAATCCATAGGGGGCTATAGGCAGCACAGGAGAATGTGTGCAATCCATAAGGGGCCATAGGCAGCACAGGGGAACGTATGCAATCCATAGGGGGCCATAGGCAGCACAGGGGAACGTGTGCCATCACAAGGGGGCTATATTCAATATAAGGGGGCCATATCCAGATTAAGGGGGCTAATTTTAGGATGGGGGGCTATGAGGGACATATACCCTATATGATTTGTTAGACGGACACTGGCATTATAAGATGGACCCCATTTAACATTAAAAAAAAAAATCTCTTTTCCTTCACCAGATTTGGGGGTGCGTCTTATAATCAGGTGCGTCTTATAAAGCGAAAAATACGGTATATGCATGCATTAAATACTGTCAAATTCGTAGTGGCATGTCAACAAGTTTTAACTTTTTTTCTGTTTCCTGTTTTAAACTATGTTGTCCCTATGTATTTTGAGGCATTGATTTCAGAAATGTAATCAGAATTTCTGTAGCACGTACCATTTCCGAGATATTTTTATTTTACGATGATATTGATAAGGACTGTACATAGTGCATAATAAATTGGCACTTATATTAAACTTTTTATTTTAGAAGTGCATTTTTGGTAGCAATAACCAATGAAATGCATAACATGGAATCTCTTTATTATAATATACAGCACTTAAGCCCTGTCTAATTATGCATTGCATTAGTTGTGCACTCTCAGGCATGCCAAGACAGCTGCAAAACACTAAGTACTGTTGTTTCCTTTGCAAATGGGACAGTTGCGCAAAAGATTCACATTATATCAGGCCAGTCCTGGCCACTATGCAATTAATTGATTTCAGGGCAGAAGAGTGGTAAACACGAACCATTGGTAGATGAAAACATGATCTTCCTTTTGCCTTTGCACATCAAACTGGGATTAATGAAGAACTTTGTCAAAGAAATGAACAAGCAAACTGAAGCCTTTTCTTGTGATAAACGTTTCCACGCATCATTGATGCCAAGATAAGAGAGTGTTTAGATTGGCCCACAAATCCGAGAGCTAGTAAATGATAGTAACTTTGATGGTCTTTTTCATGGTGCAGAACATGTCACATGGTTGGCCTTCAAGAATGTCGTTTTCAACTTTCTAGGCAACTACAAGGTGCCAGACTATGCTAAACCGGTTGAAAGTCTTCTTCAGGCTTACAAGTCAATGAAGTGCAACATGTCCCTTAAAATACATTTCCTTCATTCACACTTGGACTTTTCCCAACAAATCTCGGCGATGTAAGTGATGAACATGGTGAAAAGTTTCATCAATACATATCCCAGATGGAGAAACCGTACCAGGGAAGGTGGAGTCCCTCGTTGCTGGGTGACTATTGTTGGATTCTTGTCCGTGAATCATCGGACAGTGATTATAAACAACAATCAATGGTAAAACATTTCTAAACTTGATCGCTGTTGTTGACTTTTGCATTTGGAATATCATGATTTATGATATGATATATGACAACAGTACTTAGTGTAATCCAGCTGTCTGGGCATGCCTGAGAGTGCATAAATAATGCAATCTATGATTAGACAGGGCTTAAAGGGAGCCTGTCAGGTGCAATGTGCAACCAGAACCGCCCCTTTTGGTCACATGGGTATGACCTCACCACAGGTCCTGGAAGTGAAAAGTTACATTGATTGTATAATACTTCTGCTAATTCTAACAGGAGGAGGGGATAACTCTGAATTTCGCCGCAGATATTATCTGATCCTCAGCTGCTGTCACTCAAGAAGCTGCTGATTTTATTAACTTTACTTTCTTGGATTTCAAAACATATACATCCGAGCTGACCACTAAAGGTATGTATATAATCTGCCTAATAGTGTCACTATATCATTGGATTTAGGTTGTATACGAAAATCCTGATGATTGGTTTCCTTTAATATAAGAACAGTACCCGAACTCCAAATTCAGACACAGACTTTTTTTTTTTGTGTTCGAGTCCGAGACCTGAACACTCAGTGTTTGGTACGAACACCAAGATTTACTGTTCCCATACCTAGTTTTAGTAGTTTGGTATTTATAAGGCAGTTAAAAAAAAACCTAGACGATTCCAATGAGATTGCTACCAGAAAGCAGTGTCATATCTTTTACCTGGCTGCAGAACAACATATCCACCTGAATTTAGTAGTGCCACTGAATATATATTTTACTCACTTTTATAGCACTGTCACATTGATATAATCAATTTACCCACTGGGGCTCACAATCTGAAGAAAAGCTTGTACACGAAGACTGGTCCCAGTGTATTTTTTGTCTTCAAGGCATTGTTCCATCATTTGACCAGCGTCGGCAGACAGACTCCTTGTGTCTACCCCATAACTGCACTACAATGTGGTTTCTGCGACACTAGTCATCAATATTGTACTATAGGTGCAGGAACTGCAATTTAGCACAAAGATAAAAACATGCATCAGCTCACCAATTCAACCATCTGGTACGTTCCAAGGAAAAGAGGTGCATGGAAACAGGCCGGCTCCTGGTTACAGTAACTTAAATAGAAAAACCAGCATCCGCAAAATTTCATAAAATGTTCATTTTATTTGATTCCATAAAAAAATTAAAAAACATAGACACCGGACGGTCCCGGTCTACTAATGATTAAGAACATTACTGCACAAAACCCGTAGACCAGGCCTGACCTTTGTTTTTCATTTTTCTATGTAATCAAATAATATTAGGATTTTATTAAAGTTTGTGGATGCTGGTTTCTCTATTTGGATTGCAAGAACTGCTATTCCATCGCTTCCCAACATGCATGAGGTCTTAGATTGTATAATATTTTGTCTACTCCAAACTGAAAGCCTGCCACAGAAGCATCCATCATAGGGGTGCTACAAATGGATTAAACTTGACTACAGGCTGTGGACAGAAAGTTAAACAGGAGGAAGTCACCTAGTAGTCAGGACTTTGGAATGATTTTTCATACTGAAATATAATACTTTGCAATTTTGATTCATTGCATTTGTCATCACAGATGCCCAAGATTATAGGAATAAGGCTGGAGTCACATTAGCGTATGGCATCCCATGAAAGAGCAACAGATGCTATATGCTAATGACCCTCAGCTCAGGCTCTGCTGCGAGCGTGAGCCGAATGTCATGCAACTGTGACCCGATCTTGCGATTGGGTCACAGCTGCGAAGGAGAGGGCGGGCGCTGCAGAGGAGAAGGAGGGGTTAATCTCTCTATCTCCTCCATTGTCAGCCTGTGCGTATATCGCAATAGACATGGATAACATCCGGGTACAGTCCGATATTTTTCTCACACCCATACACTTGAATGGGTGCGAGTGACACAGCTCTTGCAGACAATTGCAGCATGCTGCGATTTTTTTTCCTCAGTCCGTTTAGGGCTCAAGAAAAACACGCAGATCTGAGCTGCAGCATTGTCTTACATGGGGCCGAGTGCGATGCGAGATTTTCTCACATTGCACTTGTGCTAGTCATATGAAGTGTGACTCCTGCCTAACAGTGTACATTTAAAGCAGGATTTCCAGGGCCTACTAAAATACAGGTGCATCTCAATAAATTAGAATATTAATCAAAAAGTTAATTTATTTCAGTAATTCAATACAAAAAGGGAAACACATCTATTATATAAGAGTCATTACACACAGAGTGATCAATTTCAAGTGTTTATTTCTGTTAATGTTGATGATTATGGCTTACAGCCAATGAAAACCCAAAAGTCATTATCTCAGAAAATTAGAATAATTACCACAAAACACTTGCAAAAGCTTCCTAAGCGTTTAAAATGGTCCCTTAAGGCCCCGTCACACTAAGCAACATCGCTAGCAACATCGCTGGTAACGAACAACTTTTGTGACGTTGCTAGCGATGTTGCTGTGTGTGACATCCAGCAACAACCTGGCCCCTGCTGTGAGGTCGTTGGTTGTTGCTGAATGTCCTGGGCCATTTTTTAGTTGTTGCTGTCCTGCTGTGAAGCACAGATCGCTGTGTGTGACAGCGAGACAGCAACAACTAATGTGCAGTGAGCAGGGAGCCAGCTTCTGCTGAGGCTGGTAACTAATGTAAACATCGGGTAACCAAGAAGCCCTGTCCTTGGTTACCCGATATTTACCTTTGATACCAGACTCCTCCGCTCTCACTGCCTGTGCTGCCGGCTCCTGCTCTGTGCACAGATAGCTGCAGCACACATCAGGCAATTAACCCGATGTGTGCTGTAACTAGGAGAGCAAGGAGCCAGCACTAAGCAGTGTGCGCTGCTCCCTGCTCTGTGCACATTTAGCTGCAGCACACATCGGGTTAATTAACCTGATGTGTGCTGTAACTAGGAGACTGGGGGCTGGTCACTGGTTGCTGGTGAGCTCACCAGCAACTCGTGTAGCCACGCTCCAGCGATCCCTGCCAGGTCAGGTTGCTGGTGGGATCGCTGGAGCGTCGCAGTGTGACAGCTCACCAGCAACCTCCTAGCAACTTACCAGCGATCCCTATCGTTGTTGGGATCGCTGGTAAGTTGCTTAGTGTGACTGGACCTTTAGTCTGGTTCAGTAGGCTACACAATCATGGGGGAGACTGCTGACTTGACAGATGTCCAGAAGGCAGTCATGGACACACTCCACAAGGAGGGTAAGCCACAAAACGTCATTGCTAAAGAAGCTGGCTGGTCGTAAAGTGCTGTATCCAAGCATATTAATGGGATTTTGATTGGAAGGAAAAAGTGTGGTAGAAAAATGTGCACAAGCAACCGGGATAACCGCAGCCTTGATAGGCTTGTTAAGAAAAGGCCATTCAAAAATTTGAGGAAGATTCACAAGGAGTGGACTGCTTCTGGAGTCAGTGCTTCAAGATCCACCACACACAGGCGTATCCAGGACATGGGCTACAAGTGTCACATTTCTTGTGTCAAGCCACTCATGACCAATAGACAAGGCTAGAAGCATCTTACCTGGGTCAAGGAGAAAAAGAACTGGACTGTTGCGCAATGGTCCCAGGTGTTGTTTTCAGATGAAAGTAAATTTTGCATTTCATTTGTAAATCAAGGTTCCAGAGTTTGGAGGAAGAGTGAAGAGGCCACACTGCAAGCTGCTTGAGGTCTAGTGACAAGTTTCCACAATCAGTGATGGTTTGGGGAGCTAAGTCATCTGCTGGTGTAGGTCCACTGTGTTTATAAAGACCAAAGTCAGCGCAGCCGTCTACCAGGAAATTTTGGAGCACTTCATGCTTCCCTCTGCCGATATTCTTATAGGAGATGGGAATTTCATTTTTCAGTAGGACTTGGCACATGTCCACACTGACAAAAGTACCAATACCTGGTTTAATAATGACATTATCACTGTGCTTGATTGGCCAACAAACTCGCCTGACCTAAACCCCATAGAGAATCTATGAGAGACACCAAAGCCAACAATGCAGACGAGTTGAAACCTGCTATCAAAGTAACCTAGGCTTCCATAACACCTCAGCAGTGCCACAGGCTGATTTCCTCCATGCCACGCCGTATTGATGCAGTAATTCATGCAAAAGAAGCCCCGACCAAGTATTCAGGCATTACTGTACAGACTTTTCAGTAGTCGCCAACATTTCTGAGTTTAAAATAATTTTTTCACTTGGTATTATATAATACACCTCGTGCAGAATTATTAGACAAGTTGTATTTTAGAGGATTTTTTTTCATTATTGATCAACAACTATGTTCTCAATCAACCCAAAAGACTCATAAATATCAAAGCTTAATATTTTTGGAAGTTGGAGTGGTTTTTTTTTTAGATTTGGCTATCTTAGGAGGATATCTGTTTGTGCAGGTAACTATTACTGTGCAGAATTATTAGGCAACTTAATAAAAACCAAATATATTCCCATCTCACTTGTTTATTTTCACCAGGTAAATCAATAAAACTGCACAAAATTTGGAAATAAACATTTCTGACATGCAAAAACAAAACCCCAAAAAATGAATGACCAATATAGCCACCTTTCTTTATGATGACACTCAACAGCCTACCATCCATAGATTCTGTCAGTTGCTTGATCTGTTTACGATCAACATTGCGTGCAGCATCCACCACAGCCTCCCAGACACTGTTCCGAGAGGTGTACTGTTTTCCCTCCCTGTAGATCTCACATTTTATGAAGGACCACAGGTTATCTATGGGGTTCAGATCACATGAACAAGTGGGCCAAGTCATTATTTTATCATCTTTTAGATCTTTACTGGCCAGCCACGCTGTGGAGTTGTTGGATGCATGTGATGGAGCATTGTCCTGCATGAAAATCATGTTTTTCTTTAACGATACCAACTTCTTCCTGTACTGCTTGAAGAAGAACTGCTTGTCTTCCAGAAACTGGCAGTAGGTCTGGGAGTTGAGTTTCACTCCATCATCAACCCGAAAAGGTCCCACAAGTTCATCTTTGATGATACCAGCCCATACCAGTACCCCACCACCACCTTGCTGGCGTCTGAGTCGGAGTGGAGCTCTCTGCCCTTTACTGATCCAGCCTCTGGCCCATCCATCTGGCCCATCAAGAGTCATTCTCATTTCATCAGTCCATAAAACCTTTGAAAAATCAGTCTTAAGATATTTCTTGGCCCAGTCTTGATTCTTGTTCAAAGGTGGTCGTTTTTCAGCCTTCATTACCTTGGCCATGTCCCTGAGTATGGCCCACCTTGTGCTTTTTGATACTCCAGTAATGTTGCAACTCTGAAATATGGCCAAACTGGTGGTAAATGGCATCCTGGCAGCTTCAGGCTTGATTTTCCTCATTCATGGGCAGTTATTTTGCGCCTCTTTTGCCTAACACGCTTCTTGCGACCCTGTTGGCTATTTGCCATGAAACGCTTGATTGTTCGGTGATCACGCTTCAAAAGTTTGGCAAGACTGCTGCATCCCTCTGCAAGACATCTCACAATTTTGGACTTATCAGAGCCGTTCAATCTCTCTTCTGACCCATTTTGCCAAAAGAAAGGAAGTTGCCTAATAATTAAGCACACCTTATATAGGGTGTTGATGTCATTACACCGCACCCCTCCTCATTATAGAGATGCACATCACCTAATTTACTTAATTGGTAGTTGGCTCTCAAGCCTATACAGCTTGGAGTAGGACAACAAGTATAAAAATTATCATATGATCAAAATACTCATGTGCCTAATAATTCTGCACACAGTGTATTCTAATTTTCTGAGATAATGATTTGGGGTTTTCTTTGGCTGTAAGCCATAATCATCAACATTAACAGAAATAAACACTTGATATAGATGCCTCTGTGTGTAATGACTCTATATATGTGTTTCCCTTTTTGTATTGAATTACTGAAATAAATTAACTTTTTGGTGATATTCTAATTTATTGAGATGCACCTATATGTCTGTTTGCCTGAAAATCCACAGAGAAAGCTGCAGTGGCAAAATTCACACCAAATCATGCAAATGTTCTTATGGATTTTATTACAGAAATTCTCTGATTTGGTCACAAGCCCTGTGCATAGTGAATAATGGAATCAAAGTGAAGTCCACAGAATAAGTTGACATGCTGTGTGTTTTGAAATCACAATGCAGGACAATTTCCATTGTGGAATTTTATTTCTTTATGCAGCACATCGATGATGTTCCTAAAACCTCATTCTCAATAATGGTACTGCAATATGCTGCAAATTTTCTGCCTGCAGATCTGTGGAGGCAAGTCTGCATCTTATCAGTCCAAAAGCATGCCAGCGGCCTCAAGACTTTACTCTCACCTGCTGTATGACTTACTAAATTGTGCAAGCTTCCAGCACAGCATAAACTGTTTTCAGATGATCAAGCATCTAATAGTGTGGATTATATGAACTTGCTATTTTCAAGCTCACTGACCATGATGCCGGGTCATTGAACACTTGTCTATAATTCATAAAACAAGGGACATCAGTGGTTTCTTGCTAAATAGATTTACTAAGCGCATAGAAATGGTTTTATCACTATGATTTTACCTCCCACCAGTCAAAATGATGAGGTCTATTTGGTCTATTTCTACAAAAATACTTTACTCTCACTTTCTAGGATAGAAAGTGACTATTTCAAATCTGTGGGAAACATCACTTTTCTGGCAAATTGCACTAATTCCGCTGGCATTGGGAACACAAGTACAGAAGATCATGCTTTCCTTACTTCCTCTACATGGAATATAGGAATCATTTTTTTGTAGCATGTATTTAGCTTTCCAGTCAAATCACAATTTATCTAAAACGTGACCTGATCAGAATGTGCAAACAAATCCTAAGACACCAGGAAACTGTACGGCTATGTGCGTACATTGCGTAATTTCATGCGTTTACGCTGCATATTGCACTGCAGCGTAAACGCATGCGTCCTGCGTCCCCAGCACAATCTATGAAGATTGTGCATAATCCATGCGCACGTTGCGTTTGAGAGCGCAGCGATTTGCATGCTGAAATTTTGATCCAAATCGCTGCGCTCAAAAAAGCAACATCTCGCTCATTTTGTGTGCTTTGGATGCAGCTCCCACTCTGTCTATGGGAGAGGCAGCATCCAGAGCGCATGAAATCGGCATCTATTCTGCAGACACATTGCATCCATTACGCAGTGTTTCTGCAGCGATTTGAAGCGCACATGCACTGCCAAATCGCTGCAGAATATTTGTCGCGGCAGTACGCAACGTGCGCACACAGCCTAATAGAGGTGTTATTGGCCCTCTAAACAGCCGCCAGAAGTGCTTATTGGAGCAGGAGTAGAACGTTAATCATTTATACCCCTGAGGGCTCGTACCGACGACCATATTTTGGGTTCGTGTGTAATCCAACATAACATCGGATCGCTTTGAATATTATTCAATGAGGCAGTGTGCATGTCCGATTGTTTCCTCGGACCAAGTGGCCAAAGGAGAAAAACATTGCAGCATGCATGATTTATCTTTGTAAATCAGATTGCACTCGACCATTAAAGTCTATGTATGGGTCTAATAACCACAGAATGACAGTTTGGGAAATATGATGAATTTTATTTTTTATTCTTCTCCGCATCCAATAAAAATGTATCCCACCCTTATCAAATTCTGATGAAACTTGGATCAGGGTCTGATTAGCGTAATTGGATTGTTTTTCTTAGATGAAGAAAATACAGTCATGTGACCCTAGCCTAAGATCTTACCTGCTGATGTTTTTATTCCATAAAGTCCAATGTGGAACAATTTAAACCCCACTCTGGTTCAGTCTAAGTTGGTCTGGTCTATGGAACAGTCTTGCGAAAAAAAATAGGAGCCGATGGATCACTTTTTTAAAAACAGAAGAGAGTGCTGTCATTGGATACTCGCCACATGGACAGTTTCACTCCTCAGTTTTCACTGAGGGAAGTTGCATCTGTCTATGCACAGATGTTGTATTATTTGTAGCCAAAACCAGGACTGGGTAAAGAATACAGCAGTGGTGACGTGTTACTATTATACTGCAACGTGTGCAGGTGGCCTAATACAGCCAGCCTTGTATGGACATGTCTCCATTTCTGAACCTGCTCTCTACACCCTCACCCAACATGGAATATATGGTATATGTGAAGCTCCCATTCTGATGCTCCTTACTTGGTCCCCACAAATCTCAATTCCATGACCCATCTTGATGACTATGACAATTATTGGCTAAGCTAGTATTTCCGGACATTTCGGGATAGGATCAGGAACTAGATACCAGTGGGGACTGAGTAAATGTTAGAACATGAAACTGTAGGGGTTCAGTGATGGTATAAATCTTCACTTCTTTTAAGAAATCAGAGCCCTTTAAAAAGTATTTTTAACCTCTTAGCACACTCAAGGCCAAATTTTAAATGAATCTCTAATTTGGATCGCTAGTATCTTATAGTAACAAGAAGACGACACCAGAATAGAACATAGCAGCATAGCAATCATTGTCTGTAGTTTTACTATTTCATAATTAAAATATTCATATTAGAAATTAACCTTCTTTTAGTTTTTTGGGGTCTTGACTGATGTGAACGTGAGGATATTTTTAAGTCATTCCCAGCGAGAGTGAATTTGACATTTCTGCATGCAAGATGAAAACTTTAATTAACTGCAAGAGCCAAGCACAGTAATAAACATGGTAATAGCGGCTGGAAGCTGAGCCACATGAGAAAACGGCATCCCTCGCTGAGCAGTGCGAGATCTGGGATCAGCAATGCTCAAAAGTAAGGGCAGAGACCCAAACACGACCGCATACAGAAAACAAAAGAAAACCACAAATACATACATCAGATCATCATAATAGCACAACAAGCAAAAAATAAATACCTGGCCCCAGAAATGTGACTTAGTTATGTCGATATATAAGTGTTACACCTCGTGGCTCTCCTGTTGCAAGGAATGAGGTGGTCCCTCATTCCTTGTCTGCCGCGAGCCCTCCTGCTCAGCGGCACCAAAGGTCTGGGAGATTGCACAGTCTGCAGGAGTTGCCTCCTTGGAGACGCAGCAGAAGGGTGACACCTAGTGGTTCTCCCCTTGCAAGGAATGGAGTGGTCTCCCATCCCTTGTCTACCACAAGCCCTCCTGCTCAGCATCACAGAGGGTCAGGGAGGTTGCGCAGTGTGCAAAGGATGGATGCTCAGGGAAGCAGCAAGACTTCCCTTATCTCTGCACATTGTGAAACCGAGGATCCCGCGTTTATGACCCAGAGGCAGGAAGATGAGTATGTGCCCCACGTGACGTCTTCTGATTCACTCACTGATATCACACGGCCCGATAACGAGGCTGGTGGTGTGCTGAATCCTGACTGGCCGGGCCAAGACGTCACGAATCCTGATTGGGTCACGTCCATCTCGCGCCCGCCCTTGGGTGGAGCTACACCTCCTTAAAAGCTCCCCCTGCCATTATGGTGGCGCGCGACCGTCCTTCTATGTTTGGATGTCTGGCAGCGTGCTGCCACGCCACTGCTCAGGCATTATTGTCTTTTGTGGGCTTGGCCCTTGCTGCTTAGGCAGCACCTGGTTTGCAGGCCGTGTTCCTGCCTTGCTGCTCCGGCAGTATCTCCTTCAGCAGGCCGTGTTACTGCCTTGCTGCTCCGGCAGTATCTCCTTCAGCAGGCCGTGTTCCTGCCTTGCTGCTCTGGCAGTATCTCCTTCGACAGGCCGTGTCCCTGTCCCAGGTGAGCTCCTCGAGTCTCCACCGGACTCACCTGGTTATTGAAAGCACACGTGCGTGGGCACCTCTGTGCTACCCTCGTGCCATATCTTGTGACTCCCGCTGGCACACGTGCGTAGGCACCTCTGTGCGTCCCCGTGCAACAGGTACACCGATCGAGAAGCCCCGAGCCATACAACCCTCTCGGGTTAGGGCGGACCGGTGTACATAGATCGTCTGTGACATTCCAGACGATCACTAGTAGCAACCCGCTCACTCTTTCCTGACCATAGCAGCGGTCCCTTACACCGCACAGTGGACCTTGACCGGCGGAAGCTGTCCATTTCCCATCTTGGCACGCTTCCCCGGGTCCCCCTCGTAACATATAAATGGTTTAACTATAACGTATAATAGGGCAAGAGCAACCAAAAATTAGCATACTTAAAGAGGACCTGTCAGCAGCATATTTGATCCCTAATGAAAGGTACAAGTGTAAATCCCCTTTAATGCTTTTTATACTCATAACTTTCTAGTAGAATTTCATTGGGCCATTAGTGAAAAATCTATTTTTGAAGTTTTATTCTCAAGTGCAGCAGGGTGGGCACTTCACTCCTCAGCTCCGGTGTACTTGTCCACCCGCCGCTGACCGTTTTCCCTAGTGACCTTAGTCTCTCCTGCGCAAGCATCGATATTGGCCATGTTCATTTAATCAGAAGGGATGGCTCCTACACAGTGAGCTCCTGAAGTTGCTGTGAGATCAATGTACCAGCACAAAAAATATTATTGGGAGCTCACTGCGCAGGCGCCGTTATTGCCGAGTTCACTTAATCAGAAGAGGAGGCACATGTACAGTGAGCACCTCAGAACCTCAAGACTAGAGATGAGCGACACTGAGGTTCGGTTTTCAAACATAACACCAATTTGAAAAGCCAGAGCTCAGGTTCAGATGCTGTAGGTGCGAACTTAACTTACACAAGCAATGCTGTGCTTAGGTACGCTTGGTGCTCAGTCATGTGCGAGCCGCTTGCAGTGTTTGAATGTCTCACACTGGGAGTAACAACAGTGTGATCACATGTAGTGTGTAACCAAAAAAAATTGAAAAAGCCTGCCCACTCTCCCACGCAAGTAATCTGCTTATGGCCGACTGTATGTGGGATGAGACTCAAACTGCCAATTAGTAATTTCGAACCTCCTCGGGCCAATTCCAGACAGGTGGAGGTTTGGTTTGTTCGTTGCCAACGAACCGAACCTCCAAAGATTTGCTCATCTTTACTCAGGATGCTGTGAGATCAATGTACTGGCTGATGCATCATCATCGGGAGCTCACTGCACACATGGTGTCATTACCAGGGTTTAGTGAAATGATGGCGCCTGTGCAGGGTAGATAGTTCACCAAGGGAAAAGTCAACGACTGTAGATTGGTGGGTGGCCAAATACAGTAGAGCTGAGGAGTGAAGTACCCACCTTGAGTAAAGTTGTTCTGATTTTATTAATTGTTGACATTGATATGAATTGTTGTCTTGCATCTTTATTCCTGGCAGGCAAAGACAACAACCCCAAGATATGGGCATCCGTCCAAGCATTTGGGCACCCATGTTTTCAATGCACATACAGAACATTTGTGTTTAGTTTTCCTTATTTATCTCTTTCCTTATTTATTTCTTTTGCAGCCCCATAATTTCCACTGCTCTTTAGAGGCATTTTTTACCCTGTCTCAATTGAGGCTCACAATCTAAATTCCCTATTAATATGGAGTGTGGGAGAAAACCAGAGTACCTGGAGAAAACCCTCACAAACAAGGGGAGAACATACAAACTCCTTGCAGATTTTGTCTTTGATGGGATTTGAACCCAGAGTATCAATGCTGCAAAGCAACAGTGTTACCCAGTGAGCCACAATGAACTCCCATACATATAGTGCTTTTTTAATTTAAATTAACAGATTAAGATTATTAAGTATGATAAAAATTTTTAAATTAATATTTTTAACCTTAAAATGGGTTCTGCTATCACAGTAAGACCACTTGGGCATGTAATCATTCTTGGGCATGTCATCATTCCTGGGCACATGGATTTCCTCTGGTTCTGTATTACAGAGATGTAGTCATACAGGCTGCCATATTGTGCTACTGCATAGCACCGTATTCTTGATAGATTACACTAAAGGCCCTGTTACACACAGCGACGTATCTTGGGGACGCGTCGCTATTCTGTCTGTCTCTCTTCCAGTAGCGGACACACACCAACCGCCACCGGGTCCAACTTTCTCCAGGGATCCATAGTCCTCAGCTCCATTCCCTTCCTCTAGGTGTTATCAGCCCTTGTCTCGTGGCATCTCCTCAGCAGGGAGCTCTCCTGTGTAAGTCTGCACTCTGCTGCAGCCTCTGACATTCTAACAAACTTTCTGTGTGTTCTGCACTAAACTCACTCCTATTCAGGCCCCCCTCCCCTTGGCTGTCATGGGGACCTGCCTGTGTCCAGCCACTTGCTCATTAATGAGACAGGATGAGTCATGGACTCAAAACTTCATGCTGCAAAAGCTATTAACTCCTTCCTGCCAGTGTGATGTGAGTGTGTGTTGTGGGGACTCTTCTTCCTCCTGCCCGGGAAAAATGGGGTAACATTTAATACCCTGTAATGACCCATTTACAGGGGCGTTACAGTTGCGTGTGACACCAACGAACGAGCGTTAACGATGGAAAATACTCACCTTATCGTTCATCATTGACACGTCGTTCATTTTTAAAAAATCGTTGATTGTGGAGGACGCAGGTTGTTCATCGTTCCCGAGGCACCACACATCGCTATGTGTGACACCTCGGGACCGAAGAACTACAGCTTACATGCGTCCACCGGCAATGCGGAAGGAAGGAGGTGGGCGGGATATCACGTCCCGCTCATCTCCGCCCCTCCGCTTCTATTGGCCGGCCGCTGTGTGACGTCGCTGTGACGCCGAACATCCCTCCCCCTTCAGGAAAAGGATGTTCGCCGCCCACAACGAGGTCGTTTCGAAGGTAAGTATGTCTGACGGGGGTAAATTACTTTGTGCGACACGGGCAACAAATTGCCCGTAACGCACAAACGAGGGGGCGGGTGCGATCGCTCATGAGAATGCACAAAAAATAGACGCGTGCAACGGGGCCTTAACTCTGTAATATATTATGGCCTAGATTCATACTGTGCCGTTAGGCTGGGTTGTGGTGGAACAGACAATACTAATGGAGGCTGGAACAGGTAAAGTGGAGGAAGTGAAGAGATTGTGTCTAGAGAAACTCTGTGCTAATGAAATAGAGGACACATATATTTCATACATTGTATCTACACAGTTGTCATCAAATTGCTACTTTTAGTAAAAGATTTTTTTTTATTTTAAAAACTGGTCGTGGCCAGCCAGAGTCAATGCCAATATCAAAGGCATATTGCCTCCTTAACAAAAGTCTCAACACCCAGCCAGGATCCCTTCTTTCATGGAACATACAGGGATGAAGAAGATGCAGACCTTGCCCACGACTACCACCTCGCTACATGTATAAAATAGACTTAAAAAATGGTGCAAATAGAATAAAGAATTGGGTGCAAACAAAAAAAGGCACAAAATAGTCAAAAAAAGTTTAACCCCTTCACGACCATGGACGGATATATCCGTCATGGAGCAGGTCCCGTTAAGCCCCGCCCCCTGCTGCGGGCAGGCGGCGGCGGTCAGCACACATATCAGCTGTTTTCAACAGCTGAGATGTGTGCCTGCATGTTGCGAGTGGAATCGCTTCCACTCGCAACATTTAATCCCTTAAATCTCGCTGCCAATGTCTGGCAGCGAGATCTATATGCGTACGGCGATGATTTTTACTTACCGCCGTCCCCACTGGAAGTCACGTGCGTGATCACGTGACTTTCGGTGGTTGCCATCGTAGCACAGGGTCATGTGATGACGCCTGCAGCTATGAAGTTTTACTGTCGTTTTCCCTCGGCCGGGAGCAGAGGGAAACAGGAAGTGATTGAATCTGCTGTTTACAGCTGTATAGCTGTGATCAGCAGATAGATAAGATCGGATTGCTGATCGCTATAGCCCCCTAGGGGGACTAGTAAAATAAAAAAAAAATTTAAAAAAGTTTAAAAAAAAAAACAAAACCTAAAAGTTCAAATTAACCCCCTTTCCCCCCATTGAAAATTAAAGGGTTAAAAAATAAATAAATATACACATATTTGTTATTGCCGCGTTCAGAAATGCCTGATCTATCAAAATATAAATCAATTAATCTGATTGGTAAATGGCGTAGTGGCAAAAAAATTCCAAACGCCAAAATTACGTTTTTTGGTCGCCGCAAGTTTTACGCAAAATGCAATAACAGGCGATCAAAACATAGCATCTGCGCAAAAATGATATCATTAGAAATGTCAGCTTGAGACGCAAAAAATAAGCCATCACTGAGCCATAGATCCCAAAAAATGAGAACGCTACGGGTTTCAGAAAATGGCGCAAAACGTGTGCCACTTTTATTGGACAAGCTTGTGAATTTTTTTTAACCCCTTAGATGCAAGTAAACCTATACATGTTTGGTGTCTACAAACTCGCACCGATCTCAGGCATCATACCCACACATCAGTTTTACCATATAGTGAACACCGTGAATAAAACATCCCAAAAACTATTGTGCCATCACACTTTTTTGCCGTTTTTCCACACTTGGAATTTTTTTGCTGTTTTCCAGTACACCATATGGTAAAACTTATGGTTTCATTTAAAAGTACAACTTGTCCCGCAAAAAACAAGCCCTCATATGCCAAGATTGACGGAAAAATAAAAAAGTTACGGCTCTTGGAAGAAGGGGAGCAAAAAACAAAAACGCAAAAACGGAAAGTGCCCGGGAGCTGAAGGGGTTAAAGGGAATGATGAATCAGGGTCTATTTTGTCTTTATATATCACAGAAAAGAAACTTCATACAGAGGAACAGTACGGTTCACAAAATTTATAGGTGCAGTGTATTAAGGATTTGTATAATGATGGACATGAGGTTGGATACTAAATAAGGGTACAGAAGGTAAGACAAAATATAGGTACAATAAAAATCAGATGACCCTGCATGTAAGGGCCATGGAGAGAGTGGATGAGAGTAAAAGTCAAATAAGGCAGGAAAATGGCAGTAGAGTCTTTGTAGGTTGTGTGCTTTCTTAAAAAGTTAGGCTTTCAGGGGTTTATCTATGGCAGAAGTTCCCAATCTTTTTGACTGTGAGAGCCACATTTAGCTCTGAAACACAGTTGTGAGCCACATTCAACTCCGGCTCCTCTCACAGTAGTGACACCCAGAGACCCCATTACCATTTTAATGACAGCCAAAGCGTTTCCACAAAAATCACATCGAGGCAGTATACCAAGATCCAGGGGTTCCAACCTTACTCCCATTCAAATGTTCTCTTCTGTGCAGGATCACTCACAAAAGTCAACGTCTGGAGACCAGGTCTTGATATAGTCAGGGTCACTATGTTTCGATTTCGACCCTCACCGGAATTTTTTGGAGAGTATAAAAACTATACATTTCTGGAAAGGTAAAAAAAAAATCATAGACATCATTTAACGGCAAAAAATCCTGTAGGCACTTGTATTGCAAATATAAAAATGGCTATTTTTTGAGTCTATACATTATGTTAAACTAGAACATATTGATTAGTCAGACAGACGAAGTGTACATGGTTACAAAATCTTGTATATACTTAAGGATTTCTGTGTGTTTGTCTTGAATATACAGACAGACAATATACCATTGTAACAGAAACCTTATGATTTACTTACAATCAAATATCTGATGGTTTTGTGTGTTTGCTATCCATTGAAATTGAAACTATGATTTACTTTGGTTCAGCAATCTGATGTTTTGGGTGTTTGCTGTGTACACAGATAGACAGTGTGTCCATTTGCCTAGCTCGAGTACCTGATGTGTATTCTTGGGAGACTTGAATGCTGTGGGTTTATTGCCCCTTGTCTGATGTGTGGTGTATCTCTGGTTCATCTATGCCCAATGACTGGCCATCAAAGGGCATGGATCAATAAGACTACAACACATTAACTTTAAGGCTTGTAATATTGTTCAAGCCTTTTTAAGATCAGCTGAAGTATAGCACAGACAGAAGCTCGTGTTTCCTGCACCGTGAGACGTCCGGTCAGTGATGTCCAGGAGTCTCTGTCTATGTCATGCTTCTCTGACTTCCAGACAGATGATGTCCAAAGCTCCTTGGTGATGTAAGTATATTTAACTGTACTTAACCTTTGTATGTTCAATATACAAAAGTGTACGCAATATCATATTTTTCCTTTAAGTTTGTATTTCATATTAACCTTTATAATAAAATTACTTATTTGCCTTCTTTAAAGCTGTATCTGAACCTTAGTGTTAAAAATATTAGCAAAACATTTGGCGTAGTCGGCAGGATACGCAGAAGGCTTTGAGTATTTTTGTTAGTGTGATATTGCGAAAAAATATGCCTCTTTTTAAGAAAAAAGTGGTTGTGAGTGAATGCATTGAGATTCCAGGTTGGGAACAGAGTCCCTATGATATTTTGGCAACCAAGTGGTCGCACAGTGTTGGTTTGAGTGAACCATGGGACAAATGTTTGAAAAATGCTGAACCTGTAGATGTGGTTGAATGCTTGCAGAAAGTGAAAGTGGAGAGAGGTAAAGAATTGGGTGCTGTTGGTAGGCGTGGATGGATCCTGTTGTCTGCATATAGAAAACAGCATCAGGAAAAGATACGTATGGTAACAAAAGTTCAGGAATTAGAGAGACAGTTGTGTGAGGTCCAGACTGCATTGGTTATCGCACAGTGTCAGAATAAGTTGTCAGTGGACAAATGTGATGGATATCAGCATGATGCAGACAAGTCTGCTGTATGTATAGAGCAGTATAAATACAGAAAGAAGAGAGGGAAGGAGAATAGAAAGGAAGTAGCTTTGACCATAGCCAAAGCGGGGTCAGAGGGGAACTCAGATGAGTGGAGTGGTGACGTACAGAACTCATCTGATTCTGAAAATGTCACCGACCCAGAACAAGAGGATGAACATGTCAGTGGGGAGAAGGAAATTGATCCTCATCTTAACCCAATAAGAGTTCATCCAATATACCATAGACAAGTTGTAGAAACAGTTAGAGGTAAACAGAACAGAAATATGGTAGAGGATTGCAGTCAGCTTCATGATCGTTTTTCACAAAGGTCAAATGAACCTTTGATAGCTTGGGCAGTCAGATTATGGGAGGCGGGGGCTCATGGAGTACAGCTGGATGCTGTGGATGGCCCAAAGTTTGTTCAACTCAGCCATGAGCCTGTAGTGAAGGAAGCATTTTGTTCCTTGATAGTTCAGCGACCACATGTGGTGTGTAGTATGATGGATGTTGTGGCTATGGCATTGCAGCATAAATACCCATCTGAGGCGGACTGGCCGCCTAATGAAAAACCATGGTTTACATTGAAAGATTGTGCTCGGAGATTGAAGGAGGAGGCTATGAAAAATGCTATTTCAGAAAGTACATATGACAATTACATGCAAGTTGTTGTAAGTGTTTCTATTAGAAATTGTATCATTAGAAATGCCCCTGCAGCTTATAAACATGTCATGATGGCATTAATGGTAAATCAGACTGGGAAACCCATCTCCAATACATTGGAGGCGATCCGACAGTTAGAGGGTCTGGGAGAATGGGGTCCCAAACAGAGAGATCAGCTTAATTTTGAAGAACAGTGTAACAACGTCAAAAGTAGTACAAATCGTAGATCCCGTGTTACCAGGAGAGATATGTTTATGGCCCTGATAAAGGATGGTGTTCCCTGGGATAAAATAGATGGGATTAGTACTGACAAGATGTGGAAATTGTATCAAAAGAGAAAATTGTATCAAAGGAGAAGACTCAATAAAAAGTCAGGGGTTTCACATAATAAAAAGGTTGCAGCAAAAGATTCTGAATCTCCACAGCGCAGGCGAAGCAGGACACGGGGAGAAAGAGGGCCCACTTTCTCATCGTCACCAGCAAAGCCTATACCACCGGGGGTGTTGGATCTTTACGCTGAAGTCAAATGTTTGGTGCAGGAAATCAAAGCCCAGCAGAACAGGTTATCATCATCTTCCATCAAGATGTCTCCATCTGAAATGGAAGATAGATGGGGGGAAAAAGATAAGGGTAATATTGAGACCACAGAGGAGATTGAAATTTATAAGGGTAATATTGAGACCACAGAGGAGATTGAAAAAGATAAGGGTAATATTGAGACCATAGAGGAGATTGCCGGTAATATTGAGACCACAGAGGAGATTGAAAAAGATAAGGGTAATATTGAGACCACAGAGGAGATTGCCACCAATACAGAATGTACAGAGATATGTAAAGAGAAAAGTAATATAAAAGCCATTCCTGCTCATAAACAATACAGAGCCGTCCAAATGTTCACAAAGGAGAGACTGGAAACCAGGAGGATCCCTGTGTTCAGTCTATTGGAAGGGCAATTATTTTTGCTATTGTTTGGTTGGTCTCATATTTACATACCCATGCTGATAATTAATACAGCACAATATACCAATATGGTTGGTTAAATAGTGAACTTTTTGGGCTGTCAAGTTAGATGTGAATCTTTTAGCATATGGATAATGGACTGGATAAAATTGTGTTTTGTGCATTATTTGAGCTTATATGCTAATCATGTTTGTGCTTTCTTTTTAGACTGGAGACCAGAGTTTTACATGTTATTAGAGCAATCAGGCTAAAACAATGAAACAAGTAATCATCCCATTGTGATGAATGGGTATTGTATTTACCTAATGGTTGTTGTTTGTTTTATGTGTATGTTCAATCAGGACCACAGTAGGCTTGTAAATGCCATCTCAGTATGATGGTCTCATGGTCCAAAGGTCAGATTTGGCCTTCAACTGAACTCAGTTAATAAGAGAAGGGATAGATCAGGATTATTAATTAAGGTAATTCTAATGAATAGTGGAGACAGTGACATGTTAATCAATTGATGGTACTGTCTATTTCTAAAATGTAGATAGAGGGAGGGCTCCTTCAGTTCTGCAGAGAAGATAAATGATTTGGATCTTCACATCCTATCAATGATTGTGCAAACATTTGGGTGAAACAATTGAGTGACAAAGGTCCTCCAGACCCTGCTGAAGTCATTGCTCGAGGAGCAGACAATGTGCTGACAGTTATGAAAACAAGAAAAGTGGGAATACATCCCAACTGACAGATGAGTAATATGTGTATTTTTGTCCCTTTAGATCAAACTCTGGAAATGTTGCATCATTGGCGCCACCATGGGCATGGATCTACTTCCGTCAGAAGCCAAGCAACCTTCAGACCGAAAACAGAGAGACCAACCATGGAAAATGTGGCCTTATTGAAAACCAAACAGAATCTATGGGTTTACCTGGCTCAGCTGATGAATACGAGCCATTTTTGTATAACAAAGACTACCAGTGATGACAATATATGAGAAACTTGTATCGAGGCGCTACTGACCCCTTTACATAAATGAAGACCTAGAAGAAGAAGATGTGACCCAAAACTTCATCTCCAATCTGTATTGTGCCTATATGAACTGCACTGGGGAACATTCTCTAACAGAAGAGATGATTGCCCTAAGGACTCAAAGGGTTACATGAGCTGATCTATCAGAGGACTTGTTAAAGCAAAATAGGCAGATGTCAACAATTAAAAATACAGAATAAGACAGGGCATAAACAGATTGCTATTATTTGTGTCTCTCATACAAATAAAAAATGCAAACGTATGAGGGCAGGAAATAATATGAGATTAACAATATAATGACTGTTTCATTATATACAAAAAATGTAAAATTGTTAACGAAATCATAGATACAAGGATTATCTATAATAATTGTAGGAACACTCACTGTAGCGGCATATGCAGCTAAAGCAATAGGACGATTCTCTTGTTTGGTGGCTATATTTATCACAAGTAGAGATGGATTTATACTAGATTAATTACATTACACAAGATAATGGTAGATGGTGGGAATGTGTATTTTCTTAGTTCCTCATTATATATATTAGGAGTAATTTTTGCTATTGTGCATGCATTGCTTTGTGTTGTTGTATCATCCGCTAAAACTATGCCGTTAGGGTATGGGACATTGTATAAATAATGTATGGCTCAAAATAGCCAAGGGTGGAATGTATTGCAAATATAAAAATGGCTATTTTTTGAGTCTATACATTATGTTAAACTAGAACATATTGATTAGTCAGACAGACGAAGTGTACATGGTTACAAAATCTTGTATATACTTAAGGATTTCTGTGTGTTTGTCTTGAATATACAGACAGACAATATACCATTGTAACAGAAACCTTATGATTTACTTACAATCAAATATCTGATGGTTTTGTGTGTTTGCTATCCATTGAAATTGAAACTATGATTTACTTTGGTTCAGCAATCTGATGTTTTGGGTGTTTGCTGTGTACACAGATAGACAGTGTGTCCATTTGCCTAGCTCGAGTACCTGATGTGTATTCTTGGGAGACTTGAATGCTGTGGGTTTATTGCCCCTTGTCTGATGTGTGGTGTATCTCTGGTTCATCTATGCCCAATGACTGGCCATCAAAGGGCATGGATCAATAAGACTACAACACATTAACTTTAAGGCTTGTAATATTGTTCAAGCCTTTTTAAGATCAGCTGAGGTATAGCACAGACAGAAGCTCGTGTTTCCTGCACCGTGAGACGTCCGGTCAGTGATGTCCAGGAGTCTCTGTCTATGTCATGCTTCTCTGACTTCCAGACAGATGATGTCCAAAGCTCCTTGGTGATGTAAGTATATTTAACTGTACTTAACCTTTGTATGTTCAATATACAAAAGTGTACGCAATATCATATTTTTCCTTTAAGTTTGTATTTCATATTAACCTTTATAATAAAATTACTTATTTGCCTTCTTTAAAGCTGTATCTGAACCTTAGTGTTAAAAATATTAGCAAAACAGCACTCTAAGCACCAAAGCATAGGAATGTATACACAAATTCCTGTGTACATGAATCCAAATGGCCCCATACAAATTGTATAATTGTTACTCGATTGCTCGACCAAGGGCTATCTCCCATGTCCCCTACGTTGGATGGGCAAAATGTCAACATTTTTTCAAAGGGAAGAGAGAAGAAAGCCGCTGTCTGATACCTCTGGCAGTTGTTATGTCTGAAATAACGATAGGGTAAAAAATTACAATTCAAAATGCTTAGCCGTCATCTCCGCCAACATCCAATGTCAAGGTAAAGTCAGGAGGGAACATGCACAGACTGTCGGCCAATCCTGCAGGTATCAGTGGGTAGAGGTGACTTTAGTTTTGTATACATGTGGTCCTTGAGGTTCTGTCAAAAAACCTCTTGGTGCATTTGTAATGCTGCCAGTGCGCACCGACTAGCAGGTCTCCAGTATGGTACAGCAGACAAGGAGAGACAAAAAGAAGACAAGCTATATTAACATGTGAAGCCCCTCCAGTGTTGTGTCGGTGCATTACCTTCAGGGACTCCACTCAGCTGGATCTTGTCTGGTCACAGGTAGGAAACCTTCTTTTAGGATTGTCGTGACGCCACTCTCAGAATTGCGGTCAGTGGAGACCGCCACTGCAGGTTAAGGGATGCCTGGGGCTGATGGTGGGTGCAGTCAGTTGTAATAGCCTCCTGAGAGTGAGGCAAGCCCCAGGGCCCTGTGTAGGTGTGTAGAACCACAAGGCGCAGAATAACTCCACACAAGCAGAATGTCTTTCAGGGGTTTTACTCACAGAAGGTGGCAGGGTGAGTAACCCGGGCGTAGCTGGGATGAACCAGGCTGGAACCAGGTGTCCTTCAGGCTGACTGATGAGTGTGGCTACCGACTCGCCTTCCTTAGCCCTTCTGTGGTTTGTGGTAACCCCGACTTTCAGTCCCTATGGGGGTCACCCAGGGAAGTAGCTGCTCCCCTCGTTTGTTTGCCGTTTGCTTGTCGCCTGGACCAGATCACTCCAGCTGCTTGCCTCCTGTGAACTATGGGCCCTAACTGTGGCTACGTGGCTGCGGCCTTTGGGGTGTTGTGGCGTGGGCTTTGAGGGCCCCACACCGGCAGGTTTAGCAAGGAAAGGTGGATCTATCCCCGCACCGGGATCTGCCGCCCGTTTGGGCCTGGTACTCCCTGACAGTCTCCGTACTTTCCACTACGCTGCTCTCTCTCTAGCTGTGTGTGGGGTTCGGGCAGCACTACCAGGTGACCGTTCTCCCCCGTCGGTAGTCACTGCGCGGACGCTGTTAGACTGTCACAGCCCCAGGGGTCTGCTCCTGACGTCTGCTCTCCCTGGACTGCACACTAAACCGGCTCACTGCTCCTCCTCTCCTGTTCTTGCCTACGCCACCTAGCAACCAGGCTCTCTACCACACCCCTTGAGTGGAGATGGAGGCTTCGCCCCCTCCACTCCTCAAGTGGAGGTGAAGGCTTTGCCCCCTCCTGGGATCCCCAGGGGTCCTCTCAAAGGTACATGTGTGAGACCTGATCACTATGCGCCTGTGTAGTCACACCTCGGTCAGCCTTCTGGATTACCTGTGTTGTACTGTCCCCAGCATGGGTGCAGTACTCAGTGGTGCCTGACCAGGTCAGGGGCGCCACAAACACTCAAAAACTTATTGGGCCGGGAAATGCAGTAAACCAGGGGTCTCAAACACGAGGCCCGCGGGCCGCATGCGGCCCATCAGGCTGCTTCGTGCAGCCCCCAGGCCAGTTTCCCTGTTCACTATCGCGGCCGGTGCAGGGGCCGCAGCCACTGTCTGCACTTTGTTAGATGAGTGTTTTGCCGGCGCTGCGCTCTTATAGGCAAGGACTGTGCGCGCGCAGCGCCGGCAAAACATTCATCTGACATAAATTGCTGCCAGGGGCAGTCACCAGGGCACGGCCGGCCTGCAGACAGCGAGAAGCAGAGGTGAGGAGCCGAGGGAACGCGGGACAGGTGAGAAGAATGGTGTTTTCTTATTTTTTGTGTATGTGAAGGACGGCACATTAACCCCTTAGCGACCTATGACGTACTGGGTACGTCATGGCTCCCTGGTACTTAAGGACCCATGACATACCCAGTACGTCATGGTGAAATCGCAGCCCCAGTGGCTACGATCGCTGTTTGCATTGCAAATAACAAATATACCTTAGATTCGGGGAGGAGGGAGCCTCACGAGGGGTGGTGTCTCCTCCCCGGACCTACGGAGGCTGTGATTGGCTGACGAACGCCGCACAGCCAATCACAGCCAATGTAATGTTTCAGCCATTGAAAATGGCTGTAACATTGAAATCCAGCCCTGATCAGTGCAGCTGTAGCACTGATCATTGGCTGGAGCTGGGTGACCTCAGTTTCACCCGCCCCCAGCTCTGATCGGAGAGATCGGTCACAAGGCCAGTCTCTCCAATCACTGTGGATCTGGGGCTGGAGACCGCTCCCTCAGCTTCACTCCAGCGTCCGTGGGTGGAAGCCGAGAGCGATCGGTAAATTATAGCGCCCCCTTTCACAGGCCGCCGTCACTGCCCCCACCACCCATTACTACAGGATGGGGACATTACTATAGAATAGGGACAAGGCTGGGGTCATTACTATAGGATGGGGAACACTACTAAAACATGTTGGCCAAAATTTCTATATAGTGATAATTGTAAGACTATTAGTTACAAGAAAGGGATAAAATGTAAAAAAACAAAACAAAATAAAACATGACTTTTTTTTACCATCAAAATGGTTTTTTTTTGTTTTGTTTTTTTTTGTTTTTTATATTTAACCAAAGAATGTGCACATTTCTTATAATAAACAAGTGAAAAATGTTGAAAATCAGTGATCCAAAGGTGTGTAAAAAATATATATGGTACCAAAAAAAATGTCACTTTGTCCCGCAAAGAAAGCGGCCCCCCAAATTATTTTTCTCCTCTGTGCGGCCCATACACCCAGCCGAGTTTGAGACCCCTGCAGTAAACGTTAGGTACTTTCACAGTAGCAATACAAACACTAGGACGATTAGCAAGAACACGGCAAACTGGCTGCACTACAATTTTGCCACTTGAAGTTCACTATCAACAATGAAAATCAATTACCAAAAACTAATATTACCTAATCCCTAACTGATCTGGGACTAACTGCTCAGCTAAGTAGCTGGGCAATCACAGTGAACAGGGAAAACATGAAGAAACCCAGCATCTCCCAGTATCAGATTGGATAACTGAGCTGTTACTCAACAGACCACCAGCTCCGCACGCCCCAGCTCCAGATTGGATAACTGAGCTGTCACTCATCAAACTAACAGTTCAAGACGACCAGATTCCATAGAACAGAAAACAGTCACTCATTGCGTCCAAGAGGCACTGAGCGGAGGACATGTGTATTGTTACAATTTTTTGTCATCGGTAAAGTTTTTAAATCTTTGTTGGAAAAAACTCTCTAGAAACTCACCAGATGAACAGCAAATTGGATTTTCCATAGAAATTAATAGGAAGAGTATATGAAGCGGTCCTTCAGGAGAAGTTTGGAACTAACCAGCATTAAAATTCTTTAAAAATAATCTGTCAACCACACATAACCTCTACACAATATAAATCTACACAGATTCCATACGTCATCTACTCCATCAAATACAATAATACGCCCAGTAATAACAAACCTCATGCTTGTGACGAAATAATAACTTTCAGACTGTGCTGTCAGTCACATAATCACATAAAAATTTTGGTTACATAACCAGGCATACAAACAAGCGTTCCCCATACTAGTCACAGCGGTAAAATGTTTTGTTGAGCATTGAAGGGTACTGACTCCACACTAAACATTGTCACAATTTGTGAATGAATTTTTTACACTCCATCCAAGCCTGGAAAATTCAGCCAATCCCCAAATACATTCTTTAAAAGGGAGGCTATTACCAGAAACTACCTTTTATTTTTTGACATGTGACCTATCAGGTTTTTATGTTAAATGTATTTTTTTAATGTTGGCAATGTTTTGTTTTCCATATCAGAATCTGTATAAAAAATGAAATTTTAAAATTTCCATTTTGGCCACTGAGTCTTTTTTAAACTCTAACTTCCTGTTATTAGGAAACAACACATGTACTGAGCCACAATGAATAGAGTTTGATATTTTTTATTGAAAAATGTAACTAGATTGTTGGATAGATTATTGTGAAGGGAGAGGGAGCAGGTCAGCTGTGACACCTATTGTGATTAGTACATGCTGTGTTATCATCAGCTGTGTAAAAAGATGTTACCTGTCATTGTAATCCTGCCTCTGCTGATAAGGAAACTGCTGTAAACTCGTTAGAAAAGGAATGGAAGTATGAAACTAGGAAAATCACTCAGTGGCCAGTATGAAAATTGGAAAATTACCAATTTTGTTTTTCAAAGAAGATTATAACATGAAAAAAAAAAGCATTGCCCAAAACATTTCAAAACACATATACAGTGCCTTGCAAAAGTATTCGGCTCTCTTGAATTTTTCACCCTTTTCCCACATTTCAGGCTTCAAACATAAAGATAAAAAATTTAATGTCATGGTGGATAATCAACAACAAGTGGGACACAATTGTGAAGTTGAACGAAATTTATTACTTATTTTAAACTTTTTTAAAAAATAAATAACTGAAAAGTGGGGCGTGCAATATTATTCATCCCCTTTTTTACTTTTTGAACAAAATTCAGTTGTCTAAGCAGACATATTATCCAGTTCAATCACGACCAATGATAATAGACACTTTTCAAGAACTGATAGTCCAAGAATTAACAGTATTCTTTTGTCTTAACTCATCACTCCCTTTATTTCATATATGCAGTTTCCATTCTTTTCTTTTTCTCTGACTTTTCTTCCTTTTTCTTTTTCTCCTTTCTCACTTTCCACCACTTCTGTTTTCCATTCAACCTTTCTGAAAACCGCATTTCATGCACTTACCGATGTGACCGTCTGGTGTGATGGATTTCCAAATGTTGACATGTGCATGGAATTAAGGTGGGTGTGTGTTACAACTTATAGGAAACCGACATTCCTTCCTTTTCAGAACATGATTAAGACTATGTGTCAAAACGCGTAGTTCTGTGGGGTTCTCTCTCTATGTCCCCTATACTTTCCCAGCTGACCGCTTTGTACACCTTTCATTCTTAACAGATTTATCAAATAAATGAAAAAAAATTTAACTGCACTTTGAGGACTGCGCTGGATTTTCTTTCATCCTATATATGAGACTGGCAGCCTAACCTTCCGTGCGCGGATCCAGACATACAGCGGACCCCAGCAACTCGGTGAGCTGAATTTTCATTTATTCTTTTTACTTTTTAAGTTAATACTTTGTAGCACCACCTTTTGCTGCTTTACAACTGCAAGTCGCTTGGGGTATGTCTCCTTTGCAAATAGCTGGAGCTGAGGGAGGTTGGATGGAGAGCGTTTGTGAACAGCAGTTATCAGCTCTTTCCACAGATTCTCGATTGGATTCAGATCTGGACTGTGACTTGGCCATTCTAACACCTGGGTACGTTTATTTGTGAACCATTCCATTGTAGATTTTGCTTTATGTTTGGGATCATTGTCTTGTTGGAAAACAAATCTCCTTCCCAGTCTCAGGTCTTTTGCAGACTCCAACATGTTTTCTTCAAGAATGGTCCTGTATTTGGCTCCATCCATCTCTCCATCAATTTTAACCCTCTTCCCTGTCTCTGCTGAAGAAAAGCAGGCCCAAACCATGATGCTACCACCACCATGTTTGACATTGGGGATGGTGTGTTCAGGGTGATGAGCTGTGTTGCTTTTACACTAAACATATCGTTGGCACTGTGCCCAAATAGTTTGATTTTGGTTTCATCTGACCAGAGCACCTTCTTCCCAATGTTTGCTGTGTCTCCCAGGTGGCTTGTGGCAAACTTTAAACAACACTTTTATGGATATCTTTGAGAAATGGCTTTCTCCTTGCCACTCTTCCATAAAAGAAAATAAGTACGACCTGCGCCTCACGAGAAGGGGAAATAGAAAGTGCAATCTCAATGAGAAAAAAAAAATAATTAATGTCAGCAGCAAAAAAAGGATGGTTAAAACAATTCTGTCAGGAGTGTACAACAAGTTATATTAGATTAGAAAGAACCCCCTGCGCTAGACACCACAAAAATATTATTGTTTCAAACTAAACAAGAAGATGGCAGGAGGGTTGATAGCTGATTGTGATAGTCAGCCCTCAAACATATGAGCATTGTGAATAGCCCGATACAGAGGTCTGCGCGCACACACAGGTCTGCGCGCACACACAGGTCTGCGCGCACACACAGGTCTGCGCGCACACACAGGTCTGCGCGCACACACAGGTCTGCGCGCACACACAGGTTTGCGCGCACACACAGGTCTGCTTGTCTTCAATATTATCAATTTGGGACATCTGTGTGCAGACTTCTGTAGGTAGTGCCTCTCCCTGATATTTTTGGAAATACTAGTCATTTAGTCTTTATGTGATAACAGAATATTCCTCGCATTGAGGAGGAGAATATGGGCTGAAATGAGGGTTGCATTATTTAAAATGCTTCTGTCATCATTTTGACAACAGGGATGACTTTGGCAGCGAGCCACAATTTAAGTACATGGCTGGTGACACGCAGAAATTAATTAGAGAAGAGAAACAGAATGGCTGCAGATCGAGTTATGTGCTGGTCGCAAACTCCACAATCTTTGTGAGCATTTCCATTGCCAGCAATATTATCATGTGTGTACTGAATGAATCATTGCCATTCATATCTCCGTAGTATTTGCTCTATGTATCTCATTTGGATTTTTTTAGAAAAAGATCACAAATCATCATTTTACTTTAGAGTCGGCTAAGATCCGTATTACACAATCACATTATGCCATATATCCGGACCTTGGGCAATCATAATAACCAAAATTAAAATCGCCATAGGACACAGTTCTGTTTAACATCACCAAAAGAGTCCAAAATTATTCAGTAAATAGTCTAAAAATCAGTATCCAGTGATCAAAGACCATGTCAGTATTTTGTAAAATCTCATTATAATAAATATCAATTGTGAACTCATGTAAATGGTTCTATACATTAGAAATAATCAGCAAAGGGTCTTCTTCTCTTGACCCTATTATGTCATTTGGATGTCCCAGACAGGGGTGCCCTCATACAGGACCACATCGCCCTTCTGCGAGTCAAAGGCAACGATCTACCATGGAAGAAATCAAAACGCAAGTGAAAAGGTGCCGGCTGAAGATACCACATCGTCTTTTATCTATTTTACAAGTCTTCCGTAGAGCTGTATCTGTTCTCTATTCAAGCCAAGACATAAAGATCAAGAGAGGACCCCCTTTATAAAGTAAGTGTAATGCCCATACTGGTGTCCCCGCGCTGTCCTGCCCCTCTCCCCCAACAGGGACGTCAGTTCTCTCACCTGCCCAGCCGTCCTGCGGTGGCTGCCCCATCCTCAGTTCATGCTCCTGTCTCCCGTGGAAAACATACTCCACACAGGCCTCCTGGGAATGCACGTAGAGTGTGCGTGCAGCCACACCCTTTTTCTTAAAGGGCCAGTGCACCCTAACCCAGAAGTGCCTTTCAGGTCAGCTGAGAGGTTTAAAAAAATTAAGGCATCTTTCCCTTTAGGTAGGTGCCTGGACAAAGAGTTCCTCACATTGCTAATTCTCAGGTCCCATTGTGTTCCTGCTTTCATTGTGCTGTTTTCTGCTGAAGATTCATATCTGTTTTTCAGTGCATTACCAGTCTGCTCCTACCGTATCCATCTATCTAGAACTCATCCATCCAGTTGAATCCACGAAACCAGCTGCTGCTGTTGCTACAACCAGATACTATATTGTATCCGTGGTGCCAGCTACCAAGGTACTGCAGATCACCTGGGCCTGCCCTCTGTCGGCTGCTTACCAGAGTGTGTACCTGTTGCCACCTCCAGTGGCCTTAGTGAAGATTCTGCAACTGGTCCAGTTTGCTCCTCCAGGCAAGTGAATGGTACCTTTGGCCCAGTGGACCCACTAATCCTGTGGTCGCCCCGTGAGCATAACAGTATGAATTCACTAGTAGGAACTGGGTGCATGAGGTTTCTCTTGCATGAGATTCTCCTTCCTACAGAAAATGCATTTAGAAAATCACCTGGAATACAGCGTGGAGCTGCTACAAGCTAAGCATGATTGACATTTATTCCTAAAGCCGAAGATGGAGAAATATTCCTAATCCCATATTGATATCATGTAAACTCGTACAGCATGACAGGTCTTTTGTACTTTGCTTGTGAGCTTTCTGGACACCCATTGTATAAAAGTGTTGCGTGGTTGAAGAGTATTCCTTTTTTATTTAACTGACTTGTCTTCATTGGCAAAGTTTAGACTCGCCCATCTGTGCGCTGGCAAATGTCTTGATTACCACCCAACCATCGCTAATAACTTGCAGTGCAGCCAGGAATTTCAGGGAAGATCTAATTGCCAGAGACAGCACTGCAAATCAATAGGTAAAGGTAAGCACCAAGTGACATTGCCGTCCTTTGCTTTCAGTTTTATAAAATAATAAATATTAGAATCACAATACAAAACACAGAATATAACATCCAGACTTTCCTGTTTTGCATTCATACAATATACAGCACAAGTATCAATACAGCGAAGTAAACAAATGTATCATTCATAATCATTACCTAACCTGAACCCATTTACTTTATTTTCTGCAAGTAAGCGCTGCCAACAATCTCTGATTAATATTCAAAAGGCAAACGAATCTCAATGAAATACTTAATGAAGTTTGATTGAGGTAAGTCCCGGCCAAAACGCTGGTGATTTCATTTGTAGAATTCCAAACTCTAATTATTTTCCGAAGCCAAATCAATAGGGAAGGCAGTTGGGGAAGGGAAGTTTAATCTTCAAAGGAAAATTTAACGATGGAGAATATTTCTGCAGTGATATATAATATCTAATTAAATATGTCTTACCAATTCACTGGACAAAAGAAAAAGGAAATATAGAAATCTCTTTACACCTGACACAAGAGCATCCTAAGTGAAAAACTGATGTCTAAATGAGGCCTCGCATGCTAAGATACACTGAAAAATCCAGGAGGACGTGTAATACCAAGACATAGGGCATGCACAAAGTGGCATGTGATCGGCCACATTCAGCTGATCACTTGTAGTTTTAGTTGACATTGGCCAAAAGAAAATCCAATCCGATCACATCATAGGCAGACAATGGTCCACTGTCAGATATTGTGAATGATTGTTTGCATTATATTTTCACAATTGGTCACAATCTGCAAATTCAGCAGATATACGGTGTCAGCAAAGCACAGGGTCACATGATAAGACCCACTGGGGAGCGACCTAAGGGGCCGACCTCTCTATAACCAGAATCTTACCTTCAAGTACATACAAACAGTGCACAGACAATGAAGCCAGGCAATTTGACTTTGGGAAACCAGGGGTTTCAAGGTCATTGTAATGTGATTTTTCTACAGAAATAAAGTAAAATAGCCTAATGAAATGCATTGCAAGTTGTCATAACTTTCAAATCTGAGCACAATTATGGGAAGAAAATGAAAGCTTAGTTACTCTTTAAAGGGAACCTGTCACAATTTTTTGGCGTATAAGCTGCGGCCACCACCACCGGGCTCTTATATACAGCATTCTAACATGCTGTATATTACATACATTGTAATAGTAGAAGAAGGAATATATAATAAAAACTAATTGAAACAAAATACGCCTAGAATCGTCAATGGAAGATTCCAATACTATGCCAGAGCTTGGAGCCTTGCGTGAGTCACGAAGGTTGTTGAGCTGCCAGGTAGGGTCCTATTATGCAGATAAATGGCCCATAGCAAACACCAATGACAATATCGGCAATTCATCAGCACATTTACAACTGTCGAGAAGGTTTCATGCAATCATTTGTATGAAACTCTTCACTTCCCTGAAATCAGCACATTCCCTGTGTTCCTGTGTAGAGGCACTAAAGGCCCAGTCACACACAACGACTTACCAGCGATCCCGAAAACGATGCGACCTGATAGGGATCGCAGGTAAGTCGCTGGGAGGTCGCAGGTGAGATGTCACACAGTCAGATCTTACCAGCGATGCAGGAACAATACAGGTCGCAGTAGTGACCTGTATAATGATCTCGGCAGTCACTGGGACCCTGTCACACAGTGTCAAACACAGCGATGTGTCCTGCCCAACAGGAGATCGCCTTTGAAGAAAATGGCCTGGACCATTCTGCAACGACCGGTGACCTCACAGCAGGGGCCTGATCGCTGGTAGGTGTCACACATAACAAGATCGCTAACGGGATCGCTACTGCTCTCGCTAGCGATCTCGTTATGTGTGACGGTACCTTAACAACCAAGAATGCTTTAATAGTTCAGCATAAAACAATACCATTGAGCTGAATTATCACTGACTGTTCGCTTGCTGAACTGGTTTACACTGGGCAGTGATTGGGTAGCATCGTTGAGTGGTCATTGTAAGAACCTGAAAGAATGTGTACATGATTACAGGATGCCTTCTTCTTCTGCGTGATATCGCAACCCAGACCCATTTATTTCAGTGGAGATGAATTGTGATACCAGACACAATCTATGGAGAGGTGTGGCACTTTATCTAGAAGAAAACAACAATTTTTCCAGTCTGGCATAACCCCTTTAAATCATAGTGAATTTGGCAGTACAGGAATTAGTGGGGCCTCATCTTGCGAATCCTCAGCATGGTCAGCTTTAGGCCTAAGCCACACGGCGAGAAAAACAGTGCGAGTGGAGTGCGATAAAACATCGCATTCCCCTCAGACCAATTCTAGCCTGTGTGACAGCACACATGAGCGATTATTTTCTCAGCCCTAATCGGACTGAGAAAACAATCGCAGCATGCTGCGATTGTAAGCTGAGACTCTTTCTCTCGCACCCATTCAAGTGAATGGGGCGAGAGAAAAATCGCACTGCACTCGCGGTACACCGGTGTACCGCTAGTGCAGGGTGAGAATGGCAATAGCCGGCTACGCAGGAGAGAGGGAGAGAAATCGCTCCCTCCCCTCCTGAGTGCTGGCCCGCCCCCCGCAGCTGAGGTCTGCTCGCACGAACGGACCTCAGTTGCAAAGACACACGCATGACACTCGGCTCTGCTGTACTGCCAGCACGAGCCGAGTGTCATGAAAGGGGATCGCAGTAGTCCACGTATGGTATGGCCTGTCAGTTGACTATCAGGATGACTTCCACTACTAAAAGGCTGCAATCACACATCTGTGTTAGTAAAAATACTGATATTTTCTCAGGTGTTATCCTAGTTATTTTCCTTAGTTTCTCACTGACACAGGGCGACTGTCTGAACTTTTTTTATTAATCCATTGACTCTTGATGCATCAGTTAAAAATGAATGAAACTCAGATGGAAAATTGAACTAGAAAATACATGTTTAATCTGTACTATAGTACGCATGCGCAGGCGGTCTTTGACGTTTCCACGCGCCTGTGCATTACAGTATTTTGCTATGCCCTCAGCCGGGCAGATCATAGTGTGCCTGCTAAGGAGTGCAAAGGAGGTCTCTGTGTGAATGATGCCAGAAACGTCATACACATGAGCTGGGCAGGAGGATGGCGATCCCACAAGATGGAGGAGGGGCTGGACTGAGAGCAACGACACCCATCAGACTGCACCGCCCCCTAAATAAGTATTATAAAGGTGTTTTTTACCTTGTACAGAGCAGCCTGGGCTCTTATATACAGTAATCTGGAATGCTGTATATAAGAGCTCACTGGTGGTGCCCGCAGCTTAAAGGGAAACACCTGGTTAATCAGTTTCTCTAGGATGTGAAGAAGAAAAAAATTCTCCATCTTATCCATTCTGTCAGTCTGTAAAATCATGTAATTAAACAAAGCACTCCCGAACTTGAAAGTGATGTAAGTTTATTAAATGTGCATGAAAAAAAAAACGTTTTCGGTCCACAACGGACCTTCTTCAGTTGCACATTAGTAGAGTGGACTGGAGGCATAGGATGGTGTGAGGCGCGGGGCCCCCATGCAGCGGTGGATACCGCGCCTCACACCATCCTATGCCTCCAGTCCACTCTACTAATGTGCAACTGAAGAAGGTCCGTTGTGGACCGAAAACGTTTCTTTTTTCATGCACATTTAATAAACGTGCATCACTTTCAAGTTCGGGAGTGCCTTGTTTAATTACATTGTATGGCTTAGGAACCTGAATAGCACCCCTATCTCTCTTGATATCCCTACAAGGAAGTGCCACTTCTTCTTTCTAGTCTGTGAAAATCAGACCACAGTCAGATGTCATGAATGTAGTCTGATTTTTTTCCACATACTCATACAACCCTTGGCAAAAATTATGTACTCACCTGGCTCTGAGGATGTTCATTCAGTTGTTTTCTTTTGTTTAAATAAAGCAGATCACAGACATGGCACAAAACTAAAGTCATTTCAAATGTCAACTTTCTGGCTTTAAGAAACTCTAAAAAAAATCATGAAATCATAATGTACTAGACATCAACTGTTACTTTTCAAGACCAAACAGGGGGAAAAATTATGGAATCACCCTGTAAATTTTCATTCCCAAAACTAACACCTGCATCAAATAAGATCTGCTTGTTAGTCTGCATCTAAAAAAGAGTGATCACACCTTGGAGAGCTGTTGCTCCAAGTTGACTCACATGAATCATGGCTCCAACACGAAAGATGTCAATTGAAACAAAGGAGAGGATTATCAAACTCTTAAAAGAGGGTAAATCATCACACAATGTTGCAAAAGATGTTGGTTGTTCACAGTCAGCTGTGTCTAAAATCTGGACCAAATACAAACAACATGGGAAGGTTGTTAAAGGCAAACATACTGGTAGACCAAGGAAGACATCAAAGCATCAAGACAGGAAACTTAAAGCAATAGGTCTCCAAAACAGGAAATGCACAACAAAACAAATGAGGAACAAATAGGAGGAAACTGAAGTCAATGTCTGTGAAACTGCCTAAAGGAAATGGGATTTACATACAGAAAAGCTCAACAATAAAAAGATGACTTCCCGAAGAGAACATGTAAATTTCCACAGTCATTGATGATATGGGGCTGCATGTCACGTAAAGGCACTGGGGAGATGGCTGCCATTACATCTTCAACAAATGCCCAAGTTACATTGGAATTTTGGACACTTTTGTTATCCCATCAATTGAAAGGATGTTTGGGGATAATGAAATCATTTATCAAGATGATAATGCATCCTGCCATAGAGCAAAACTGTGAAAACATTCCTTGAAAGAAGACACATAAGGTCAATGACCTGGCCTGCAAATAGTCTGGATTTCAATTCAATTGAAAATCTTTGGTGGAAGTTGATGAAAATGGTCCATGACAAGGCTCCAACCTGCAAAGCTGATCTGGCAACAGCAATCAGAGAAAGTCGGAGCCAGATTGATGAAGAGTACTGTTTGTCATTCATTAAGTTCATGCCTCAGAGACTGCAAGCTATTATAAAAAGCAGAGGTGGTGCAACAAAATACTAGTGATGTATTGGAGTGTTCTTTTGTTTGTTTGTTTTTCATGATTCCATATTTTTTTCCTCATAATTGAGTGATTCCATAATTTTCCCCGTTTGGTTTAGAAAAGTAACCGTAGCACATCACGTTTTCATGATTTTTTTATAGTGTTTCTTAAAGAAAAGAACAGAAAGTTGCCATTTGAAATGACTTTAGTTTTGTGCCATGTCTGTGATCTGCTTTTTTTAAACAAAAGTAAACAACTGAATGAACATCCTCAAAGAAAGGAGAGTCCATAATTTTTCCAGGGGTTGTAGACTTAAATCATTGGATTTATGAAAGCAAATCGTGTGAGCTACGGAAATCGGACAGGGGCACTGCCTCATTGAATAACATTGGTCCGATTGCAATCCAATGTTGTGTCGGATCACCCTCTGATCGGAAATATTGTTGTTTGCATGAGCCCTTAGGAATAGGATAAGTTCAGACAATCATATTTTCTGGCCATTTGACATAGCAGTCGCACACAGTTACAATGGTAGCTGACGACTTAAGGTACCGTCACACATAACGAGATCGCTAGCGAGATCGCAGCTGAGTCACGGTTTCTGTTTCCGTTAGCGATCTCGTTATGTGTGACACCAACCAGCGATCAGGCCCCTGCTGTGAGATCTCTAGTCGTTGCTGAATGGTCCAGGCCATTTTCTTCAAAGGCGATGTCCTGCTGGGCAGGACACATCGCTGTGTTTGACACTGTGTGAAAGGGTCACAGTAACGGCTGAGATCGTTATACAGGTCGCTACTGCGACCTGTATTGTTCCTGCATCGTTGGTAAGGTCTGACTGTGTGACATCTAACCTGCAACCTCCCAGCGACTTACCTGCGATCCCTATCAGGTCGCATCGTTTTCGGGATCGCTGGTAAGTTGTTGTGTCTGACTGGGCCTTTAGGCCACGTGCACAAAGTATTTGGGGAGTTTTTTACCTCAGTATTTGTAGCTAAAACCAGAAGTGAAACAATCAGAGGAAAAGTATAATAGAAATGTAACGAGGCGAGCAGCTCTGACTGTTTTGTGATTAAAATGGACATGGAGACTGACATTACACAGGATGGTGCTGCCACCTTGTGGACAAGTGCTGAAACTGCTCGAGGGGTGGACGCTGTAAAATCTGATCCCCTCCCTCAGGCACTTGTTGTACAGGAAGTAAAAGTGCGGGAAAAGGACACTGAGCTACTGGAGCTGGACCTGAACAGACCTGCCTCGGACTGCCCTCATCGTTGAAGTGTGAGGGATTGCCAGAACTGCTGCAGACGGGATACTGGACTCAAGGGACCTCCGGACCGTCTCCTTCCTCCGTACCAAGAGACTGTAAGCTAGTCCTGTGTTGAGAGGGCTGAAGATCTTCCACTTCTCTCCCTTGGAGTCGCCGACGGTTACCCGGAGTCCAGGCCTGCTACGTGGGAGCCCTTCCTCCTTGTGTTTTGGACTGGTAATATAACCTATAGGGCAAGTCAGGGACAGAATTCTTGTTTATCATTGCTCTTTTGTTTGTGTTCTGCGACGCGCGTCTGAAGTTAAAGACCCGGATAGCAAACCCTGGTTATGTGTGCTGCTAAGCCAGCTGCGTGTGTCATTGAGATGTTTACCAGTAAAGAAATGTACCCTTACATAAAATCTGAGCGTGGGAATTTTGTTGGCGCAGATTATGGGAACTCAGCCACGGTCAGACCTGCGGCCACTTCAGAAACACGGGCACCACTGCTGTATTTATCACCCACTCCTTGTTTTGGCTATAAATACTGAGGTAAAAAACTCACCAAATACTCATCATCGAAACATAGCCCTAGGCCACGTCCACACAGTGAGTTTACCTCAGTATTGGTAAAAAAAACAGGAGTGGGTATTAAATGCAGAAGCAGTGCCCTTGTTTCTATTAGGCCACGTGCACACAAGTATTTGGTGAGTTTTTTACCTCAGTATTTGTAGCCAAAACCAGGAGTGGAACAATCAGAGGCAAAGTGTAATAGAAACACGGGCACCACTGCTGTATTTCTCACCCACTCCTGGTTTTGGCTACAAATACTGAGGTAAAAAAAACTCACCAAATTCTCAATATGTGCACGTGACCTTAGTACACACTAGCGATATTCCACACGGACCTCAGGTCTGTGTGAAAAAATAAATAAAAATAATATACGCTCTAAACCATTGCATGTAAAGGAGCAGCTTCTCTGGTCCGCTGTCACATGGAGCCGCACACAGCCGGTCACATTGTATTTCTGTGGATGTGACTGGCAGAAACTTTACAAAGCACTGAAACTAGACTCAAGCCTCATTCAGACGGCCATGTTTTTTGCAGCGTGTACTCATTGGCTGTTCACATGTGCGTGGGTGTTTTTTGGGGAATACAAGAAAAGCTGATGAAACTCAGCATTGCCAATTTGACTTTTTATTTTATTCTTGACAATTTATCAAAAAGTTGCAGACAGACAATATTTTTTCAGGTCACATTACATAAGAAATCATTATGATAATAAGTGATCCATGTCCACAGCCCATAGTCCTGATGAGACACCGGCTGCAGTCACTGTAAACCTTAAAGGGAACCTGTCACCAGATTTTTCCCTATGCAACTAAAACTACCACCTTCTGCAGCTCCTCGGCTGCATTCTATGAAGGTGCGCCTTGTATCTGATCCCCTTTTCAGACCGCAAAAACAACTTTATAAATATTACCTTTTCATATGTAAATTTTTTAGTAGGGCCTAAAGGGCGGGCTCTCTTTCTCCTTCGTTCCCCCCTCCTGCCGCTGTACGCCGTCCCCTGTGTTGATTTGAATTGTTGACGACGGTCCCATCATCCTCCACGCTGTGCCGAAGTCTTGCGCATGCGCCGTTATCGTAGGCCACTATCGCGGGCCTGTGCACAAACTATCCCTCGCGCGCCCGGGATGTATTTGCTCAGGCACGAGATTATGGGCGGTGCTGTGCATGAGCCCTTTAGGCCCTACTAAAACATTTACATACAAAAAGGTAATATTTTATAAAGTTGTTTTGGAGGTCTGAAAAGGGGGCCAGATTCATGGCGCACCTTCATAGAATGCAGCCGAGGAGCTGCAGAAGGTGGTAGGTTTAGTTGCATAGGGAAAAATCTGGTGACAGGTTCCCTTTAAGATGATGATAATTACTGTCAAAATAATCTGTAGAGTTTAAAAAATAAGACGGATCCCTTAATTATTTTTTACTGACAACATAAAAAAGTGCCTTTTTTTTATGGACGGTTTGGCAACCCTGATGATACTGATAGTACAAATGGCCACACTGAGCGAACACTGATGAAAATCTGCCCCAAAACATCAATGACAAAAGAGAAAAAAGTAAAAATGGCGGTGAGTGAGGCGTTAGAAGGGGCACATGGCGGGGAGGGCCGGAGACTCCGCATGTATAGAAGTACAACGCAGATTGGAAAGAAATCTCCCTAAAAATAGAACCGCTAATATGTCACATGTAAATACGTTCACACCTTCATCGTCTATTGGAAAAAGCTGACGGGACTGATAAGGAGACTCATCTGCGTCTCCACTTCTGACAATCTGTCATCTTTAACATGGAAGTCAATTTATAGTATTTGGAGAAAAAATTTACCGTCACACGACAGCTCCAGCTATAAGAGAAAAAATCATCTATAGCAGAATAGATCTATGGAATACAATATTCCCAAATATTAAAAAGAGAAAAATGGAGAAAAAAAATAGGTGAAAATAATCCTTCCTGGAAGATGTGAAATGCAGGATGAATATGAAGAAGATATTGTTTGTAAGAGAATAGAAATCTAAAGTGGCTGATAACAGAGAACACTGCCTTCACCTGGCAGATAACAGAAAACACTGCCTTCATCTGGCAGATAACAGAGAGCACTGCCTTAATCTGGCAGATAACAGAGAGCACTGCCTTCATCTGGCAGATCACAGATAACACTGCCTTCATCTGGCAGATAACAGAGAACACTGCTTTCATCTGTCAGATAACAGAGAGCACTGCCTTAATCTGGCAGATAAGAGAGCACTGCCTTCATCTGGCAGATAACAGAGGACACAGCCTTCATCTGGCTGATAACAGAGAACACTACCTTCATCTAGCAGAGAACACTGCCTTCATCTGTCAGATAACAGAGAATACTGTCTTCATCTGGCAGATAACAGAGAGCACTGCCTTCATCTGGCTGATAACAGAGGACACAGCCTTCATCTGGCTGATAACAGAGAACACTGCCTTCATCTAGCAGAGAACACTGCCTTCATCTGGCAGATAACAGAGAGCACTGCCTTCATCTGTCAGATAACAGAGAATACTGTCTTCATCTGGCTGATAACAGAGGACACTGCCTTTATCTGGCAGATAACAGAGAGCACTGCCTTCATCTAGCAGAGAACACTGCCTTCATCTGGCAGATAACAGAGAGCACTGCCTTCATCTGGCTGATAACAGAGGACACTACCTTCATCTGGCAGATAACAGAGAGCACTGCCTTCATCTGGCTGATTACAGAGAACACTGCCTACATCTAGCAGAGAACACTGCCTTCATCTGGCAGATAACAGAGAGCACTGCCTTCATCTGGCTGATAACAGAGGACACTGTCTTCATCTGGCAGATAACAGAGAGCACTGCCTTCATCTGGCTGATTACAGAGAACACTGCCTACATCTAGCAGAGAACACTGCCTTCATGTGGCAGATAACAGAGAGCACTGCCTTCATCTGGCTGATAACAGAGGACACTGCCTTCATCTGGCAGATAACAGAGAGCACTGCCTTCATCTGGCTGATTACAGAGAACACTGCCTACATCTAGCAGAGAACACTGCCTTCATCTGGCAGATAACAGAGAGCACTGCCTTCATCTGGCTGATAACAGAGGACACTGCCTTCATCTGGCAGATAACAGAGAGCACTGCCTTCATCTGGCTGATTACAGAGAACACTGCCTACATCTAGCAGAGAACACTGCCTTCATCTGGCAGATAACAGAGAGCACTGCCTTCATCTGGCTGATAACAGAGGACACTGCCTTCATCTGGCAGATAACAGAGACCACTGCCTTCATCTGGCAGATAACAAAGAGCACTGTTTTCATCTGGCTGATAACAGAGAATAGTGTTTTCACCTGGCAGATAACAGAGAGCACTGCCTTCACCTGGCAGATAACAGAGAGCACTGCCTTCATCTGGCAGATAACAGAGAGCACTGCCTTCATCTGCACAGAGAATGTACAGTAGATAATGAAGGGCTTCCCTCCCTCCCTGCACAGGTCTGGTCCGCACACGGCCGCTGGGGGCGCTGCGGAGACCGCACTCACCTGGGCGCCGCTTGCTTCGCTATGGCAACAAACAGGACGCTTTGGAGTCAGCATTTTCCTGCACACAAAGGCTCCATGTCACAGATCCCCGGAGCTGTGCTGAGCTGTGCCGAGCTGTGCCCTCCTGCACCTGACAGTGGGCAGCCGCCAGCCAGGAGCAGCTCTGCACAGTGTGGCATGTGCCAGCTGCACCCTACACACAGTGTATACAGTAATCAGCCTGCTCAGTGGCCAGAGCAGTAATCCCAGCCCTCTGCCAGCAGCACACCCCGGCTGCCCACACTGCTGGCTGGCACGGCTGTGCCATGTGATGCTGCCGGCTGTCTGCTCATACACCGCACAGGCACAATCACCCATAGATCACTCACCTCAAACAGAGGACCGATTTTGTTGGTCTCCAGGTAGATCTGAATCCGATTTTGCTGTCGAGACGCCATCAGGACCCTTCCCCAGTATACCCGGGCTCCAGCCGGAGGGAGCAGCGCTGTCACCCTCTCCTCTGTCCCAACTTCCCCGACGCAATCTATTCAGTGAGATGATGGAGGGGTAGCAGTGCCATGGCACTGTGCGAGCAGGGAAAGTGCATGCTGAGAGCCGCCTGTCTCCCCGCCTCTCCTCTATTCTAGGTGCCTGGTTACAAGAACAACAGCAGCAGCTCCTGCCCACTCCCTGCCAGAGCCCAGCACAGGACACCTCCGAGCACACAGCCCTGCCAGTGCAGCCTGCAAGGCACAGCCTGATTGGCGACGGGGCTGAGCCCAGGATTGCACTGATCACCTGCTGCTCTCTCTCTCCGGCATTGTATGTAAGGCAATATCACCAGCTCCATCCATGCATTATGCACCTGAGCAATGGGAACTACTTGGGAAGACGCTGTGTGCACTGCTGGGGGAGACACTATGTGATATGTGCACTGCTGGGGGAGACACTATGTGATATGTGCACTGCTGGGGGAGACTCTATGTGATATGTGCACTGCTGGGGGAGACACTATGTGATATGTGCACTGCTGGGGGAGACACTATGTGATATGTGCACTGCTGGGGGAGACACTATGTGATATGTGCACTGCTGGGGGAGACACTATGTGATATGTGCACTGCTGGAGGAGACACTATGTGATATGTGCACTGCTGGGGGAGACACTATGTGATATGTGCACTGCTGGGGGAGACACTATGTGATATGTGCACTGCTGGGGGAGACACTATGTGATATGTGCACTGCTGGGGGAGACACTATGTGATATGTGCACTGCTGGGGGGGACACTATGTGATATGTGCACTGCTGGGGGAGACACTATGTGATATGTGCACTGCTGGGGGAGACACTATGTGATATGTGCACTGCTGGGGGAGACTCTATGTGATATGTGCACTGCTGGGGGAGACACTATGTGATATGTGCACTGCTGGGGGAGACACTATGTGATATGTGCACTGCTGGGGGAGACACTATGTGATATGTGCACTGCTGGGGGAGACACTATGTGATATGTGCACTGCTGGGGGAGACACTATGTGATATGTGCACTGCTGGGGGAGACACTATGTGATATGTGCACTGCTGGGGGAGACACTATGTGATATGTGCACTGCTGGGGGAGACACTATGTGATATGTGCACTGCTGGGGGAGACACTATGTGACATGTGCACTGCTGGGGGAGACACTATGTGACATGTGCACTGCTGGGGGAGACACTATGTGACATGTGCACTGCTGGGGGAGACACTATGTGACATGTGCACTGCTGGGGGAGACACTATGTGATATGTGCACTGCTGGGGGAGACACTATGTGATATGTGCACTGCTGGGGGAGACACTATGTGATATGTGCACTGCTGGGGGAGACACTATGTGATATGTGCACTGCTGGGGGAGACACTATGTGATATGTGCACTGCTGGGGGAGACACTATGTGATATGTGCACTGCTGGGAGAGATGTGACGCCCTGGCCTATCAGGTCGTCACAGGGTATTGTGCAATCTGCCCTTTTGTGCAATATCCACCTCCTCCTTGATTACGGGTCCCTAACCAAATGGTGTTGCCAAAGACCAGCTAATCGAAATCCTAGGAACACTCTGCACCACACCCACCAGACACACCAGTGAATGGCCTGAGTGGAATAGGGTCGCCCACTTGGGGGGTTGGTTAAGGGGAGGTCAGGAGTGTCAAGAGTAAGTCAGTTGAAGTTGGAGGTGAAAGTGAGAGGAGGTCAGGAGCTGGGCTCCTTGAAGTACTAGGTAGGAGACGTTGGCCTCGGTCTGGTAGGAGCTGGACCCCTGGTCGCAGGGGATCGTGACAAGGGGCATGGCATTGGCATGGAGGACAGCCGGCGGCCTTGTACCATCACCGGGCTGGGACCAGGGTACGACGGGGTACGTGGACCCTAGGTCAGGGAGTAGCTTCAGGCAACCTGACAATTTGCCCAATGAGAACAGAGCCTTCAATATCCGCTCTCCACCCGCTCCAAAATCGGGGTAATAGCGCAACGAGGGGGATAGGACTTTGCACACATATGGTCCAGAAAATTCCAAGCGTGAACCCGGAGAGCAAGTTCCCCCAGTTAGCCATAGTGGGGAGCAGAACCCGACTAGTTTCAGACTACAGGGTGCAACCAGAGAGAAACAAGGTGCCAAGGGAAAGGTCACAGATCAACAGGCAACACCAACGGCAACGGGACCCAGGCGTGCTTCCCCTCAGCGGCAGCGGTGTCCAGAACTTTGATTTACTACAGTTGTCAGTGTCAGCGGTATTGGACTGAGTGAGTACGCAAGTGACCCATAGCTCTCCAACGGCATCTCCCTGTCACCATCACCGAGCCCCGGGGCATTCCCCCTACCCGTGGAGGGGTTAAACACCTGGCTGCCCACTCCATCGCCCCCGGGTACTCCCAGCCGCAGCGGTGGTACTCCCATCTTACCACACACCATGGGTGGCATCACAAACTATTCCATACAATAGTCCCTGTAAATACCCCCCTTTTTCCATTCGAGTGGCCGCGAGACCTCCGGGTCCGGACGCCCCTTGAGCCACCGCGGATCCGGATCCGAGCAGCCCGGCTGCTGACACGGGGATGGTACAGAGACACTGTGTGCACTCCTGGGGGAGACGCTGTGTGCACTCCTGGGGGAGACGCTGTGTGCACTCCTGGGGGAGACGCTGTGTGCACTGCTGGGGGAGACGCTGTGTGCACTGCTGGGGGAGACGCTGTGTGCACTGCTGGGGGAGATTGTGTGCTATGTGCACTGCTGGGGGGAGACACTGTAATCACCACTTGGGGAGATGCTGTGTGCAGTGCTGGGGGACATGCTGTGTGCAATTCTGGGTGAAACGATGTGCACTGCTGGAGGAGAAGCTGTGTACACTGCTGGGGGAGACGCTATGTGCAGTGCTGGGGGACACGCTGTGAGCAATTCTGGGTGAAACGATGTGCACTGCTGGAGGAGAAGCTGTTTGCACTGCTGGGGGAGACGCTATGTGCAGTGCTGGGGGAAACGTTGTGTGCAGTGCTGGGGGAAACGTGTGCAGTGCTGGGGGAAACGTTGTGTGCAGTGCTGGGGGAAACGTTGTGTGCAGTGCTGGGGGAAATGTGTGCAGTGCTGGGGGAAATGTGTGCAGTGCTGGGGGAGACGCTGTGTGCACTGCTGGGGGAGACGCTGCATGCACTGCTGGGGGAGACGCTGCGTGCACTGCTGGGGGAGACGCTATGTGCACTGCTGGGGGAGACGCTGCGTGCACTGCTGGGGGAGACGCTGCATGCACTGCTGGGGGAGACGCTGTGTGCACTGCTGGAGAAAATGCTGTGTGCAGTGCTAGGGGAGATGCTGTGTGAAGTGCTGGTGGAGATGCTGTGTGCACTGCTTGGGAAATACGCTGTGTGCACTGCTTAGGGAGATGCTAGGTGCACTGCTGGGGAAATGCTGTGTGCACTTCTGGGGGAGATGCTGGGTGCTATGTGCACTGCTGGGGAAACGCTGTGTTCTATAGGCACTGCTGGGGTAGACACTGTGTGCACTTCTGGGAGATACAATTTGTTTTGTGTGCACTGCTGGGGCATCTACTGTGTGCACTGCTGGGGGAGACGCTGTGTGCTCTCCACACTGCTGGGGGCATGCTGTATGCTCTGCTGGGGGAGACGCTAGGTGCACTGTTGGAGGAGACACTGTGTGCTATGTGCACTGCTGGGTGAGATGCTGTAAGCACTGCTGTGGGAGGCACTGAGTACTGCTGGGGTACATACTGTGTGCACTGCTGGGGGAGATGCTGTATACACTGCTGGGGGAGATGCTATGTACACTGCTGGGGGAATGCTGTATGCACTGCTGTGGGAGGCACTGAGTACTGCTGGGGGAGATGCTGTGTACACTGCTGGGGGAGATGCTCTACACACTGCTGGGGGAGATGCTGTACACACTGCCTGGGGAGATGCTGTATACACTGCTGGGGGAGATGCTGTATACACTGCTGGGGGAGATGCTATGTACACTGCTGGGGGAATGCTGTATGCACTGCTGTGGGAGGCACTGAGTACTGCTGGGGGAGATGCTGTGTACACTGCTGGGGGAGATGCTGTACACACTGCTAGGGGAGATGCTGTATACACTGCTGGGGGAGATGCTGTATACACTGCTGGGGGAGATGCTGTGTACACTGCTGGGGGAGATGCTGTGTACACTGCTGGGGGAGATGCTGTGTACACTGCTGGGGGAGATGCTGTGTACACTGCTGGGGGATTGCTGTATGCACTGCTGGCGGTGATGCTGTGTGCATTGCTGGGTAGACGCTGCGTTAACTGTTGGGGGAGACACTATGTGCTGTGTGCACTACTGGAGGAATCACCGTGTGTTATGTGCAGTGCTGGCAGAAATGCTGTGTGCTCTGTGCACAAATATATCAAAAAGACTGACCTCTCTCACATGCATTGGCCAATACATAAGCTAAGTATCTCTTTTTTTCAAATATTCCTATACCAGTAATGTAAAGCAGAGATACCTTATTCATTCTTAGCATTCTAGAGTGCAGCTATATGTATTTTGTAGTTATATTGTGTTTTCAGCTAGCACCTGTTCACACCTGTTGTATGTGTGGGTCAGACTTTTTGATATATATATATAAGACCCAGTGACTGGACACTCGGCTCTGAAAACAGTGTGGGGAGAGCTGCTGGAGAAGGTATAGTGTATTACAATACCCCCCACCCCCATTAGAAAGGGACACCAGCCAAACAAAAATCCTTGTTGCCTCCCTCCAGTGTCTGATGTCCACACTAGGTGGGGCGGAGCTAAGCGGTTGGCCCCACCCACCAAGGAGTTCACAGGCCTGGAGGCGGGAAAAGTGACAGAATAGTCAGAGAACAGTGTAGGAGTTTGAAGTGAGAGGAGTGAGCACTTGGTTGTCTGGGTTTGTGGCTCAGGCACTGACAGCAAGGTTGGCAGACGGTGGTGGCCGTCTGCAGGAGTGGTGGAGCAACGCGGAACCGTAGGACCGGGTCGGGCGACAGCCCACCGGTACCGACTGGGGAGCGAAGTGAAGCCAGCACACACAGGCAGGGCCATCGGACCCCGACCAGGCTTGGAGCCGCCGACAATAGTCAGAACCAAATGTGACTGGAACCCCAGGGGTTTCACAACAGCAAAAGTCCCGATTGAAGGCAACAGCCCACACCGTGAGGGTATACAGCTACCGCCTAAGGCTAGAGACCCAAGGGCCAGCGTCTGCGGGCAAATGGGCTCCTCTGGTACCCATACACCGGGGAGCGGACTACCGTTGGGAATCCATAGTAGTCAGAAGGAGAACATCAAGGTGCAGGGAAAGACAGCCGCCATCACCTGTCCAGGGAGAAGCACTGCAGCTGGCTGCGGGAGCCGTCGGTTTACCGAGGACTTTGTACTTTTCTTGCTGAGTGAGTACACCCGTGCCATCCGGCACCGCGCCGCGCTGTCCCTGCAACCCTGCACCTCACCAACCCTGCCTCCCCGTCACATCATCGGGCCCCGGGACCACCGACCCCTACCCATGGAGGGGTAAAACAACATCCCAGCTGCTCCTTACCATCACTCCCGGGATCCCCGTCATCAGCAGCAGTGGTGCCTAACTTCACCACGACCCGTGGGTGGCGTCACGGACTAAATCCCCCAAACCAACCACCCCTTTCACTCACGGGCGAGGAGCGCCGCTCGAGTCCCCGGATCCGGCCCACCGCTCGAGCCACCGAGCAGCAGCGCCGGACCCGAGCATTAGCGAGAGCGCAGCAGCGACGGCGTCCTCCCCGCCCGCGACAATTGCCTTACACTGCTTGATGCTGCAACGAAAAAAAAGCTATTCCATTCTCTATTAATACCGCTGTTAGCTGTATGTAGTGTAAACAATATTTATAGAAGCCTTAGATTTTAAACAGTTGGACTCGGGGTTGAATTCACAGAAAAGGCTAGGAGATAGAAAATTTAGACATAATCTTTAAAGGGTCTCATCTTGATTGACTATGGGGAGATATTTAGGAACAATCTGTTTAATTTGATTAAACTGTAAGCTATATGGTGTTGAAAAAGTAACTGGGGTATCTGAAGAAAAATGATCAGATTTATCTCTATAAAGGAAGCTATCTCTGAGTTTAGATTTAATTTTTTCAAATGTTTGTTGGACTAATTGTCTATTGTAGCCTCTGGCACAAAGTCTCTTTTAAATGTCATTGCATTCTTTTTTGAAAATTTTATTATTATTAGAGCAAATACATTTTGCACAGGTGAAAGGTAGGGATAGCTTTGATGGGGTGTGATGGATGACAACTGGCCTGTAAAATAGTTTTAACTTTTTGTTCCTTTTTAACTTTTATTCCTTTTTGTATAGTGAAGTATGTGTGTACTGTGCCACTGTGATCATCAGCCTCAGGAAGAATATCTAAGGCCCTGTGCGCACTAGAAAATGCAATTTTCTTAAAATTCCGCAGGCTCTGAAAGAGTTCCGCACCCGCGGAAAAAAAACTTAAAAAAACCACACTGAAATCCGCATGCGTTTTGTTGCACTTTTGATGCGGTTTTGGTGCGGTTTTTCCACGGGTTGGTACATGTGTTTTAATGCATTCAATGCAATAAAGCACATTGGAAATAAAAAAAAAAAAGGTCATTTTCTTCTAAGGCTACTTTCACACATCAGTTTTTTCCATCAGGCACAATCCGGTAAAAAAAGGGTAAAACGGATCCGGTACCGTATCCATTTTATCCCCATAGAATTACATTGTTACCGGACGCTTTGCGTTGCATCCGTTTCTTTCCAGATGCGGCAAAATTAATTAAAGCGGCAGCCGGAGGCAACATATCTTGTAACGTTTTTTTGCCCGGCAAAAAAAAACGCATCGCGCCGGATCCGGCACGATACGGCGTGTTTTACAATGGAAGCCTATGGACACCGGATCCGGCGTAATGCAGCAAAAAAACGGATGCGGCTGCCGGATCCGTTTTTGTAAACTGAGCATGCTCCAATGTTTTGAAAAAACGGATCCAGCAAAAAAACGGATGCAAAAACGGATGCAAAACGGATTCAACGGATCCGGTTTTTTACGCATCCGGTATAACGAATCCGTTTAAAAACGGATCCGGTGGATACGGTTTTTTAAATTTTTTTGCCGGATCCATTGGATCAGGAAAAAAAAGGATTGTGCCTGAATGCATAAAACTGATGTGTGAAAGTAGCCTAAGACTACTTTCACACATCCGGTTGTAGTGTGAAGCCCCACAGGTGTAGTGTCAGTGTCGGTGCATTACCTTCAGGGACTCCACGTTGCTGGATCTCCGTCACTGGTAGGAAATCTTCTTGTTTTGATCGTGACGCCACTCTCAGTATTGCGGTCAGTGGGGACCGCCACTGCAGGTTAGGGGACGCCTGGGGCTGATGGTGGGTGCAGTCGGATGTAGTAGCCTCCTGAGAGTGAGGCAAGCCCCAGGGCCCTGTGTAGATGCGTAGTACTACAAGGCGCAGAATAACTCCACACAGGCAGAATGTCTTTCAGGGTTTTTACTCACTTCAGGTGGCAGGGTGAGTAACCCGGGCGTAGCTGAGATGAACCAGGTAGGAACCAGGTATCCTTCAGGCTGCCTTTATGAGGGTGACTACTGACTCGCCTTCCTTAGCCCTTGGTGGTTTGGGGTAACCCCGACTTTGAGTCCCTATGGGGGTCACCCAGGGAAGATGCTCCAAGCCTCTCTCCCCTTGTTGTTTGCCGTTTGCTTGTTCCCCGGACCAGGCCACTCCAGCTTCTTGCCTCCTATGACCTATGGGCCCTAACTTGCGGTTACGTGGCTGCGGCTTTTGTAGTGTTGTGGTGTGGGCTTTAAGAGCCCCACACCGGCAGGTTTAGCAGAAGAAAGTTGAATCTATCCCCGCTTCGGGATCTGCCGCCCGGTTGGGCCTGGTGCTCTCTAGCAGTCTCCTTACTTCCCACTCCGTTGCACTCTCTAGCTGAAGCTGGCTTTCAGGCAGCACTCCTAGTTGACCGTTCTCCCCCGTCTGTAGCCACTGCGCGGGCGCTGTTAGACAGCATCTGCCCCACAGGTCTGCTCCTCACTGAGCCCTATGGAGTTCTGCTCTAACTGACTCACTGCCCCTCCTCTCCTGTTCTTGCCTACGCCACCTAGCAACCAGACTCTCCACCACACCCCTTGAGAGGAGATGGAGGCTCTACCCCCTCCACTATTCCAGTGAAGGTGAAGGCTTGCCCCCTCCTGGGATCCCCAGGGGTCCTCTCATGGGTACATGTGTGAGACCTGGTCACTATGCGCCTGTGTTCCACACCCCAGTCAGCCATCTGGATTACCTGTATTGTACTGTCCCCAGCATGGGTGCAGTACTCAGTGGTGCCTGACCAGGTCAGGGGCGCCACATTCCCCCTTAGTTATCACCAGCACGTCCTCGGGCTGCAAGACAACATTTTAAAATGCATAAAACATTAAAACATGGTAAAACATTTAAAAGCACCAGGTATCAGACATCACCACCCTCCACCCACAAGTCCGTTAACCCACCCAAAACCCTCTCAGGAGGCAGGTCACCGGTTTCTTTTGGTAACCAGGTCTGGGCCATCTGTTTCCCCAGACCTTTCCTCCAATCTTCCTCTCCCGTTGGCCGCGGCTTCAGCCACTTCTGGCAGGATGTAGAGGCGGCTTTCATGGGCTGGTGGTTTCAGGGTATACCTGGCCTGGTGGATCCGCGCCTTCAGCCTCTTCTGGCAGGATGCAGAGGCGGCCTCCACAGTTGGTGCTGACCAGGTACCCTCTTTGTGGTGGTGAGCCAAGGCCCCATAAACAGGCGTGCTCTCTGGTCGCAGGTGAGCCAAGGCCCTTTTCTACGGACGGGCCCCCCTGGTTGCAGACGAGCCAAGCCCCTAAACAGGCTGGCCCTGGTGGTGGTGCCACTGGTGTAACTATTTACACTGCGAGAGTTTGTGGCTATAGCAAGTTCATAGCCTTAAGGTTTATGGTTTTCTCACAATAGTTTTTGTGGGCACATACTTGAACTTGAGAACGTTGCAAAACAAAACTGGTCAAAACAGTAACTTCCTTCTTTACTTTACTTTACTCTTTACTCCTCATTTTCACCAGGGCGTGGGCATGTAGGGCACCGGCACCTGTGACTTTCTTGCTCTCCGTCGTCGTCCGTGGTTGTTTCATCTGTAGGATCTTTGTCTGTGGTTGTTTCATCTGTAGGTTCTTTATCTTTCCTTTCTTGGTCTTCGTCTGTTTCTACATCTGGTTCTTTATCTCTGTCTTTTCTTTCTTGTCTTTCTTGTCTTTCTTGTCTTTCTTGTCTTTCTTGTCTGGGACATGATGCTACATCAAGCGCATACAATCCTCTTTCGCCTTCATGCATGGTGAACTGTACTAAGTCCCCAACTTTCAAATTTCTGCCTGAATGTCCTCTGGGCAGGTGGGCTTGAACATCTCTTCGATTTACAAATATGCTCTCTTTTATTCCTTTTACTACAATGAAGCCGTATCCGCTTTTCAAATTGAAGTCCTCTACTATTCCTCTGTAAAGGGGTCCTCTGGACTGGGCTTCAGACCTTCTTAGGCACCTTTTCTCCTCCAGGTCTCTGGCTGTGACCTCTCTCTGCTCTGGAGACTGTGGTGTTGGAGGATGCTTTGCTCTGCTGCGCCGTGTCTTGCGGGCTGGGTTCATGCCTGTGGGCTCCCAGGTGAGGTCTTTGGGTTGATCTTCGTCAGCAGATGGGGTTAGGTCTTCCTCATCCCAGCGAGAATAGGGCAGCATCTCCGGCTCTGGGTATGGGTCTGCTGCGGTTGGCGTCGGAGTCAGCCCTTCTGCTTCCTGGCCTCCTCTCCCCCTTAGTTCTTCTTGGCACTCCTTTGGTGGCAGTGCTGGGGATGGGCTTTCTTCAGCTGGCCCAGGCGGTGGACTCTCTGGCGCGGCTGCAGGGGTTGCCTTAGGGGTGTGCGGAGGGAGCATGTATCTGTCCACCATCTCCTGTGGGAACTTGGCTTCCAGGTCGGCTTTTAGCTGCCAGTATGCGGAGTCTTCACCTATCAGGGATTTCCTAGCAGGGACCTCTCTGGACTGGGGAGCGGTGTCTGCTCTGGCCTTGCAGGCCGGGGAAAATAGTGATGCAATCTCTTGGCGGGCCGCGCCCTGTATGGCGGCGGCCTGGTCTTGGCGGGCCGCGCCTGGCATGGCGGCGGCCTGGATCAGTGTCGCTGTTGCAGAGGGCTCTGTGCAGGCTGAGCTGGGCGTCGCTGCTGCGATCGGAGCTTGGCGGGCCGCGCCTGGCGGGGCTGCGGCCTGGTTCAGCATCTCACTTGCGGCGCGGACGAGCGTCGCTGCTGCGGTGGGGTCTTGGCGGACTGGGCTCAGCAGGGTGGCAGCCTGGGTCAGCGTCACACCTGCAGCACGGATCAGTATCGCAGTGGTGGTCGGACCTTTGCGGGCCAGGCGGGGCATGGCTGCGGCGGCCTGAATTTGGCGGGCCGCTTCTAGCGTGGCTGCGGCCTGGTCCAGCGTCGCCGCGCCGGGCGCCTCTTCTGGGACCACGGGCGTAGCAGCAGGAGTCGGGGCATTTGCGCTGGCCGGGGCATCTCTGGACTCACCCATCGGTGGCAGCATCGGGGTCTGAGTCGTCGCCGCTCGGTCTGGCAGGCGTCGCGCGGCTCCCTCCTCGTAGGTCCGCACCGCCGCAGCCATCTCCAGGAGCTCCGTGCGTTCTTCCCTAAGCTGTCGCACAATCCCGGCCTCCAGCCGGTCGCAGAAGATGGCAAGCTCTCGGCACCACCAGGCAGCAGAGCCTGGCTCTGGGTATCCACGTCTGGACTCCATTTCCTCTAGCACGCTACTGGCTTCTCTTCTGCTCCGCCGTCTCCGGACGCTTCCACTCTCTCCATCAGCGGGGTCAGGACTCTGCAGGGGCTCTCTGGGTAGCCACACCTCTTCGTGGGCGGTAACTTCTTCCAGCGCGGGCTGCTGTTGTTTTTCAGCGCGCTTTTCATGGTGGCAATATGGCGGCGCTTCCAATTTTTCAAGCGGACCGCCCAGGCACATGGTCACCTGTCTGAACAGGTCTAGTCCTTATCCTGTTCGTGACGCCAGATGTGAAGCCCCACAGGTGTAGTGTCAGTGTCGGTGCATTACCTTCAGGGACTCCACGTTGCTGGATCTCCGTCACTGGTAGGAAATCTTCTTGTTTTGATCGTGACGCCACTCTCAGTATTGCGGTCAGTGGGGACCGCCACTGCAGGTTAGGGGACGCCTGGGGCTGATGGTGGGTGCAGTCGGATGTAGTAGCCTCCTGAGAGTGAGGCAAGCCCCAGGGCCCTGTGTAGATGCGTAGTACTACAAGGCGCAGAATAACTCCACACAGGCAGAATGTCTTTCAGGGTTTTTACTCACTTCAGGTGGCAGGGTGAGTAACCCGGGCGTAGCTGAGATGAACCAGGTAGGAACCAGGTATCCTTCAGGCTGCCTTTATGAGGGTGACTACTGACTCGCCTTCCTTAGCCCTTGGTGGTTTGGGGTAACCCCGACTTTGAGTCCCTATGGGGGTCACCCAGGGAAGATGCTCCAAGCCTCTCTCCCCTTGTTGTTTGCCGTTTGCTTGTTCCCCGGACCAGGCCACTCCAGCTTCTTGCCTCCTATGACCTATGGGCCCTAACTTGCGGTTACGTGGCTGCGGCTTTTGTAGTGTTGTGGTGTGGGCTTTAAGAGCCCCACACCGGCAGGTTTAGCAGAAGAAAGTTGAATCTATCCCCGCTTCGGGATCTGCCGCCCGGTTGGGCCTGGTGCTCTCTAGCAGTCTCCTTACTTCCCACTCCGTTGCACTCTCTAGCTGAAGCTGGCTTTCAGGCAGCACTCCTAGTTGACCGTTCTCCCCCGTCTGTAGCCACTGCGCGGGCGCTGTTAGACAGCATCTGCCCCACAGGTCTGCTCCTCACTGAGCCCTATGGAGTTCTGCTCTAACTGACTCACTGCCCCTCCTCTCCTGTTCTTGCCTACGCCACCTAGCAACCAGACTCTCCACCACACCCCTTGAGAGGAGATGGAGGCTCTACCCCCTCCACTATTCCAGTGAAGGTGAAGGCTTGCCCCCTCCTGGGATCCCCAGGGGTCCTCTCATGGGTACATGTGTGAGACCTGGTCACTATGCGCCTGTGTTCCACACCCCAGTCAGCCATCTGGATTACCTGTATTGTACTGTCCCCAGCATGGGTGCAGTACTCAGTGGTGCCTGACCAGGTCAGGGGCGCCACAGTAGCAGTGCGGCACAATCCGGCGCTCTGCTGAAAAAACAAAACCGTTTTTTTTTTGCTGCCGGTTTCGTTTTTTCCAGCATTGACTTGCATTGGTGCCGCATGGGCTTGCATTCCGTCCGTTTTTTGCCGAATGCGGCAGATTTAGCCGATGCGGATGGAACGTTCCCTGGCACGTTTTTTGCTCCGGCAAAAAAAACACATCGCGCCGCATCCGGCCGCTGCGGCGCATTTTTCAATGCATGCCTATGGACGCCGGATGCGGCGTGATGCGGCAAAACCCGCATCCAGCCGCCACATGCGGTTTCTTCCACTGCGCATGTTCAGTAGCGTGCCACAATCGGAAAAAAACGGACGGGCCGCATGTAAAAACTTATGCAAAGGATGCGGTGTTTTCGTTGCATAGGTTTCACAGCCGGATTGAGCCTCAGTGCTCAAACCGGAAGTGTGAAAGTAGCCTAAGATAGATAGATAGATAATGGATGGATAGATAGATAGATAGATATATAGATAATGGATAGATAGATAGATAGATAGATAGAGGGATAGATAATCAATACATAGAGGACAGATCAATCAATAGATAGAGTCCCTGTGAGGACACACTGCAGTTCTCGCGAGTGGTAGTGTGTTCACATTACCGACCGTGAGAAATGACCTGTAATTACCTCTGCAGGCTCGTTACGAGACTGCATTGATTACTATCTTTCAGACACGGCTGCAGCAGTCTGCAAGTGTCGTGGGACCTGTGTGGATTACGCCGGAGCTGTGTGTTGGGTGGGTTAATAAAGGGGTGAAAGAGGGGGCTTTTTTGCTTTTTTATTTACAATAAAGGATTTTTCGGTGTATGTGTTTATTCATTTCACTTACGGGTTAATCATGAAAGCTGTCTCATAGACGCTGCCATGATTAAGCCTGGACTTAGTGGCAGCGATCCGCTGCCATTTAACTCCTTATTACCTGGATTGCCACCGCATCACGGCAATCTGGAAGAGCCGGGGACACTCCGCGACTGTCGCATAATGTCCCGGGGCAGCTGCGGGCTGATATTCTCGGCTGCGTGAGGGGGGGGCATTAACCCTGGCCCTCGCCCTCCCCAGTCAGAGAATACCGGGCTGCCGCTGTGTGTGTTCACCTCGGCTGGACGGTAAAAATACAGCGGAGCCCGCTTTTTTTTTTGTTTTTTTATTGTTATATGTACGTTTGATTTCTATGTGTATCTGACCACCATCTATTGACCTTCTCTGCTCTGTCCTCCTCACCTGCCCCTCCTGCCCAGCACGTATCACACCCTCGCAGAAACCTTGCACATGTCAACATACACACCCTTTCTGACTCTATCCTACCACTGTCCTCCATATCTTCAGTGCACGACACGAACAGTGCCACCACTTTCTACAACGCCACTCTCACATCAGCTATTGATTCAGTTGCTCCTCTTGTGCATGGCAGAGTGAGACAAATCAATAGACAACCCTGGCACAACAGCCTCACTAAAAAGCTTCGGCAAGTGTCTAGGGCCGCAGAGCGGCGCTGGAAGAAAACGCACTCCCAGGAAGACTTCACCACATTCAAAAATGCAATTCACACATTTCGCTTGGCCCTTACCTCGGCTAAACAGGAATACTTCAGAAACCTCATATCCTCTTTAACACACAACCCCAAACAGTTATTCAATACTTTCAACTCCCTCCTTCGCCCACCACTGCCCCCTCCAACCTCCCTCATTTCCGCAGAAGAATTTGCCACATATTTCAAAGAAAAGATCGACCAAACCAGACAAGTCTTTTCTGCTCAACCACCACAACCCCTTCATATAACAGACCACTGCTCCTCCCCCATAAACGTCCTCTCTACTATCACCAAAGAAGAGCTTGCACATCTTCTCTCAAAAGCGCACCTCACCACCTGTGCACGTGATCCCATCCCAACCCACCTCCTCCCCAACCTCACCACTATCCTAATTTCAGCCTTAACCCATCTCTTCAACCTATCTTTAATGACTGGTACCTTCCCTTCTGCCTTTAAACATGCAACAGTCACACCCATCCTAAAGAAACCTTCCCTCGACCCAACCTCTGCTGCCAGCTATCGCCCCATATCGCTACTCCCATTCGCCTCAAAACTCCTGGAACAGCACGTCCATGCTGAACTCTCCTCCCACCTCTCCTCTAACTCTCTCTTTGACAACCTACAGTCCGGCTTCCGTCCACATCATTCCACTGAAACTGCCCTGACAAAAATCACAAATGACTTACTTACTGCCAAAGCTAACAACCACTTCTCTATACTCCTACTTCTAGACCTATCCTCAGCTTTTGACACTGTTGACAACTCCCTCCTACTACAGATCCTCTCTTCCCTTGGTGTCAGAGACCTCGCCCTCTCTTGGATCTCTTCATACCTCTCCAACCGCACTTTTAGTGTCTCCCACTCCCACACAACCTCTTCATCCCGTCCTCTCTCTGTTGGTGTCCCTCAAGGCTCTGTCCTGGGACCATTACTTTTTTCTATCTATACATTTGGCCTGGGACAACTCATAAAGTCCCATAGCTTCCAGTACCACCCATATGCCGATGACACTCAGATCTACCTCTCTGGTCCAGATGTCATATCTCTGCTGTCCAGAATCCCAGAGTGCCTATCTGCTATATCTTCCTTCTGCTCCTCTCGCTTCCTAAAGCTCAATGTGGCCAAAACTGAGCTGATCATCTTTCCTCCATCTCACCTACACTCTCTACCTGATCTATCTATTACAATAAATAACATCACGCTCTCCCCAGCACCCAAAGTTCGGTGCCTCGGAGTGACCTTTGACTCTGCCTTGTCCTTCATACCACACATTCAATCCCTCACCACCTCCTGTCATCTTCAACTCAAAAATATTTCCAGAATCCGCCCCTTCATCAATTCTCAATCTACAAAAATGCTAGTGCATGCTCTCATAATCTCCCGCCTCGACTACTGCAACATCCTCCTATGTGGTCTCCCTGCTAACACGCTCGCCCCTCTTCAGTCCATCCTTAATGCTGCTGCCCGATTGATCCACCTCTCGCCTCACTACCACCCCGCTTCTCCTCTCTGCATGTCCCTCCACTGGCTCCCAATCTTCCATCGTATCCAATTCAAACTACTAATACTGACTTACAAAGCCATCCACAAATTGTCTCCTCCATATATCTCTGAACTAATATCTCGCTACACTCCAAAACGTAATCTCCGGTCCTCCCAAGATCTCCTTCTCTCCTCCTCTCTCATTCGCTCCTCATGCAATCACCTCCAAGACTTCTCCCGAACATCCCCAGTCTTCTGGAACTCACTGCCTCAATAACGTCAGACTATCTACTACACTTGCAGACTTCAAACGGAACCTAAAGACTCATCTGTTCAGAAATGCCTATAACCTTCAATGACCTCACTGCCCCACCACCGTGCGGAGCTGCCGCCCCATCTACACCCCACCTACTGTCTCCTCCCCATAATCCTATAGAATGTAAGCCCGCAAGGGCAGGGCCTTCTTCCCTCTGTACTAGTCTGTCTACTGTAACTTGTATATGTATTTTGTATGTAACCCCCCTTCTCATGTACAGCACCATGGAACTAATGGTGCTCTATAAATAAATAATAATAATAATATGTGTATTCTATATGTCTGTGTCTGTGTGTGAGTGTTAAATGTGTGTGTTTACTCTGCTCCGCTTCCTCTTCCTGTCATAATGACATCACTTCCCTGCAAAACGCAGGCAGTGATGAACATTATGTCCCGAAAAACGCAAAATACCGCAGGGAATAACGCAGGAAAACGCAATGAACCGCACAGAATTTGCTGCCTGCATTATTTCATTATTACATTGCAGTCAATGGAGTGAAATCCCGCAGCTATCTACAAAAAATAAGTGACATGCAATTGTTTTTGCTGCGGAAATCCCGCAGCAAAACATGCAGCTGTCAAAATCCGCCTACTGCGCACAGCATTTTTTTTCCCATAGGATTTGCTGGTGAATCACTGCAGAGATGTTATGAACATTTTCTGCAGCGAAACATGCAGCAAATCCACGGGTAATTCCGTCTAGTGCGCACAGGGCCTAAGAATGGTATATTGGTGTTTGTAGTGTTACGTGTAAATCGCAAGTTACATGTGTTGTCGTTAAAATACTCAATGAATTTAGGGATATTTGTTTGTCGGCAAAGACAGGGCTACAGTAGTACATCACTCAGACCAAAAACTAATACTCTACCAGGATACAAGTAAGCCCCCACTAAGTGGAGGCATCACAGGTGCAGGAGGAGCAAATCACACACACACTTCCAAAAAATATAAGGGGCGATTGCTGGATGGTAAAACTGCACACTGATGGCTTGCATAGAGCGCTGTTCACACTTCCAGATGCACAGTCACAAGCCCGCAGCCTATTAAGTGACGTCCATACTATTAGATCAGGTGGGCTGTCAAGCCGTACTCCATCTGTGCACCGTACAGGGGCAGGAACTCTAATATACAAGGCCTAACAAAAAGGGGCTTGGCTGTATCCTGTACAAAAAATATGAGGTTTTAGTTGGTATTATGGCCAGAATACGGAAGCCTAAAACCCTCGTCATGGGAACCTCATGTTTGTAGGTCCCTACACTAAATATAAAAATGGCAACTAAAAGAGGAATAAAAATCCTCCATAAAATTAAGCATTACTTACAGCAAAGATGGGCTACAGTTGTACATCGCCCAGGCCAAAAACTACTACTCTACCTTTCTGTTAGGCCTTGCAAATTAGAGGTCCTGTCCCTGTATGGTTCACAGATCGCAATCGCCCCCTCCATTTTTTGGAAGTGTGTGTGTGATTTGCTCCTCCTGCACCTGTGATGCCTCCACTTAGAGGGAGCTTAGCTGTATCCTGGTAGAGTACTAGTTTTTGGCTTGGCCAACTGCAGACCTATCTTTGCTGTAAGTAATGCTTAATTTTTGGAGGATTTTTATTCCTCTTTTTGTTGCTACTTTTATATTTTGTTTGTCCCTAGACCAAAGCAGCAACAGATCATCCACATAGTGTCTGTATCATTGGATGTCATGAACAAAAGGATTATTCCCACTGAAAACATACCTACATACCAAAAATAAAATAGCAAAAGAAGGTGAGAATTTGGAACCCATTGGGGCACCTTCTATCTGTAAAAAAATTGTTTCAAAAGAGAATTCAAACAAACAAACAAATATTCTCTAATAATACAGCTATTAGCTGCATTCAGTGTAAGGCTAGCTGCTAGGGAAAGGATAGTGTATTAGAGACATCTAGGCAGGGATTATAGCCTTACAGTTGGGTGGACTAAGTTGGCCCCTTGTCACTACCTTCGACAACCATCTAGAAGGGACATTTCTGATAAAAAAAATAAATTAGATTTCAACACTCAATCAAAAATGGTCAACTATGAGATCCATTCTTGTTAAACATTGTCCCATATTAAAAATGGAACCTTTACTTAAATCTCACCTGTCTGATGCCCCCCAATGACATTTAGATGATCTTTGAATCTTGGTGACATTTTGATTCAGAGCTACTATATTCCACAACGCAATAATCCATTTGGCTCTAGGGGTCATACCTTAGGTTGCTACCCCTGTGGTCATTGTATGGCATAAGATGCACAAATATATATACACAAAGCGCCATACTTTTCTCTGGGCGCCCCCGTTCAGATTCAATTTTTCTCAATGCACCCTCAATAAAAAGTATTTGCCACTATCAGGGCAGGGAGATGGAGGAGAGGGGAGAAGACATTCTCTATGGGGTCCCTATCTCACCCTATAAACCTCACTCCTACCTACCAACGGAGGATGTGACGCCGTAACTGTTTTGGGCGCCCCCGTTCCACGTCGGCTTGCCCTTAATGCGCCCTGACTACAAGTGGTTAAATACTAAAAAATGGCACAACACTTGTACGTGATTCAAGATGATAGAGTAATGAACCCACAACCTGTATTTTGATAGCATAGATATCCTTTCTCACCAGAATTTTGATCAATAATCAATATGCTATTACTTAAATCCGTACGTTTGTAACCATTATACATGGAAACACACAAAAACTTCAAACTATGCAGGTATATCAAAATGCACTTAGATAGTCATGAAGATAGCAGATTCCTCAATCGTGCTTTTATGTTTTAGAAAAATCCTACATGTTAAGAAGAAAAACAACACATCAAAATGCAACAATTTAAAACTCAAAGGGGGTATTATTGAATTCCAAAATACAATACATACATAGGAGCTTGACCTCTTAAAGAGAATATAAGGGTCTCATTTAGGTTGCTCCCATAATCTCCTTGTATGCCCCTGTGTGTGTTCACAATCACTGGGTGTGTTTTTTCTAATATTGATGATACAATAAAGTTTATTATTTTATACTGATGATTGAGGTTTTCTCGGTTTCTGGTTCCAAAACTCAATTCAATTGAACCATTTTTTGATAATTACCCAAGGTTTCTATGGCGGGTTTTTTATCGGGACCTGTTGGGGCAGACGATTGGCTGGAGGACGCAGTCCAGGCCTTCTCCACAGAGGACACTAACTCAGGATCCAATTCTTCATCTTTAAGAACTACTTTTAGGGATTTGCAGGACCTCTATTCTGAGAACTTGAGGGCCTGGTGGGAAGTCAAAGCCCTAGAAAATTATATCAAACAAAGCATCGTCCCTAGGGGTTTGCGGATTAATATAAATCCGGCCCCAAGATTACAGGATCCTGAGTTTCTGTCGAATTGGGAGAAAGAGTCAGTGGGGTCCTCGCTAAGGTTTATGCAATTGCTCCTTGAAAAAGAAAAAATAAATTATAACGAATCTCTGACCAAATTGGACATACTGAGGAAGAGGGCACTAGAGTTGAAAAGTGATCCTGAATTTGGGAGGAAAGAAATATCCTTGCAGAACAATATAGAAAAGTATCAAGCAACCTTAAAAAAGCGAAAACATAAACAATTTCTGCGTGATTACAATGACTTTAAGGATAAGAGGGCCTACAATTTTACAACATCTAGTGAGCCAAAAGTATATACAGACATATCATCGTCTGATCAGGAGTATTCGGATTCAGAAAGAGTGGGTTCCTCTTATTCAGGGGATTATTATAGAGGAAGGGGTCACATTAATAGACCGCTTCGCAGACAACGATGGCGCAATCAGAGAGGAAATTATTTTTCTCATGGTTCAAACGCAGAAACAAGATCGTTCCGGGGTTCAACACAGTCTGCCTCTGGTTCTGTCTTGCCTCATTTTCCCTCCTCGTCTGTTGCTTCCTCTTTTTTAGAGAAGGGAATCCCCAGCTCCTACAATTTGAGGAGTCGGGATCAAACAGGCGTAAAAACCTAAATGATACCCAGATAATAAACCTCTCCCCACTCACTCTCACAAATGATATGTTATCTGTCCTAAGAAGGGGTCTGTCTTTTGTGCTGACACAGTCATTTGACAGATTCTCTTGGACTAAAGACATTAATTTGTTTTGTAGGAAACTTAAATGGAAATTTTTTTTTAAAAACAACGATAGTGAGAAATGTAAACAACTGGGGATTGAGGTCTCGGATTTAGAGGGAGTAAACATCTTGATAGTGGCAAATACTTTTTATTGAGGGTGCATTGAGAAAAATTGAATCTGAACGGGGGCGCTCAGAGAAAAGTATGGCGCTTTGTGTATATATATTTGTGCATATTACCCCGTAGATTACATAGGAGCTTGACCTCTTAAAGAGAATATAAGGGTCTCATTTAGGTTGCTCCCATAATCTCCTTGTATGCCCCTGTGTGTGTTCACAATCACTGGGTGTGTTTTTTCTAATATTGATGATACAATAAAGTTTATTATTTTATACTGATGATTGAGGTTTTCTCGGTTTCTGGTTCCAAAACTCAATTCAATTGAACCGTTTTTTGATAATTACCCATTGTATGGCATACACTAATTGCCATCTGCAGTTTTGAAAAGCATGCAGTGAAGGACAATATTCCTATAGTATCAATCATCACATTACGTGCAGTAGTATCCATGTGGTTTACTATGCCACTTGTCGGTGTTCTAAAATTACATTGGCCTAACCTCCAGGGAACCGAGGGTCAAGGTATGTGAACATGTGACAGTGATTTCACCACCTTGATAACCTTACCACGTCATTTTAAGGTTTGTCACAGATGTAGTCCTAGATCTTTGAAAATACGTGTCATCGAGTTAATGCATAGGTGTTTCGGGGGGGAGTACTCTCAAGAAAATATTAGCCCAGTAGGAGGCAAAACGGATTGTCTCCTTTGACACTTTGACCCCCAAAGTTTTAAATGAAACAGTTAGTTTTTCGTCCTTCCTATGGTCATCTGCCATCTGTATAAGTTTGTGTACTCTTTTAATCTGCATTGCATTTTATGCAGGTTATTGTATTTCTTTAATTTTCCTTTTTGTTGTTGTTGTTTTGGCAGCACCTTCCTTTGCATTAGTAATAACAATGTTCTTCGTCCATCACTCCAGAATTTCGATATGGGACATTGTGATATATCCATACTTTAAAAGCATATGAGCGATTGCTTGTTACAGCTGCCGCCTTTCAGCACAGCAACCACCCTTTTAAATATATGTATTACCCTTTATTGTTTTCCATTGCTGTTTCATTTTACATACAGCTCTGCCAAAAATTGAGACCACTTCTTTTTCTCTTTATATTTTTGAGTAAAATGTATATTGTTCTTTTATTCTTTAAACTACTGACAAATTGTCTTAGAATTTCCAAGCAAAAAATGTTGTATTTATTTTCTGATAAAAAAAGAAATGGTCAAAATAACAAAAAAAAATGCATTGCTTTCAGACCTCAAATAATGCAAAGAAAACAAGTTCATAATCATTTAGAAACAACAATACTAATGTTTTAAATCAGGAAGAGTTCATAAATCAATATTTTGTGAAATAACCATGATTTTTAATCACAGCTTTCATGCATCTTGGCATGCCTTCCACTAGTCTTTCACACTGCTTTTGGGTGACCTTATGCCACTCCTAGAGCGAAAATATAAGCAGTTCTTTGTGTGATGGCTTGTAACTATCCGTCTTCTTCTTGATTACATTCCAGAGGTTTTCAATGGGGTTCTGGTCTGGAGACTGGGCTGGACATGACTTGTGGTGGTCTTTCATCCACACATTGACCTAGCTGTGTGGCATGGCACATTGTCCTGATGGAAAAAAAAAGTCCTCAGAGTTTGGGAACATTGCCTGAGCAGAAGGAAGCAACTATTTTTCCAGGATAACCTTGTATGCGGCTTGATTCATACGTCCTTCGCAAAGATTAACCTGCCCAATTCCAGCCTTGCTGAAGCATCCCCAGATCATCACCGATCCTCCACCAAATTTCACAGTGGGTGCAAATCACTGTGGCTTGTACGCCTCTCCAGGTCTCTTTCTAACCATTAGATGACCAGGTGTTGGGCAAAGCTGAAAATTAGGTAGAGAAAATTCAACAAATATCTTTGCAAAGGACGTGTGAATCAAGCCGCATACAAGGTTATCCTGGAAAAAAGTTGCTTCCTTCTGCTCAGGCAATGTTCCCCAACTCTGAGGACTGGTTTTTCCAGCAGGACAATGTGCCATGCCAAACAGCTAGGTCAATCAATGTGTGGATGAAGGACCACCACATCAAAATCATGTCATGGACAGCCCAATCTCCAGACCTGAACCTCATTCAAAACATCTGGAATGAAATCAAGAGAAAGATGGATAATCACAAGCCATGAAACAAAGAAGAACTGCTTAAATTTTTGCGCCAGGAGTGGCATAAGATCACTCAAAAGCAGTGTGAAAGACTGGTGGAATGCATGCCAAGACGCATGAAAGCTGTGATTAAAAATCATTGTTATTCCACAAAATATTGATTTTTGAACTCTTTCTGAGTTAAAACATTAGTATTGTTGTTTCTAAATGATTATAAACTTTTCTTTGCATTATTTGAGGTCTGAAAGCAGTGCATTTTTTTGTTTTTTCCGACCATTTCTCATTTTCAGAAAATAAATACAAATTTTTTGCTGAGAAATTCAGAGACATGTTGTCAGTAGTTTATAGAATAAAATAACAATTACATTTTACTCAAAAATATACCTATAAAGAGAAAAATCAGAAAAACTGAAAATTTGGTAGTGGTCTCCTGATTTTTGCCGAGCTGTGTGTATATGTATACAGTGTGTCTACCGATATCCTGTCCACCGCCATTAACTTGAGAATGGCAGCAGCTATAGGCATAGAAGTGGTGTCTAGGTATAGTAAAGTGGCCATGCACTACGCAATGAACCCACCTATAGCGCCACCTAGTGGAAAACAATGGAGTTAGCATTTTAATCTCGAAAACGGAGCGAGATAGAGAAAAAAAGTGAATTACAAAGTTGTAGTGTGCCGCCCCTGCAGCGGTCGAACTGCTCGGACCGGGGATGATTGCTCATGGCTCGATGGTCTCTGGACCCCGGGGGCTAGGGGCCACACTCAAATGAAGAAGGGGCTATTTACAGGGGAGATATAGTTTGTGATGCCACCCGTGGTGTGCATTAATGGGGAGTACCGCCGCTGCCGTTGGGAGTACCCGGGGTGATGGAACGGGGCAGCTAGGTGACGTGACCCTCCACGGGTAGGGGATTACCCCGGGACTCTGGATGGTGCCTTGGGAATGCAGGGGCTCGCAGGCTCGCCAGTTGCAGGGGTTAATCAGGTACTCACTCAGAAGAATGCAGACACTGACAACGTAGTAAATCAAGTCTCTGACTGCCACTGTCTCCTAAGGGGAGCTTGTCCGGGTCCCATCCCCTGCAGCACTGCCCAGTGGTCTGTGGTCTCTCTCCTGGCATCTGAATTTAGATTATCCGTTGTGGCCCATCAGCCTGGAGCTTTCCGGGCCCGCTCCCTGCTGTGGCTAGCAAAGGAGCTTCTCTCAGGGGCTGACGCTTGGGATTTCGGTGGGCTGCTTTTCTTGGAAAGCCCTATCCCCCTCGTTGTGCTAGTGCCCCCAATCTCTGATCTGGTGGGAACAGTCCATAGAGGCCCTGTCCTCCGCAGGTTAATTGCCGGGTTGCTTGCAGCTTCTCCCCGACCTATGATCCGTGTACGCCGATGTGCCTTTGGTCCCAGCCCGGCTGTTGAACTGTGGCTGCTGACTTTCCTCTGTGATTAGCCCAGCACCCAGTCACAACCTCCCGTGACTGGGTCTCCGACTCCTCCGGGTCCAGACCACGGTCTGCAACCTAGCATACTTCTCCTCTGGGAGCTCCAACTCCCAGCTTCTCCCTGCTCGAGGGCTACTACAGACTGACTTGTCACCTCCCACCTCCCTGCCTGACCCCTAGGTGGGCGCCCCAATTCCAGCTTAAGCAGCCCACTGGTGTGCCTGACAGGTGTGATGCAAGGTGTCACTAGGATTTGTGAATGCTGGTGGAGGCAGTGCTGCAAGATAGGGACCCAGAACCATGGGGGTTGAGACCTGCAACTAACCATACGCGTGTCGCTCTAAAAGAACTTTCCCTGATGAATCTCTTTTAGAGCGACATGCGTAGGGTTAGGTGCTGCTGTTCACCATTATATATGGGTCTCTGTGTGTCCAGTACAGCTTTTTATCTATGATGGTTCCTTATGGTCTCTCTTCTCCCAGGTATTGTCTCTAGTGGGACTCCTATAGAGCCTTATATATGACTGTTTTGTGCTGATGTTTGAAACCATTCCTAACTTCGGTTAAATTGTATGTTATATCTTCCACTTTAACCATTGGGAACTACTTGCTGCTATTATTTTGATCCAGGACATCGGCGACCTACGTGGCACATATGAAATGGTTATTTGATATGAAATATATAGTTTACTTTCTCACTATTTTTGATTTGAATATTGCAATTGTGTGTAATCTTGAGGATTATTAGATATGATTGTGTCATGAAACCATGTTCTATATTTGATGTGATGGTGTTGTCTTTTGGTTTTTAGTGATTAAAAATCAATAAAATTTGTATTTTTATATATACCTTGTGAGTTGAGTGCTTTTCTGGTCCATGCTTTTTCTCCTTCCTTCCATGGTTAATGTTTTGAACTGGAGTCGTTGGGCGATGGGAAGCCAGTGAAGGGATTGGCAGAGTGGCGAGGCTGGGGAATAGCGAGGGGAGAGGTGGATTAAGCGGGCCACAGCGTTTAGGATAGATTGGAGGGGTGCAAGAGTGTTGGAAGGGAGGCCAGAGAGCAGGAGGTTGCAGTAGTTGAGGCGGGAGATGATGAGGGCATGCACTAATGTTTTTGCTGATTCTTGGTTAAGGAAAGCACGGATCCGGGAGATGTTTTTGAGTTTTAGTCTGCATGAGGTGAAGAGGGCTTGGATGTGTGGCTTGAAGGATAGAGCAGAGTCGAGGGTTACTCCAAGGCAACGAGCTTGTGAGACTGGGGAGAGTGAGCAACCATCAAGTTTGATGGAAAGGCTTGTTGGAGGAGATGAGTGAGGAGGAGGAAAGACAATGAACTCTGTTTTGTCCATGTTAAGCTTTAGGAATCGCACAGAGAAGAAGGATGAAATAGCAGACAGACATTGTGGAATTTTGGTTAGTAGAGAGGCAATGTCAGGTCCAGAGAGGTAGATCTGTGTGTCATCGGCATAAAGATGATACTGAAAGCCGTGGGACTCTATGAGCTGTCCCATGCCGTAGGTGTAGATGGAGAACAGCAGGGGTCCAAGAACTGAGCCTTGGGGGACACTGACAGATAGGGGACGAGATGAGGAAGTGGTGAGAGAATGGAAGACGCTGAAAGTTCGGTCGGTTAGGTATGAGGATATCCAAGATAGGGCCAAGTCTGTGATGCCCAGAGATGAGAGAATTTGTAGTAGGAGGGAATGGTCTACTGTGTCGAAGGCAGAGGACAGGTCCAGGAGGAGGAGGATATAGTAGTGTCGCTTCGCTTTAGTGGTTAGTAGATCATTGGTGACTTTGGTTAGGGCAGTTTCAGTAGAGTGATGTGGTCGGAAGCCAGATTGTAGCCGGTCAAAGAGGGAGCAGGAGGAGAAGTATGAGGACAATTCAAGATGGACATTCTGTTCCAGTAGTTTTGAGGCATAGGGGAGAAGGGATATGGGGCGATTGTTTGACACAGAGGATGGGTCAAGGGAGGGCTTTTTAAGGATGGGTGTAATGGAGGCATGTTTAAAGCATGTGACCACATCACATGTTAATAGATCCTGCCTGCTCAAGCTACACCATTCCCCATACATTAATACTGGACCTGGCCTTATTTTCTGGTATTCAGTTCTATAATTATTACTGTGTTCTAAAGGCTCCAACATATACTAAATCATTGTGATACATTGGTGCCTTTTGTGTTCTATGCTGCCTCATACATTCCTTTCAGTATCAATATACAGAATTTATTTTTTCTGTATCTGTTGTATTCATGCATTTTGCATTTTTATTGTTGTTAATTCCAATGTTTTTCTCCTTTCTCCTTTTTTTTAATTTTAACTGCATTTTGTGTAGGGCTAGCTGCTGGAGAAGGTGTATTAGAAGCATCTAGGCAGGGATTATGGCCTTAGCGGCACTTTGCACATTACGACATCGCAATCCAATGCTTGCGATGCCGAGCACGATAGTCCCCACCACCGTTGCAGCTGCGATATCATGGTGATAGCTGCCATAGCGAACATTATCGCTACGGCAGCTTCACATGCACTCACCTGCCCTGCGACGTCGCTCTGGCCGGCAAACCACCTCCTTATTAAGGGGGCGGGTCGTGCGGCATCATAGCGACTTCACATGGCATGCGGCCAATAGAAGCGGAGGGGTGGAGCTGAGCCGGATGTAAACATCCCGCCCACCTCCGTCCTTCTGCATAGCCGGCGTGAGCCGCAGGACGCAGGTAAGTTGATGTTCCTCGCTCCCGCGGCTTCACACACAGCGATGTGTGCTGCCGCAGGAACGAGGCACAACATCGTAACATCGGTCCTTCCAAAATTATTGAAATGACTGACACTACACCTATGATACGATTTGGACGTTTTTGCGCTCCTTAATCGTATCAAAAAGGATTTACACACTACGATATCGACTGCAATGCCGGATGTGCATCACTTTCGATTTGACCCCACCGACATCGCAGCTGCGATGTCATAGTGTGCAAAGTGCCCCTTACAGTCCTTGGTGCTGCAACATAAAACCAAAACTTTTTCAGGTCTAAGGCTATGTCCGCACTTTGCGTTTTGAACTGCAGCGTTTTCATGCCAAAAGGCATGCGTTTTGATTTTCCAGCAAAGTCTATGGAAAATGGGGATTTCTTGTGCGCACTTTGCAGTTCTAAACGCAGCGTTTAATTTGCATAATTTGTGGCAAAAACCATGCGTTCAAAGAAGCAGCATGTCAATTGTTTTTGCCATTTCTGCAGCGTTTTGATAACATTGAAGTCAATGAGAAGTTTCAAAAAACAAGCCACTTTAAAATTCCAGCGTTTTACATGCTTTTCAGGTGCAGGAAACATGCGTTTTGGACTAGCAAAATGCATGCTTTTCTGACATCAAAATAATGGAATAATTTGTCCCTTTACACACACACATAGTCCGACAATTAAAATAAAGAAAATTATTTAATTATTGATAATTTTGGCAAAAATAGTATAAAACCGCTATAATTTCATTAAATATAACTATTTTCGTTATGATTTAAATAATTATATGTCTTTTTTCTTTTCCCCTTTTTTCATAGTGTTTGTATGTTAAATCTTTATTTTGTTGTGTCTTTGTGTTCCAAACGCATCTGACTTCAGGCAATGAAAAAGCAAGTAAAAAGCGCTAAAAATGCACCTAAAACGCGGTAAATACGCACGCGTATTTACCGCGTTTTGATGGTCAAAAGTAACTTTGGCAAAAGCAATTTCTGCCAAAATATGCGTTTTTGAACTGCAACTAGGACGACGCAAAGTGCGCACATAGTCTAAGTCTAATCTATTTTATTCCGCTCTTAGCTGCATTTAGTGTAGGGAGAGCTGCTGGAGAAGGAATAGTGTACTAGAGGCATTTAGGCAGGGATTATTGTCTTGCACTCTTTGCTGCTGCAATGTAAAAATCTATTCTATTCTCTAATAATACCTCTATTAGCTGCATTTAGTGTAGGGAGAGTTGCTGGAGAAGGCCTAGTTTAGCATTAAAGGCATCTAAGCAGGGATTATTGCCTTACAGTGCTTTCTGCTGCAACATAAAACCAAAAGTACTTTTCAGGCTTACATTTATTCTATTCTAGCATCAATTAATAAGTCTCTAAGCTGCATACGTAATTCAAATGTGCAAGGCATGCGGTATGAGATGGGAAAGTGGATGTCCCGCTGATGCTGGTGCTTGCATAGACAGTGGCCGTGGGCCAGGGCAAACTGCCTGCTGCAGGAGCACAACAAACATCATACATAAATTTGACTTGCAACTATTTAGCATATGATTAGTTATGTAGATTCTTGTCCTATTACTGTATTGTTACTATTTTGCTCCTTGCGTTTGAAAAAAACATTTTTCCTGTATACTTCAAATTACAATCTGTTCTCACATTCCCTAATAGCTCAGTGTGTTATTAGGTTGAATCCCAAGCAAAAGGTCACTGGTTCAAATCAAGAAGCAGCCATGAAGAATATTTCCCAAAAAAATAGAAACAGCATCGTTCAGCTCATTTATAGTGGTCACTCAGCAGATAGAAATGGCAGTTTGGTAATTTTTTTGGCCAAGTATCTCATATTTTTTAAAAAAAAAATGTTCATGTTTTTATCTAAGCTGTAATGCATGTTCACATTCCTGTGTTCACTGTTTGCATCCTTCAGCCTTTTTTCCCCAACTGTTATTGTGATATTATATCTTTTGTTCATTATGCACAAGTTCAGACCTTCAGGTTAGGTGTCAGCAATTTAATTATTTTTATAAAATGAATTTAGTCTTACGCTCAAAGCTGTAATAGATGGTAAGATATAGAGCCTGAAAGTAAAAAAAAAAATCAAAATATTGTTACCCTTTTGCTTGTCAGTGTATATGTATATTGCCAGTAGGTAAATGTTTTTCAGCCCTTGTACTTAAAGCATAGGCTTTACCACTGTAGGAGGAGTCCCACTCTTTTTTTTTAAATTGTCAAAAAATGTATTCTGAGGCTCTCCTTTGCTTCTTTTTCATTGCGTATTGTGATTCCCCCTTTAAATTTTTGCTAGGCCTTGCACTTAGTGCATAGGATTTACCAGTGTAGGAGTCCCACTTTTTTTAAAATTGTAAAAAAAAATATTCTGAGGTTCTCCTCTATGTCTTTTCCAGGGTGTATTGCAATCCCTCCTTCAAAAAATACATGGTGAAATACGGTGAGAGATAGCCCAGCTATGAAAGAGGATGTCCACTATTGGACAACCCCTACTCATTTCCCTTGTTAACCCCCATAAAAATAAATCAGCCTATACTCACCTGCGGTGTGGCCGCAGTTCCAGTGATGTCTGAAGTCGCGTTCCCGGGTCCCATGACATTGTTATGACATACAGGTCCGGCAACCAATCAGTATCTGCATTTGTTTCCCCTCCTTCGCACATTTGAGCAAGATTTGAGCACTGCTCTGACTTCCTGCTCAAATGTCCAAAGGCGGGGTGAAGGAAGTCGGTGCTGATAGGTCGCAAGGCTTATGTGTCATAACAAAATCACGTGGGACCCGGGAATGCGACTTCAGACATCGCTTAAAACTGCAGCCGCACCAGAGGTGAATATAGACTTATTTATTTTTACAGGCGAACAAGGGGAATGAGTAGGTTTTGTCCAAGTAGTGAACAACCTATTTAGGCTATGTTCACATGTTGCATTTTTGCACTTGAGTTTTTTCCTGAGTTTTATGCAAATTAAAAGATTGTTTTTACAATACTAGCAAAAGCTCAGAGATTATTTTTTTTTTCCCTACTGAAATGGAAAACTGCTGCATTTTTTAAAGAAGCAAAATGTTAATTCTTTCAGTGTTTTTGCAGCATTTTTTCAACATTGAAAGCAATGGAAAATTTAAAACTGACAGCAAAAATGCTATGTGTGAACATTAGCCTAAGGTGTGGAGGAGGCGTTTTCGTTTCTTCTTCACTTTTTTTAATTTGTACTCTATACACTGGAGATCAAAATTAGAGAACAACACCCAATTTCCTAAATGTTAGGGTCATTGTGTAGTCCTGTGTGATTATATCCTAACATGAGTAAACTAGCAGTATTTTAAAGTGAACCTGTCAGGTGCACCCTGAACCAACAGCTAACATGCTAAGGCTCCTTTCACATTGCGTTTTTCTCTACGTGCACTGGTCCCGTCGGAAGATCCGTCCGAACCGCCCCTCCCCCACTCTGCCAAGCGTGTTCCAGACGCATGCGCCCGACAGGGCCATTCACTGTTATGGAGCGCACTGCGTTAGCGTGTGCTCTGTTTTGTGCCATTTTGTGCATATATACGTTTCTGCAGACGGACACCCGAACGTAGGTGGTCTACGTTCGGGTGTCCGTCTGCAGAAACGTATATGTGCAAAATGGCACAAAACAGAGCACACGCTAACGCAGTGCGCTCCATAACAGTGAATGGCCCTGTCGGGCGCATGCGTCCGGAACACGCTTTGCAGAGTGGGGGAGGGGCGGTCCGGACGGATGCCCCAACGGGACCTGTGGACGTAGAGAAAAACGCAATGTGAAAGGGGCCTAAGAGAGCAGCTAGTTGAGGGATATAACACCCTTGGGACTAGTCCCCGCGCTCATTAGCATAAAATAAAAAAATCTTTAGAAATACCTTTTCTAAAGATCTCTTTATGTATGCTAGTGTATACAGTGACAGTTAGGCAGGAATTACTAATATGCACCCAGAACTGCTCGTGGTTCTGGGTGCATATTGCACCTGACAGGTTCCCTTTATGCTTATTTCTTAAATTTATTTTTTTCAAAAGCACATAATAAAAATGTAAATGAAAAAGAACACTGATCAAAATTAGAGAACACTTTCAGATACCTGCAAAGTATTGGTGTTAATCTGGCACCTGGTATTAATTTCCTTAATTATCTGACAAACCCTATATATCTAGCAGCCTAACTTTCCAGTTTGCACTGACTTTGCAAAATTGGGGTGCCGTACAAAGTGACTGAATACCTCCGGCAGCAGGTTGTCCAGATTAAGGCCAAAGGGGTGACCGTATCAGCCATAGCATGAGACGTTGGTGGTTCCAAGTCTGTGATTTTGAGAATATTGCATCTTTACAACATCACAAACTCTTTAAAATCCCCCAAGACAGGACAGGATAATGCAGAGAATCTCTATGGGCAATTGTTTCAACACTGCAGCTAGAATTGCTCGCCAGTTCAGCACTGAACATGATAAGGATCTGTCTCGTTATACAGTGTCACGACCTTTAAGAGCATTTGGACTGAAAGCCCACTCTGCAATGCCAACCTCTCATTAGCAGAAAGAATCAAAAGGCTAGACTCACATTTGGCGAGGAGCATGTTGTGTGGATAGAGAAGTGGTTCACACTTCATTTTAGTGATGAGAGCAAGTTTAATTTATTTGGGTCTGATGGGAAACATTGTGTTCATCGACAAACTGGGGAAAGACTGAACCCAAAGTGTGTTAGGAAGACAGTGAAAGGTGATGGAGGAAGTGTCATGGTTTGGGAATGTTTTCTGCAGCAGGAGATGGACCTCTCATACAGCTACATGGCAGAGTGAATGCAAGTGTGTATAACTTCCTTATTCAACAACACGTGGATCCTTACTTGCGTTCATCACTCAATCAGCCAGCAATTTTCATGCAGGACAATGCCCCTTGTCACACAGCAAAACGGGTATAGTAGTTCCTTGAAACAGAAAACATTGAAACAACGAAATGGCCAGCCCAGAGTCCTGATCTAAACCCACTAGAAAACATCTTGAAATTCCTTGGTGACAAAGTTATGGCCAAAAAACCCATAACCGTCAAATAACTGTAGAAGAGACTGGAAGAAGAGTGGACCAAAATCACACCAGAGCAGTGGGAGAGACTAGTGATGTCCTGTGACCGCAGACGTCATTCACAGCAAAGGCCTGTACACATCCTACTGATCGGTGACTGTTACCTTCAGAAAATTTAGTTATAATCTTTCTCTGTTCTACAGTCATTGCTGTTCTCTAATTATGATAATGTTTTGGGCAAAATAAATGTTTTATGTTAATAATCTTTGAGTCTTTTGTAAAACACTGTTCTTGTGGCATGGTGTACTCCTTACAAAAAACCTTCAAATGTTGATCAATTTAGATTACATTATTTCTGACATAGATTGTTCTCTAATTTTGATCTCCAGTGTACATGTCATTACACGTTTCATTGTACATTGTTTCCTAAAAATGTTTCTGTCAAATCCATTTTATCTTTGGTTTTGTATGTTTTATCATCAGTCCATAAAAGTGGAGTAATACCCTGGCAACATTGTTCCTAGCAGCGACCTTGGAGTCAGAGATGCATCCAGGCATCTTCCTCATGCTGTTTACATCTGTTTGATCGCTTTTTCATCCATTTCAGCATTTTTACTGCACCCTCCCCCCAAGACCTCTTGAGAGGATCTGCCAGAAAACTGCTCGAGTATCCCATTGATTTCCATTATACTTGTTATTTGCCCTAGCTTCTGACCTGCTCGATTCGCGTACCGAGCATTCGAATATTTTAGTGCTCACTCCTCACTAGACAAAGATCAATACTCACGAAAAACTAACCATGGACACACAGGCTCATAGGTGCAGAAATTCTGCAATTATCAAAATCTCTCGAAAAGCTCATCGTGGGGACGCAGCCTTAATGAATACGTTCCAATATCAATTCAGCTAAAGGCAGTAAAAAGACGGTGGAAATGCAGGAGTTTGGAAGCCTCTAAAGTCCGCTTTACACGCAACGACATCGCTAACGAGATGTCGTTGGGGTCACGGAATTCGTGACGCACATCCGGCCTAGTTAGCAACGTCGTTGCATGTGAAACGCACGAACGACCGTTAACAATCAAAATTACTTACCTTATCGTTGATCGTTGACGCGTCGTTCCTTTCACGATTATCATTGCTGTTGCAGGACGCAGGTTGTTCGTCGTTCCTGCGGCAGCACACATCGCTACGTGTAACACCGCAGGAACGATGAACATCACCTTAACTGCGGCCGCCGGCAATGAGGAAGGAAGGAGGTGGGCGGGATGTTACGGCCGCTCATCTCCGCCCCTCCGCTTCTATTGGGCGGCCGCTTAGTGATGCCGCTGTGACGCTGCACGAACCGCTCCCTTAGAAAGGAGACGGTTTGCCGGCCACAGCAACGTCGCTAGGCAGGTAAGTATGTGTGATGGGTGTAAGCGATGTTGTGCGGGGGCAGGTACGCTCGCTGGCGATATCGATATCGCTGCTTGTAAAGTGCCCTTAACAAGCCTTTTTTTAATGGAATAAGATAAATCCCCAAATAAAGTGACTAATAAACTTTCAGAACGTTACACATAAGTTTAGTTACTCTTTAAATCTTATGAATGATCATTCGGTCACTGTTATATGAGTTTGGTAGAAAATTCTAGTGCTATTCTATAGAACAGAAGTGAAATTGATTAAATCGTTTCCTGGAAATTAGCACTAGTAAATATATTAAAAGGGACGTAAGGGTAGATACACACAGAACTGCTTCTCAATAGAACAAGCAAATCTGTGCAGAAATGTTACTTGGTAATATCAGCACAAACACATTGTTAACTTCAAGATGACATTTAAATGTCAAATGGTTTTCTTTTTAAAAGAAACTGGCTGTGTAAAATTGATTTTCACCTAGAAAATGAAATACAAGTCATCCATTTACACGCTTGTTACCTTTCAGTAATTTATGTCACAGAAATTATCACAAAAAATAGACACAAATTAAAAAAAAAAAGCATAACCTTTAATACGGAATCCAGTCCATTAATGGAGCTTACACCGGGGTCCAGGACTATAAATAACAAAGGGTCAAAATCATAAGGAAATGTGCAAAAGTTCCTGCGCTGTAAATTGTCATTAGAGCTCAGCTTCACAAAGTGTTTATTAAAGGCTTCAATAAATGTCATATTATCCAATCTCCTATTGTAAGAAATTTGTCGGAACACATTTGTACTCTAAACCACAATGCTGTAACAAGTATTGGCCTATTTTAGGTCTCTTTATGGCTTTTTCCACTAGGAACTAAAGTGGGCACATTTTTAATGCATATGGATCATCTTTCCCCCAATTTCTGACATGTTTTACTACAGTTCACCATTGCAAAAATTTGGGTTATCTAGGAAGCGAATGTGCCTATTCTTCTTCCACTACCTACCAGTTTAAGGCAAACAGTCAGGTCTAATAATGTACTGGTTAATAGCGTTATGAAGGTACCGTTGTGCCAAAAGTGCGGAAATCAGTAGAAAATGAGCTTTATTTCTCCCTGCAGCTGCCGGCTTTCAGTCATGCAGGTGGGCCTGGAGCTATTACAGTCACTGCTCACAGCATACAGTGGCTGCCATATGTACGCCAAGGTACTGACTGACCACTGGAGGACAAAGATGGAAAAGGGCCCCGGTGCGCAATTCCACCAACTTTGGAGGTAGAAATGGGCCCCTTGACCTTTTGGGCCCCTGTGAGGCTGCACATGTTGTATGAATGATATGTCCGCACCTGTGACTGATAGCTGGCTCTGTACGGATGCACTTTTGTTATAAGAGAAAACTTGTCTTACAAGAACAGTGCCACTCTTGTGCATAAACTACAGATAGCATTAAATTATAATGTCCCTCACAGGGGGTTGGACTTTTCAAAGAAAATCTACAAGTCATGTCCCTAGAGTAGAGGCAACCAGTGAAGGATTACATATGGTAATTCAAAATGTGCTACCAAAATCAATAAATTGAAGCATGGCCTTACAAAGCAGAGATCAATGTTTTCAGAGATCATTAGGCATGATAGGCACATACTGATTAGTGCAGCCTATGATGTGAAGGTTAAGCCAGGAAAACATCCAGGTCATATCAAAGGAACAAACAACCTTCACATATTAAAGAAGCAATCATATGTATATTCTTTTATTAAATGTTTATATATATGCACGCAATGTAGTGTGAATCTACTAATATACTCATCTAATGCCACTTCTCCAGTGTCCAGCTCCATTCTGCTCCTCTTCTCAGTGATGTCACCGCTCTGCAGACTGGTCAGGTCACACTGTGCAGTGTGTGATCTGGAAATGGCTCATACAACATTAGGCTGAGTTCACATGTCCTGTCATCATCCGTTAGAATAGATCCCACAGAAATCCGCTAGCAAAATGATTTCTGCCGGATCCGTTTTTTTAACAAGGGAGTCTATGGAGGATGGATCCGTTAACGGATTGGTATTTATTTTCAATTTGTAATGGATCCTGTAAAAAAAAAATGGATCCTTCAGAAATGCAAGTAAAATGGATGGCTAAATAGCAATTAGGTAAGTGATCCATCCTCTATATTAGATTCCCATGTAAAAAAAAAAAACGGATCCGGCAGAAATCAGTAATTTAGCAACGGACAAAAAAGTTGTGTTTGCAGAACTTTTCTGCCAACGAATCTCTGCTGGATCTTCTCTAACGGATGATTACAGGACATGTCAACTTAATCTAAAGCGGGCTTTACATGCTGCGATCTCGCTAGCGAGATCGCAAGCGATTGTACCCGCCCCGTCGGTTGTGCAACACGGGCAAATCGCTGCCTGTGCCGCACAACCTTGCTTACACCCGTCACACGACTTGCCCTGCAACGTCGCTCTGGCCGGCGATCCGCCTCCTTTCTAAGGGGGCGGGTTGTGCGGCGTCACATGGCAGCCGTCCAATAGAAGCGGAGGGGCGGAGATGAGCGGGACGTAACATCCTGCCCACCTCCTTCCTTCCATAGCCGTTGGAGGCAGGTAAGGTGATGTTCGTCACTCCTGTGGTGTCACACATAGCGATGTGTGCTGCCGCAGGAACGAGGAACAACATCGCTAATGAGAGGTAAACGATTTTATGTTTTAGGATGACCTCTCCGCAGCAAACTATTTTTGCCGCTTTTGAGATCGTTTTAGGTCGCACATAACTGTTACACGCTACAATATCGTTAATGACGCCGGATGTGCGTCACAAACAACGTGACCCCGGCGATAATTCATTAACGATATCGCAGCGTGTAAAGTACCCTTTAGTCTATGGAGTGTAAGAAAGAGACTTACAGCGAGGTTCCATAGACTTTCATTGTAAAAAAGACTTCCAGTTCACACATAGATCAGAGAGTGAGCTGACTAGTCACAAGTAAAACTGCACTGGGCACCGGAGAAAGCAGCGGTAAGTGAGTATATTAATAAACTCACCCCATATTACATGCACATGTAGAACGGCTAGGGGAGACAGTGGTAGTCGTGTATACAGGGGATTGCCAGACCACAGCGCAGCTGCTCGGTAACCCCTTAACTCCCAATCACCGCTCTATTATAAGGATGACTTCGCCACAGTCCATTCTTCATTCCATTCTCTCTCTGAGACAATAAAGTGCACACCGGAGCATTCTCTTTTAACAACGGAACTTTACTATTCTTCATTACAGACTCTGTCTTCACTTGCACTACATGGGTACCGCTTCTGGTCCCGATGAGGTTCTCGCCAGACTCCACTGCTGCATATAATTTAACAGCTGACCGCTTTCCTGGCACCTGGGCTCCATCAGACACCGCTAGGCCCCTCATTTTCCCACCTGACATCCTACTGCAGGAACGGATTCAAATAGTCCTTAAGCCTATCCGACCCACTCACAGGGATTAGCTTGCGCTTTGGAAGGGCTACATGCAACAGCACTCCTCTGTTCGTGCTTTAGGCCAGAACCTACCCTTCTCGGTTTAAGGACCACTGACCTTCGGTCTCACAGGTGATTTCTTTAGATTTCAGGTCCAGGAAAGAACGGATGCCACCCCGACTGATCAGACTAAAGCCCGCTTTTGGGGATGCAATTCCACAGTCCTTTCAAGAGTAGGACCCCTCGTGTCCATGATCAAAGGGCTGACCCTTAGGATCTTGAATTACTGAAATAATATGGCCTCTTGTCTCTATCTCCTTCTGGGGACTCACCTACTCTTCTACATCCTGTCCTATATACACACTATCCTATCCTCCACCTTTCTCTTAACCTGTTATCTGCCTACCATGTGCCAGGGCAGCTGTCACAGACACACATTGCCACCAGGTGGCCATTTGCAAAATACACAATACATTAAACTATATTTAAACAAAACCTTCTGTGTGACACCTACTTCTGCAGGGGGGTGGCGTAAGCTTGACCTCCCTACACACATGCACACATTTAAAGAGAAACTGTCAGCACTAGTTTGTTATATAAAGTAAAGACGGCTGTAATAGTGCAGTACGACTATGTTAACAAAATGAGCTTTTGGTGAGTTTTTGACACTGTATTTTTGCTAAGTCTAAAACACGGTGCCTGAAAGGGCCAGCAAAGTGGATGGGATGTACAGAAATCTCATGTCCACCGTGCTTCCTATTCTCTCAGCGTACACTGACCTGCGATGTGTGTTTCAAACCTGCAGCATGTCAATTTCTCTTATAGGTACACTGAGTTTTATGTGCATGTAAGGGTGGTGGACAATTGCTGTCACGTTCTTATCCCTGAAGATGCGTTATTGTCTTGTAATGTGAACAATGTAAATATTTTGTCATGAGAATTGTAGTATATTGTGATACAGAGTGTGATAAGTCATAGTAATGATATGTATAGCAATGATAATGTGATGTTTATAGTGATTAGTAAGAGAGTTCTACCCAGCAACAGACTGCAGGGTCAGAAGTAGTTAACGTAGTTGGCCACAATGATATTATGTGGAGAAACAAGGTTTCTCTCAAATACCTTAGCACTCAATGTCAAGCAGCAGCTGCAAAAGCAAACAAGATTCTAGGGTGTATAAAAAGAGAGATTAGATCCCGTGATCCCAACGTATTGTTACCCCTCTATAAATCACTTTTAAGGCCACATCTGGAATATGGGATTCAGTTTTGGGCTCCACATTTTAAAAAGGACATTCAGAAGTTAGAGTCAGTTCAAAGGCGGGCAACTAGATTACTACAAGGAATGGAGGCCTCCCATATGATGACAGGTTGAAAAAGTTAGATATGTTTAGCTTAGAAAAAAAGACGTCTCAGAGGAGATCTCATTTATATGTATAAATACATGTGTGGTCAATGTAAAGGACTGGCACATGACTTATTTCTTCCAAAGACAATACTAAGGACCAGGGGGCACTCACTGCGAGTGGAAGAAAAGCGATTCCGACAGCTAAATAGGAAAGGGTTCTTTACAGTTAGAGCAGTCAGACTGTGGAATGCCCTACCACAAGAGGTAGTAATGGCAGATACTATAACAGCTTTCAAAAAAGGGCTGGATGATTTCCTCACTACACACAACATTGTTGGTTATAAATGACTTTGTAGAACTGGTGGAGGAAGGTTGAACTAGATGGACCTAGGTCTTTTTTCAGCCTTAGTAACTATGTAACCTTATGTTGCCAATTGCCTGTGAGCGGCGCTATTGCAGACTGCTTTTACCCATCGCCTGACCCCGGGCTCCGTGACCTTGGGGATCCAGTGATGTCACATCAACTTCCTGTTCAGCTGATATCACCACGGCTGGCCCCAGTCTTCCTGATTGACTAGGCTGTGGGCAGAGTTTCACCACTCAGCACATCCCAGCATCACAGCGAACCATCTCCCTGCTATCTCCTTCACTGCACAGCACACAAGCAGGAGACACTCTGGGCTGTGATGATCAGTGAAACGCCGCCCACAGCCCAGTGATTCATGGAGACTGGGGCCTGCCTCAGTGATGTCAGGTGAACAGGAAGTTGACGTAATGTAACGAGATCCCCGAGGTCATGGAGCCCGAGGGTCAGACGATTGGGAAGAGCACTATATGGAGAGAAGGTATGCACACCAGTGACTATGTAAGGGGAATATATGAAAAGCAGAAACTGCTGTGTGAATACTGACATGAAAAATCCAATAGCTATATGAAGAGTGAAAATGTGAAAAATGGAATCTGCATTACTGCCATGAACATATGAATAAAGAGAAATTTAGCTACTGAATTGATCAATGCAACAGAGCCCCAACACTACGCCAAAGTATTTCTCTACGTTGGGGTCCCTAGCTTGTGTGTGTCCTCTCATGCAGTTAAAAAACTTACAGTGTATGGAAGCTGAGACCCAGGCTATATATGCGTATAATGTGGACTGGCAATAGGTATGGGTGGGGCCGGGTTCACAAACGAAAAACTACAAATCAATCAAGAAATAACGTCTGGAACACCATTCTGAGTCTGGGAAGAGCAGTCCGCAATAGTGCTGCTCACAGGCACTATTGTCAACACAAGGTATTTGAGAGAAACATTGTTTCTCATCATAATATCAATGTAGCCAATAATGAATATGGGTGAACCCCCCCTTTAAGTATTGGGACTAGCCCACAATGAGAGCGGTCAGCTGATAAGGACAGAAACAGTTCCTTCTAGAACTTCAGTTAAGACCTAATGGCCAGACCCCTTAACAGTCAAGGTGTGAGAATACAATATATTTTTCTACGTGCTTTTCTACTGTGAGAATACAATACATTTTTCTATATGCTTTTCTATAACCAAGCTTTCGTTTGTATATGAGTAACAAGATAGAGCTTTCAGCTGATGTCCAATACAAGGGAACAGAATGAAAATGTTGATAATGATGACTGCCTGCATCTGCATAAGATTGGATCTTTCCCTAGTGGGCTACGTGATAAGGACTCTGCGAGCTATGGTGGCAGAGGAAATTCCAAATATGGACAAATATCACAGGCTTTCTGCATATGCTTTTAATATAACCAATTTCATACTTAGGAATTTTTCCTAAAAGATTAACCCATTACTGTTCTATAAAAAGGCTTGTAATAATAAGGCACATCACATGTGCACCTGCTTTTCACCGAGAAAGGAATTTATACCAGCAGTATTTGTGTGGTCTGAATTTCTCTGCCGTCACTCAGTGACCTTCAATTTGAGATTTCAGCAGACAGTCAGTGGAAGAAGGAGATTTCTTGCCCCAAAATATGGAATTTCTCCTTAATAAAGGTACCAGGTTATCTTCACTGGCATGTGAACATAATGGACTACCTGGGCAGATTGTCCCCAAGCGTCTAGGAACACAAGTCTTTACTCTGGTCATGAAAGACCGTTAAGTACCCTAGGCATGGACCCTCTGGAAGATAAGGTGACCGTCATAAATGTACTGTTGAATTGGGCTGAGTTGTGCTGGGACTCACAGAACTAGAAACAATGGGAACCCAGCGAAATCTGAGATTGAGTCTGATGATATATTGTTAAATTGGAACATATTGGAAGCTATGTACCTGCTATCCCATGAGTGAAGTAACTGAGGAACTGTCAAAACAATTAAGTGAAGAAATGTTGTTTAAGTTGAACTGGTGATCTCCCGAGTTGTCTTACTGACCTGGACAGCTGAAAACAGCGGCAGCTTCTATCCTGCTCAAACACACAACCAAAGTCAACACACCCAGCCATGACCAGTCCTTATATGTAGCCTGTTGGGGATTTCATAGTAAATCCCTCACCCACGGCTACGAACTCCCCCCTTCCCTCGCCACGCTACATGCAGATTTTCACTAAAAACTTGCATTTGAAGCAAAAAATTTACAAGTTAACAATGCACATGTGTTTTTAGTGCATTTCCGCTGCAGAAATGCATGAAAAAAAATCATATAATCTGCACTTAATTATATCAAAGTTTTGTCAAAGCTAAATACCAGGAAATATTAAAAGCAAAGCAGTGTCAAAAATGCTACAAAAATGGTTGTTAAAAAAATGCACACAAACATACAATGAAAAAATGCAAGTAACCTATTTTAAATAATGGGTGCAGGAATGGTGCAGAAATTCTGCAACATTAAAAACTCACCAAAAGCTCATCGTGTGAACGTAGCCTAATTGAGATTAGATTGATACCTTTGGTGAAGAAATTGACATTGTTTTTCTTCAATCACCATTTGACGTTTTCTGCCAATTATATTTCAGTGCACAGGGGCCAGACTATACTGGGTCTTCTCCTCCCTGTCTGTGGTTCTCTGGCTCCTCCGCCTGTCTGTGGTCTGTGAGTGACTGGTTACTACTGAGATTTTAAATAGAGAAGGCAGGTCACTCACAAACCGGAGGCAGGCAGAGGGGTTGGGGAATCACAGATAGGGAGGAGAAGACCCTGTGTACAGTCCGGCCCCTGTATAGCAAAATCTAATTAGCAGAAAACTTTAAATGGAGATTAAAGTACAACAACAAAAGCAGAATCCTTCACCAAAGGTAACAATATAATCAGTATTACAGTACCTTTATGGTGATGTCTTCATGTTACATTAAAAATGTGTACTAACATGTTCTCTTTAAAGAAGCACTCCCATGTATATTTTTTTTTTATTAAAGAGAACTTCTCAGCACAGTTTTGTAATATAAAGTAAATACATGGCTGTAATGGTGCTGTAATACTGATTACATTGATACCTTTATGTAGAAACTTGCTTTGTTGTTGTTCTTTAAAGTGAAGCTGTCAGGTCTAATATGCACTCAGACCCACAAGCAGTTCTGGGTGCATATTGCTAATCCCTGCCTAATTGTTCCAGCATCTAGTAGAATACATAAAGAGATCTTTAGAAAAAGTAATTCTAAAGATCCTTTATGATATGCCAATAAGGCCAGCGACTAGTCTCAAGGATGTTATTTCCCCTGACTAGTCCGTCCTCTTAACATATTAGCATACCCACAGGGTGCCAGGTTTAGGTTCAGTGCAGATGATCAGAAGTCCTGGCACTTTTGATCATGCGCACTAGACCTCTCTGAAGCTAGTATGTGTACACCCGCTTCATACTGAGCATGACCGGAAGTGCCGGGACTTCTGATAATGCACACTGAACCTAAACTCTGCATCTGAGGTGGTTACAATGGACACAGGTAGGCACGTCACCAACAATGATGCTAGGCATTGAATAGCATGTTAGTGTCGCGGGCAGAGGAGGGGACGCTGCGCTCTCCCACTGCTCGGGTCCGGCCGCTGCTGCTGCTGCGGCTGCCGCTGCTGCTCGGTGGTGGCTCGAGCAGTGGGCCGGATCCCGGGGACTGGAGCGGCGCTCCTCGCTCGTGAGTGAAAAGGGGTTGGGATTTGGTTATTGTCCGTGACGCCACCCACGGTTGTGGTGATATTGGTGACACCACCGCTGCTCTGGACGGGGATCCCGGGAGCGGTGACAGGGAGCAGCTTTGTTGTTAGTTCTCCCCTCCGTGGGTAGGGGGTTGGTTGTCCCGGGGCCCGGTGATGGGTAGGAATGGATGACAGGGCCTGGTGGGGTGCAGGGTCGCGGGGGCAGCGCTGTGCCGCACGGCTTGGTGGTACTCACTCAGCCAATGATGAGGACACAGTTCTCGGTAAAACAAACGGCTGGATGGACGGGTCCCACAGGCGGCTGCGGTGTTGTTTCTCCCGGCAGGTTGGTGGTGACTGCCTTTCCCTGCACCTATGTACGGTCGATGGTTCCAATGGGTTCCCACCGGTAACCCGCTCCCCAGCTTGGATATGGGCTGGAGGAGCCCCTTTTGCCCGCAGGCTCTGGCCCTGAGAAACGATTGCCTTGGCGGTGGCGGTGTCTCCCTCTCATGGTTGGACTGTTGCCTTCTGTCAGGACTTGGCTGTTGGGAAACCCAGGAGGTTCCCTTCACTAACGAATTCGGCAAATTCACGGCGACTCCTAGCCTTGCCGGGGTCCGTAAGCCCCTGCCAGATGGTGCTGGCTTCTCCTTGCGTACTGGTCCGGTACCGCCGTGCCACCGCCCATCCACGGTCCTTATGTGATGCCCTGGACAAGCCAGGGGTCACAGGTAATGACATCACCACACCCTACACCCCGGTTAGGCACATCAAAGCTAGACCCAGAAATCCTTGTTGCCCTCCTCCAGGGGCTGATGTCCACACCAGGGGGTGGGCCAGGCGGTTGGTCCCGCCCACCGAGGAGTTCACAGTCCTGGAGGCGGGAAAACCAGGCAGAGCAGTTTGAGAGGTGAAAGTGGAAGGAGGAAAGTGACAGCTTAAGAGCCTGAAGTTGGTCCGGGTGTGTGCCCCGGACAGAGACAGCAAGGTTAGCAGACGGCAGTGACCGTCTGCAGGAGTGGCCTATCGGAGTTACCGTAAGGACTGTGGACGGGCTATGGCCCGGCTTTACCGGACCGGTACACAAGGAGAAGCCAGCACCATTGGCAGGGGCCTTTCGGATCCCGGCAAGGCTTGGAGTCGCCGTGAATTTGCCAAATCCGTCAGTGAAGGGGACCTCCGGGTTTCCAAACAACTAAGTCCCGATTGAAGGCAACAGTCCAACCGTATGAGAGAGACACCACCACCGCCAAGGCACCAGTTTCTCAGGGCCAGCGCCTGCGGGCAAAGAGGGGCTCCTCTAGCCCATATCCAAGCCGGGGAGCGGGTTACCGGTGGGAACCCATTGGAACCAACAGAAGTACTAGGTGCAGGGAAAGAGACAGTCACCGTTAACTACCGTGGAAAAGCAACAGCAGCCGTCCGTGGGAACCGTCTTTCCAGCCGTGTGTTTTACCGAGAACTGTGTCATCATCTCAGGCTGAGTGAGTACCACCGTGCCGTGCGGCACAGCGCTGCCCCCGCGACCCTGCACCTCACCAGGCCCCGCACCCGGCCTGCCATCCACCCCTACCCCATCACCGGGCCTCGGGACAACCAACCCCCTACCCATGGAGGGGAGAAATAACAACAAAGCTGCTCCCTGTCACCGTTCCCGGGATCCCCATCCAGAGCAGCGGTGGTGTCCACACAATCACCACAACCATGGGTGGCGTCACGGACAATATCCCCAAAACCATTCCCCTTTTCACTCACGGGCGAGGAGCGCCGCTCGAGTCCCCGGGATCCAGCCCATCGCTCGAGCCACCGAGCAGCAGCGGCCGCAGCAGCAGCGGCAGCTGGACCCGAGCAGTGGGAGAGCGCGGCGTCCCCTCCTCCGCCCGCGACACTTACGGTAGACTCCGATAGGCCACTCCTGCAGACGGTCACCACCGTCTGCCAACCTTGCTGATCCGTCCGGGCCACACACCCGGACCAACTTCAGGCTGCTTAACTGCCACTTTCCTTCCTCTCACTTTTACTTCCAAAACTAATCTGCCTGGTTTTCCCGCCTCCAGGACTGTGAACTCCTCGGTGGTCGGGGCCAACCGCCTGGCCCACCCCCTGGTGTGGACATCAGCCCCTGGAGGAAGGCCACAAGGGTTTGTGTCTGACTTCGGTGTGCCTGACCGGGAGTGTGGGGTGTATGGGTGTTGTTCTCTGTGGCCCCTGGCTTGTCCAGGGTGCCACATTAGCACGCCCCTGTGAATGACCTGCCTCCTCTGTTTGAAATCTCAGATCTGTAATCCACGGACCGGAGGCAGGTGGGGGGGTTAAGGAATCACAGATCGGTAGGAAAAGACCTAGTACGTTGAAAATTATAAATGCTAATTACAGAAGCACTAAGCATGCATATTTTTTCAACAAAGGTATTACTGTAATCTGTATTACAGCGACATTACAGCCTCGTCTTTACTTTAAATTACAAACTCGTGCTGACAGATTCTCTTTAATTAAAACCAAGGAGCCTTGTTGCACACATGGTGTCATAGGTCTAACTAAAAGTAAAAAGATTTTGCACTACTATGATATCTACTATGATATTGATGATAGGTCATCATTATCAGATTGTTGAGGGTCTGACACGGCATTCCTACCAATTAGGGGCCAAATGTAACAGACAGCACAGCTTTGTACAAGGTGTAGTGGCTGTTCCTGGTTATTGTAGATCAGCTCCTACTGAAATGAACACATAATCAGGTTTAATGCACGTGTTATCGATGTACAGACTAATAACCCATCCTCTTATCAGCAGATCTAAATACAAGTAATGGAAAGATCTCCTACTTTATACATCAGTATTCATTTCAAATGCATTTCCAGGTGGGTATTTACCTTTCATTTTTCATTTCATAAATCAGTGTGACATCAATGAAATAAGGCTAAAGGCAGTATCTTTCAGCGTCACTGAGGACCAGCACTACTAATGGCATCTTTCACACGTTCATGAAAAACCACGCACGTTTTTCACGGACGTGTCAGAGGTGCGTTTTGCCCTACGTGAGCAGTTTATGGCCTACGTGTGTTCTCCGTGTGTTATCCATGATAACACACGGAGAACGGGAACTTTCTGCTCACCTGTCCCTGGCGTCGCTGTCCGTGGAGCTGATCTTCGGTCTCTTGTCCTGCCGACTCCCCACTGCTCCTGCTTCTGGCCGCAGTGAAGTGAATATCCAATGAGCATAATGAGCGGCGGTCGGAAGCAAGTGACAGCAGCGGCAGACACAAGAGGGCTGGAGAAGGTGAATAAAGTTTTTTTTTCTTTTCTCAAACACGTGTGTTTTGTCCGGCACGTGTCACATGGAACACCACCGTGTGGTCCGTTTGCGTTCCATGTGACACCTGTGATGCCGGAGAAAAACGGACATGTTGACGTGTGGAGCACATGGACACATGTATGCTCCACACGTACACACGTTCCATGGCTGAACATGCGCGTGAGCGCAGACCCATTGATTTTAATGGGTCTGCGTGTGCCCGTGTCTCTGGTACGTGAGGAAAAGGACCAAACATGTACCGGAGACAAGGACGTGTGAAAGAGGCCTACAGGGAAGGCATTTCCAAGAGGTCTTCAGCTGCTCAATTTACCTTTGCTAGTTTGTTAATTGTACGAGGAACCGGCCACAACAATTCCCTTTACTGACTTCTGCTTAGTTTCCATTCTCACCGTAGATCAGGAGAATAATGCGAAACGTATGAAATTTAATTCCAACACACAAACTGTAATGTTACTTTTATTTCCAGAGGCCGTTGCTGCGCTCAGTGGGAGGCTAACCAAAACTAGGGCAGCTTGTATATCCTGCATGAGTCCTGGCAGGATTCTGCAGCTACTTGTTTTATGTTGCTGCTTTTTATATACAGTACGGCATTACCGATCAAGCTTGCATTTGTTTTCCTGTTCAAAAATTAATGATGTTACAAATTAGTCATTGTGAATATTTACAGGGATCTGGGCTTGGAGCAAGAAGCCGGAGAAAAATTCCTTTGGGTATATTCACATACCAGATTTCCCTAAAAATTCCATCATGGAATCTTTCGAAGACATTTCAGGTGGCCCTTTGATATTTGCTGTGAAATTGCAGTTTGTCCTGCTTTTGATCCGCACCGAGATTTTCCCCATTTTTAAGGCAACCTGAAACTGTTTCCACACAAAATGAACATGAAGAAGTGAATTGTTACTTAATTTTTATACACAGGAGAAAAAGAACAGTAGAAGTGCATAGATGTACATAGTACATGTGGATTTCACATGAATTTTGTCACAGAATAGTCACTGATTCAGTGAAATACAGATGATAATCTGTGATCTAAACACAGCCTTAGGCCTCTTTCACACGTTCGTGAAAATCATTGCCCTGCGTGTGCCGTGTTTATGGCACACGTGTGTTCTCCAAGTGTTATCCGTGATAACACACGGAGAACGGGAACTTTCTGCTCACCTGTCCCTGGCGTCACTGTCCATGGTGCTGATCTTCGGTCTCCGATCCTGCTGACTCCCCGCTGCTGCAGCTCCCGGCCGCAGTGAAGTGAATATGCAATGAGCATAATGAGCAGCGGTCGAAAGCAAGTGACAGCAGCGGCAGAGACAGGAGGGCTGGAGAAGGTGAGTAAAGTTTTTTTTTTCTCAGACACGTGTGTTTTCTCCAGGCGCGTGTCACCCGGAACACCTCCGTGTGGTCCGTTTGCATTCCGTGTGACACCCGTGATGCCGGAGAAAAACGGACATGTTGACATGTGGAGCACACGGACACACGTATGCTTCACACGTACACACCGTCCATGGCAGAACACGCACGTGAGCACAGACCCATTGATTTTAATGGGTCTACGTGTGCCCGTGTCTCTGGTATGTGAGGAAAAGGACCAAACACGTACCGGAGACAAGGACGTGTGAAAGAGGCCTCAGGCTCCCGTTAGTAAAGATTTTGACCTTTGATTGGTAGTTTTGTGTCCTACGATTCTCACTTGTAGATTTTCTTGCTTATTAAATTAACCTTAAGTTTTTGTCACTGAAAATACATAGCATCAAAAACTCGCTGTAGGAACATAGACTTAGTGAACACGTGGGTGGGATCTGCTCACATGTCTGACATCACTCCTCTCCTTCACTTCTGGGTGTCAGAGAGGATGAAGTGGCAAAATTTAGGATCACAGAGCAGATACATTTTGTTAGTGATTGCAAAGTGACACTAAGGCGGGCTTTGCACACTACGACATCGCAGGTGTGATGTCGGCGGGGTCAAATTGAAAATGACGTACTTCCGGCATCGCATGCGACATCGTAGTGTGTAAAGGCTCGATGATACGATTAACGAGCGCAAAAGCGTCATAATCGTATCATCGGTGCAGCGTTGGCGTAATCCATAATTACGCTGACGCGACGGTCCGATGTTGTTCCTCGCTTCTGCGGCAGCACACATCGCTTTGTGTGAAGCCGCAGGAGCGAGGAACATCTCCTACCGGCGTCACCGCGGCTTCCGTAGAATATGCGGAAGGAAGGAGGTGGGCGGGATGTTTACATCCCACTCATCTCCGCCCCTCCGCTCCGATTGGCCGCCTGCTGTGTGACGTCGCAGTGACGCCGCACGACCCGCCCCCTTAATAAGGAGGCGGGTCGCCGGCCAGAGCGACGGTCGCAGGGCAGGTGAGTGCATGTGAAGCTGGCGTAGCGATAATTTTCGCTACGCCAACTTTCACAAGATATTGTACCTGCGACGGGGGCGGGGACTATCGCGTGCGACATCGCAGCATCGGCTTGCGATGTCGCAACGTGCAAAGCCCGCCTAAGATGTGGACAGCATCACCGAGGACGGGTAGCAGCTCCAATTCTGTTAGTTCAGTGTTCCTCAGCTCCACTCCTCTAGAGACAGGGCTGTATTTGCCACTAGGCACCCGTGGTCCCGTGCCTAGGGCGGCACGTTGCGGGGGGCGGCACTTTCTGGCAGCAAAAAAAAAAAAAAAATATATATACATTTTTTTTTACATCCCCGCCCCCCGTCCCTCCCTCCGTGACACTCGGCTGTGTTGGGGGGGGGGGGGGGGGGTGTTGAGAGGGTTGTGTCTATTTAAATACATGGCGGGCGCCAGGCATGGTGAGCTGATTAACCCCGGAAGTTCCATCGCCTGCACTTCCGGGGTCAGAGGCGCGCGGGGCGCGACAATCAGCTGACTGCCCCGTGCCGCAGCGTCCAATGCTGCAGATGACACACGCCGCGGAGGAGGACGCGTCTGAAGCTGGAGCCAGCCAGAAGAGGAGCCAGCCAGAGCAGGGCGGCGGGCACCGGAGCAGGTAAGGCAGAGGCAGAGCCTAGAATGTATGGGCTCCTTACAGGTTAGTTGATGATCGTTGCGATGCCTCTTTTTGTCCACTATAATCATGCAAGGGGAGGCTGGGGGGAGAGAGGCTGAGGCTGGGAAGAGAGAGAGGCTGGGAAGAGAAAGAGGCTGAGGCTGGGGGGAGGCTGGGAAGAGAGAGAGAGGCTGAGGCTGGGAAGAGAGAGAGGCTTAGGCTGGGGGGAGGCTGGGAAGAGAGGCTGAGGCTGGGGGGAGAGAGGCTGAGGCTGGGAGAGAGGGCGGCTGGGGGGAAAGAGACGCTGAGGCTGGGGGGAGAGAGAGGCTGAGGCTGGGGGGAGAGAGGCTGAGGCTGGGGGGGAGGCTGGGGGGAGAGAGAGGCTGAGGCTGGGGGGGAGGCTGGGGAGAGAGAGAGAGGCTGAGGTTGGGAGGAGAGAGGCAGATGCTGGGGGAGGCTGGGAGGAGAGAGGCTAATTCTGGGGGAGGCTGATGCTGAGGGAGGCTGATGCTGAGGGAGGCTGATGCTGGGGGAGGCTGGGAGGGGGAGGGTTGGAGGAGGGAAGCTGATGCTGAGGGAGACTTGGAGGAGGGAGGCTGAGGGAGGAGGGAGGCTGATGCTGGGGGAGGCTGGGAGGAGGGAGGCTAATGCTGGGGGAGGCTAAGAGGAGGGAGGCTGATGCTGGGGGAGGCTAAGAGGAGGGAGGCTGATGCTGGGGGAGGTTGGGAGGAGGGAGGCTGATGCTGAGGGAGGCTAAGAGGAGGAAGGCTGATGCTGGGGGAGGTTGGGAGGAGGGAGGCTGATGCTGAGGGAGGTTGGGAGGAGGGAGGCTGATGCTGGGGGAGGCTGGGAGGAGGGAGGCTGAGGCTGGGGGAGGCTGGGAGGAGGGAGGCTGAGGCTGGGGGAGGCTGATGCTGGGGGAGGCGGGAAGGAGAGAGGCTGATGCTGGGGGAGGCTGGGAGGGGGAAGGTGAGGCTTGAAGGAGGGAGGCTGATGCTGAGGGAGGCTGGGAGGAGGGAGGCTGATGCTGGGAGGGTGAGGCTTGGAGGAGGGAGTCTGATGCTGAGGGAGGCTGATGCTGGGGGAGGCTGGGAGGAAGGAGGGTAATGCTGGGGGAGCCTGGGAGGAAGGAGGCTGATGCTGGGGGAGGCTGGGAGGAGAGAGGCTGATGCTGGGGGAGGCTGGGAGGAGGGTGGTTGATGCTGGGGGAGGCTAGGAGGAGGGTGGCTGATGCTGGGGGAGGCTGGGAAGAGGGAGGCTGATGCTGGGGGAGGCTGGGAAGAGGGAGGCTGATGCTGGGGGAGGCTGGGAAGAGGGAGGCTGATGCTGGGGGAGGCTGGGAGGAGGGAGGCTGATACTGGGGGAAGCTGGGAGCAGGGAGGCTGATGCTGGGGGAGGCTGGGAGGAGAGAGGCTGATGCTGGGGGAGGCTGGGAGGGGGAGGAGGGAGGCTGATGCTCTGGGAGGCTGATGCTGGGGAAGGCTTGGAGGAGGGGGGCTGGGAGGAGGGAGGCTGATGCTGGGGAGGCTGGGAGGAGGGAGGCTGATGCTGGGGGAGGCTGGGAGGAGGGAGGCTGATGCTGAGGGAGGCTGGGAGGAGGGAGGCTGATGCTGGGGGAGGCTAAGAGGAGGGAGGCTGATGCTGGGGGAGGCTAAGAGGAGGGAGGCTGATGCTGGGGGAGGTTGGGAGGAGGGAGGCTGCTGCTGAGGGAGGCTAAGAGGAGGAAGGATGATGCTGGGGGAGGTTGGGAGGAGGGAGGCTGATGCTGAGGGAGGTTGGGAGGAGGGAGGCTGATGCTGGGGGAGGCTGGGAGGAGGGAGGCTGAGGCTGGGGCAGGCTGGGAGGAGGGAGGCTGAGGCTGGGGGAGGCTGATGCTGGGGGAGGCTGGAAGGAGAGAGGCTGATGCTGGGGGAGGCTGGGAGGTGGAAGGTGAGGCTTGGAGGAGGGAGGCTGATGCTGAGGGAGGCTGGGAGGAGGGAGGCTGATGCTGGGAGGGTGAGGCTTGGAGGAGGGAGGCTGATGCTGAGGGAGGCTGATGCTGGGGGAGGCTGGGAGGAAGGAGGCTAATGCTGGGGGAGCCTGGGAGGAAGGAGGCTGATGCTGGGGGAGGCTGGGAGGAGAGAGGCTGATGCTGGGGGAGGCTGGGAGGCTGATGCTGGGAAAGGCTGGGAGGCTGATGCTGGGGGAGGCTGGGAGGCTGATGCTGGGGGAGGCTGGGAGGAGGGTGGTTGATGCTGGGGGAGGCTAGGAGGAGGGTAGCTCATGCTGGGGGAGGCTGGGAAGAGGGTGGCTCATGCTGGGGGAGGCTGGGAAGAGGGTGGCTGAGCTGGGGGAGGCTGGGAAGAGGGAGGCTGATGCTGGGGGAGGCTGGGAAGAGGGAGGCTGATGCTGGGGGAGGCTGGGAAGAGGGAGGCTGATGCTGGGGGAGGCTGGGAGGAGGGAGGCTGATACTGGGGGAAGCTGGGAGCAGGGAGGCTGATGCTGGGGGAGGCTGGGAGGAGAGAGGCTAATGCTGGGGGAGGCTGGGAGGGGGAGGAGGGAGGCTGATGCTCTGGGAGGCTGATGCTGGGGGAGGCTTGGAGGAGGGGGGCTGGGAGGAGGGAGGCTGATGCTGGGGGAGGCTGGGAGGAGGGAGGCTGATGCTGGGGGAGGCTGGGAGGAGGGAGGCTGATGCTGGGGGGAAGCTGGGAGCAGGGAGGCTGATGCTGGGGGAGGCTGGGAGGAGAGAGGCTGATGCTGGAGGAGGCTCATGCTGGGGGAGGCTGGGAGGAGAGAGGCTGATGCTGGAGGAGGCTCATGCTGGGGGAGGATGGGAGGAGAGAGGCTGATGCTGGGGTAAGCTGGGAGCAGGGAGGCTGATGCTGAGGGAGGCTGGGGGGAGAGAGGCTGATGCTGGGGGAGGCTGGGGGGGGGAGAGGCTGATGCTGGGGGAGAGGCTGCTGCTGGAGGCGGGGGGAGAGAGGCTGCTGCTGGGGGAATGGAAGAGAGGGGCCAATGCTAGAGACAGAGGACAAGGGTTGAGGGATAGAGCAATGACAATATCGATGGGGGGAGTGTAAGGACTCAGAATAAGAGGGGGGCAGCATTGGGAGCTCATTATGGAGAAGGGGCAGCATGTGTGGGCTCAGTATGGAGTGGAACAATGTAGGGGAGTCAATATCAAGAGTGGGGTAGTGTGTGTGTGTATGTGTGTCTCAGCATAAGCGCTAGTGTGGTGGTCTTAGTATGATGAGTGGGGCAGCATGGAGATGTCATTATGGAAAAGAGGAAGGCAGCATTAGGAGCTCATGGAGAGGGGCAGCATGCACGGGACACTGTGAGGAGGGGGCAGCATGCATGGGACACTGTGAGGAGGGGGCAGCATGCATGGGACATTGTGAGGAGGGGGCAGCATGCATAGGACATTGTGAGGAGGGGGCAGCATGCATGGGACATTGTGAGGAGGGGGCAGCATGCATGGGACACTGTCAGGAGGGGGCAGCATGCATGGGACACTGTCAGGAGGGGGCAGCATGCATGGGACACTGTCAGGAGGGGGCAGCATGCATGGGACACTGTGAGGAGGGGGCAGCATGCATGGGACACTGTCAGGAGGGGGCAGCATGCATGGGACACTGTCAGGAGGGGGCAGCATGCATGGGACACTGTCAGGAGGGGGCAGCATGCATGGGACATTGTGAGGAGGGGGCAGTATGCATGGGACATTGTGAGGAGGGGGCAGCATGCATGGGACATTGTGAGGAGGGGGCAGCATGCATGGCACATTGTGAGGAGGGGGCAGCATGCATGGGACATTGTGAGGAGGGGGCAGCATGCATGGGACATTGTGAGGAGGGGGAAGTATGCATGGAACATTGTGAGGAGGGGGCAGCATGCATGGGACACTGTGAGGAGGGGGCAGCATGCATGGGACATTGTGAGGAGGGGGCAGCATGCATGGGACATTGTGAGGAGGGGGCAGCATGCATGGGACATTGTGAGGAGGGGGCAGCATGCATGGGACATTGTGAGCAGGGGGCAGCATGCATGGGACATTGTGAGGAGGGGGCAGCATGCATAGGACACTGCGGAGTGGGCAGCATGCATGGGACATTATGAGGAGGGGGCATGATGTGAGGACAATGTGCAGATCATATTTCATAATCGAGGAAGGTGTGGTGGATATAATTTATAAGGGAGTGTGTAGTTTATTAGGGGCAGTGTGACAGTCACAGTATATAAGTGGGGATGGTGTGGTGGGAATATTTTATACTCATGCTATGTTTTGATGTGCCTGTGGTGATCCCCATTGGGGGGGGGTTAGTGCCCTTCGTTTCTCATTGATACTTTTTCAAGTGTTTTACAAAGTAGATCTGCCTTAAACAGATGTCGTGTGCGAAAACTCAGTTTTACGTTGTCACTAAGGGGCGCGACCACTTAAAGTGCCTAGGGCAGCACGAAGGCAAAATACAGCCCTGTCTAGAGACATCAACTGATCATTTTTTCAGGATTTCTTTAGTTTTGCATCAGTGATAGAATTATCACCTGGGCAGATAATGAAATTATCACCTCTGTAATACTAAGGAAATTCTGAAAATATGCACTGTTGGTGGCGTTTTGGGACTGGAGTTGGGGATCACTTTGGTACAGGGCCGGCGTCAGCAAGTGCTGTTGTCAGTGTGTGTGTATGTGTGTGTGGGGGGTGGGGGGGGCTGTTGTCATGCATACCCGTGACAACAGCACAGAGTTTTATACACTGCCAACAGGTCATGGGCCAAGAGCGAAGAAAACAGTCCAGAGAAGAGAGAACAATAGTGTACTAAAAAGCAAAAGATGTCCGCCAGCAGCAATTCTGTGAAGTTCACAGTGCCAAACCCGACTAATTAGAACTACCAATCCCGGAAATTCAAGGTAAGGCTACTTTCACACATCCGGTTTGAGCAGTGTGGCTCAATCCGGCTGTGAAACCTATGCAACGGAGCCGGCGAAAACACTGCATCCTTTGCATACGTTTTTACATGCGGCCCGTCCGTTTTTTTCCGGTTGCGGCACGCTACTGAGCATGCGCAGTGGAAGAAACCGCATGTGGCGGCCGGATGCGTTTTTTTCCGCATCGCGCCGCATCCGGCGTCCATAGGCATGCATTGAAAAATGCGCCGCAGCGGCCGGATGCGGCACAATGCGGTTTTTTTGCCGGAGCAAAAAACATTGCAGGCAACGTTCCATCCGGCCGCGGCATCGGCTAAATCTGCCGCATGCGGCAAAAACCGGACCGAACACAAGCCCATGCGGCACAATACGGCACTAATGTAAGTCTATGCAAAAAAACCCGCAACCGGCGGCAAAAAAAACAGTTGCGGTTTTTCTGCCGAGCGCCGTATTGTGCCGCGGAGCAAAAACCGGATGTGTGAAAGTAGCCTAAAGATGCTGCTGATAAAAGAAGGTACTTGAAAATACACACAGGAGTCTAAACCTGACCTTCTACCAGAAGAATGGATAGAGAAGGATGAGAAAGCACAAATCACTATTTCCCCCAGCATAAATGATGATCAAATTGTGTATGTATGTATCTAAATCTGACACTGCAAAACAAATGTGGGAACAGCTGCAGAAAGTGCAGGAAAGGATAAATCTCAGCGATAAGCATTATTTAATAAGAAAGCTGTGTCAATCAAAGCTAAATAAGGGCCAAGACATGTAGGACTACATAAGAAATACTCGAGAAATTGTTGAGCGCCTGCGGGGCATTGGGAAAGAGCTAAAAGATTTCCATGTTGCTGCACCACTACTACGCGGTCTACCAGAAATCTGAGACACTTTTTCAAGTGTACTAGATGCGCGCCCAGATACTGAGCTTACACTCAAGTATGTTAGAGGAAAGCTTGTGGGTGAGTTTAAGCATAAGGTAGAAAGTGTAAGCAGCAGTGAGACATCTGTACTGCCCCAGCGCCAGCATCCGGTCCGCCGCTCGGATCCGGATCCGCAGTGGCTCGAGGGGTTTCCGGATCGGAGTGCGGTCGCACGGACACTCAAACTAAAAGGGGGGTATTTACAGGGGATTTTGTGGTTAGAGTTGGTGACGCCACCTACGGTGGGTGTTAAGGTGGGATACCACCGCTGCTGTTGGGAGCGCCAGGTGGCAGTGGAATGGCAGCCAGATGTTTAACCCCCCCCATGGGTAAGGGGGAGATGCCCCGGGGCTTGGTGTTGGTGAGAGGGGAGCACCTTTGGAAGGGGCACTGCGTACTCAGTCCAATAACGCTGACACCGACAACTTGTAAACCAGAATTCTTAGCACCGCTGCAGCTCTGTCTGTAGTTGGTCCCTCTCAGCTTGAAACTGAACAGGTCCCGCTCACCCGTATGGCTAACGGAGTGAGCTTGCTCTCAGGGTTCACGCTTGGGATTTTCTCAACTGTATATTGGGAAAGTCCTATCCCCCTCGTTGCGCTAGTACCCCGATTTTGGAGTGGGTGGAGGATGAATAGGGAAGTCTTCGCCCTCGTCGGGTAAATTACCAGGATGCTTGAAGCTACTTCCCGGCCTAGGGTTCACGTACCCCGTTGTGCCCTGGCACCTGCCCGGAGATGGCTCAAGGCTGCCCTCCTCAGCAGTTCCGTGCCCCTTGACATGATCCCCTGCGACCGGGGTTCCAGCTCCTACCAGGCCCAGACCAACGTCTGCCACCTAGTAACTGAGGAGCCCAGATCCTAACCTCCTGCAAGACTTGTGACCTCTCTTGACTGACCACTCCTGACACTCCTGACCTCCCCTTACCAATCCCCCAAGTGTCCAGCCCTATTCCCTTAAGGTCGTCCACTGGTGGGCCTGGTGGGTGTGGTGCACAGTGTTTCTAGGATTTTGTTTAGCTTGTTCTTAGCAACACCATAGGTTAGGGATCCGTATCCAAGGAGGAGATGGACACCATGCAGAAGGGCAGATTGCACAATGTCCTGTGACGACCTGATAGGCCAGGGCGTCACATATCCACAGCAGAGTTCACTTTAAAAAACAAAGATCTATCCGAAAATAAAAGTGATTTGAAAGAAACACTTGAGTGTTTTGTCTGCAAGAAATCAGGGCATCGAAATTCTGACTGCATAGTCTGGAAAGTTAGAAAAAAATTAAATAAAAATAATCAGCAAAGGGTTAAGAGTGCCATTACTGAACAATATAACACTTAAGTACTGAAGCTGCGCCTTACTCTTAATGCAAGTACATTAAAGCATGCATGATGTGTAGACCCTGGGGCAAATAGTCATATGACTAATGACAGAATCTTCTTCTCTAACCTTGATAAAGTAAGTCAGAAAAAAGTGATTTTGGCTAATGGTCAGGATATGAGTTTGCAGGGAATAAAAGATGGTTACATTAATTGTCAAGTCTCCGCAACACAAAGCCGAAAGATCCCAGTAAAGGACGTGCTCTACTTCCCTAGTCTTGAAAGCAATCTGTTATCTATGAAGAAACTCACAAGGAAATGACGTTACATTTAAAGATGATGGCTGTATCATCTCAAAAAAAGTTGCACACTAACAGAAGGAAAAATTAAAGATATACCAGCTATAATGTAAATGTGCCGCCCCTGTGCCAGCAGCCGGCGCTGCTCGGATCCGGGGCCTACAGCACGGCTCGAGGAGCTCTCCGCGGACACTCCAAATAAAAAGGGGGACGTATTTGTACGGGATTGATTGTAGAATGTCTGTGACGCCACCCACGGTGTGTGGTGAGGTGGGACACCACCGCTGCTGCAGTAGGATACCCGGGGGATGGAATGGCAGCCGGATGTTAACCCATCCGTGGGTAGGGATGGTTGCCCCGGGGCCCAGTGTCTCTGTGCAGGTTTTGGCGACGGCAGGGGCTCGCACGCCCAGATGGACCACGGGACAGTTGGTTACTCACTATTGAATGAATCACATGAGTCTTTTGGTAAACCAAGATGCTGGTGGCCGGCCGCCGCGACTGGTTGTACTCTGGTCCGCTCACCCGGGCTGGTGGTCGCTGTCCTTTCATCTGCACTGTTTTTGTGTATTGTGGACTGTCTGGTGTGGAACTCAGGAGTCCGCTCCCGGCTTTCTGTGGGCCTGAGGATTCGTGCCCATCTGACGCTGACCCGTGGGATCTATGGGCCCTGGCAGTTGCTCTATCCCTCTCTGTGGGTGGTTGTCTACTTTTCGGGACTTAGGTTGGGACAGGACCTGTAATCCTGCCCTCAATCGGTTAATTAGCTGGGCCGCTGGTTTCAGTCCTGGCTTCAGGGTCCGAGTACCCCCTCTGTGCACGGTTTCCGGTCGGGTCTCCGGTGTTAGAACCGGCGGGCTCCAACCCTTCTCCGGTCCTCCTCGGATCTGCCGAGCCATCTTCCCGTCTTCTGCTGACGGAGACCATCGCCTGCCACCTAGCCAAAGGCCCCAGGGCTTTGACCCTGGCACCGTTGAACTTTGAACTTCCTCTGCTGGAGCTACACCTAGCTCCAGCCCACACTCCTCTCAACTTAAACTACAGACTTTTTCTGCTTGTATTCCCGTCCCCTAGGTGGGCGTTTCCTAACTACCTGGTCCCGCCCACTGGTGTGCCTGTCTTGCCCTAAGGGGGGGTGACTAGGGTTTCAGGTCGGCTGTGTGTCACCTAGGTGAGGGAAGGTGTTATGCGGGGGCCTATGTGTGACTACCTGGTTTTGCCAGGGCATCACATAAAGAAAGTGTATACACAGCTAAACAGGAATAGCACTAGAATTGTATCCATGTCTATGTCACAGGCGTCTTGTACATAGAGATATAAAGGCAATAAGACAGTTAGTTCAAAAACAGCTTATACTGATGGTATTACAGTCAATCTATGTAATTAGACAAGGAAATGTACTAGCTGTCTTAAAGGGAAAATGTCAAGAAAATCCTTTCCTATGAATAGTACTACAAAATCAGAACAGCTTCTGGACACAATACACACAGATGTTTGTGGTCCAATAAGTTCTCAAGCTCCTGGAAAGAAGCGATATTTTCTCACATTTCTCGATGATTATTCAATGTATACTGTTATCTATCTGCTTCTGAGCAAATATGACGTTCCAGAGAAACTTGAAATATATCTCGCTGAAGTATATAACAAATTTGAGATAATGCCAAAAATTCTGCATGCAGGTAATGGAACTGAATATACAAGTAATGAGACACAAAACATTGTGTTTCAGACCACTGTATCATACCACCATGAGCAGAATGGTGTAGCGGTAAGAAGGAACAGGACACTTTGTGAAGGTGGCAGAAGTATGCTATTTGACACAGATTTACCAACAAACATACTAAGGCTGCTTTCACACTACGTTTTTTTAACATCCGTCATTAACGTTTTTTTAACGCAAAAATGGATCCAGTGCAAATGCGTTTTCATTTCAATGCATTTGCAATGGACTCGCGTCAACATGCGTTCACCTGCGTTTGCGTGCGTTATAGTGAGGATCCAGCGACTTGCAGTTTTTTAACTTATTTCAAAACGCTACTTGTAGCGTTTTTGAGCTGCGTCCAAATACTGCAAATTGCTGGATCCTGACTAAACAGCATGCAAACGCATGTGAACGCTGGCATGCTGATAGGCATGATCCTGCTTGCTCTACTGAGCATGCACAGAAACCAGCCTAGGGTTTCTCTCCACCAGCCAGTCTCTCTCTCCACCTCTCTCCACCTCCCTCCCTCTCTCCCCCTCCCTCCCTCTCTCCCTTCCTCCCTCTCTCTCTCCACCTCCCTGCCTCCCCCTCTCTCTCTCTCCACTCTCCCCTGCCTGAGAGCGGAGGACGCTCGTAACCAAGGTAAACATCGGGTATCCGCGGTCTTAGTTAGCCGATGTTTACGTTGGTAACGTGTGCAGGGAGCCGGCTCCTAGCAGCTGCAGACGCTCGTAACCAATGTAAATATCGCGTATCCAAGCAAGTTACTCGATGCTTATGACTCGCCCACCCCAGGGCTATGGGACACCCGGTGCCGGGCCGGACTAGTCCGGGGGTCGTCAGTGGTGGCGGGGCCCGGCTCCGTGGCCCTGGTGGGTGTCAGTTTAAATATGGCTGATGACTTGGGGTTTGTGTTCGTGACGCCACCTGTGGTATGCGGCTAATAGGCCGCCGCTGCTGTATGAGGCCTCCGGGGGATGATATGGCAGCAATGGTAGTATTACTCCCCACAGGTGGAGCAATGCCCCGGGGCACAGTTGGTGCTTGTGAGTGTCTATGCAGATGAAATAACAGAGGCAACTTCAAGGGTGCAGTTTCAAGTTCTTTACTCACAATTCTTGTCACAGTCCTGCAGGGACCCTTGGACTGCTGGGACCACTGTCAGGGACCTGTCGGCTGATTACCCCTTTTCTAGAGGTACTGCTGTGGGCTGTGGCCCGGGGAGTTTACAACCCTGGGCCTCGGTTTTTACTGTTTGGAGATGATTTTGCACTCCTCCGGTTTCTAGGGACCGTCCCCTGTTGCAGCTTGATCCCTCCACCGATGTTCTTGTGGAACAGGCCACCGCAGCTCTACAGCTACCCGTGGCCCTGGGACCCCTTCTGTTCTCTGCTTGGTGGCACCTGGACCCTCTGAGTCCCAGGATCTTCACCAGGAAGCTTCTCTTTCTTCTTCTTAGCTCCTGACTGACTTGGAGCTCTTTTTCCTTTCTCTTCTCCTCCTTGCCTGCCTCCGGCAGACCTCCTCCTCCTTCCCCACTCTCTCTCCAACTCTGCTCTCACTAAACTAGAACTTCCTCTCTGTGTCTGCACTCTTGTGGCTCCTCCCACCTCCCCAGTTGCTCTGTTCTACCCTATAGGAGCAGGGATGGGTCTTACGGCCCCTCCCAGCATGCAGCATGGGAGGTTTTCTGCCACTTTCCCTGGTCCCAGTGTGTTCCTAGCAATGGGTGTAGTGTGGATTTACCAGGGGACCGGAGTTCACTCTCTTCCTCTCCCAGAATGGGGCATCACACCGCTGGATGGGGTGCAATGACCTGTGGCGACGGAAGCCTCAGGGGCGCCACACTCCCCCACAGCAAATCCCAGCACGTCCTCGGGCTGAAAAACAACAGAAAATGTGGAGAAACTGCAAAAACATTTTTACATGTGTGTAGAAAGAAAAACAATAAAACATTTCTTCCCTTTATGGGAGGCACATATAAGTAAACGTTGCGAACTTCTTATAAAGAAAACTCTAAGTGTGCACTTCCAGTCCATTGCACGGTTCGGGCACATCCCCCATAATTCTGGTAGGGGGCACAACGGGTGCAACTAATTACATTTTTGGCTACTACAAGCCTGGCAGTTCGTTTCTCTCATTCAACAAAGTGGAAAACAAAACCAGCCACTAAGTCCAGTGGCCTGGTTACACAGGACACTTCACACATCACATTTACCAGGGACCACATTCCAGTCTAGTGGCCCGGTACACATACACGGGGGGGGTGACTTCTTCAAAAAGTACAAGGGGCAGTAAGGCAGAAAAGGGTGTCATCTTCAAAAAGAACATTAGGGCAGCACAAAAGGGACATCTTCACAAAGCATGAGGGGCAGACAGGGGTTATTTACAGTTCAGCATCTTCTTACTTCTTTACATGTAGGGGTTCTTCTCCGGCTCCCCACCTGGCAGCAGGTAGACAGCGGTCAGCACAGTCTGCGTCTGCTGGTCTTGGCGGGCCACGCCTGGCATGGCAGCGGCCTGTATTGGAGTCGCTGCTGTGACCGATTCTTGACGGGCCGCATCTGCGGCGTGGATTAACGTCGCCGCTGCGGCGGGATCTTGCTTGTCCGAGTGGGGTATCGCTGCTGGGGCCTGAGCTGGACGGGCCGGGCTTGGCGTCGCTGCTGCGGTGTGGATGGGCGTCGCTCCGGCGGCGAAATCTTGGCGGGCCGCACTTGGCGTGGCTGCGGCCCGGATCGGCGTCGCCATGCCGGGCATCTCTCCAGGGACCGCGGGCATGGTAGCGGGGGTTGGGGCACTCGCGCCGGCAGGGGCATTAAATGACTCACCCCTCAGTAGCATCTCCGGTGTTCTGGCGGTCGCTGTTCCGCGCATCGTGCCGGATCTGCTGCATCACCTCCGCCTGCAGCCTTTCACACCACTGGTCCATCTCCCAGCCCCACCAGTCAGCGGAGTCTAGCTCTGGATCGCTGCGTGTGGACGCCATTCTCTCTGCGTCTCCTTCTGCACGATCTCCCAGCAGCAGGCTCGTCGCTTCTTCTAGTAGCAGACTTTTGATGTTGCTCAGCAGCAGGCTGGTAACTTCCCGCTCCTTCATCCTGTCAGCCATCCTCCCGACCTCAGCCTTCAGCTCAGCGGCGGTCACAGGCCTGATCCAGGTGAGCTCTTCCTGGCCTCCGCTTACAGGAGCCATCTTCTCTCTTCCTCTAGGCAGCATTCTTAGCGCGCCATTTTTCATCCGCTGCTCTGCATAGCGGGCACTGCTTCGCGCTCTTTTCTTGGACAAGGGGGCGGGGCTTCTCTTTGCGCCCTTTCTGCAGGCACGCCCCCCTTCTTCCCGCGCTCAGTGGCTTCAATGGCGGCAGTCTCTCACAGTAAAACACAGGCTATTTCACGATTCTTCAGGCGCACAGTACCCGGTGAGACCGGGCACGAAATCCTGTTTGTGACGCCAAACTTGACTCGCCCACCCCAGGGCTATGGGACACCCGGTGCCGGGCCGGACTAGTCCGGTGGTAGTCAGTGGTGGCTGGGCCCGGCTCCGTGGCCCTGGTGGGTGTCAGTAGAATATGTGGCTTGATGAATAAAGTTTGTGTTCGTGACAGCACCTGTGGTATGCGGCTAATAGGCCGCCGCTGCTGTATGAGGCCTCCGGGGGATGATATGGCAGCAATGGTGGTACTACTCCCCACAGGTGGAGCAATGCCCCGGGGCACAGTTGGTGCTTGTGAGTGTCTATGCAGATGAAATAACAGAGGCAACTTCAAGGGTGCAGTTTCAAGTTCTTTACTCACAATTCTTGTCACAGTCCTGCAGGGACCCTTGGACAGCTGGGACCACTGTCAGGGACCTCTGCCGTTTCTGGGTGATTCTGAGAGTAAAAGCCGGTACCCTTCCCTTAAGTGTCTCTATCTTCTGCTGTCTTCCTTAGCCTTGCCTTGGTAGGTTGAACCTGGCTTGGCCTCCACAACAGCCTCCAGGCTGGGGGGTCACCTGTCGGCTGATTACCCCTTTTCTAGAGGTACTGCTGTGGGTTGTGGCCCGGGGAGTTTACAACATTCCCTGGGCCTCGGTTTTTACTGTTTGGAGATGATTTTGCACTCCTCCGGTTTCTAGGGACCGTCCCCTGTTGCAGCTTGATCCCTCCACCGATGTTCTTGTGGAACAGGCCACCGCAGCTCTACAGCTACCCGTGGCCCTGGGACCCCTTCTGTTCTCTGCATGGTGGCACCTGGACCCTCTGAGTCCCAGGATCTTCACCAGGAAGCTTCTCTTTCTTCTTCTTAGCTCCTGACTGACTTGGAGCTCTTTTTCCTTTCTCTTCTCCTCCTTGCCTGCCTCCGGCAGACCTCCTCCTCCTTCCCCACTCTCTCTCCAACTCTGCTCTCACTAAACTAGAACTTCCTCTCTGTGTCTGCACTCTTGTGGCTCCTCCCACCTCCCCAGTTGCTCTGTTCTACCCTATAGGAGCAGGGATGGGTCTTACGGCCCCTCCCAGCATGCAGCATGGGAGGTTTTCTGCCACTTTACCTGGTCCCAGTGTGTTCCTAGCAATGGGTGTAGTGTGGATTTACCAGGGGACCGGAGTTCACTCTCTTCCTCTCCCAGAATGGGGCATCACACCGCTGGATGGGGTGCAATGACCTGTGGCGACGGAAGCCTCAGGGGCGCCACACTTACCTTGGTTACGAGCCTCCACAGCTGTTAGATGCCGGCTCCCAGTCTGTCACGTTCAATTCCCCTCACTCCCGATCACATGACTCCAATGCCCGCCCATAAACTTAAAGTGACAGGATCCTGCAAAATAACACATGCGTTTGCATGCGTTTTTTTTTGCTGTAAAAGCAGGATCTGCTTTTGCAGCAAAAAAACGTTCATGACGCATGTTAAAAAAATGAGTGTGAAAGCAGCCTAAGGGTGGCTTTACATGCTGTGACATCGCTAGCCGATGCTAGCGATGGCGAGCGTGATAGCACCCGCACCTATCGTTATGCCGATATGTGAAGATCGCTGCCGTAGCGAACATTATCGTTACGGCAGCGTCACATGTACTTACCTGCTCGGCGACGTCGCTGTGACTGGCGAACCGCCTCTTTTCTAAGGGGGCGGTTCGCTCGGCGTCACAGTGACGTCACTAAGCGGCCGCCCAATCAAAGCGGAGGGGCAGAGATGAGCGGGGACGAACATCCCTCCCACCTTCTTCCTTCCTCATTGCTGGCGTGTTGCAGGTAAGGAGAGGTTCCTCGTTCCTGCAGCATCATACGTAGCGATGTGTGCTGCCGCAGGGACGAGGATCAACTTCGCCCAAGCGACAGCAGCGATAATTGGGAGAGGACCCCCATGTCAACGAGGAGCGATTTTGGACATTTTTGCAACGATCCAAAATCGCTCCTAGGAGTCACACACAACGAGATCGCTACAGCGGCCGGATTCGTGTCACAAAATCCGTGACCCCAACGAGATCGCTGTAGCGATATCGTAGCGTGTAAAGCCCGCTTAAGTGGGAATCTCATGCAAAATAAAGTATCCTGGTAGGGGCTTCAGTGAAACTCAGAAAGGATATAGAATCCTGCACCCAGAAAGGAACAAGGTCACAAAAAGCAGAGATTTTGTCTGTAGTGCCAGTCTTGTGGCAGCAAGAGGCCTACGGCTGTCATTCACGCATCTGTTCAAATTTAAAATTTAAATACTAGGCCACATCCTGTGTGTAAGTCAATGCAATCAGGAAGTGCTTAAATTAATATGCACTAGAAAAAGCAGTGACACAACTGCAGAGTTATGGAATACTATCCAGCCTGAGTTTGATAAATGGCTGTCTCCACTGAATCTGGAGCCAAGGAAGGCATGTGCGATAATGGTGCAAACCTAGTGGTGGCACTACGCCTGGGCGACATCACATATGCACTGCATGGATCAACCTGGTTGTACAGAAACTTCTAGGACACTATTATGTCCTGGAGGCTCTACTGCAGAAGGTATAGTTGCTGGGTGCTCACTTTTTAAAATTGAAATGCCTGGCCACAGCCTGTTTGTTGCATGGACCGTCTCTCCCTGCTGTGCAAAGACACTGTGGGGAGGGGGGCAATTGATGCTACTGTAGTGCTGTGTGCCTGAAAGGTTTTTAAATATCAAGACTCCACAATGGGTCTCAAAGTTGTGTCTTGTCTGTACTGGCAGGGGTACGGGATCACCAGCCATACACCTGTGTCTCATTCACCTCTATATTTCTTATCTCAATAGACCAGTAAGCTAATGGCTATGCCAAAACAGTGGTACTGCACTGTAAAACATATTTTTGCTGTTTTGGAAGGTGTTTTCTCTATTATGTTTGGCCTCCCATTCAATCCAATGGGGTTCCATAAGGTTCGATAACGGTTCGGAATTGGTTCAACTAATGTATCGTTTGTTCAGGTGGGCTCGCCAAGGGGCCCTTACCGGCACTAAACAAATAAAGTAAAACAAAAATTTCTGCAACTTTTCCAATTATTCTGGACAATACAAAATTCAGACGGTAAAATTTATTTTGTTACTTGTCAGAAGCAGCAGCAGTTGGATCTTCTGCAGACTCACATGCTATTCCCTAAAATATCATAATGTGTTTACCACAGATCTACACATATCCTGTGTCTCGCTGTCTTTTTCATGCCTCTATCACATTTTCGCAGCTTACTGTGAATGAAATCTAATAAATAGAACACGGCGGCAGGCAAGGACAGATGACTCACATCGGAAAGATGCTGTCCAAAATGAGACGTTGGTCAAATACATTACACTTTTCTGTTCTTCTAAATCACTATGAGGATGCTGAACAAACAGGAACAAACTGCTTAAGAAAATCCATTCTCCTTATTCCGCTCACAGTGGGTGAAGGTCCTTTGTTCTAACTTTCTATAAAGTATACAAAGTAATACAAATCTGCATGCAAAGAGGATCTGCCTGTAGAAGGGAATTGTTGGTACATAATATAAATACATATACATATGTATCCCTCACTCTTCTGCTGGCGGGGGGGGGGTGAGTAGACAAAGAGGAGCCATGTGCTGGAATTTACACTTTAGCCATCCTAGGCCTCTTCCAGTATGGGTGGAATCTTCTCCAACACCTGGCAATGCACACACCCTTGTTACATCACGGTTTTCAATGACATGGGGAATTGAATCTTAGTACAGGTCCCCTTATATAAGTCCAAGCTTCGTGTGGAGAGGTTCTCTTTGTTCTCTTGCCTCTTTGCTTTTGGATCAACATGAAGCATGACCAACACATGGTTGAGTATCAAACCACCCATGTACTTTGCCTGGAATTCTAGTATCCCTGTAACTTCATAGGATCTCCGGTAACTTCAGGGATAGTCTTAGTGTTGGGTGGGCTGTAATTGTGTGAGTGTTTTAGCCAATGTGGGTGGTATGTTATTTGTTAACTGTGGGCTTAATGGTGTATTAGTAAAGGTACTATTTACTGCTGTTTTAATGCATTGTAACTGTGTATAACTTAGTATATGTGCCGGTATTATATTGCGAAATAGTTTTGTTACAGAATAAATTTGTTGTATTTTATTATCAGAACAAAGTGTCGTGAGTCTGAGCGTGTATGGTGGGAAACACCAGTTAGTGATAAAGTAAACGGCCGGAACCCTCCCCCCTTCCCCCTACCTTTACGGGGTAGATTGAGGCCGGCATGATTTTGGTTAGGGGGGAGGTGACCCATAGGAGGGAGGAGAGGACTAGGTGACCGTTGAGGTATATATGGGCAGTTTGGGAGTGGGGAGATCTCTTTGGCCTGTGGTCCCCTGGGGATTGTCCCAGCCGCCCTCCCTATTTGAGTGGTTAACTAGGTCATAGTGGCATTTGGCGGCTAGGGTGGGTCCTTGAAATTGGTGTAAATCGTTATTAGGGGGTTGATGGAGATGTGGATCCCCTTTAATTTGTTGGTTTGGGTTGGTGGTCTGGTGATTTTGGGGGACCACCATTTCAATCCAACTTGGTTGTCTGTGTCTAGTTCTTAGCCGTTAGGTTAAGGGGTTGGGTGAAAATGATATGTGTGGGGGGGGTCACCAGGACTCGACTATACCAAAGTCAAGCAGTAATAACAGAAAAATAGCCTTGGACTTATATCCGTTTTCGTTTTATATCCTAGTGGAGGGAATATAACACTCGTAATAGAATAATTAGTAAGTATATACCACTTTTACACTGCCACCTCTCTGGTATGATTGTTTATGTAAATAACATTTCTATAGCACAACCCCATGGTTTTACTCCTCTATCATTCCTCCTGGAAAAGTGTGAATACAATTACAACTGGGAATTATGATTCTCCTTGTAATTAATGTGTGTCCCTGTACAGTTGTCACGCAACACGTGTGGTGAACGCGTTCAAACCAAACAAGGTCAGACCCACAATGCAAAACACACGTAAAAACCAATACAGACAAGGAGAACACCAGGTAAACAATAACAACGGTGGACCGTGAGACTAGAGAGGGGGTAGGTGGGAACCTCCTAACTTCACATGAGCTGTCCCTACTCTCCTAGCCAGTCCCTATTCAATTTCCAGAACAGTCGCCGAGCAGCACCATGGGTCCCTACGAAAACCCTATAGATGCCCTGACTAGTGAGAAACAGGTGAGGTACACTACACCCACCGCTGCACTAAAGAGACAAGGAGAAACAAACAGAGGATAAATAACCAAAATGGAGAGGATACAACTCCAGGAAAATCCACAGTAGCTACTTCCACCAAGGCGGCTTTCATACCAATGGCTTTGTATTGTATAGTCAGCAAAAGCTTGCTGAGAGACCTAGCTACTTAACAACACTGTGGTGTGGCTACAGAGCAGATGCAGCTGACCTTAACTCTAGGACAGCTTCTGGCAGAAAAACTGACATTAACTTCTTCAGTGCCAAAGGAAACAAAACAATATTTAAATGTAGAGTCCCAGATAGAGATAAGAGGCTACAGTCCTCCATCTGCCACTAGTCTCCAAAAACAAGGAGACGACCGTGACAGCAGCAGTATAAAAATGTCAGTCTTAATAGGAATCTAAAATAAGAAAAAAAAGCAGGGTGCTTCATAGGCAAATATCCTTAAAGCGGATATGGTAAGGACTGACAGAAAAGGCATATGGTGGCGTGCTCACCTTGGAGGGATATACAAATATCAGGCACAACCCTGTTTGAAAACTAGTGATGGAAGGAATGATCAGCAGCTTGTCCCAGGTGATGGTCCTGTCCAGGAACCACCATGTATTAGATCAAAAAGTATTTCTGTTTTTAATTTACTATTGATCAATATTAATAGGACAGTGTCAGAGTGTGAATGAAAATATCTTTCTAACATGGGGAAAACCTATGTCCCGTTATCAAGGGTCAGGTGGTGTAACTATAGTAGGTACAGGGTTTGCAGTTGCATGCAAGCCCTGAAGTCTGGTGGGACCAAAGAGGTCTATTTGGCCTATATGAGAACACCAATGCTAATAAATACTCATGTTAAGCGGGCTTTACACGCTACAACAAATCTAACGATGTGTCGGCGGGGTCACGTAGTAAGTGACGCACATCCGGCATCGTTAGTATTGTTGTAGCGTGTGACAGCTACGTGCGATTGCGATTGAACGTGAAACCGTTCATCGTATACACGTCGTTCATTTCCTTAAAATCGCACATTGGGTTGTTCAATGTTCCCAAGGTACCACACATAGCAGTGTGTGACACCCCAGGAACGATGAACAGATCTTACCTGCGTCCTGCGGCTCCCGCCGGCAATGCGGAAGGAATGAGGTGGGCAGGATGTTTACGTCCCGCTCATCTCCACCCCTCCGCTTCTATTGGCCGGCTGCCGCGTGACGTCGCTGTGACGCTGAACGTCCCTCCCACTCCAGGAAGTGGATGTTCGCCACCCACATCGAGGTCGTATGGAAGGGTAAGTACGTGTGACGGGAAATAATCGTTTGTGCAACACGGTCAACAAATTGAACGTGCCGCACATACGAAGGGGGCAAGTACGATCGCATACGATATCGTATGTGATATCGTAAGGTGTAAAGCAGCCTTAAGGTGCAGGTGTTGTTGAAGATTTTGTACTGGGGACCACGAGCTTCAAGTGAATTCACTGACAAGGATAATTTACCCAGTTGTCAACTCATTTTTGCATTTGTAGGAGGAATAACAAAAGAACATCAAAAAACATATTTTTAAGAAGTTATACTCCAGAATTATTATTTTATGGAGCTGCATGTATTTGGAAGAAGATGGACAAACTGCCAAGGTTCCCCCTTGAAGACACCAGTGTTATTGTTATGTGCACTGTGACATGCGTTAATAGTGTTGAGATGTATAGTATAATAATTGTTATTCACTTACTGTATATTACGCCAATAATTTCATAGCGCCTTACATACATCAGCAATAATCTCCCCATGCAGGTTCACAATCTATATTCCCTATTTGTATTTCTTTGGAGTGTGGGAGGAAACCAGAGTACCCTCAAGAAACCCACACAAACACAAGGAGAACATAGAAACTCCTTTCAGATGTTGTCCTTGGTGGGATTTGAACCCAGGCAGGGTCAGACTGGGGTGTCTGGGGCCCACCAGAGGAACTGACTCTAGGGCCCCCCCTACATCGATATGCAAATACCTGTTAGCTGTTATCCCCGTTATAGTGGAGCATCGACTGTGAAACACAGGCGGCTCCTGCACATGTACTGTGCGCCCAGCAGGGGCGTACATAGAAATCATGGGGCCCCATAGCAAAAGTCTGAAAAGGGCCCCCCTACCCGATAAAAAAATACAATAAAATATTAACATAATAAACAGCGCACGTCTGGGGGGACATACAAGTTACTGGAGGGACATATAAGTTACTGGGGGCCGGCATACAAGTTACTAGGGGCGTATATACAGATTATGAATTATTCTTTATTCTAGCCAGGCTCTACATCTACCAGTCCAGTAAGTAGACTATTACTGGGCCCGGATCCGTCTGCAGATAACCAGTTTAGGCAGTGCTGTGCTCCTGTTTTGTGACTGTGTGTATTGTGTCCATCTGAGTCTCTGCCATGTGCAGACAACGTGCTGAGCCGCCTGTGAGCAGTAGAACCACCAATGCTGCCGCCCGCCCGCCTGCCTCCAAAGCTCCTCTTTCTGGCTGTACGTCAGCCAGGAGCATAAGCAAGTTGAGCCAGAGAGAGGAGCAACAGAGCAGGAGCAGCTTCTGGGACACTGCAGTGTACACGACGCGTCGGTGCTGAGCTGCAGACGCTGACGGTCTGACACTCAGCCTGGCTGGGAATCAGGGTCTGACTGGCAAATTTTGGCCTGGGTGGCAAGCACAAATCAGTGGCCCCTGATAAGTGACCTATACTTATTGGTTCTGATTCATTAAAAAGGTGGTCCAAAACTAAATTCTAAGGTAAAAGAGGGATCCAGGGCACTACTTGGCACAGCTGGTTGTGAAGTCCTTCATGCACAGGTAAGAATCGGTGCTGCTCTGGGGTGCACGCTCACAGGGGAGACAATATTCCATATGAAATTTAGCAGAAAACGGCACTCACCTAGTTGTTGCTGTGCATAGGATCGGTTTATTCAGGTGTGGAGGTTACATGTGTGGGAGCCGGCGGGGAGGGAATACACGTCAGACGACGGCCGTTTCGCACCTACAATGTGCTTCAGCTGGTCTGAGTACGCAAGACATCACGTCCGTTTTATCAACATGAAACATGTGACTGATGTCAGACAATTAAAATCTTGTTAAAATCAAACAAATTCAAATATGAATCGAGCAAGAGTAGCAACAAAAATAGCAGTAACTATTGGATACAAAGTAAAACATGAAAAAAGCATTATCCTAAAAATACACTTAAGTCATTTTTTTCGTTTAGCCCTAGTGGACCTGTGGCATTGAATTTCATGATATACTCAGTTTCTCTTCGGAGCAACCTTTTATGGGTGTCACCACCATTCGCCACAGGTTCCACCAGTTCTAGACCTGCAAAAGACAGTACATTACAATCTGCATTGTGATGTTGTTTTACATGATTTATTAATCTTGTGGCCCCTATGCCCCCTATAATAGAATTCCTATGCTCTCTGAATCTCACAAAGAGCTGTCGTATGGTTTTACCGATGTAAAAATATTGGCATGAACAAAAGATTATGTAAACTACCATCTTGGTCCTACAGGTAATCAACTGCTTAACATAATGTCTATGGCCTCCAATGTCCAATGCTCTGCCAGTCTTAAAAAAACCGCAGAACGAGCAGTTACCGCACTTATGGTTTCCTGTAGGACCAGTCTGGTGTAACCAAGTTTTGGGTGGCATGTATCGCTTTTTAACCAAAATTTCGCTAACATTTTTACATCGCCTGTAAGTAACGAGGGGTTTATTGAGGGACATTTCTCTGAGCTCACTCACCCTTTCGATTATGTGCCAGTTTTTGTTTATGATTGTTCTTATCAATTGGTCCATGGGCCCATATTTGAAGTTAAAGACAAAGCGTTTCAATAGTTTTTTTGCTGTTATCTTTTGTGTCACACCTGATTTTCCAACGGAATGATCTTTCTCTAATCTTTTTCTCTTTTCAAAAAGGGTAAATCAAGGAGAAAATTTAATAATATTTCCAATAATAAAAAAAACGCACGGACAACGGATTCCAATTCAAGCGGGCAAGAAGAACCGCCACCACCTAAACGGAAATTTAGTGATGATAGAACAGCTTCAAATCCACCCATTAACCCTTTAGAAGGCGGACAAGTAGAGGTCGGGGTAGAAAGAAGCGATCAGTCTCTAGGAAAAAGGAAGAATGCCTCATGGAGGGATTAATACCTGATGTTGCGGAAGAAAAAAAGAAAAAAGTCTATAATCTTACCAATTATGTGTTAGATGAAGATATGTTGTCGGTCCTGGATAAGGGTTTGAACTTTTGCATTCCAGAACCCTTTAATTTGGTTGACTTTGAGATTGACTTGTACAAACCTCCGTGGGTTGGGGTTGGTGGTCCCGGGGCCCGTGGAGGTGACGGGGAGGCAGGGTTGGGAAGGTGCAGGGTCGCCTGGACTGCGCAGCGCGGTGCCGGATGGCACGGTTGTACTCACTCAGCCATGAATGAACGCAAAGTCTCTGGTAAACCAAACGGCTAGATGGACGGGTCCCGCAGCCGGCTGCTGTGGCTTCTCCCGGACGGTTGGTGGTGGCTGCCTTTCCCTGCACCTTTTTGTATGTTCGGTCCCGATGGATTCCCACCGGTAACCCGCTCACCAGCGTGTATATGTGCCGGAGGAGCCCTTTTGCCCGCAGGCTCTGGCCCTTGGAACTCTAGCTGTGGCGGTAGCTGTATTTCCTTTTGCTGGTCGGACGGTTGCCTTCAATCGGGTCTTGGCTGTTAGGAAACCCCTGGGGTTCCGGTCACTGACGGATTTGACCTCTAATGGCGACTCCAAGCCCTGCCTGTGTGTGCTGGCTTCACTTCGCTCCCCGGTTCGGTACCGGCGGGCCACCGCTCATCCCCGATCCTACGGTTCCGCGTTGATCTGCCTCTCCTGCAGACGGCCACCACTGTCTGCCAACCTTGCTCTTGGTGCCTGGGCCACACACCCGGACACGGTCAGTTTACTCCTCACTTTTCACTCCTCTCTCTTCCACTTCCCTAACTGAACTGACTTCCTTTTCCCGCCTCCAGGACTGTGAACTCCTCAGTGGGTGGGGCCAACCGCCTGGCTCCACCCCACCTGGTGTGGACATCAGCCCCTGGAGGGAGGCAACAAGGATTTTGTGTCTGGCTGATGTGCCTGTCTCAGGGTGGGGGTGTGTGTTGTAGCACCTGTGAAGACCTGGCTAGTCCAGGGTGCCACATTCCCCCTTGGTTAAATGCAGACCGTCCGCGGGCTGCCCGTCCATCACCGGTTTTATTTTTTTATTTTTAACTGCAACAATATAAAAACATCAACATAGTTTATGCATTTTTAAATCTTCCCTTACGGAAGGCAGGTCACTTAAATGTTACAAACCACATATATACACTTTTAAAAACAACGGACGGACGGCTTCCGCTCTCCCACCCAAGCAACCTAGCCCTGATGCTGCCCCTAAGAAGTGGGCAGCACCCCTTGACCCCAGTCCAGATCCAGGCTGCCCGAGCGGGAACGGGTACGGTGCTTTGCACCCGGCTGTCACTTCAGGGGACCCCACGTCCATGGGGGACCCCTGACCCCCGGAGGATCACCACCGGTTGTGGTAGTGGCGGGCCTGGGCCATCACTTCCCTCCAGGCCCATCTTCCAAAGCTGCCTCTCCCGTGGCAGCAACGGAAACATACCCCAACTTATTTACAATCCCACCAGTTTGTGGGTGCCCTGCAAGTTCTCAGGCATGTCCATGAAGAGTTCCTCATGCCAACGGTACAAAGGATCCCTGCGGGGACAACTTGCCGGCAACGGCCGGGTCAATCACGGTGTCAATCAGGTTATTTTCTCGGTTGAGTCACTCATTTACTCACACACTCAACATATAACATCCCTAAATGGTAGTTTCCCTGTACCTAAGCGGGGGTCGGCCTAGGTTGGGGCGTGTGGACCTTCGGGGCCCACTGTTAGTGGGGACAGGCAGTTGGGTGGAGGAAACAACTGGTTCCTCTTCCCGTCTATCGTGTGGGGGAGGCGGAGACACAGGGAAGCTGGGTACAGGTGCATCCCTGGGCACTGGTTCATTGGCGGCTACTTCCATCTCTTTTTCCTCCACAGGTTGTGGGAACAGTAGCACGGGAAGAATCACTGCTCCGTTCTGCGTAGGCCAATCTGCCGGGAAATCGCCCATCATGGTGTGGATTACCTCTTTTTCTTTCTCCCCAGCCGGTCTGGGGGCCGGAACTTCAGTTGCCACCGTCAACGGTGGTGGGCACCTCTTCAGGTGGTCCCTGGAAACCATGTCCGAAGTCTTCCCCTGGTCACGACTGATCTGGTAGGCCTTCCCGTTCTCCCATTCAGTGGGTTGTATAATATACGGGGTCTTCTCCCAATGGTCATCCAGCTTATGGGTTCTTCTCTTTCGCTTCAGTACTACATCCCCAGGCTGAAAGGGACCTGCAGGGGCCTTCCTGTTGAAGCACTGTTCTTGCTGTCCCCGACTCCGGCACAAGTTATTTTCTACGTATTCTTGGACCTGTCGGTACTGCAGCCTCCACCGGGCGTCCCGGTCAGCAGTGGAAGGAAGGGCCTCTGGAGCCTCCAGATCCATTTCTAGGTCCACCGGCAACCGGCCTGGTTGGGCTCTCATTAGGTATGCGGGCATGCACTTGGTGGAGCTGCTAGGAATATTATTGTACATGTCTACCAGATCGGGCAGCTTTTCCAGCCATAAGTTCCGCTCTTCCAACAGCAGGGTCTTAAGGAGGTCCAAGACCAGATGGTTCATCTTTTCACACATGCCGTTAGTCTGGGCATGGTACGGGGTGGTCCGGATCTTTTTACAGCCGTATAACTGGCAGAATTCCTGAAACACTTCTGCTTCGAAAGCTGGACCCTGGTCGGTCAGCACCCTCTCCGGGTACCCATGTGGTCGACAAAAGTAGGCCTGGAAGGCTCTGGCTGCAGTACGCCCAGTCAGATCTTTAACTGGGACAACCACCATGAATCTCGAATAGTGGTCTACAATGGTCAAAGCGTAGGTGTACCCACTTCGGCTAGGGGTGAGCTTCACGTGGTCGAGGGCGACCAGCTCCAGCGGCTGATGGGTAATTATTGGGCGTAAGGGGGCCTTCTGGCTAGCTTCGTCCCTTCTTCTCAGCGTGCAGGGACCACACTCCCGGCACCAGGCCTCTACCGACTCTCGCATCCCACTCCAATAGAACCGTTCCCTCAACAGCATCTCTAGCTTCTTCCACCCAAAGTGCCCGTCATGGTATGCTTGCAGAACAGTGGGCACGTTAGCCTGGGGAACCACCAGCTGGCGAACCTTCTCATGGGTCTTCGGGTTGATCAATTCCCGATACAGCTTCCCCTGGTGCAGGTACAGCCGGGCTCGTTCCCTCCACAGTCGTTGGGCCTCGGAGGGGATGGCCGGGTCTATTCCGGCAGAGCCTTGTTCCACCAGGGTCTTGACCAAGCAGACAGCAGGGGCCTGGTCCTGGGCTTCTTGCCACCCTTGGCTGGGCAGCGGGTCTAAGTTCACTTGTTGTTGCTGGACATGCAACTTCTCAGCTGGCGGCCGGTGGAACGCAGGCAACTCGATTTCCTCGAGGTCGTCATCGTCCGTCCCCTCTCCCAACAGGTGGGGCATACGGGAGAGTGCGTCTGCGTTAGCATTTTTACGGCTGGCTCGGTACTTGATGGAGAAGTCATAGTTAGCCAACCTGGCCACCCACCGCTGCTCCAATGCACCCAGCTTAGCTATATGCAGATGGGTTAGCGGGTCCGTATAGGCAGTGAACTTGGCTGCCGCTAGGTAATGGCGGAATCGTTCGGTGATGGCCCACACCAGTGCTAAGAGCTCAAGCTTGAAAGAGCTGTAGTTCTCAGGGTTCCTTTCCGTAGGTCGGAGTTTCCAGCTAGCATAAGCGATCACCTTCTCCCTTCCGTCCTGGACCTGGGATAAGACTGCTCCTAAGCCTACATTACTGGCATCGGTATAGAGCAGTGATGGCGAACCTGCGGCACTCCAGCTGTTGCAAAACTACAATTCCCATCATGTCTTCACAGCCAAAGCTTTTGCTTTGAATGGCCAGGCATGATGGGAATTGTAGTTTTGCAACAGCTGGAGTGCCACAGGTTCGCCATCACTGGTATAGAGGATGAACGGGAGACTGTAGTCGGGGTACGCCGGGATTTCTTCCCCGGTCAAGGCCGTCTTCAGCTGACGGATGGACTCTTCATGCTTTTCTTCCCACACCAATGGGGTTCCAGGGGACCTGCCACCCTTGGTCTGTCCCACGAGGAGGTCTTGCATGGGGGCATCCATCTTCATGTACCCCTTAATGAAGCGGCGATAGTAGCCCACCAGACCCAGGAACTGTCTCACCTCTCTCACCGTGGTCGGCCTCGGCAAGTCCTGAATGGCACTGATCTTTTCGGGATCTGGAGAGATGCCTTCCGCGCCCACCACATGTCCGAGGTACTGCACCCTGGGCTTCAATAGATGGCACTTGGAGGGCTTCAATTTCATCCTGTACTTGGCAAGGGACGCGAACACCTCCGCTAGGTGCTCCAGGTGGGCTTCATACGTTTGTGAGTATACAATTACATCGTCCAGGTACAGCAAGACGGTCTCAAAATTCAGATGTCCCAGACAGCATTCCATCAGCCGTTGGAAGGTTCCAGGGGCGTTGCACAGCCCGAACGGCATGCTGTTGAACTCACAGAGTCCCATGGGTGTAGCAAAGGCAGTCTTCTCACGGTCTTCGGGTGCCACGGCCACCTGCCAGTACCCACTGGTGAGATCCAGGGTAGAGAAGTAGTTAGCGGTTCTCAGAGCGGCCAATGACTCTTCAATACGGGGCAGAGGATAGGCATCTTTATGCGTTATCTGGTTAATCTTCCGGTAATCCACACACATCCTCATGGTGCCATCCTTTTTCTTTACCAGCACCAGCGGGGCGGCCCAGGGACTGCAGCTATCCCGAATAACCCCCGCCTCCTTCATGTTCCTCAACATGTCTTTGGCGCATTGGTAGTGTGCGGGTGGGATAGGTTTGTATCTCTCTTTAATGGGGGGATGCTCACCAGTGGGGATGTGGTGTTGGACCCCTTTAATCCGCCCAAAATCTAGTGAATGTTTGCTGAAAACCTGCTCGTACTCCTGTACCACCCGGTATACCCCTTCTTTGTGATGTGTGGGGGTAACATCAGTGCCTACATGTAACTCTTGACACCACTCATCTAACCGCTCAGGGGATGTGTAGTGACTGGCAGAGGGCGGTGAGGTCGGGGGAATGGCCTCCTGGATTGTGTGGGTGTCTAGGGTAAGCAGCTTGGCAATGGTAGTGTATCGGGGAAGCCTGACCTCCTCCTCCCCACAGTTTAACACCCTATGGGGACTCTCCCCTTGTTAACGTCTACTACCCCTCGGGCGGCCATTACTGTGGGCCAGTGTTCGGAGGGCATGGGCTCTACCATGGCTGGGTAATCACGCCCCTGGGGACCTACCGCTGCCCTGCACCAAATCATCATTTCACTCCTGGGAGGCACAATCAAAGGGGCCGCATCCATCACTCTCACTCCCCCAATCTCCCCACCTGTTGACTTCACTTGCTGCCGATACATCAAGGCCCAGATCTCACGCTGCACAGCCCTCTGTCGGCCTCCTGCTGCGGTGGTGGCCAGCTGCTGCAGGAGGGTCAGCACCTCACTCATGCAGTGCTCCATCACATTAGTCCCTAGCACTACCTTCGGGTTATGGTCGCTGGGTTCATTCATTATCACAATCATTCCCTGGTGCTGCAGTTCAGCCTGTCCCACGGTCATGGCCACTTGTTTGTATCCCACTTGGTTCAAGGGGAGTCCATCAGCTGCGATCAGTGTCATGCTACCGTCTGGAGTGGTAAGTTCATCATCCCCCCAATACCGCTGATACAGTGCGTATGGTATCGTGGTTACCTGGGATCCAGTGTACAGGAGTGCCATCAGCGGGATGCCGTCTACTGCCAGAGGGATGATGGGACGGGCTCCAATGTACCGGTCCCGCCAGTCTGGGGGGCCACTGGGTTCTACTCCTGAGGATTGGCCCTTGGCCCCAGGGGTTGCTCGTTTAACGGACACCGTCGGGAGTAGTGGCCGGGCTTGCTGCACCTGTAATAAATTGGAGGTCCATACTGTGAGTCATTGGCCCTTCTCCGCTGCATCCAGGGGACGTCCTCCGGTCTGTCGGCGAGCTGCATCCTCCCCGGGGGCTTGGATCTCGTCGGAGGCTGGAGTGCGGCGAGGATCTTGGCGAGGTCTCCATCCATGCGACGGACCTGGGCAGCCAACTCCTCCATCATTCCGCCAGGGGCTGCAGGGGCCGAGGGAGCTGGGAGAGGAGGGGATACCAAGATGGGAGCCGTCTCAGCTGGCCATGGGGCCGCTTCAGGGACGTCGGACGCTGGGGGCTGCAGAGCTTTGATGGCCCGTTCTTTCAGCACGGTAAAGTCCACGTTAGGGTGTTCTAGGGCCCACAGCCGGAGCTGCTTGCGGTCCTCCGGGGATCCCAGCCCCTGCACGAACTGCTCGACTAACATTTTGTGTTGCTGTCCGCATCATTAATGGTATCCACCCACTTCAGCGTATGGAGGGAAGTTTGCAGGCGCAAGGCATAGTCTCTAATACTATCTGCAGGCCGCTGTCGACATTGATAAAACTGCATCCGCAGCTTGGCTTCGGTGCGGGTCTCGAAGGCAATCTGAAGTTTTTCAAAGATAGTGGCCACGGAGGACCGGTCCAGGTCTCCGTCTCCTGCTCAGCCACGCCGGTTAGCTGCCCCAGCACTACCGCTGCACATTGCTTATCGATCAGAGGATACAGTTCAAGGACCGGGTTAAGCTTCTTCCAGAAGACCTGTAAAGCATCAGGTTTCCCGTCGTACTGCAGCAGCCAGGTAGCTCCGGGCACATAGGGCAAGGAGAACAGCATCACCTGAGCAATGGCGGGGGCCATGGCCTCCCCTGCTCGTGCGACCGGAGCATGGGCTGGCCCATTTCCATCCACGGGTGCCGCTGCGGCTGTGACCGCCGCTCCTCCAGCGGCTCCGTTGGGCGCAGACATTTTGTTACCGCCCCCCTTGGTCTTTTCTCAGCACCTCCTCTTCAGGGGCGGGGCTTCGGCTTTCGCGCCTCCACTGCTTGAGAAGACGCTCGAGAGGGAAAATCTTCGCGCCCAAGATGGCGGACTCTGAAATTTTTCGGCCGGACACCGCCGGCGGGGCACAAGGCGCACTTCTACCAGCTGGCAGAATGGTAAAATCCTGTTCGTGACGCCAAGTTGTCACGGGCGTGGAGGACGCCGCTGCGCTGCGCTCGCTAACGCTCGGGTCCGGCGCTGCTGCGACGGCTGCTCGGTGGCTCGAACGGTGGCCCGGATCCGGGGACTCGAGCGGCGCTCCTCGCCCGTGAGTGAAAGGGGGTAGTTTGGTTTGGGGATTTGGTCCGTGACGCCACCCACGGGTTGTGGTGAGGTTGGACACCACCGCTGCTGGTGACGGGGATCCAATGGTAGGGAGCAGCTGGGATGTTGTTTTTCCCCTCCGTGGGTAGGGGTTAGTGGTCCCGGGGCCCGGTGAGGTGACCGGGAGGCAGGGTTGGCAAGGTGCAGGGTCGCCTGGACTGCGCAGCGCGGTGCCGGATGGCACGGTTGTACTCACTCAGCCACGAATGTACGCAAAGTCTCTGGTAAACCAAACGGCTGGATGGATGGGTCCCGCAGCCGGCTGCTGTGGCTTCTCCCGGACGGTTGGTGGTGGCTGCCTTTCCCTGCACCTTTTTGTATGTTCGGTCCCGATGGATTCCCACCGGTATCCCGCTCCCCAGCGTGTATATGTGCCGGAGGAGCCCTTTTGCCCGCAGGCTCTGGCCCTTGGAACTCTAGCTGTGGCGGTAGCTGTATTTCCTTTTGCTGGTCGGACGGTTGCCTTCAATCGGGTCTTGGTTATTAGGAAACCCCTGGGGTTCCGGTCACTGACGGATTTGACCTCTAATGGCAACTCCAAGCCTGGTCGGGGTCCGCAGGCCCTGCCTGTGTGTGCTGGCTTCACTTCGCTCCCCGGTTCGGTACCGGCGGGCCACCGCCTGTCCCCGGTCCTACAGTTCCGCGTTGATCTGCCTCTCCTGCAGACGGCCACCACCGTCTGCCAACCTTGCTCTTGGTGCCCGGGCCACACACCCGGACACGGTCAGTTTACTCCTCACTTCTCACTCCTCTCTCTTCCATTTCCCTAACTGAACTGACTTCCTTTTCCCGCCTCCAGGACTGTGAACTCCTCAGTGGGTGGGGCCAACCGCCTGGCTCCACCCCACCTGGTGTGGACATCAGCCCCTGGAGGGAGGCAACAAGGATTTTGTGTCTGGCTGATGTGCCTGTCTCAGGGTGGGGGTGTGTGTTGTAGTACCTGTGACGACCTGGCTAGTCCAGGGCACCACACTAGCATGCACTGGGATTTTCAAACCAAAGCAGCCAAAGTAACACCAGCGCCTGCAAACAGTGGAATGCGCCGCAGCCAAAGAACTCCAGAGTAAACAGTAATAAAAAATAGTCCTAGCAAGTGCCTCACAGTAATTACTGATACATTTACTGCCGCCATAAAAATAATTCAATTATACAAATCTATAAATATTTTTAGTAATGCATCAGCAAAATAGTCATACAATTACCAGATAACACATTCTATATAGTGTTACTAAACAACACGCACCATATCAAAACCAATAATACTACTATACATTGCACAATAATGTCGCCACACCATGACCAAATATTATCACCACAGAGTCTGAATACAGCTACCAACCAGTTAATAAGCAGAGCCCACTGCACCAAGACCAGTGGGTTCACACCACAAATTCCCCCAAAAAATCTGCAGTGTGTGAACTTGGCCTAATCTAGCGATGTCCTCCTTCATGCCCCCTCACCACACACAATACAAATTTTCACATCTGTCTCCCCCATATCATGGTAACGATTATGACCCTCTTTATAGCCTTAGGAGTTATAGTAAAACTCTGCATAGTACAGGGTACAGTGATGTCATAGTACAGGGATAATACACGCAGTTATGCCACAGTACAGGGATAATACACGCAGTTATGCCACAGTACAGGGATAATACACGCAGTTATGCCACAGTGCAGGGATAATACACGCAGTTATGCCACAGTACAGGGGTAACATGCAGTGCTGTCACAGTACAGGGGTAACGTGCAGTGCCGTCACAGTACAGGGGTAACGTGCAGTGCCGTCACAGTACAGGGGTAACGTGCAGTGCTGTCACAGTACAGGGGTAACGTGCAGTGCTGTCACAGCACAGGGGTAACGTGCAGTGCTGTCACAGTACAGGGGTAACGTGCAGTGCTGTCACAGCACAGGGGTAACGTGCAGTGCTGTCACAGTACAGGGGTAACATGCAGTGCTGTCACAGTATGGAGGTAGTGAACACAGTGATGTGTGCAGGGAGAATACACACAGGGATGTCACAGCACAGGGCAGTTTCTGTGGTGTTACAGGCAGACATTTGTACAATATAATGTTCACCTGCTCCGGTGCTGTGAGAGATATTAATGCTCCCCTCTCTGCTTCACTTCCTGTGGGTCTGGCTATGTTCAGATCCTGTCCTCTGCTTCTTTCTATGCTCTGCTCATTATGCTCTCTGCTTCTGCTCTATATTTTTCATCTTTCAATCTCCCACACTGTCCTGAACAAGCTCTGCCCCTTCTCCTGATTGGCTGTCCTCCTCCTGGCATCTCTCACAGAGGCAGCACGGTGTGTGCAGTGTATGCATATCGATGTTGCAGCAGCATGCAGCTATTTGAACAGTGCGGGCCCCCAGCAGCTATAATCAGTTGCTTGGTGACCTCCCCGGGGCAGCCCGCTGGTGCTGGGAAGTATGAAAGTGAGAACGCACACACAGCGGGCAGCGGGGTCGGGCCCCCTTCATGTCAGGGGCCCCATGGCAGTGGCGTGGTATGCCTCTATTGACGGTACGCCACTGGCGCCCAGCATAACTGATGTACAATTACAGTAGTTTGCAGTAAGGTGGATTTTTGGTGAAAACAAGTGATCCATATCTCCCTGGCATGCTCCAGCATCCCATTGTGACCTCTCCCCCCTTTTTCCCCACCTTCCTTTTATGACCTTTGTTTATTTTGCCTATGTGAAGCTGCATCTGGCAATTTGATTGAGTGATCAAGGGGTTCTTGTGGCACCCCACCCCTTCACAGCTGATTGCACTTGTATGTGTATATACTGGGGCAACTTAAAGTCTGCACCATGACAAGTCTGCACCATATAAGTTTGATGCATTGAATTAGGCCAGAATTGGGCTGAAAGTGACCGGAAGGTAACTGGAAACATTGTCACTGTAAACAATGTTCGTGTGTCTCTTAACTTTCACCTCTATAATACCTCACTTTCTACTGCCCCCTCTGATCTCTACACCCAGTAATGAACTATTCATCTCTCCCTCCATCCTCCCCACCCATCTCACCTTCCCTCAGACATTTTCCTCCACATTACACCCAGTGTCTCCAGACACACACGGCCACCTCATGGCCTCTCCTGCTCCCACCTACTCACACTCTCTCTGCTTCTCCTCACTGCTGCGGATATCTCTCCAAATTCTGGTCCTCCTCACCACATCCCTATTGTCACTTCAAACCCTCATCCACAACCTAACACAAATTTCCACACCCTCTCAAACCTCATACACATTCACCCAGCTCCCGCTCCCCCAGTCCCACTAACAGGAGCTCTATGGAACGCTCACTCTGTATGCAACAAACTATCCTACATTCATGATCTTTTCATCACTAATAAACTTTCCTTCCTTGGCATCACAGAAACCTGGCTCACCCCCTCTGACATTGCCTCTCCTGCTGCACTTTCTTATGGCGGTCTGCAACTCTCTCACACCCCCCGCCCCAGCAACAAGCATGGTGGAGGAGTTGGTTTGCTCCTGTCCGACCACTGCTCCTTTATACCAATTCCACTACCACCCTCTGTTGCTCTCCCATCTTTTGAGGTGCACTCCGTACGCATCTACGCCCCCTCCAACCTTTAACTGGCTGTCAATTACCGCCCTCCAAGGCCAGCCACTGCCTTTTTTGATCATTTCACCACCTGGCTACTACATTTCATTCCAGAATTGCTGAGTGCAGATGGAAGAGGTCTCATTCCACTGAGCACTTCATTGCATATAAAGAGTCCCTGATCACTTTCAAGTCCATACTCACTGCTGCAAAACAAACCTACTTCTCATCCCGCATATCCTCTCTCTCTCACAACTTTAAACAGCTATTCAACACTTTTAATTCTCTCCTCCGTCCTCCAGCACCACCGCCCTCTCCTCTCCTCTCAGCTGAAGACTTTGCCTCTTTCTTCAAGCAGAAGATTGACAACATCAGAGCAAGCTTTGGCCCACAATCACCACAGCCCCTCATCATAGCTACTCAGCCTTCTTCCTCCAAATCCAACTTCTCCACCATGACAGAAAACAATCTTTCCACTCTACTCTCAAGATCACATCTAACAGCCTGTGCACTGGACCCGCTCCCATCGCACCTCATCCCCAACATCACCGCAGTCCTCATCCCAGCCCTAACCCATCTCTTCAACCAATCACTAACAACTGGTGTATTCCCTTCATGCTTTAAACATGCCTCTATTACACCCATCCTCAAAAAGCCCTCCCTTGACCCATCCTCTGTGTCAAACTATCGCCCCATATCCCTTCTCCCCTATGCCTCAAAACTACTAGAACAGCATGTCCATCTTGAACTGTCCTCATACCTCTCCTCCTGCTCCCTCTTTGACCAGCTACAATCTGGCTTCCGACCGCTTCATTCCACTGAAACTGCGCTAACTAAAGTCACTAATGACCTACTAACCGCCAAAGCCAAGCGACACTACTCTATCCTCCTCCTCCTGGACCTGTCCTCTGCCTTCGACACAGTAGACCATTCCCTCCTACTACAGATTCTCTCATCTCTGGGCATTACAGACTTGGCCCTATCTTGGATTTCTTCATACCTAACCGACCGAACTTTCAGCGTCTCCCATTCTCACACCACTTCCTCATCTCGCCCCCTATCTGTCAGTGTCCCCCAAGACTCAGTTCTTGGACCCCTGCTGTTCTCCATCTACACCTTCGGCCTGGGACAGCTCATAGAGTCCCACGGCTTCCAGTATCATCTCTATGCCGATGACACACAGATCTACCTCTCTGGACCTGACATTACCTCTCTACTAACCAAAATTCCACAATGTCTGTCTGCTATTTCATCCTTCTTCTCTGCGCGATTCCTAAAACTTAACATGGGCCAAACAGAGCTCATTGTCTTTCCTCCTCCTCACTCATCTCCTCCAACAAGCCTTTCCATCAAACTCGATGGTTGCTTACTCTCCCCAGTCTCACAAGCTCGTTGCCTTGGAGTGACCCTTGACTCTGCTCTATCCTTCAAGCCACACATCCAAGCCCTCTTCAACTCATGCCGATTACAACTCAAAAACATCTCCCGGATCCGTGCTTTCCTTAACCAAGAATCAGCAAAAACATTAGTGCATGCCCTCATCATCTCCTGCCTCGACTACTGCAACCTCCTGCTCTCTGGCCTCCCTTTCAACACTCTTGCACTTCCTCCAATGTATCCTAAACTCTGTGGCCCGCTTAATCCACCTCTCCCCTCGCTACTCCCCAGCCTCGCCACTCTGCCAATCCCTTTACTGGCTTCCCATCACCCAACGACTCCAGTTCAAAACACTAACCATGACTTACAAAGCCATGCACAACCTGTCTCCTCCCTACATCTGTGACCTAGTCTCCCGGTACCTACCTGCACGCAACCTCAGATCCTCACAAGATCTCCTTCTCTGCTCCTCTCTTATCTCCTCTTCCCACAATCGCGTACAAGATTTCTCCCGTGCATCCCCCATACTCTGTAACGCTCTACCTCAGCACATCAGACTCTCCCCTACCGAGGAAAGCTTCAAGAGGAACCTCAAGACCCACCTCTTCCAGCAATCATATAACCTACAATAGCCCTCAGTCCAGTAGACCACTGCGCAGCCAGCTCTGTCCTCACCTATTGTACCCATTCCCTGTAGACTGTGAGCCCTCGCGGGCAGGGTCCTCTCACCTCCTATACCAGTCTGTTTTGTACTGTTAATGATTGTTGTACGTATACCCTCTTTCACTTGTAAAGCGCCATGGAATAAATGGTGCTATAATAATAAATAATAATAATAATAATAATCATCACCGATCCATAGGTTAGGTAGGTGATCACTTATTGTATGAATGGATCAGGAGACGAGTCGGACATAAGCTCCACATCGGTGCAGGTCCTAGCAATCGGTCCCCACAGATGAATGAGTTATCACTTATCCTTAGGCCACGTTCAGTATTTGGTCAGTTTGTTACATCAGTATTTCTAAGCCAAAACTAGGAGTGGGTTAAAAATGCAGAGGCGTTTCTATTATACTTTTCCTCTGATTTAACACTCATGGTTTTGGCTACAAATATTGATGTAAAATATTGACCAAATACTCAACATGGGCACATAGCTTTAGAAAAGGCGATTACTTAGCATATTTGCTACAGTGTAATAGTCACAGGATAGGGAGGGGTTAAACATTGACGTATTTAATCTCTACTGGAAGTAATCTTCTCTTTATTGATAGAGAGAAAAAGTGACCTCCCGTACAACACAACCCACACTAGCAAGACCAATAATACCCCATACAAGGGAGAAATGTCACCACACCGTGACCAATAACATATTACTACCAAATAGTAACCAAATACAACCACATACAAGAAAGAAATACAGCCACACCATAATCAGAGCACATAGTGACCGAATAGTACCACATACAAGGGAGAAATACCTTAACCCTATGACCAGACCACATAAATTACCAAATAATACACATACAACAGAGAAATACCACCACACTATGACCAGACCACATATTACCACCACATAGTGCCCGAATAATACTACAATAATGATCATGAATCAAAACCACAATACTAATAACACTAATATTACCATCAGTGACATTATACACAGGAGCTCTGTACATAGTGTCAGTGTACAGGTAATACAGTGATCACCAGTGATATTAATTAGTGACATTATACACAGGAGCTGTGTATATAGTGTATAGTGTGTATGTGTGTGTGTGTGTACATGTAATACACTGACTTACCAGTGATGTCTCTAGCTGAAGTTATTCATCATCTATTTTCCACTTCATTCGGCACTGACCGCCATCACCTGCCATGACACGACTCTGCAGAAAATAACACACAGTCACCTATAACTGATCACTCCCAGAGCACATTCCTCACTTTTCCCCCAATTTCTACACCACATCAGACTTTTGTTCCCCCCATGGAAGACAGTATCCTCAAAAGTAAATGATATTACAGCAGCAAAAATGGCCCCTAATTTGCCCCTAAAGTAATTATCTCTACTATTTGCCACCATAAACCAATAATGTATGTTCCTCGTTCTGGCCCTATATAGTAATAATATCTCCCATCCTGGCCCCCTTTATTTAATAATGTACCCATCCTGGCCCCCTTTTTTAATAAAGTCTCCCATCCTAGTTCATTCCTAAAGTGGGGAGACAGAATCTGGTAGTGATTGGACGTGGGTCTCTCGTGATGTCACAATGTAATGATAGCCACGAATTGTGATTACTGACAGCGCTGAAATGGTGCCAGCGCCAGAGGTGAATACAGGGTCTTTTATTTTAGCGGGGGGAAACAAGGGGAATCAGAAGGGGTTGTTTATTGCTTCCTGCACATAATATCCACCCTCCAAAATAGCCCTACAAAGTGCCCCTTTCCATAATGTCCCCCCAAAACTTGCCCTTTCTATAATATCTTCCCCATACTACGTCTCTGCATAAAGTTCCCCCCGCTCCTCATTATACTAATTATACTATGCCACCTTTCACAATCTCCTTCCTCATTGCCCCATCCTGTCCCACATTGCCCCATCCTGTCCCACATTGCCCCATCCTGTCCTCCGTTGCCCAATTCTGATCCCCATTGCCCCATCATGTCCCCCATTGCCCCATCATGTCTCCCATTGCCCTATAATGTCCCACATTGCCCTATCCTGTCCCACATTGCCCTATCCTGTCCCACATTGGCCTATCATGTCCCAAATTGCCCTATCCTGTTCCCCATTGCCCTATCCTGTTCCCCACTGCCCGATAATGTCACTTGTAAAGTGACACCACTCCTCCCCCACCATGGCCCCTGCATTTATAATGATTCTCTATGTCATGTTTGGTCTAGTCCCCGAAGCTATAGCAAAATGAAGGCAGTGGCAAATTACGTTAAAATTCATATTCTGTAGAATACAAGTTTATGCCAAATTTGAGAATTCAATTCCATAAATATGCTCATGTCTACTAGTTAAAGTGAACCTGTCAAGTGCAATCTGCACCCAGAACCACGAGCAGATCTGGGTGCATATTGCTAATCCCTGCCTAACCGTCCCTGTATCTAGTAGCATAGATAAGAGATCTTTAGAAAAAGTATTTCTCAAGATCCTTTATGATATGCTAATGAGCGCATGGACTAGTTGCAAGGGCGTTAGTTCCTGTGCTCATTCCACCCTCTTAGCATGTTAGTAAGCCCACAGGAGTGACATCACCTTCATGTGCGGAAATAAAATGCTGGGAAGCTCCAGAGGGGCTCCTGGTACTATTATTACATGAATCATAAAGATGTTCAGAAATTCTTCTCCGATTGCTGCGATGCCGAGCGTGATAGTCCCCGCCCCCGTCGCAGCTGCGATATCTTATGATAGCTGCTGTAGCAAGCATTATCGTTACGGCAGCTTCACATGCACTTACCTGCCCTGCGACGTCGCTCTGGCCGACGAACCGCCTCCTTCCTTGTCACAGCGACGTCACACGGCAGACGGCCAATAGAAGCAGAGGGGCGGAGATGAGCGGGACGTATACATCCTGCCCACCTCCTTCCTTTCTCATTGCAGCCAGGACGCAGGTAAGGTGATGTTCCTCGCTCATGCAGCTTCACACACAGCAATGTGTGCTGCCGCAGGAACGAGGAACAACATGGTAACATCGGTCCTTCCGAAATTATGGAAATGACCGACACTACACCGATCATACTTTTTCGACGCTTTTGCACTCGTTAATCGTATCAAAAACGATTTACACACTCCGATGTCGATAGCGACGCCGGATGTGCGTCACTTTCGATTTGACCCCACCGACATTGAACCTGCTATGTCATAGTGTGCAAAGTACCCCTAAGTGTCGTCACTAGGTGATAGTATACTGGCAACTGTGGTTCCTTTTTTGGGGATAAAATTACAACCTTTATCAAGTATAGTAAACGTAAATTTTTGAACTATTTTAAAAAAATGGAATAAAAAGTTTTTATAATTTCCTGGTCGAGTTGCTGGAATTTTCAAACGAAGAGTGCTATGTTCTTTGTGATTATCCAGAATTAAGTTCCCTGCACCGCCCTGGATTGATTGGATTCCTCCAGATTTCACATATGCTGGGGTTCGGTGTGCTGACAAATATTTGTTTTTTCTCTGCACGTGACCGGAAGTCAGGGGATCAAGCGCACTGAACCGAAATCCAGCATCGGGCACGGTGGCAGAAGAGAGGTGAGTGCAACATTGTCTAAAGTTGGGCTCACACACGACAATGACGTCACTGTTACGTCACCATTTCCTGTGACGTAACAGCGACCTTAGATGATCGCTAGTAAGCTGTCAAACATGTCATTTTAAGCAGCGACAGAGCAGCGATCATAGCGACCTCGACGGTTGTTGTGCGGTGTCACACGCGTCGCTATGCGTCGACTTAGACCTTGATAGAGGTGTGGAGTTTACCCTTAGACATGTTTTGTGTTGCCTCTTTTCACGCCCCTCTGTTCCGATTGGTGATTGCTACAGCGCCTTTGTGTTGCCTTTTTTCACGCCCCTCTATTCCGATTGGTGATCACTACAGCGGAGCCTGATTGGGTGACCATGTCAAACAAAGGAAGACGCAGTAGTGCTTTCATTGATTCTATTTCATTTCATTCAGATCCACACAGAACGACACACTAGCGACACCAGACAGAGAATCTACTACGTGGAACAAAGAATGGAACTTAAAGAATGAAATCACTGTAACGCCTTCGGCAAGGTACCCAATCGGAACGCTGTTGTAACCACCAATCGGAGTCGTAGGGGCATTGCAAAATACACCGCAAAAACACGCCCTTGTCCTACCTAAAGTCCTACGTCACTGCCTTCAGCGTCGTCGCGACCGTCGCTGCTGCGGTGTCAAACACAAGGATGCTGAGCTTATCATCATGGCGCAGCGGGATAGCAGCGATCAAAAAATGACTGGAATATTCAGGAGCGAGCAGCGATTTCGCAGCAGGGGTCTGATCGTTGTTATGTGTCACACACAGCGACGTCGCTGTTGAGGTCATTGCTACGTCACAGAAAAGGGTGACATAGCAGCGATGTCGTTGTCGTCGTCGCTGTGTGTGACACCACCTTAAGGCGCTGCACATTCATTAGCATGTTAGTACGCCCACAGGGGTGTGCTTATATGCTCAGGGGACTGACTAGCCAAAGGAACTAACACTCTTGCGACTAGTCGCTGGCCTTATTAGCATATCATAAGGGATCTTTAGAAATACTTTTTCTAAAGACCCCTTTATCTATGCAACTAGATGCAGGGACGGTTAAGCAGGGATTAGCAATATGCACCTGTAGTGCCCCTGAGACACTCAGGGCACTACAAGGAACTGCATCCTCTTGGGGATGCAGGACCTATCCCCTGGGACCTGTAGTACCAGTGTCGATACCACCAAAGCACAACTAAAATCCAAGTTCTCCACTCCACACCGAGCATAGAGGGTTAACCATGGGGATGGTCGCCATGGAAAGGAACGAGTCCCTGGGATTAGCCAGCCTAGAGGGAGGGGGTCAGCAGTCAGAGAGAGTCTAGAGAAGTGTGGCACACAGGAGAGGTGTGCGAACATGCCTGAGCTGGGTCAGTGCAGTGGTGACCCGGGGGCACAGGAGAGAGGTCACCAGGATGGGTAACGGAGATACTGCTGGGACCGGAGCACGCACAGGGCACATGGCCTTAGATCAGGCACCAGTTCTGTACGGCTTGATAAATACCTGCCCGGTGAGGACACCTTCACGGACTTCACCGAACAAAATAATCTGGGGGCATCAGCAGTAAACTAGGATCAGGGTTCGGATACTTATCTCCCCACAGGGTCCGCACTGCCCACCGTATGGAGGAGACTGTACCCCAAAAGGGACAGTCAGGCCCCAAACGCTCCACGCTATGGGGACCCAACCAACAGAGAGTACCGGGGACAGAGCAAGCTAGGTCACTACATTGTAACTGGAACTTGAAGGGACCTGAACCAGCAACCTGGTGTGGTCGCCATTATTATCCCTCATCATTTCCCAGGCATGGACCTACCTGAGGGGGCCTAACACCATTGCTGCAATCACCACCAGCTCTGGGAGTACCCACATTTAGCAGCGGCGCTTCTCTATCCTTAACCGCAATCCGCAGGTGGCGTCACATGACATTAACTCTTATCTTCAAGGTAAATATTCCCCTTTTTTTTTTTTTTTAAATCAGATCTTTTTTATTAAACAACTAAAGGTCCAGTCACACTAAGCAACTTACCAGCGATCCCAACAACGATAGTAGTAGGGATCGCTGGTAAGTTGCTAGGAGGTTGCTGGTGAGATGTCACACTGCGACGCTCCAGCGATCCCACCAGCAACCTGACCTGGCAGGGATCGCTGGAGCGTCGCTACACAAGTTGCTGGTGAGCTCACCAGCAACCAGTGACAAGCCCCCAGCGCCGCGTGGAAGATGCTGCGCTTGGTAACTAAGGTAAATATCGGGTAACCAACCCGATATTTACCTTGGTTACCACCGCACGGAGCTACACGTGCAGAGAGCAGGGAGCAGCGCACACTGAGCGCTGGCTCCTTGCTCTCCTAGTTACAGCACACATCGGGTTAATTACCCGATATGTGCTGCAGCTAAATGTGCACAGAGCAGGGAGCAGTGCACAATGCTTAGCGCTGGCTCCTTGCTCTCCTAGTTACAGCACACATCGGGTTAATTAACCCGATGTGTGCTGCAGCTAAATGTGCACAGAGCAGGGAGCAGCGCACAATGCTTAGCGCTGGCTCCCTGCTCTCCTAGTTACAGCACACATCGGGTTAATTAACCCGATGTGTGCTGCAGCTACATGTGCACAGAGCAGGAGCCGGCACTGACAGTGAGAGCGGAGGAGGCTGGTAACAAAGGTAAATATCGGGTAACCAAGGACAGGGCTTCTTGGTTACCCGATGTTTACATTGGTTACCAGCCTCCGCAGAAGCCGGCTCCTGCTGCCTGCACATTTAGTTGTTGCTGTCACACACAGCGAACTGTGCTTCACAGCGGGAGAGCAACAACTAAAAAATGGCCCAGGACATTCAGCAACAACCAACGACCTCACAGCAGGGGCCAGGTTGTTGCTGGATGTCACACACAGCAACATCGCTAGCAACATCGCTGTTACGTCACAAAAGTTGTTCGTTAGCAGCGATGTTGCTAGCGATGTTGCTAGCGATGTTGCTTAGTGTGACGGGGCCTTAAGAATCAATACAGAGAAAATATATTGCATCTTATATAACTAGTAAAAGCGTACATTGAAAAAACATATGTTGTCTATATATCAGGTTCTTCCTCTGTATATAAAAAAAAAAATAAAATAAAAAGGATTCTTAGATCAGTTATATAAATTGAGCCTACAAACAACATGGCTCCACAGATAAACAAAAGTTTAAATTATGCAATAATACCTCAGTCTAATGGAAAAGTCTGCTCCATCAGCCGTGTCGCTCCGCATCATATTTCCATACCCGCTTGCCTCTCTCTCCTCGTTTAATCATCAATCACACCCTTCCTGCCCCTCCCACAGCGCCGCTCAAAGTCCACTCCGCCACGTAAAACACTAGTTTTAACTTTTACTCCCCAAACACTTCATTCACTGCAAGCACAACAGTAACTGGTCCAACATTGCATCCTGCACTAGTGCCCCAGAGGGGAGACCCGGCGACTCCATCAATGGCTGCCAAATTTTGTAAAACTTTCTCAGTGTTTTTCTTTTTAAATAAACTCCCCTTTCCATTCTAATGACGTTATTTAATTTATTTTTAAGCTCTGATAACGTTGGTGGTAGAGGATCTAACCAAAGCTATGCCAGTATCTTCCTTGCTTGATACAGGATACGTGCTATTCCCAGGGCTGTTGGAGAGTCTGGGTCTACTCCTCCCTCCCACTGACTCAACAAACATAGATGAGGTGACGGCTGTATTGTGATATGATATATTTGGTCTATGAGTCCCAGGGTTTGTTTCCAGAAATCACCAATGTGTCCACACTCCCACATAACATGCATCAAATGGGCATCATCCTGTCCACACCTAACACATTTGGCATTTGGTCTAAGTCCCATCCTGAATAATAGGCTGGGAGTTTTATATACCCTGTGGATGAGATATATTTGAGAAAGCCTTTGGCACTCAGAGACCGCCAGTTTAGGGACCTGTTCTAGAATGTCGGACCACTGGTCTTCCGTCAGGGGACCAACGTCCCATTCCCATTTACTTTTAACAGACAGTGGGTATGTCTCCAGATGGGCAGGTAGTAATCTTTTGTATAGTTCAGAAATAAGGCCTTTAGAGGACTCAGATGTAAGCAGCATATGTAATGTTTGATTATGTGTCACTGTCACCGGATTTGTCCTCCCCTGTCTTTCCAGTGCGTGCCTCAGCTGTAAATACTGATAAAAGAAGATATGCGGAAGGTGAAACTCCGTTCTCAATTGCTCAAAACTCTTAAGAATATTATTTTGTAGTACTTGTGACACTAAATGGATCCCTTTATCTTCCCATCTTCTGAACCCCACTAATTTTTTAATTTCTGGCAAATCCGGGTTCTGCCACAGTGGCCAGAACTCCGTAGGCCCATTTATCTTCAATAGAAACTTACCTCTGTCCCATACCCGAAATATCATAGCCAACGTGGGATATCGTGCCCCATTTATCTGTCTTTGTCTCACATCCAACTGGCAACCCGGATATTTCCATACTGATCCCTCTCTCACTATATCACCACTATTATTATACGCTCCCTCTTTGCCCCAACCCCTAAGATGTTGCATCTGGGAGGCTATATAGTATATATATATATGGGTTTGGTACCGTCAGTCCTCCCTCCTCCTTTCCCCGCTGTAGCACTTCCAGTCGAATCCTAGCCTGTTTTTTCTTCTAGATAAGTTTCCGGAATAATGTATTAATTTTTGCAAAAAATTCCCTACGTATCCACACTGGAGAATTATGTATAAGATATAGTAATTGTGGCATCATTACCATTTTGATTAAGTTGGATCTACTGATATTTGATAGCGGCAAGCGACACCAGGTGTGTACCTTTGCTCTGAACCGCTGCAACAGGGGTTCCAGATTTAAGGCCTGGAAATCCTTCGGATTTGGGCTAACAGTTACTCCCAGATACTTAAAACTCTCGGACCACAGGAACCGGTATCTGCAAGTCCGAGAAATCCACCGGGAGAGGGTCTATCGGCCTTAAAGCTGATTTGGACCAATTAATCCGAAGGCCAGACCTCCGCCCAAATTCTTGAATGATATCCATTGCAGGCAAAATCGAGGAATGTACCCTGTCTAAATATAAAAGAAGGTCATCCGCATATAATGAATTTTCTGCTCCAATGCTCCACACCTAAATCCCGTTATCTCCCTAGACTTCCGTATTGCACCTGCCAATGGCTCTACTGCGGTAGCAAATAGCAAGGGCGAGAGCGGGCATCCCTGTCTATTACCTCTTCCAAGAGGAAAAGACTCAGAGACCCTGCCATTAGCCCTAACCTTCGCCACCGGTGAGTAATATAGCAGCTTCACCCAATTTATACATCTGTGTCCAAAACCCATTTTCTGAAGTACCGCCCACAAATACCCCCATTCTAAGCTATCGAACTCCTTAGCGGCGTCTAAGGACAAAATTGCCCTTTCCCCTGGCTTCTCAGAACTATGCTGAATCCCTAAGTATAATTTTCTAAGATTCATAGATGTGGCTCTACATGGAATAAATCCTGTTTGATCATTCTGTATAATAGATGAGATGACTCGGGACATCTTATTGGCGAGCTTCTTGGCCAGTAATTTAACATCTGTTGGTAGTAGAGAGATTGGGGGGTACGAATCCGGGATCTCTGGATCTTTTCCAGGTTTTAATATTAAGACTATTAAAGCTTCCCTCATAGAAGGCGGGAGGACCCTCTGCCTTTCAGCCTCTTCAAATACTTTAAGTAGTTTAGGTAGTAGTAAGGGTGCTTACGTTTTATAAAACTCGCCAGGCAAGCCATCCGTTCCTGGAGCTTTTTCATTTTGTGTCTGGCCAAGCGCTTCCTCCAATTCTTCCAACAGGATGTCTCGATCCAACAAATCCCTTTCTTCGTCGGCCACTGTGGGGAGAGAGAGAGCATCCAAATATTGCTCAATCTCAGTCTCCGTGAGGTCACAGTCTGATGTGTATAGCCGCATATAATACCTCTTTATCTCCCTCACTATATCCTCAATTTCCGTTACAAGATCACCCGACTCCGTCTTCATCCTATTTATATATGAAGATCATTCCTGCGCCCTAATGACCGTGGCTAGTAGGTGCCCTACTCCCTCCCCCTCTATGAAATATTTCTGCTTGAGGAAATAACGTTTATTTGCTGACGCCGACATGAGATTTTTCCTGAGTGACGTTTGTGCCTTCTCTAGAGTGTTTTTCGTTTCCTCTATCGGGTTGAGCACCACCGCAGCCTCCGCAACAGATACTTCCTGAATCAGACTTTGGGTGTAGCGTCTGTTTTGGTTTTTACGTATGCATATTTCTCTGATATAGATACCCCTCACCACGGCTTTCATAGAGTCCCAGACTATATGTGATGGTGTGGAGCACTCATTAAGTTGGAAATATTCTAAAATATTATCATGTAAAGATCCCCCTGTAAGCTGGATCCAGAAGGGATTAAGTTTCCAGATAGGCCTAGACAGAGTGAGGGGGTTTCCCCATGAAAGTGTAAGGCCCGTTTCACACGTCAGTGAAAAACAGTGAAGTTTTTCACTGGCGTGTAAAACACGCACATGTCCCTGCGTGTGCCGTGATTCACGGCACACGTGGGTTGTCTAAGTGCAATCCGGGCTCCGTTCTCTGTGGCCCGTGATTGCACTTAGAAAACTACTCACCTGTGCGCGCTCCCGCTGTCCATGGTGCTGATCGCTCCCGCGGTGCAGCATCCGGCCGGCGCTGACCCCCGCAGCAGCTGCTTCCGGGTCGGCTGTGTCGCGCATAATGAATATGCGCGACAATAATGAGCCGGCTCAGAAGCAGCAGGGAGAATGGGCTGCAGAGGACATCGCTGGACGCCGGGTGAGTTAAAATGATTTTTATTTTAAAAGCACGTTTTTTTCTGGCACGTGTTTCACGGACCACACCACTGCATGGTCCGTGGAACATCAGTGATGCCAGAAAAAAATGGACATGTCTCTGTGCGGCAAACACGCACACGCGGGTACGCCGCACGGAGACACGTGCAATGAAAAATCACTGACGTGTGAGCAGACCCATTCATTATAATGGGTCTGCGTATGTCAGTGATTCTGGTACGTTTAAAAAAAAGCACAAACGTACCAGAATCACTGACGTGTGAAAGGGGCCTAACATGGAGTGGTGAGTGATCAGATACGCTCCTAGGTAGATAGGCCACCGTTTGTACATATGAGGTCATAAGTGTGTTCCCAATAGCCAGGTCTATCCGTGACATAGTGTGGTGGGAGCTAGAGTAGCAGGAAAACTGTTTGGATGTGGGGTTTTGGACGCGCCAAAGGTCTACCAAACCCAGATCTGTCAGCATTCTAGCAAATGAAGTTGAGGCTGTGTCCTCTGATATGTTCCCCGAATGTAGCTTATCTAGATAAGGATGTAAATATGTGTAAAAATCTCCTATCAAAAGAGTCGGCGCAGGGAGGAAGGAATTTAAAACAGACAAGATTCTTTTTACTGGTTCGACTGAGTATGGTGGAGGGATGTATACCGCAACCAGAATAAATTGTATACCATAAAGCGTGCAAAGTAAACAAACAAATCTGCCCCCAGGGTCAACCACTGATTTGGTACATGAGAACGGGATGGATTTGTGCACCAACACACTGACACCCCGTGCATGGGTCGAGTATGTGGAATGATATTCATGTGTGATCCATCCCTTCTTCAGCCAATGAACATTATCTCTTACCATGTGGGTCTCAGATAACCATAGAATAGCCGGGAGAAACTTTTGCAAATGAGTAAATATAGCACACCTCTTATTCGCATCCCTGATCCCCCTAACATTCCACGCTACAATATTAAGTGATGTCGCCATAAGAGCAGGTTAATAAATAATAAACCAGAGCATACTCCATTACTGGGGGAGAGAGGCAATCTCCACCAATTCCTGTTAGCATTAGCTTGAGCGACATGACTGAGGAGGGAAATAGAGCCCTGCACACCAGTGTACAGCGCCCGCACCCTCAAAAACAAGTGTAACTTGCACATTTCTCTCAGATAGAGAGAATCAGGGCTAGAAAACTCGCCCAGAGTCCATGCAGGGAGAAGGGTCCACAGCTTGTTCCCGTAACGAGTGTCCACGGTGAACCGGTCATCTCCCACCCTGGATCCAAAATGAAATGATCAGTAGTAATTATACCAGCATAGCGTCTCAGACAAAAAGAAACAGCAGCACCTGGTGGTAGAAAGGGTGATCTTCAAGTATCCTTCCTCCGCATGGACCTCTCATTAATATCCAGCCAAGACAGCGCCGCTCCCTTCGTATCAAAAAAGTGAGTTTCTCCATTCACCGCAATTCGCAGTCTAGCAGGATACATCATGGAGTATGGCACTTGTAATCCGCGCAGTCCTTGTTTAATCTCAATAAATTGCGCCCTTTTACGTTGTACCTCCATGGAAAAATCAGGTAAAATAGAAATCTTCCTCCCATTAATAGCAAGCTCCTTAATATCTCTGGATCTGCGCAGAATAGCATCTCTGTCTTTAAAATGCAGAAGTTTGAGCAAGATAGGACGTGGGGGTGCTCCTGGCGGGGGGGCACGTGTAGGGACCCTGTGAGCTCTCTCAATAGTAAAGAATGGAGATAAAACATATTTGCCAAAGGTGTCCATTAGCCATTTTTCAAAAAAGCCCAGGGAGTCATTCCCTTCTGCCCTCTCGGGACCCCCACCAGGCGCAGATTACTTCTACGGGACCGGTTCTCCAAATCGTCCACCTTGTTCAGCAGTGTTGTGATATTTTGTGTGGCTTTTCCCAGCTCCCGTGTCATTGGTGGCAATTTATCCTCCACTGCACTCACACGTTCTTCCAGCTCCCCCACTCTGGTAGTCACCCCCTGCAGCTCATGTTTGATACAGGCTATATCCCGAGTGACAGTTCCCATTTGGTTACTTAAAGTGGCCAGTGTGGTGTTGCAAGCGTTAACTGCTGCCAGTATTTCTCCCAGTGTGGGTTCAGCTTCAGCATGCTGCTCCATATCTCTCCCTCCCCCACCTTCAATAAGAGGCCCCAGCCTCTGTATTTGCTGAGCTACTGAACAAACAGGGCTCAAATTACTCACTGGATCCTCCACATTATGTTCAGTGTTTCTAAGGCTATGTGCACACGGTGCGTTTTTCGCGGCGTTTTTGCGCGTTTTTCGGGTGCGTTTTTGGCCTCAAAACTGCATGACTTTGCTTCCCCAGCAAAGTCTATGAGTTTTCATTTTTGCTGTCCCCACACAGCGTTTTTTTTCAGCTGCGTTTTTGTGGTGACCACAAAAACGCAGCATGTCAATTATTCCCGCGTTTTTCACTGCGCTTTTCATCCATTGAGTTCAATGGGATGTTGAAAGACGCAATGAGAAACGCAAATAGCTGCGTTTTGGTGCGTTTCTAAGACCAAAAACGCAGCTATAAGCGCAGGAGGTGGGTAGTAAAGTGACGTGTACAGGAAGAGGATTCCTTCTGTCAGTATAGACAGAAGCGTGAATCCTCCCGGTACCGTCACCGCCGCGTCCACCTCCCGTCCTGTGCATGTATGCTGCCGTGCGGCACCATGTACAGGCAGGAGGTGGAAGCGGCTGCGAAAACAAAAGTTAACAGTAGAATAAAAAAAAAAAAAGTTATACTCACCTGTCTGCAGCCTCGCGGTGCCATGCCCGCTCCCAGCTCCTGTCACGGTATCGCCGCTCCCGCTCCGGCTGTGCGCAGTCTCCCCGGGGCAGGACCTTGCTTGCAGGACCTGGCGATGGATCACCTGATGCAGTCACCTGACGCATCAGCTGATCGAGTCTCGGGCTGACGCGGGCGCCCGGCCGGTATCAGCGGATGCGTCAGGAGACTTCATCCCTGATTACCGGCAGCTGCTGCAGCGATCGGACAGGATCAGACTCCCGCCCCATCGCTCCGGGAGCTGCCGGTAATCAGCACATAAGTGAGTATTATTTTTTTTTTTTTTCTACTGATGCATCAGCTGATTGTATAACCGGCTTTTATACAATCAGCTGCTGTGTCATGTGATTCACATCCTTTAACCTAACACATCATCTGATCGGTATGCCTTCCAGCAAACCGATCAGATGATATTGGATCCTGATTGGACGGCGCGGGACCCTAACCCAGGATTACTGCGGAGGGGGGTTTATTTCAATAAAGATGGAGTCACTAATTGTGTTGTGTTTTCTTTCTAATAAAAATATTTTTCTGTGTTGTGTTTTTTTTTTATCTTTACTAGAAATTCATGGTGGCCATGTCTAATATTGGCGTGACACCATGAATTTCGGGCTTAGGGCTAGCTGATAATATACAGCTAGCCCTAACTCCATTATTACCTGGCTAGCCACCCGGCATCAGGGCAGCCGGAAGAGTTGGATACAGCGCCAGAAGATGGCGCTTCTATGAAAGCGCCATTTTCTGGGGTGGCTGCGGGACTGCAATTCACAGCGGGGGTGCCCAGAAAGCATGGGCACCCTGCACTGTGGATTCCAATCCCCAGCTGCCTAGTTGTACCCGGCTGGACTCAAAAATGGGGCGAAGCCTACGTCATTTTTTTTTTTAAATTATTTCATGAAATTCATGAAATAATTTAAAAAAAAAGGGCTTCCCTATATTTTTGGTTCCCAGCCGGGTACAAATAGGCAGCTGGGGGTTGGGGGCAGCCCGTACCTGTCTGCTGTACCCGGCTAGCATACAAAAATATGGCGAAGCCCACGTCATTTTTTTTTTTTGGGGGGGCAAAGAAATCCTGCATACAGTCCTGGAAGGAGGATGCTGAGCCTTGTAGTTCGACAGCTGCTGTCTGCTGTCCTGCATACACTATTGGATCGAGGATGCTGAGCCTTGTAGTTCTGCAGCTGTCTGCTCTTCTGCATACACTAGTGGAGAATGAAGAACACATTGAAGAAGGAAATGACATCAGACCTTTTTTTTTTTTGTTCACTGATAAAAAACGCATAAGGACGCAGTGAGCAAAAACGCAGCAAAACGCAGCAAAAAAACGCACCAAATCGCGGCAAAACGCGTGCGTTTTTTGCCGCGTTTTTTCGACGCAGGTGCGTTTTTGTGCGTTTTTAGCGGCCAAAAACGCACAAAAACGCAGCGTCAAAAAAACGCAGCGTGTGCACATAGCCTAACAGATTTCTCACCAGAAGACAGATCAGGAACAGGAACCACTCTGGCATATCTCTCTAGTCTGCTGGCAGCCCCCACTGCTGCACTACAGGAAGGCCTGGTTTTTGCTGGAGCCATCTTGGCCACTGCAGGGACACATTCCTGTGCATCTTTATCCTTATCTTTCTTGTTGATACGGATTGGCATGGTGCTAGTATCCTCCCCTCTCCAGATGCCTGGGTGAATATTGCAGCCTTCCAGGTTAGTTATGCCTATTAACAAGGCTGGTATTCAGGATTTGGAGTGGATCAAGGCAGCAGCTCTCTTGTGCTGCTTCCTCCCTACATGAGGTCCAGGCCACGCCCCCCCAAATATTTCCCTTTTACAAAAGAAGCCCCAGGGCACGGGACCGGGCAATGTCAACCAGAGTGACATCCCCGTTTGCAACCACCCGGACCGAGTAACCATTTCCTGGGCGCGATACACCCAGAACTGCTCAAGTTTCTTGTGCATATTGCACCTGACAGGTTCTCTTTAACTTTCCAATTCTTTTTGGAACACAGGACTGTCAGTAGCTTTAGATTACTCATAGACATGAGATTTTTGATGGCTGATGGCAATGACTTTGAAGCATACATTATCAGTGGCCAGCTTTTGGTATAGTCAGGTAGTCAGCACCCCACCAATCAGAACCTGATAATGACATATCTAAGCAATAAACGTTCACTTTCTGTGATGGTAAAGTTCCTTGGTGTATAGAAAATACATCTACCCAGCATCTTTTTTATTGGATCATTGCTGTACATTTGATAATCTGTGAAATGACACTTGTTAAATGTAAGGTGAGATCAAGACTAAAGCGGGCTTTACACGCTACGATATATCTAACAAGATGTTGGCGGGGTCACGTCGTAAGTGACGCACATGCGGCATCGATCGTGATATCGTAGCGTGTGACAGCTATGAACGAGCACAAATACTCACCTTCTCGTTCATCGTTGACACGTTGCTCATTTTCTAAAAATCGAACGTCCGGTTGATCCCGAGGCAGCACACATCACTCCGTGTGACACCCAGGGAACGATGAACACAGCTTACCCGCGTCCCGCCGGCAATGCTGAAGGAAGGAGGTGGGCGGGATGTTTACGTCCCGCTCATCTCCGTCCCTCCGCTTCTATTGGCCGGCCGCTGTGGGACGTCGCTGTGATGCCGTGCCGAACGTCCCTCCCCCTTCAGGAAGTGGATGTTTGCCGCTCACAGCGAGGTCGTTTGGAAGGTAAGTACGTGTGACGGGGGCTTACAGCGTTGTGCGACACGGGCAACAAATTGCCCGTGCAGCACTAACGACGGGGGCGGGTGCGATCGCAAATGCGATCGCACGATAAATTGTAACGTGTAAAGCAACCTTTAATCAGAGTGCTGTGGAATGACACTAACTGCTGATCTATGGTAGAAAACTTTAATTAGACTCTATCTATTCTAATTAATTGTCATTTGGAAAAATTTACTGTCAAAGTAGAACATCCTTTCATCACTTCTCCAATATATTGACATTTCAGACAGTTGCAGGATCTTTAATATCCATGCATCATTAAATGTAAGATCACTTGTTCAACCTTATATATCGTGGAAAACTGGGCTTTAAGAACAGACAAATGTATTGGTACTATGAGAATGATGTGGGGACAGGTAAAAATAGAGAAATAAAAACTTCTGGCCCAATGGCACTTCCACGTGTTATATATTAATAATGTATTGATTCTACTAGCACAAGTGGTCCTTTTTCCATCAGTTCGTGGAGGGGGCAGTGTTTTCTTCTACTTTAGTATTCTTTAGCGCATATCGACTCTGATCTGATAGCGGACGATTTTATTACCACTATCCTCTTTTTACTCCTAGTCGAGTCAAAATATCCGCCAGGTGAGTGCAATAATTGATTCATAAGCCATTATTTCAGAAGCCACTTTCACATGTATTAGAGGAATATATCGAATCTTTAGTATACATCTAAATTCTACTCCTCAGTACTTTTTAATCTAATTTTATATAATAATAATTCTAATAATATTAAAACACAATATATCTATCACATAAATACCCCCATGTAGACTAAGGGAGTTAAGTCACACAAATAGTAGAGCTTTGTAGTTCAGATTCAGTCTTTCATAAACAGGTAGTGATGGGTGATCCCGAACTGTAAAGATCGGGAATTGTACCGATCACATAGTGATCGTGTACACAATCCTGATTACGAGCTTTCCTGGGAAGCACGTGTTACAGATCGGGACCAGATCGGGTCCAGGGGCTGTAAAAAAAAAGCACATTATTAAAAAACATTATGATCATACTTACAAGTCCCGCGACGCGTCCCGCAGACACTGTTTCCTGGCCGCTTCTGCTTCCACATCCAATCCAATCATTGCTATGCCCCCTCGTAAGCACCACTGCCTAAAGGACCTTCTATGACGTCTTAGCCATGTGACCAGTCTGGTGTGAATGTTGTACAGACATTGGCTTACAGACTGGTCACATGACTATGACGTCATCAAAGGTCCTGTGAACTGAACTTTGATTGTCACTGTGGAGTATCGCATCGCATCACAGTGCACAATCTCCCAACAGAAGCGGTCAGCTGCATGTATTTCCATGCAGCTGAGGCGCTTCTGTCCTGAGAGTGTCAGGCTTTGCGGGATGATGCAATGCGAGGCGCAAGAGCAATCATATCCTCACTGTCAGCCTACTTCTCCCTCTATACAGAGCAATGTAGCAGAGCTGACATGGCTCTCTTTGCTTCTCACTTTGTATAGACTATGTCTGTACAGAGTGATGAAGCTGACATTGCTGTCCCTGTGTATTACATTGGACTAAGGATTTTTTTATTATAAAGATAAGAGTCTCTAAATGTTTTGTTTTATTTCTAATAAACAATTTTTTTCTCTGTGATGTGTTTTTTTTACTGTTTACTAGAAATTCATGGTGGCCATGTCTAATTTGGCATGACACCATGAATTTTGGGCTTAGTACTATCTGACAATGCCAGGCTGGTATTAACCCCTTTATTACCCAGCATGACACCACAATCAGGGCCACTGGACGAGCCGGGTAAAGCGCATGGAAATGGCGCTAAGAAACAATGCACCATTTCTAAGGGCAGCTGTGGGCTGTCGAGTATCCCAGCCCCCAGTTGCCTAGTTTTACCTGACTGGCGATCAAAATACGGCAGGAGCCCACGCATTTTTTTTTTTTATTATATTTTTAAATAATTAAAAAAAAAAAAAACAACTTAATGGCCTCCCTGTATTTTGATTGCCAGTCAAGGTAAAGCCAGGCAGATGGGGTGGCAGCCCATAGCCATCTGCTTTATCTGCACTGAGAATCAAAAATACTGTGGAGCGCTATGTCATTTTTTTTAATTATTTATTTATTTTTACAGTACTATGATGTCAAGCAATCAGAGACTCGGCACAGAGAATGGGCGTCTGCCATTGTCTGTTGGAGTAACCTGAAAAGAGAAAAATTAAGAATAATAAAGAGAAAAATAAAGAGAAAAATCAGAAATACTGAAAATTTTGCAGTGGTTTCTTAATTTTTACCAGAGCTGTATATATATATATATATATATATATATATATATATATATATATATATATATATATATATATATATACAGTGCAGACCAAACATTTGGACACACCTTCTCATTCAAGAAGTTATCTTTATTTTCATGACTTTAAAGATTGTAGATTCCCATTGAAGACATCAAAACTATGAATGAAAACATGTGGAGTGAAATACTTAAAAAAGTGTGAAACAACTGAAAATATGTTTTATATTATAGGTTCTTCAAAGTAGCCACCTTTAGCTTTGATTACTGCTTTGCACACTCTTGGCATTCTCTTGATGAGCTTCAAGAGGTAGTCACTGGAAATGGTTTTCCAACAGTCTTGAAGGAGTTCCCAGAAATGCTTAACACTTGTTGGCCTTTTTGCCTTCACTCTGCGGTCTAGCTCACCCCAAACCATCTCGATTGGGTTCAGGTCTGGTGACTGTGGAGGCCAGGTCATCTGGCATAGCATCCCATCACTCTCGTTCTTAGTCAAATAGCCCTTACACAGCCTGGAGGTGTGTTTGGGGTCATTGTCCTGTTGAAAAATAAATGATGGTCCAACTAAACACAAACCGGATGAAATAGCATGCCTGTCCTTAGCAGTGGTTTCCTAGTAGCTATATTACCGTGAAGGCCTGCTTCACAAAGTCTCCTCTTAATAGTTGTTCTAGAGATGAGAAGGTGTGTCCAAACTTTTGGTCTGTACTATATATATATATATATATATATATATATATATATATATATATATATATAATGTACACATTATATAGTTGTATAAAAATAAATAAATAATTAAAAAAAATAGTCAGCTTCCTGTATTTTAATTGCCAGCCAAGGTAAAGCCAGCGAGATGGGGGGTGGCAGCCTGTAGCCGTCCGCTTTATCTGAGCTGAGAATCAAAAATACCGTGGAGCACTATGTTACTTTTATAAATGATTCATTTTTATACAACCATGCAGTATATTGTGTGCGTGTATATATATATATATATATATATATATATATATATATATATACACACACACACACATATAGATATATATATATATATATATATACCTCTGGCAAAAATTAAGGGACCACTGCAAAGTTTTCATTTTTTTCTGATTTTCCTCTTTATAGGTATATTTTTGAGCGACTCATTCTTTTATTATGGAAACTAGTATTTTCAGAAAATAAATACAAATTTTGCCATGGCGGTATACACTATATATATATATATATATATATATATATACAAAATATATAGTTGTATAAAAATAAATAATTTTAAAAAATGGCGCAGATAAAGCGGATGGCTTCGGACTGCCACCCCCATCTGCCTGGCTTTACATTGGCTGGCAATCAAAATACAGGGAAGACAGTTTTTTTTAATTTAAAAAGATAATAAAAAAATGCGTGGGCTCCCGCCATATTTTGATCGCCTGTCAGGTAAAGCCAGGCAGCTGGGGGCTGGGATTCTTGGCAGCCCACAGCCAACCTTGGTAATGTTGCATTGTTTCGTAGTGCCATTTCCAGGCACTTTACTCAGCTTGTCCAGTGGCCCTGAAGGTGGTGGCACGCTGGGTAATAAAGGGGTTAATACCAGCTTTGTATTCTCAGATAGTACTGAGCCCAAAATTCATGGTGCCACGCCAAATTAGACATAGCCACCATGAATTTCTAATAAACAGTAAAAAAAACCCAGAACACATAGAAATTTTTTTTATTACAAATAAAGGAAAAAAAAACATTTAGAGACTCCATCTTTATTGTAAAAAAACTCCTTAGTCCGACGTAGTTCACAGGGACAGCAATGTCAGCTTCATCACGCTGTACAGACACAGTCTATACAAAGGGAGAAGCAGAGAGAGCCATGTCAGCTCTGCTACATTGCTCTGTACAGAGCGAGAAGCAGGCTGATAGTGAGGACCTTTAATGACGTCATAGTCATGTGACCAGTCTGTAAACCAATGTCTGTACAACATTCACACCAGACTGGTCACATGGCTATAACATCACGGAAGGTCCTTTAACCCGGGGGCACAGCAATCATCGGACTCGGAAACAGAAGCGACCAGGAGACAGAGTCTACAGAACGAGTCATGGGACCTGTAAGTATAATGACAATGTTTATTATTAACTATACTCTTTATTTTACAGCCCCCCTGCCCCATCCCATAATAGTAAAGACCAAGTTTGGTGATCAGACGCAAGATCATGTTATCTCGATCCCGATCTTTACTAAACGATCAGGCGAAGCTCCAGATCCCGACCATCGGGGGGATCGCCCATCACCATCAACAGGTTACAGGTGTGAAGATTACTTATAATTGAAAAACTGTAATTACTAATGTACTAGGCTGGATACACATGAACATAATATGTGTGCATTTTTGTGCCCATATTATGACCACGATCACAGGTCTAATAACCCAAAATATTAGCATAAACCTTCTTTTGTATGAGGATTTTTGTTTGTGTAAAATAGTTCTCATACTAAGGGTAGAGTCACACTGGCGTATAACTCACATGAGTGCAAAGTGAAAAAATCTCGCATTGCACTTGGCCCCATGTAGGATGCACATCTGCAAGATTTTCCTCAGCTCTAATCGGACTGAAGAAAAATTTGCAGTATGCTGCAATTGTCTGCAAGTCTCGGATCACTCACACCCATACAAATCTATGGGTGCGAGTGAAGCATTGGACTGCACTAGGATAACATCCGAGTGCACTGCAATATACGCACTGGTTGACAATGGAGGAGATGAAGAGATCACTCACTCCCTCTCCTCCGCAGCTGTGATCCGATCACAAGATCGGAGCACAGTTGCATGACACTTGGCTCATGCTTGCAGCAGAACGGGAACCAACGGTCATTAGCATATCACATACAATGCTCTCGCATCAGATGCCATACGCTAATGTGACTCCAGCCTAACACCTTCACCTGCATAATATAAAGCAGGCCCTTCTAAGATTTCCCAGTGGTTGGACTCCCCACAAATGTTAAGTGGTGAGATATCATTGTAAAATGTCAACAATTGCTATAACTGTAATACTGCTCTCAAGACAACCTGACAGATTCATCCTGCCCAAATTATGGCAGAATGAAACAGACAATTACCCCATTATTGTATCTATGTATATCTTACTTTCAAACCCTACCACATTTCGAAGAAAGAATACTTTCAAAAGCCAACTGGGGAAGATGCGAAGCCAGGACAGGCCTTCTCCCCGCCCTACTCCCTCTGACTGACAGATCTCCTTTGTTTTACATAATTTCAGTATTTTCTACAAAAGAGCCATCAAGTTCATGCATGAAAATAATTAAAAAGGCTATAAATAGTGTAAGTAAATACTGCTGGTTTTGGTATTTTTACACAGACAGGTCGGCAAAGCTCAAAGGCTGCTACTTGTACCACACAGTTCTGAAATGTCCATTATTTATTTTAATAGTAAAAAATTACAAAATGTATGTTGTCAATAACATCAATCTATTTAATGTATTGCCCAATGTTTTACATTATTCATGTGTTAATTAGTTATAAAAAGTCTATTTTTTCCATTATTTCCATATAACAAAGTCATGTTTTGAAAGGAGAGTCCAAATGGAGCAATAATGACCTGTGCTTTACATTCTACTGAATTATGACATATATTATATATGTAGCAGTTTATTGATAGCAAAGTAGATATAAATGTTTCCTTTAGAAATATATTTCCTTTTTTACTGACACATAATTAATACAAATATTAAAGTAAGTCCTGTCTGGATGTGGAAAAAAGAAAAGCTTGAAATGATAATCCAAAAACATTCAATGTCCTTGTTGATTTTTTTACAACACGTAAGTGCTTCATCCAGTGGGATTCCAGTGTACAAAACATGCCGCTGGCGAATTGTCCTTATAGCTCGTATTGAAGTGTCTTGTCCGCTGGAGAGGAGTTTCATCTTCTTATATACTGAATATCCACATTTATAAGAACAGTCGCAACACAAGTTCTGTTAAAATAATCCTCTCAGAATCCATGGTGGGTCCGTTCAGGGCTCATCGTCAGCAGGGGGCGGCTGGCACAGACGGTACAACCTAGAAAAATGACACATAGACAGTATTAGACTTTCAAATGTGACCATGTTTAGTGGTTAGGTTGGTGACAATTTATTCCTCATAAAGACATAAAAACTGCCACATAAACTGCTGGGGTTAGCATTACTTCCTAGGAACATTAGAGTTCCTTGGAATTGCCAATATTTTCGGTAGTGCTGTATAAAGATAGTCATCATTTTCTTTCTCAGTCCCTGTCCTAGGTGAGAGTTACAATTAAAAGAAGACCTTATACTCTATTTTATATACATAGAGATATATATATATATATATATATATATATCTATATATATATATATATATATATATATATATATATATATATAGATATCTATATATATAATTGCCTTATTCTGTCTGTCTGTCTGTCTGTCTATCTGTCTGTCTTGCTCCAAAATTGTGTCCTTACGGTGACACAAAGCTGATTGGCCGCTGGGCTCGCCATGGCCCCGCCCCCCCGCACGGATTGGCCGCTCGTCCAGGCTGCGCCCCCACACGGATTGGCCGGCCGCTCGCCCAGGCTCCGCCCCCCCCACAGATTGGCCTCTTGCCCCGGCACCCTGCAGACATTGGCAACTCGGCCACGCCCCGCCCCCCTCAGGCAATGCACGCTAGCTCTGGCCCCGCCCCCCACACGCATTCCCCGAACCGACACGGTCATGGAGCCACGACTCACAGGTGAGTACTGTACCCCCGGGAGCCCACATCAGCGTACGCCGCCAAACCAGCCGACACATACCCTCGCATTGCTGGGGCTGGCCGGCGTATGCTGGTGTGGGCTCCCGTGCGAGCGGGGGACGAGATACGCTGGTAACCATGGTAGCATAGTTACCAGCGCATCAAGATCCTGCAGCGGCGGAACATACACACACGCACACACATAACAGCACACACACACATCAGATCACACTCACTCATCATAAACTGTCAGTACTAACAAAAAAAAAAAATCGACAAAAGAAATTTATTTGAAAATACAGTCCCCAAAACATTTCCTCTTTCACCAATTTATTGTAAGAAAAAAAATAAAGGGGTCCCACGATGACTCTGGACCGTCTAGAATATGGGGGGAGACACTCAGGGACTGTATCCCCCATTTTCTAGGAGTGCGGACCCTTCATGTGAGGAGTGTGGGTGCAATGAATCTGCACTCACTCTCCCCGGGTCCACAGCAGCAGAGTCCATGTCGTAATGGTTGCTACCAAAGCTGCAATGCCCTGCTCATGAGGTAAGGGCATGCCTAATCAGGAGAACTACTGTAGAGGAAGCTCTGCTCACTGGTATATAGGTGCTCAGAGGTAATAATAGATAAAATTAGTGAGTAACCTCGGCACTCTAAATCTCCCAGACTAAGTCAGTAAGTCACAACGGATAGTAATGCAAAATCACTCTTTATTGGTCCGTATTAAGAAAAAAAAATTTTCATAAGCATATATGTTTTTGTCCAAAACAAGTTACAAATGACGTTTCGGCCTGAGCCTTCGTCAGATTGGACTTATCTGCATGTAATCATGAAAAATGACAATAATCAGTATCACATAAGAGTGAGAGAACAATAACATAAACTCGAACAATGTAAAGGTACAATTGGGATGCAGCAAAAAAATTGCAACACAGCAAGAAATGAAACACATGATACAAATGTCATAATACAGTACAAGGACAATATAGTAATGACAAATATGGGGTCAGAGTAGGCTTAGACAGCTCTGGTACGAAAGAGATGTCAATCATAAAGTAACATGTGCAGTAGGTGTAGAGCTACACTATGCATGGCAGAGCTAATGGGTAGACCGACCATAGAAAAAGAACGGAGAAAAAGTGGAGAAAAAGTGGAGAAAAAATGGAGAAAAAAATGGAGAAAAAGTGGAGAAAAAGTGGAGAAAAAGTGGAGAAAAAAATGGAGAAAAAGTGGAGAAAAAGTGGAGAAAAAGTGGAGAAAAAGTGGAGAAAAAGTGGAGAAAAAAATGGAGAAAAAGTGGAGAAAAAGTGGAGAAAAAGTGGAGAAAAAAGTGGAGAAAAAATGGAGAAAAAGTGGAGAAAAAGTGGAGAAAAAGTGGAGAAAAAGTGGAGAAAAAAATGTAGAAAAAGTGGAGAAAAGGTGGAGAAAAGGTGGAGAAAAAGTGGAGAAACAGTGGAGGAAAGGTGGAGAAAAAGTGGAGAAAAAATGGAGAAAAAGTGGAGAAAAAGTGGAGAAGAAGTGGAGAAGTGGAGAAGAAGTGGAGAAGAAGTGGAGAAGTGGAGAAGAAGTGGAGAAGAAGTGTTTGTTCATGCCAGATGGGAGATAAATAATTTTTTACCGGCGCTGTCATTTACTGTAACGTGATCATCGGTGTACGGTGTATACCTGTGATCACGTGAGCGGGGACCGGAAAAACCGTCCTGAATCATGATCTCCAGGGTCTCAGCTAGCCCTGAAACCCCGGAGATTTTCTGACGCCAGGGGGCGTTATTCACTTATTTCTGCCTGCTGTTTATAAACGGCAGATCAGAATAAGGCTACATTAACACGACTGATCCATTTTTGCGGTCTGCAAAAAACAGTCCGTTTTTTTTCACGGGTGCATCTGTGTGGCATCCGTTTCCGTTCCGTAGACGGTCCGTATGTCATCTGTTTGTCATCCGTGTGCCTTCCGTTTTTTTTGTGTACTGCAAAAAAACTGAAGGAGGGTAAATGCATAAATTTACCCAGGATCCATAGCTTCATCCTACATGAGGCGGTCACATGTTCCCTCCAGTGCCATTTTCTACTGGTTTTCAAAGCGTAGAGCGCTCTGGTGATTTTCCTGTGCTTGTGCACTTCATATCAGTCTTTTCTGTCATTATAATGGCAGAAAGACACATAATGTCCCACTCTCCTGCATTTTGTAATTTTGCACCCTTTGGTGCCTTTCATGTGGCACTAAGGGGTGCTTAGGTTTGTATTTAGCCAAAAAAATGAAAAAAAAAAAAATGACGTAGGGTTCCCCCTAGTTTTGTAGACAGCTAGGGTAAAGCAGACGGCTGCAGCCTGCAGACTACAGCTGGCAACCTCACCTTGGCTGGTAATCCAAAACTGAGGGCACCCCATGCTGTTATTTTAAATTAAATAAATAATTTTTAAAAAAAAACACGTAGGGGTCCCCCCAAAATTGGATCACCAGCCAAGGTAAAGCAGACAGCTGGGGTCTGATATTCTCAGACTAGGGAGGTCCATGGTTATTGGACTCTCCCCAGCCTAAAAATAGCAGGCCGCAGCCGCCCCAGAATTGGCGCATCCATTAGATGCGCCAATCCTGGTGCTTCGCTCCAGCTCATCCCGCGCCCTGGTGCGGTGGCAAACGGGGTAATATATGGGGTTAATACCAGATGTGTAATGTCACCTGGCATCAAGTCCTGGGGTTGGTGAGGTCAGGCGTCTATCAGATACCCGACATCACCAACCCAGTCAGTAATAAAAAAAATAGACGACAAACACATTTTTATTTGAAAAAACACTCCCCAAAACATTCCCTCTTTAACCAATTTATTAGAAAGAAAACTAAATCCAGGTCTGGTGTAATCCAAGGGGTTGCCATGACGATCCACACTGTCCCAGTCAATGAAGAGCAGAATGTTCCCCATTGGCTGGGAGAGCAGTGCAGTGACCTGAGCTAACATCAATAGGTCAGCCCAGGTCACTGCAGGGGATGACAAGTGCTGCTGTCAGCGAGGTTCATTACCTGCGCTGATCTCCTGCACTGCCGACAGCCCCTGTCACTGAGTTCAATGACCGCCGCCTTCACAGCCAAGTATCGTGAGAGGCCCATGACGTCACCGCTAGTCAGTCTCGGGTCGGAAGCGAGAGAAGGTGATGTGACAAGCGGCGGCCATGGAGGACAGTGACAGCGCTGAGGTCGGGATGGCGGGACTTCATCACCGCAGGTAAGCCGAGCGGGGCCATGTGTGCAGAGTGTGTGTGTGTGTGTGTGTACGTGTGTACATGCCGCGGGCAGGAGGGGGCGGAGCAAGCTGAGCGGGGAAGTGTGGGCTTCCTGCAAGTAACTAGGATAAACATCGGGTTACTAACCAAAGCGCTTTGGTTGGATACCCGATGTTTATCTTGGTTACCAGCTTCTGGCAGGCTGCCAGCGATGGCTCCTGCACACTGTAGCTGTAAAAAGCCCTGCTTTTTGCTGCTAGAACCGTTCTCGAACGTATCTAGAACTATCGAGCTTTTGCAAAAAAGCTCGAGTTCTAGTTCGATCTAGAACAGCCCCCAAAATCACTCGAGCCGCGAACTGGAGAACCACGAACCGCGAACCGCGCTCAACTCTAGTTATCATACTGTGTTTGGGGGCCAAGTTTCTTGGCATTATACCCTATAGGAGCCATGGAACGGGTGTCAATGTATGAGAACACTAAGAGGCTTCCATAGGAGGAAAATTACTTTGAAAAGGCAGCAAAGTTTTGTGATACTCTTTTCTATCGAATATTTTTTTTTTTTTGTGGAGAGGGGGCAATTAGGATTTCTGCTATGGGGTCCCATGATTTGATGCCGATGTTCTGCCAAAATATATAGCTGACACAATGGGGATAATGTGTGATAAATTAATGAGCCAATACACATTAGTTTAAAGTTATCTAAATTTGTTGATTTTAGAAGGATCACCCAACTATCGACCATAATGTGTATTGGGGGCTTCTGACTCGACAAATAAAGTGGGGTGCAGAAAGGATTATGTCATTTGAATTCAGAGGACTATTCCTTTTTATTATATTATCAGCGTTTCTCCACTCTCCATATTGATAACAGTGATCCTGCGTGGTGTATGAGAGAGTCGTGATTGGTAGTTGTCATTTGTAAATTAACCCATAAGGAAAAGATCCTGATCACAGATGACCAGATAAGCTCCAAATAATGATGTTTTTTGCTAGCTATGTGCACATGAAGTATTTTTGCTTAATTTTTGGGATGTAAACTGGGTATGTGCACACAGGGTGTTTTAGACGCTGACTCACAAGTGTTTGCTTACAAAGTTGCTACAGGAACAAGTCCACAACTATTTCCTGAAGTGGATCCGCCGGCAGTTTTGCCATCATTTTCGTGGCAGCTTCTTGCTCTATCTTGTAAAAAGATAGCAGACAACTTCCGAGATGAAGCCACTGGAAGAATGAACATGATACTTCTTTTAACTGCTCCAGAGTTCCTAAACCCTGAAGCAGTTAAAAGAAGTGATAAAGGGCTGAAAATGTGCAATGTAATATAATTTTTTTTCCATAAACATGCATGTTCATTTTTCTTTAACATTTTTTTAGATATTTTTTTTCCATTTCGGACTCTGTCTGAATAAGATAAATAAGACATTGTGTGCACATTAATATTGAGCGGAAGTGTAGCGCCCCTGAGGCTCCAGTCGCCACAGGGTACTGCACCTAACTTAAGGTGCAGTGCTCAACCCGGGTCCAGAGGAGGTTGGTGCTGATTCCACTTACACAATTCATACACACACAACCAGGTTGCCCTCCTTTGCCGTGGACCGGGCTTGGTTCGGGTCAAAAGGGTTCGCCAACGTAGTTGGGTCTTTAGGGTACCACCACACTTTGGATCTGCAATCCACTAGTGGTGGGACCTGGGACGGGAAGAGCAACCAACAGGGGGAGATAGGAGTCACCACAACAGTTAGAGACGGTTCTCCAGCAGGAGAGGAAGAGAGCAGTTGGGTTTTACAAAGGTTCCGGTGGGACGCAGGAGTCGATTCGGTCACCGAGGGGAGAGCTTTATTGCTCCCTCGGGACTGGCACAGTGCAGGGTGCAGAATCCTAGGGTGGATAAACTTCAAGTCATCCATAAAAATCTGCAGGCTTGGGGGATTGCATGTCCCTCCGGTCCCCACAGTTCCCAGAGTATGGTGCCAGATAGGATCCGGGATCGTGTTCCAAGGCAGGCCCCACAACGGACCCATGGCACCTGCATACGGGCAGGGAATAAACATGGCACAAGAACCGGGGTCCCCAAGAGTTTCAGGCCACAGGGATCCAACACCAAGTGCAAGGAGGAAGAGCCCATTGACCACTCTATCGGCTCTGACCTCTAAAGGATCTGGGTTCGATGGGGCCCATCACAGCGGGTGACCGGCACTACCCGGGCGAGAGGCAGAACTGTGAGTAAAACACCTGGAACCTGAAGAGACTGTGTCCGCCTGTATTTCCTGGCGCCACCACCCCGCGCCTCAGCGCCCGCCATTACTACACCATCCATCATCCTCCACGGGGCCCACTCCACTTGTGGGGATCAGAAACACCTCAGCTGCTACTACCATCCACCCCAGAGGACAGCGACAGCAGCGGCGGCTATTCCCTAGCTGCATACCGCAGGTGGCATCACAAAATCAACCTCCGCCATCATCCTTCACCACCCCATCCCCTTTATTGTACACCTCGGGGCCACGGAACTGGGCAGGGTCACACTTGACATCCCTGACCTGCAACAGCCCGGCAATGAGTAAGGTTAACCCCCTGCCCCGTGGGTGCTACAGAAACTCCAGGGTTTTTTTTGACTGCACAGAGATATGGTCTGAACATACTGTGGAGACACGGGGCTCAGTGGGTGCTCTCGTCCACTAAAACCCGCCGCCTTTAGAAAGACAGCGTGGCTCAGGGCTCATCCCAACTGAAAGCCGGCCTCCTTAACCGTGGGCGTAACACTACTCAGACAACACAGGGTGAGGGAACCACAATAATTAGACTTTATTGGATCCCCAAACAATTAACGGCACATAACACATAACCAGCAAAACACAAAAGTAACAGGCAACAGAGTCTCACCCTTCCGCTGGCTCACCAGGGATTTAGAATGTCCTTGCCTCAGAGGTTCCAGGGCCGCTTACTCCAATCCAGCAGCACCCCGCTTTTGGCGGGCACCCACCGAGAAAGGAATAATGCCAGATTCAGGAAGCTGTGTGAGGTCTGCAAAGTCTGTAACAGGTGACTGAACTGTCCCAACCTGAGTGTCCTCCTTAGGTAGTCCTGGTATGATGTTACAATCCTGGCAGCCGGAATCAAAATCCCTAGGCTGTGGATATGGTCTCCAACCAGAACCGGAGGCCCTAGATTGAAGCCATAAGATATCCTGATCCTCTAGTCAGCTCCAAAGAGCTTAGACTGGATCCATCAGCATCCATCAACCTTCATCAACCTGGTGGCTTAAAGAAGTCCCTTTTATAGCCATAACTTTCCCTTAGGATACACTGCGTCCTCATTGATTGGTTGGACAAGATTGCTTCTCCCATTGGATGAATTTCAAGCTGCATGAATAATGTTCATTTAAATGATGTGCATAGAAAGACTCAGTATATCTACATGGAGTCGGCAAGTCACCGACTAGACAATGGCTACTAAGGTAATTACATTATCAATACACAACTACAATACAATGATTACTGGAAAAGTCTGGAGAGCAATAGCTAAGAAAACATGACTTAGCACACATAAGAACAATAGTCTGGCTGAATGTTAAGAAACTTTAACCCATGAGAGTCCATGTCGTCACATTCCTCCCCCTTCTTAATATTAGCCAGACATGATAGGCTTCCGATCATCCTTTTCCTCTTAACGGCATTGTCCTTGTAAATGGTGAGGTCAGCAACAGAGGCTTGCATCTATACACCTCCCCCTGATTACCTCCCCCAAGTTGAGCAGCCATATTGTGGACAAGCACTAAAGTGGGGTCCATGACTTGGGCCTGCACAAATCTCCCACTATCAATCCTCCCCCAGTCAATAGCCACAGTGTGGTTAGGCTTACTCACGGTTCTTGTCTTAGAAGTGGATGATGGAGACCGGGAATGCAAACCATCCCTGGAAAAGATGTTAGAAAGATCCACATCAGGGTCCTGCTTGGCTTGGAGGTGGGTGATGGCTGCTTCAAATTGACTGGATAGTCTTTGTCCTATGTCATTCTCCAAAATGACTGGTGTGAGCAGGTAATTCACAAGCCCCACTTTCACTTCCCTTTGAGTGGTATCCGAAACAACAGGCTTGGTGGGGCCATCTATGAACCCCACTTCAACTTCCTCCTGGCTAGTCCCCGAAACAACAGGTGTGGGGAGGCTGTCCATAAACTCCATATGGACCTCTTCCTGGTCAGACCCCAAAGTAACTGGTGTGGGGACGGTGTCCATAAGCTCCACATCAGCCTTGCTCTGATTAGTCTCCACAATGACAGGTGTGGGGAGGCTGTTCACAAGTCTCACATCAACCTCTCCCTGGTCCTTTCCCGAAATAACTGGTGAGGGGACGGTGTCCATAAGCTCCACATCAGCCTTGCTCTGGTCAGTCTCCACAATGTCAGGTATGGGGAGGCTGTTCACAATCCCGACATCGATCACTTCCTGGTTGGTCCCCAAATTACCAGGTGTGGGGAGGCTGTCCACAAGCTCCACCTTGACCTCTCCCTGGTCGGTCCTTAGGTCCAACTGCACACATGCCAGAGGAATGTCTGAGCACTGGCCCTCAGCCAGGAAGATGGATAATTGGGAATCTGGTAAAGGGTCTTCTGGGGAAACAATAACTGGGCTTACCAGAGTGAAGGAAGATCCAATGTCTCGAAGTCTCTGAGCCTGTATATCACCGACCTTGACCATCTGGATGTGGGGATGGAGGTTGGCTGGTGTACGGTGTCCGGCCTGCCGTAGGGTGTGGACTGGATAAACCACTTCCTCAGCTATTGGTGTTTCTTGGGAGTAGCATTCCTCAGGTCTCGTTGGTTCATCTCGGCATATGTTGACTGGTTGCAGTGGCAGACGGGCTCCAAGCATGCGGCCTCGGTTTTGGAGACAATCTTTATCTATATGTCCATTGCGCCCACATGTATAACAGCGCCATAGATTGGGCGAGTCACAGGCCCTGTTTGTAGCACCCACCGAGAAAGGAATAATGCCAGATTCAGGAAGCTGTGTGAGGTCTGCAAAGTCTGTAACAGGTGACTGAACTGTCCCAACCTGAGTGTCCTCTTTAGGTAGTCCTGGTATGACGTTACAATCCTGGCAGCCGGAGTCGAAATCCCTAGGCTGTGGATATGGTCTCCAACCGGAACCGGAGTCCCTAGATTGAAGCCATAAGATATCCTGATCCTCTAGTCAGCTCCAAAGAGCTTAGACTGGATCCATCAGCATCCATCAACCTTCATCAACCTGGTGGCTTAAAGAAGTCCCTTTTATAGCCATAACTTTACCTTAGGATACACTGCGTCCTCATCGATTAGTTGGACAAGATTGCTTCTCCCATTGGATGAATTTCAAGCTGCATGGATAATGTTCATTTAAATGATGTGCATAGAAAGACTCAGTATATCTACATGGATTCGGCAAGTCACCGACTAGACAATGGCTACTAAGGTAATTACATTATCAATACACAACTACAATACAATGATTACTGGAAAAGTCTGGAGAGCAATAGCTAAGCAAACATGACTTAGCACACATAAGAACAATAGTATGGCTGAATGTTAAGAAACTTTAACCCATGAGAGTCCATGTTGTCACACATACCACATCAAACAGTATATAGACATTACAGCAGGGAATTACAGCTGATTCTTTTTGTGAGGCAAAACATTTCCCTGCTCGTTTTTAAAAAATGTTTTACCTCAAAGAACTTTTTTTAATTACGCCTCTGCTTAGATGTGGTATGATCAGACTATGTTCCTGTACAGTCAGACACGGCCATTACACAGTACAAAGCATGGACACATGAAGAAGAGTATTGCAGCACAGGAACATTATTTTTAAACAGATCCAATTATGGAACTTACAATTATTCCGAGATCTATTAATTAAAATGAATTTCATTTATGGGAAAACCCCTTTAAAACACAGAAATTATGAACAAGAGAGTGGTTTTACATGAGAAATTAATATGAAGCCATTTATTTTTTGGTCCACTCCAAAAAATTCTTTGACTGGTATATTAAAGTATAGGAAAAGATCCTGATGCAAAAACTAGATGAGAAAAAAATTCTCCTAATGCAAAAAAAGTACAAACAAGAAATGTAAATGAAAACTTAAAAGTTGGAATAATAAGAAAATAGTACAATATATTATAAGAGACTGAGTAAAACACCACAGCAGTGTGGGGCAGTGCCTCAGTAATGATCGCTGAGGTAATATCATCATATCATTCTCCTGGCTGGTCATAGTTTGCCTTCATTACGGCCAGGACCCCGCTGATTTCCTGCTGCTTTATTGCATTGTTTGTTTACCGCTGTTCTAAGTAATCATATAATATCCTGTCCCCTGACTTTCTGTAATGCCGCCTCTCCACAGAGGCGGAGGCAGGCCATAGATCTTGTGCTACAGACTGAGATTTCTCTCCTTATGTAATAAGATGTATGTCACCTCAGCTTCACAGAGGCATTTGTTTCTCCTGTTGTCTTTTTCACAGCATAAAACCATAGTGCAAAAAACAGTCAGTCATCTGTAGAAATACTTTATCATAGATAAATACAATAGCATTGGCTGCAATGTTTAATATAAGCAAATCCCCAGAATATTTAGGACTTGGCATACAGTACATGCTCACAATGAGCTTTGCTCCCACTTTTTACGCTGAGCAGGGGCGTAATGATCATGGTCACAGAGATCGCAACCGGGCCCAGAAGGGATAGGGGCCCGGAGCCTGCCCTGAAGAGAAGCAGTCGGCTCCTCTCAGTGAGAGAGGAGCTACACTATTCCTGTACTAGTTTTAATACAAGTGGCGGAGCAGTGCTTGGCTCCCCCCTCCAGCCTATTCCTGCCTGTGACCTTGGGCTCTCTGACCCTGCCGCGTCTTCTACAGTGTGTGGAGTGTGGTACTGCTGCCATCCTGAGCTGCAGGGAAACTAATGGTCAGTGCAGCTCCTTCTTTTCCCTCCCTCTCATGGGTCAGTGCAGCCTCTTCCTCTCCCTACCTCTTGTAACTAGAAGCAGTCAGGACTGAGAGCAGAGGGAGAGGGAGGAGGACATGGCAACTGTAGCAGCAGAACCTGTGACAGTGGCAGCTCAGCTCTGAGTCCTGCTCTGTGCTGTGCCTTCCATTTCCTGCAGACCAGAGACTTCACTGGTCATGGCTGCTGCCCTACTAGTGATGGGCAGTCCGGCACTTTGTAGTGATCTGGTTCCCATGGCTCCGCTCACCAAAAAGAGCCGGATCTTTCAGATTGTTCTCGGCTCCTTATTAAATATGTGTTCACCTCAGGTGAACACATTAAGATTATAGTAACGCCGCCAAAGCCACGCCCACCCACGGCAAACCCCGCCCACTTACAAGCGACCAATTAGATTGCTGAGTAGGCGGAGTTTAGCCACGGGTGGCCATTTTGAGATTTTATTGGCTCACACTAGTGATCCGGCTCCTGTCGTTCACAGCAGGGAGCCGGATCTTTGTGTCGGATCGTTCGCGACCGACACATCACTATGCCCTACGATGGGGCAGGGATTAGAAGGCCCTGCTGCTCCTGGGGACTGACTTCAGTATAGGTAAGTACATGTAATAGTGTGTATGCAGAATATAGTGTAAATGAGTGTGTATGTAGGTAGTATATAGTGTATAGAAGTTGGAATATAATGTATATAATAATTTGTATATATGTATAGTATATAAGTGTGTATATGGTATACAGTAAATGTAGTATAATGCACAGTATACTATGCATGCAATATTGTGTATGTACAGTATACTGCATGTTTCTCTGTAGGGGTTTATGAGTGCAAGTGGAAAAACTGTATCAGAAGAGAACAACATTGAGTTTTTTGGCCACAATCAAAAATAGTGGGGGTTTTACGGCACGTCCTGGACCCAACATGTCCTGACCTGCGGGGCCGCAAGTCTCATCCGCAGGAGACCGCAGCTGCTCGTACCCACGATCAGGGTTCAGTGCGCTGCAGTCTCTCGCTTGTGTTCTCCCTAAGGAGGACGCATGTCATTCTGCAGTAAACAATTAACATGCTGCGGCTTGGAAAGTCGCACCGCAGGTCAGTGTTTACTGCAGAAAAAACAAGCACAATGGGCACGGGATTTCTAGAAATCCCATCCACTATGCTTGTACTGTACAACGTAGCATTTTGTATGCAGCAAAAACACGCTACATCCAAAACGCTGCAAACACTGATCATGGACCCGCACGCTAACTGCAGAAAAAATGCAGTGTCAACCAAAGACATGTACAATTAGCAACAACCTCATCAACTGCCATAGAGTTAGAGGTTAAGAAGCTGGAAGAAGTTGAGCGAAACGTGCTTCGGAGTTTAAACTGCACCATGTTAATGACAAAATGCATGCATCTTGCTTCCCCAGCAAAGTCTATGAGAAGTCAAAACTTCCAAGTGCACATTGTTTTTTTTAGGCAGCGTTTTGTTTGACAAATATATGTCAAAATCGTTGCGTAAAAAAAAGCAGCATGTCACTTCATTGCGTTTTGTGATCACTTTCCACCCATTGAAATGGATGAGGTATGTCAAAATGTAACCAAAATGTTTGCATTTGCACTGCATTTTAGTTGCATTTTGCATCCCTTCTTGGCAACAAAAAAGCAGGTTTCTCGGTCTCTCTATCTCTCTGTCGGTCTCTCCTTCTCCCCTCTCTCTCCCTCCTTCATACTCACCGATCACTGGCGCGGCTCAGCTGACACACTGCTCCCGCAGCTTTTCCTTCTGTAAGTGCCAGCTGTTCGTTAGGTTCATCTCATATTCACTGCTTCCCCCGCCCACCAGTGCCTATGATTGGTTGCAGTCAGAAGCGCCCCCACGCTGAGTGACAGCTGTCTCACTGCAACCAATCACAGCTGCCGGTGGGTGGGCCTATATCGTGCAGTAAAATAAATAAATAATTAAAATAAAACGAGGTGCGGTCCCCCCCAATTGATACCCAGCCAAGATAAAGCCTCACAGCTCTGGGCTGGTATTCTCAGACTGGGGAGGCCTATCATTTTTAAGCTGCCTGCAGCCTAAAAATATCAGCCAGCAGCCACCCGGAATTGCTGCATTCATTAGATGCTACAGTCCCGGGACCTTACCCGGATCATCCCGATTACCCTGGTGCGGTGGCAATCGGGGTAATAAGGAGTTCATGGCAACCCATAACTGTCACTAAGGCCTAGGTTAATCATGGCAGGTATCTATGAGACACTCCCCATGATTAATCTGTAAGCGAAAGTAAATAAACAAAAACACCCCAAATATCCTTTATTTGGAATAAAAGACAAAAGAACACCATCTTTCACCACTTTATTAACCCCCAAACACCCCTCCAGGTCCGACGTAATCCACACGAGGTTCCACGATGCTTCCAGCTCTGCTACATCGGAAGCTCACAGTGAGCGGCTATAGAGCACGACCGCTGGCTGTGAGCTCCATGCAGCAACTGAAGTGAGTCGTGCCATCAGCAGTATCGTCACTCAGGTTACCCGCGGCCACAGCTGGAGTCCTTCACCTGTCACCGCAAATCAGTCCGTGACACAGCCGCGGAATGAGAATGAACTCAAGTGAAGCTCTGACGTCACAGCTGCGGGGCCCGCACTACTGCATATGTCGCGGCACTGACGTCAGAAGTTCACCCGAATTCATTCTCATCACATGTCTCTGTCTCCTGTCAGCGGGCAGTCATGCTATCTATTCTTTCTATCTATTTTTTCTATCTATCCCTCTATCTATCTATGTATTTTAGCTATCTATCAAATCCTATTCTATCATATTTTATTTCTCTATTGAAAATGTACTGTCCAAAGTGCAGCCCAAACGCAGGTAAAACGCATCGAAAACGTATGTGTTTTTACCGCGTTTTGTTTGTCAAACGCAGTGTTTACATTTGGCAAGAGTCTGCTAGAGGGTGTATTTTGGTTGTCAAACCAGAACACAGCGTGCGGACATAGCCTTAATGTATTCATTGATTTTACGTGTTATGGAACAATGCACATGGAGTATACTGGGTATGTCACAGTCCCACAAGCTACCACTACATGGTGCTGAGCTCCCCAAATTGGGTCAGGAGTTTCAGCTAGACAGGTATTGTGGTGGCACTGCTAGAGCAAGTGACATACGCCCGGCCCACAGTTGCAGAAAAAAGAGGGGAAAGGAAAAAGGACAGGGAGGAGGAGTAGAGAGAAGAAGAGTGAAGCTGTTAGTGATGGGCAGTCCTGTTCTTTTTCGTGATCCGGTTCCCATTGCTCCGCTCACCAAAAAGAGCCGGCTCATTCGGATCGTTCTTGGCTTCTTATTAAATATGTGTTCACCCTAAGGTGAACACATATTTAAGATTATAGTGACGCTTCTGAAACCACGCCCACCCATGGCTAAACCCCACCCACTTACAAGGGACCTATTAGATCGCTGAGTGGGCGGGGTTTAGACGCGGGTGGGTGGAGTTTCAGTTGCGAAAAGAGCCGTTTAGCAATTTTAGTGGCTCACTTTGGGGATCCGACTCCTGTCAGTCACAACAGGGAGCCGGATCTTTGTGTCAGATCGTTCGCAACTGACACATCACTAGAAGCTGTTCAGACAGAGCGGTTGCTGGGTTCAAGCAAAGAGCGCTCCTGAGGCCAAGTGGGCAGGCGTGACGTGCACGGACGCAAAGTGTGGGGCAAAGTATTAGATATAGATTCTGTGGACGCCTGAAGTGGAACTTGCAGCCAAAATGTCAAAACCCGCAGTGAGAAGGGCCGGTACTCCAAGGAGCCAGTGGGACTATGTGACAACCGTGCTAATAGAAATGGTATGGAAATGTGTGTCATGTGCTGTGCCTCCCTAAGGCCCTGTGCGCACGCTGCGGTTTTTACCGCGGTTTTGCCGAATGTTTTGCTGCAGAAAATGTTCATAACCTTTCTGCAGTCCTTCCCCAGCAAAAACTATGGTAAAAAAAATGCTGTGCGCACACTGCGTTTTTTTTTCACCAACAGGTTTTGCTACATGTTTTCTGCAGCAAAAATAATTGCATGTCAATTCTTTTCCGCAGGTACCTGCGGTTTTTGCCATAGATAAAGGTCAAAAATCGCAGTGAACAACCCGCGGAAAAACTGTGGCAAAACCGCGGTAAAACCGCATGCAGTTTTCGGGTGCGATTTACTGTGATTTTTTTACCGCATGTGCGGTAATCTTTCAGAGGGTGCATATTTTATTAAGAAAATTCCATTTTCTAGTGACACAGGGCGTTGTGGGGAAGAAGATTTTTATGAAGTTATTACATGCAGTAAAGCTCAAGTGTTGGATGAAACCTTTGCGTCTGACTTTGATTTATGGGGACAAGAATCTACCACAAAGGTAGAAGCCACAGCCTCTAAGGCCCCCTTCACATGCACGTGTCTCCTGTACGTGCTAGGTCCGTGCCCGCATGTACCGGAGACACGGGCACACGTAAGCCCATTAAAATCAATGGGTTTATGTGCACGCACGTGTGCAGCCATTGGCCCGTGCCTCCGTGTGAAGCACATGTGAGCCCGTGTGCTCCACACGGATGCATGTCCGTGTTTCTCCGACAGCACGGGCCCGCACACGTACCAACACGGATGTAGTGTGGATGCGGGTCGACGTGACACGCGGCGGAGAAACACACGTGTCATTTAAAAAATAAAAAAAAACACATACTCACCTCCACGAGCCCTGCAGTCTCTGCCGCGGCTGTCCCCTGCATCCGTCCCCCAGTGAATTTGAACAACACATCTTCTTCACTGGGGGCCGGAAGCAGCGTCAGCGGGGCGTGGCCTGTGCCGGACACTGTCAGTCAGCACCACAGACAGCTCCGGAAGAATCAGGTAAGGCGGGGCTTTCCGTTCGTGTGTTATTACGTATAACACACGGAGAACACACGTAGTACCATAAACACGGCACATGCAGGGGAAAACGCACCTTTGACATGTCCGTGAAACACGTTCGTGATTTTCACGGACATGTGAAGGGGGCCTAAGAGTGTGTCCCGCCACTGCGTCCATGCCACATCTAATCCCCTTTTCATGTAGCACCCCCGACCGACCCTACACACTTTTAAGGATTATTGTCTTTATATTATTGAAATGTGCTTTTTGATATACTGTATATCCCGGAATCCATTTGGTGTTCCCTCTTAGGAGTTTGTTTCCCTGTTTATTTTTAACATATTTGTCTTTTTGTAAAAAAAAAAGATCATTAATAAAAAAATACATATTTTATTTTTATTGCATGATTCTCTTTTGACCCATTAGCCCTATGGCAGTGTATGGGGTAGTTGCTAAATAGTTGTTAAGTGTCAAGAACATTTCATTTTTTCTTTGGACATTTTTGATAAACATGTAAAATTAGCCTAAAGGCCGCTTTACACACTGCGATATTGGTACCGATATCGCCAGTGTGCGTACCCGCCCCCATCGGTTGTGCGACACGGGCAAATCGCTGCCCGTGTTGCACAACATCGCCCGGATCCGTCACACGGACTTACCTTCCCTGCGACGTCGCTGTGAGCGGCGAACCGCCTCCTTTCTAAGGGGGCGGTTCGTTCAGCGTCACAGCGACGTCACAGCAGCGTCACTGAACCACCGCCCAATAGAAGCGGAGGGGCGGAGATGAGCGGGACATAACATCCCGCCCACCTCCTTCCTTCCGCATTGTGGCCGGGATGCAGGTAAGGTGAGGTTCCTCATTCCTGCGGTGTCACACGGAGCGATGTGTGCTGCCGCAGGAACGAGGAACGACTTTGTTACTGCTGCAGTGACGATATTTGAGAATGGACCCGATGAACGATTTTGCACGTTTTTGCGACGATGCAAAATCGCTCATAGGTGTCACACACAACGACATCGCTAAAGCGAGCGGATGTGCGTCACTAATTCCGTGACCCCAACGAGTTCACTTGAGCGATGTCGTAGCGTGTAAAGCCCGCTTAAGGCCGGAGTCACACTTTCGAGTGCCTGCCTTGAGTGTAACTTGCGTGAGTCTCTCATTGAATCACCCGGCATGGACTCACACTCTCCTCACAGGAGCGTCTCAGCTGCATAGAGATACATGCAACCGACCCGCTCCTGTCCGGAGAGTGTGCGGCCGTGCCGGGTGATTCAATGAAAGACTCGTGTGAGTTACACGGAAGGCAGGCACTCGAAAGTGTGATACTGGCCTCAGGCCAAGTTCACATGATGCAATTTTGCTGCACTTTTTTTTTGGAATATTCTTAACTACAATAAAATTGCTCCATTTTTAACAGATTTTCATTGTGTGAACAGGGCCTGAATGTGGGCTGCCTGTTAGATCTATGTATAAAGGATTTGCATTGTAGGAGCATGATTTTTATGCTATTTACTTGCATATTACCACTACATCAGCAGGCAAATCCTGTTCCCTGTAAAGGCACTCTGTGAGCAGAAAATGACTGTTCAAAGCAAGCATCGGAGCTTGGTGCATCTTTGGCGTGGCCAGTTTAGTGAACCTTCCCACCTACTTGATTTCCATCTGTGTTTGGTCTGATGAGTCAATTTGATTTGTGATAACAGACTTGTTTTAAAATGAGTAAAATGTATTAGGCTATGTGCGCACTAGTGCGTTTTACCCGCGGATTTACCCGCAGATTTGCCGCGGAAATTTCTTGAGAAGTGTCTGCTATCTTTGTGCAGACATTTCCCAGCAAATCCTATGGTAAAAAAAAATAGCTGTGCGCACTGGTGCGGATTTTTCTCAAGAAATTTCCTTGAGAAGAATTTCTCGAGAAACTTTCTTGAGAAAATGAACATGTCCATTATTTCCGCAGGTACCCTGCGGATTTCGGCAGTACAGCCTGCAAAAATCCGCAGGGAACCACCCGCGGGAAAATCGCGGCAATTCCGCGGCTATTCCGCGGCAAATCCGCGGCAAATCCGCATGCGGATTTGGTGCGGATTTTTTCCGGAGGTCCGGAAATCTTTCACTCCCAGAAGTTTCTCAAGAAATTTTCTTGAGAAACTTCTCATTTCTAGTGCGCACATAGCCTTAAAGTGGTTCATGCTGTTGGATCGTTTTGGTGCACCTGTTTACACTACTTACTAGTTGGGGCACAGTGTCACATTTAAGCAATGATCACTCTCCAAAAAGTCATGCCCCAATGTCGGACAAGACACAGAAAGTGTATAGAAACAGAAATATTAAACAATTTATGAAAGACAGTACATTGTACAAATTGCGCCAGAATTCTGTCACATATAGCAGTTAGACCCAAAAATAATGCAAACTCCTTTTCTTCTGTTCAGTTGCAGGGCAGGATCGAGAAAGCTTCAATTTTCTGTACAATGGAAGTCAATTGACAACAGGATACAACTCAACTATAATGTCCTAATTTTTGCTCAAGAACTGTTCATTATTTCCACTAAGACACAGGAGCTGATGAATATATCAATATTTTATCTTCATTAGTTGCATGCATAAAGCCATGATTTTACTTTCATGGGTCCCAGCCATTTTTGTACAGTTTGATGTAAGCAAATATCATATCACAGTTCTGCTTTTATACTGTACCTTGGAGCAGATGTTGGAGTTCTGTCCCTAACACCCAAATTCTTAGCAGTGTTCTGAACCCTTGCTCCCTGCAATGTAAAACAAACCAAAACAAGATAAGGTACAAGCCATGATTATCATTATACTGCAAAAGAGCACACTTTTATCAGATCGAGGAATTCAAGTTTATAAAAAATTGTAGAAGTCTTCCACTACACATAAAATAAAAAATGCCTTAGAAACAGTGTTGTAATGATTGCGTCTGTGAGTAAGGACCAGCCCTATTTTCAACTGGAAACTTACACATGAACTATGGTATTGCAGAGCAGAGAGCCTCTGCTCCCTGACCCACATATTCTGTACCGCTAAGGGCCAATCAGAGGCCTCCAGCTGCAGAGCACTCTACCATCACATCAACGTCACAGGCAGGGCTTGCAACATAGTGCAGGTGTGACTTTATTACAGTGCCTGCAGCCGCTTGGCATGCATGTATGTTTGTTTGTTTGATTTAGTTATTTATTTTTATTTAATAGTGCTAGAGCATTGTGGAAGCAGATTGTGGGGGGTACACTTAGGCGGGCTTTGCACACTACGACATCGCAGGTGCAATATCGGTGGGGTCAAATCGAAAGTGACGCATATCCGGTGTCGCAGTCGATATCGTAGTGTGTAAATCCTTTTTGATATGATTAACAAGCGCAAAAGCGTCATTATCGTATCATCGGTGTAGGGTCCAACATTTCCATTATTTGGCAGCAGCGACGGTACAATGTTGTTCCTCGTTCCTGCGGCAGCACACATCGCTGTGTGAGAAGCCGCAGGAGTGAGGAACATCTCCTACCTGCGTCACCGCGTCACACGCCGGCTCTGCGGAAGGAAGGAGTGGGGCAGGATGTTTACGTCCCGCTCATCTCCGCCCCTCCGCTTCTATTGGCTGTCTGCCGTGTGACGTCCCTATGACGCCGCACGACCCACCCCCTTAATAAGGAGGCGGGTTGCCGGCCAGAGCAACGTCGCAGGGCAGGTGAGTGCATGTGAAGCTGGCGTAGCGAACACTATCTCCATGATATCGCAGCTGCGACGGGGGCGGGGACTATCGCGCACGGCATTGCAGCATCAGCTTGCGATGTCGTAGTGTGCAAAGGGCCCCTTAGGGCCATATAGGAGGGCAGTAGTACTGAAGGGAGCCATACATGGAGGACATTATTAATTTAGGATGGTTAGAATTGGATGTGTCGCGGGCGGAGGAGGGGACGCCGCGCTCTCCCACTGCTGCTCGGGTCCGGCTGCCGCGGCTGCTGCGGCCTGCCGCTGCTCGGTGGCTCGAGCGATGGGCCGGATCCCGGGGACTCGAGCGGCGCTCCTCGCCCGTGAGTGAAAAGGGGAATTGGTCTTTTGGGATAGTTTATTGTCCGTGACGCCACCCACGGTTGTGGTGATTGAATGTACACCACCGCTGCTCTGGCTGGGGATCCCGGGAGTGATGGTGTGGAGCAGGCAGTTGTTGTGTTGCCCCTCCGTGGGTAGGGGTTGGTGATCCCGGGGCCCAGTGATGGGGTGTTGGATGGTGGACAGGCGGGCTATGGGGCCTGTGGAGGTGCAGGGGCGCAGGGGCAGCGCTGTGCCGCACGGCACGGAGGTACTCACTCAGCCAGTAAACACGACACAGTTCTCGGTAAACAAACGGCTGGTTGGACGGGTCCCTCAGACGGTTGCGCTGCTGATATCCCCTGCAGTTGACGGTGACGGTCTCTTCCCTGCACCTATGTGTTGTTGTTTGGTAGCGATGGGTTCCCACCGGTAACCCGCTCCCCAGCTTAGATATGAGCCGGAGGAGCTCCACTCTTGCCAGCAGGCGCTGGCCCTGGGAAACTGGTGCCTTGGCGGTGGCGGTGTCTCCCCTTAACAGTTGGACTGTTGCCTTCAAACGGGACTTGGTTGTTGGGAGACAGTCGTCCCCTTCACTGACGGATTTGGCAAATTCGGCGACTCCTAGCCTTGCCGGGATCCGAAAGGCCCCTGCCCTGGTGCTGACTAATCTTCGTATACCGCTCCGGTACCGCTGGGTCACCACCCGTCCACGGTCCTTTCGGCAACCTCCAATCAGTCTCGCCTGCAGACGGTCACCGCCGTCTGCCAACCTTGCTGTCTCAGTCCAGGGCACACACCCGGACTAACTTCAGGCTTCTTTCTGTCACTTTCTCTGTTGCTTTTCCTTTAGCTCCTCTACCACTTCCTCTCACTTTGAACTTCCACTTCTATCTCTAGCTCTGCCTGAGCTCAACTGCACTCTAGCCCTCAGCTAGACTTCAACTTCCACTCCTTCCACTTCCTCCTCCAAACTCTATCTGCCTGGTTCCTCCCGCCTCCAGGGCTGTGAACTCCTCGGTGGGCAGAGCCAACCGCTTGGCCCACCCCCTGGTGTGGACACCAGCCCCTGGAGGAAGGCAACAAGGATTTGTGTTTTGACCTAGTGTGTACCTGCAGGGAATGTGGGGTGCGTGTGGTGTTGTGACCTGTGACCCCTGGCTTGCCCAGGGCGTCACAGATGACATTATTAATTTATGGAGGCCAGAATTATAGGACATCATTACTGTGTGATATTATTACTATATGGGGCCTCAAGGTGAAATACACTGATGATCAAAAGAGTAGCAATGTTTATAACTTCATTTTATAGACAATCATCTTGGTTATCTCATACATAAATTTAACTTGCAACTATTTAGCATGTGCAGATTGTTGTCATGTCACTGCAGTGTTACTTTTTTGCTCTTGGTGTGGAAAAATCTTTTTCTTCCTGTATACTACAAATTACAACCTGTTCTCACATTTACTAATGGTTCATTGTGTTATTAGGTTGATTCCTAAGCAAAAGATCATTGGTTTGAATCGAGGAGCAGCCATGAAGAAGATTTCCCAAGAAAACAGAAACTGCATCATCCTGGTTATCGAAAGCAAACTCTCACAGACATCCATGCAAAGCACTGTGTGACACATGTTACTCAAGTCTGGAATGGTGGCCCGAAGCGTCCACATGTTTCCCATTACTGTAGTAAAGAGCTTTAGTAACAGGGCATGTGTCTGGGCACAATGTACTAGGCACTAAAATAGTAGATTTGCAATTTATAATGCATTGCTACCAACTACCATTAAGTTTAATTTAATATAAACCTCAATTATTCGGGTCGTATTCAGCTAAATTGCATGTATAATACCCCCAGTATGGGTATTACTTATTTACTGGTCTTCATGGGCATGAATAAAAGGGGTTATCTGGTACAAGTTTAGCTTTTTACTATGAGCCTAAAAACTAACAGAAATAATAGATAAAAACTAGATAAGGTCCATAAGCTTACGTGTTTCAGGTTGAAGCAACCCTTATTCATAATTTTGGATCCTATCTATTTTTAACCTTTTTTTGTACCTCCCTACTATGGTTTTATTGTATACAATAAATGTCATTGTTTAGAATTTCCTTTTGTTGGTGCTGGAACCTCATCTAATGGACCATTTTACCTATTCTGATCTGGAAGCCACTCTGGTGTGACTACTGGTATATAACGAAAAATTTTAAAAAAATTCTGACTTGTGATATCAGCGATATTTTGATCCTCTCTCAGATACGGCACTAATATCAGGGTGACGCTGGTCGGTAAATATTTGAACTCATGTCCATTGATTAACCAAAATATTGCTAAGGGATTAAGAAATCAAAATTTTTCAGGAGAATGCTTCTTTTAGCCCTTGATTGCTAAATGACATAACTGTACGTTGGGGGATAAATAGCTGAGCCGTCTCTACAAGTGTCTGATGCCGTCTATTCTTGCTAGTCAGCATCTGTGTCTACTTTCCACAATTATAGGCTGGTGGTTCGCCTCTAAGGCACCACTGCAGGTGATGTCACAGAGTTGGTGATATAATGTAATGTCAGTGACATAACAGACGAGAACAACCAATAAGAGGTGTGACATGTACTGATATCACAAAGGATGCTTTGTAATAATAATTACTTGCAGCTAAAAAAAAGTTACTGAAGCAGCACAGTAATGCAGAGTTGCACACGTTAAGAGGGGCTGCTGATAATTCTTTGGCTTTGTGATCTTTTTTGTTTCTATGGTAACGATTACAACACATGAAACCCTTATGTGTCTAATAGATGTTTTCAAAATGCTGTGTTTGTTGCTTATGGCAACAGTGATCTGTGCACACGGGAAAACAAAATGTCGGAGTCTAATGCAATATTCATAGCAACTGAGAGCAGAGGAGTGATAAAATTCTTGTTTTGTTCTGCAAGGAAAATCCACGAAGAATATTCATGGTGATATGTCGCACACATTGGGGGATCAATGCCCTTCATATTCCACAGTTAAGAACTGGGTTGCCAAATTTTAAACAGGCCACTTCAGCACCAATGATAAGGAACATCCTGGACGACCAAGAGTAGTTGTTGTTCCAGGGATCATCGGTGCTGTGCACAGTCTCATACTGGAAAATCAACGAATTTCAGCTAAAGCAATAGCAGATATCATGGGGATTTCCCGTGAACATGTTTGTGTCATTATCCATGAACATTTGGACATGAGGAAGCTATCCGTAAAGTAGGTCCCCAAATGTTTGACAACAGATCAGAGAGTGGAAACTTCCTGGTCCATTTGTCAGCGTTTCCAGACTGATAAGAACTGACTGGATCGACTGGTCACTATGAATGAGACCTGGATTTATTTGTATAACCTTGAAAACAAGGAGCAGTCAAAAGAGTGGAGGCACAGTGGTTCTCCTTGTCTAAAGAAGTTCAGGGTGCAAAAATCAGCCACTAAGGTGATGGTGTCTGCGTTCTGGGATAAGGAGGGCGTGCTACTAGTGGCCTACCTTCAAAAGGGTTCCACCATCAATGCAAGGTATTACATTGAACCTTTGGACCAATTGAAGGCAGCTCTGAAGGCCAAAAGGTGCAACAAGCTGTCCAAAGGAATCTTGTTCCTGCAAGACAACAACTCCACTCACACTGCACAAGCGAGCACGGCAAAACTGGCAGAGCTGTTCTTTCAGCTGGTTGACCACCCAATGTATTCACCAGATCTAGCTCCCTCCAACTATCATCTGTTTCCAAACCTGAAGAAACACCTCAAGAGTACCAAATTTCGCACCATTTCTGATGCCATGGCTGCTACCGGATGCTTGGTCTGAGGCACAACCGAAATCCTTCTTTTTGCTAGACTTACAGAACTTGGAATACCGATGTAAGAAGTGTGTTAACATCAGTGAGAGTATGTGGAATAAATGTAAAGTTTCATCATCCTATCTCGTTTCCTTCTGGGTAAAGCCAAAGACTTATCAGCAGCCCCTCGGAGTGGCATCATATGGTCCATATTAAGTGGCGATGACACAAAATAAACATTAAAGTGAACCTGTCATGTGAAAAAAATGCTATTAAGCTGCAGATACGGGGTTAATTTTCAGGTTAATAGCATTCTGAACCTTCCCAACACCCACACAGAGCCCCGCTGTTAGGAGGAAATTAACTTTATTCCTTCCAACAGCGTTCAACTTCCCGCCATATGGGTGGAGCCAACATGGTTTCAGTCATCGCTCAGTGAATAGTGACCGGTAGCTGTAAGCAAGCCCCCGGCACTGACTGACAGCAAAAAAAAATGCATTTGTGGAAATAAATATTTAAGTAAAGGAACCTGAAACAGCAACTGACTGGGACATTCAAGGAGATGCTGTAAGGCGCCTGGAGAATGATGCTCCCATAGTAGTCCTTTGGAAGGTATGATTGGAAATTTCTGTGGCTGACATTGTTAGGGGACACTGAGCCTATAATAAAGGGCTGGTACTGCTTAGAGTAAAGCGCTTAGGTATTAGAAGTATGGATAGTTTAGAGTGGAAAAGAAAAAGAAATAGCCTGCGTTACACGCTCTTCTTGCAATTCTAATGATTTCCTGGTTGTTTTGTGGCTTCATTCAGGATATATAGATGACGTTTTCTAGTAATTAAGTTACCCAGTTAAACTCTACTAAAATATAAATGTCCGAAAGCTTTGCTGCTTTTAAAATAGACTTACTGAAGTATGTTTTGATCAAAGCCAAGACTATTGATTATATCATCAGTGCTAAAAGACATTGCCAAAAATTGCATTAGTGGGGTATCCATTACAATAAGTGCTGATGTCAGCAGGATGTCTTTTCCAAAGAATTTCAAACAGTTTTCTAATATAAAACACTAAATGTCAAATTAAATCGCCATGGATAGAGGAAACTCCACAGGCAGAGCCAGGATTAGGGTTAAAGTTAATTGGATGCTAAATGACTTTATAAAATGTTAAAAATCGATTTTCTTTGTGGTTTTACATTAGGTTCATATTAGCTCGACAAATAAATCAAATAATTTTTTTTAGTTAAAGCAGAGTCTACCAGTGCTAGTAGTCATTACATTGGAGCTGTTTCATCACAAAAAACTCTTACATATGGCCCATAAGACCCAGGACGCTCCTCTATAATGTCAACTCAACCACACAGTGGCCTTCATTCTGGCAGAAAGACGTCCATATATTGCTTGGCCTTTCATTTGAATGGTAACTATTTGGTCTCAATTTAGGGAATATGATAACTGAGATTATTATTTCCCTGCCACTAAAATGCCCCTAAATGCAAACAGATTTCAGGAATAAAACATTTTTTATTCCCTCCCTATAATAAAGGGGAAAAAATAAAAAAACATATATCATTCCTTCTAATGCATCATAAAATGAATGGTTATTCTATCCTCTCTACATTGCTATTGTCCCCTGCCATAATATGCCCACATCATACAGAATGGATGGTTCTCAACTAGAGATGAACGAGTACCGTAATATTTGTAATCGCTATACTCGTAACGAGTACTTTGTAATACTCGCATATTTGTTCTAAATAGCGAGTACAATGTGAGTCAATGGGAAATGCAAGTAATTTTCTGCTGGACCCAACAAAGAGGTCTGGGGACCTGAGGAAAAGGCTGAAGTGGATGGGAAAGTGATAAAACTGAATAGGGAGAGCCTGGAGAATATGCTTTCATGCATTTCTGACTCATATGGTTTCTGGGATCCCCTGAAGCCAAACGGAAGAACTTCCATGTGGCTACAGTCTATCGGTGCCCCTGCAGTCTATGTCGCACTGCCCTGGCCAGCCCTGCAGGGACTTACACAGCAGTGTGCGAGCAGCTGTGTCATGATGAGCGCCAATATCAGGAGGTTAGCTCAGATCATTACCTGCTGTGATAATCTCCGCTGAACTTGTGATGTCAGCACTAGTCACCGACTTCCATGATGCAGCGTTCTCACATCAAGTCTCGCGGACAGCCTGAGACTGTGACTAGCAGTGACGTCACAGGCTCATGGGGCAGCTCGAGTGAGAACGCAGCGGCCATGAAACTCGGTGACGAGCGCTGATGCCACAAGTTCAGCGGTGTTCATCACTGCAGGTAATGAACTCAGCTAATCTCATAACGTTGGCACTCGTTATGCAATGACCTGGCCTGACCTGATGATGTTAGCTCAGATCACTGCACTGCTCTCCCAGCCAATTGGGAACATTATGTTCTTCAATGACTGGGACAGTGAGTATGGTATGGATCATTGTGGGACCTCCTTATTGGATTACGCCGGACCCAGATTTGTGTTTTCTTTTCAATAAATTGGTGAAAGAGGGAATGTTTTGGGGAGTGTGTTTTCTAATAAAAAAAATTTTTGTTGTCTATATTTTTTATTACTGACTGGGTTATTGATGTTGGGTATCTGATAGATGCCGTGACATCACTAATGCCAGGGCTTGATGCCAGGTGACATTACACAGCTGACATCATCCCTATATATTACCCTGTTTGCCACCGCACCAGGGCAATGGGATGAGCTGGGGACGAAGCGCCAGGATTGGTGCATCTAATGGATGCGCCACTTCTGGGGCAGCTGCCGCCTGCTATTTTTAGGTTGGGGAGGGTCCAATAAGCATGGACCTCCCTAGTCTGAGAATACCAGACCACAGCTGCCTGCCTTACCTTGGTTGGTGATGCAATTTGGGGGGACCCCGTGTTTTTTGCTTTAAATTATTTATTTAATGTAAAATAACAGCATGGGGTGCCCTCTGTTTTGGATTAACAGCCAAGGTGAAGCTGCCAGCTGTGGTCTGCTGGCTGCAGCCGTCTGCTTTACCCGAGCTGGCTACAAAAAAATAGGGGGGAACCCACGTCGGTTTTCTTATTTATTTATTTTTTGGCTAAATACAAGGCTAAGCACCCTATAGTGCCAATTGAAAAACTAAAGGGTGCCAGATTACAAAATGCAGGGGAGTGGGGCATTATATATGGATGAGGAGCAGGAGGAGGAGGGGAGACAGGAAGTGGCATATGATGAGGTGGAAACGCTAGTAGAAGTTGGGCCCACTATTCTTGGCATGGGTAGGATGTGTGATGTTACAGTTTTTGAGTTTGTCCCAGCCTCCACAAGGTTCACCCAGTGTGTCGTGACAGACATGCATTGTCCCTGTCCCCAACAGCCTGTCCACGTATCTGTTGCTAGGTGGACCTTCCTGGTTGCGGCATTGGTCAGAGCATGGTTGAGATTGTTTAACACTTGCTTGCTTAATGTGGGGATGTTACAATGGGCAAAATAGTGGCGGCTGGGAACACGATATCGTGGGGCAGCCACAGCCAAGAGATCATGGAAAGACTATGTTCCCACAACAACAACATTTCCATGGCTAGCAATTTTGCAATCTACGAGTTTAGGTTTTGTGCCGGTGTGTGGCTGTGTATTTACGCTTCCTTTCCATGTTCTCAGGCATGGACAACTGGACGCTTCCCTTGGACAAGGAAGTGGATGTGGTTGATGATTGCTGTGTCTGTGCAATTGCACCTTGTGGGCAGGATGTATGAATGCCTGCTTCCTGGACAGCAGATTGTGAAGAACGTAGCACAGGCGACATGGCAGTGGTTTGACCCGCAGATACAAATTTGGTACCCTAGTGTTCTGCCCACCTACAAGGGTGCTTGGCTGCCATGTGGTTCCATATAATTGTGGGGCTTAGGTTGCCTTTGCCCTGGCCTCTGCTCAACTTGGTATTGCAGATACTACAGATTACAATGTTTTTCTCAGAAGGACTTTAAGAAAAAAAGTTCCAGACAGCAGCTGAACGCCCCCTTGCCCTGACTTGGCCCACAGTGGGGGTGCTCTTAGAAACAGTTGACCCAGTTTCTCACTCTGGGCAAACCACTATCCCTTGGTGCCTGTGTTGGTGCTACATATCCGTCTTTCTCTGTTGCTGTGCTGGCTATGCATGTCAACGGTCTAGGTCAGATCAGTGGACTCTTCATCGACCACCTCGTCTTCCATCTCATCCTCCTTCCCACTTGAGATTGTAAGCTGACCTGATGGCAATTGTGTATCATCATTATCAGCCTCCACCACTGGAGACAATAAATCATGTTCCTCAAAGTGGCTTTCTTATGGCCATATGTCCTCAAATACTTGCGCATCAATGCACGCCACCTCCTCACGTCCCTCTTCAATGCTGCACTGCAAGAGGCCAAAACCAACCAAAGGATACATACAAAACATATCCTCAGAGTGGTAAAGCTTGGGGTCATGTCTCCTATGACTAATGAAGGGACTTGGTAAGAGGACCGGGTTGAGGACTGGATGGGCCAGCCTTCTGTGAATCCCCTGTAGACTGTGTGGTTGTGGAAGGCTGGTTGCTGTTTGACAAATGCGAAGAGGCCTTGTCTGCCATCCAAGACAAAATCTGCTCTCGCTCTCTTGGCTTCCACCCATCTTTACATTCCAGACTGGGAAATTTAGCAAGGAACATAGTGGATGCATCAAGTTTCTTCTGACCTGACACAGATTCATTGCCTTGTCACTTACTACTGACAACACCACGCCCACGTCCACGTCCCTGTCCGTTAAGAACTGCCTTATTTGTCATTTTGGGTTTTGCTGACATATTTGCAGATGTTGATAGTCGAAGCCAAGCAAACTTGGACCCCAAATATATTTTGGAGAAACTACAAGTGAGTACTTGTACCAGGCAGCAATGATTGCTAGAATCCTGCTTTGTAACTATTTGCGAAAGCTACTAGCAACGTACGAATGTTGCTGATGTGGACAGACAGCACAAGTCAGGCTGTGAAGCCTTAACTATTGTGGAAACAGGAACAGTGCTTTACTGTATCAGGCAGCACTGCTTGCTAAAGTCCTGCTTTGTAATTATTTACAAAAGCCACTAGCAACGTATGAATGTGGGTGATCTGGATGCCACAAGTCAGGCTATGAACCCCTAAATATTGTGGAAACAGGTCCAGATTCTGTCATGATTGACTCCTGGCTCAGCTGGAGCTGAGCCTTTTATTTAGTTTCACTTCTGATGCAAGTCACGTTAGGGGTTAATCCTTTCTGCCTCGTTCTGGAGGTCAGGCTGCTTTATTAGGGCACTGTTTCTCTTGGACTTCACCAGTGATACTTCTGGCTCTGCTGTGTTCTGCTCTTGAGTGACCTGTTGTCTGCCCTGCCCCCTCCTGACCTCCGTGTTCACCTGACCTGTTAACCTCCTCTGTTGTCTGTTTCCATCAGTGTCTCTCCCGCTGTCTCCCTGTTCGTTCCTTATCTGTTTACCTTTATTCTGTCTTGTCTTCCCACTCCCCCTCGCTTCTAGGCTCTGATTTCCTGGCTACTGACTATTTGCTTCCCTCTGACTACGTTTAGACTTTGCCCTTGTGTACTTACAAGACCTCATGTTGTGACACGGCTTTCTGACGATTCTACTGCCATCTGGTGGGCTTGACTAGTATTACCTCTGCTAGGGAATTCCCTGCTCATACGTTTCCTCCACTTTTACGCCCCCTAGTGGTTTACCAGCTAACTACCTTCTCAGATAGTTTCAGGAATCCTCTCAGTCCCACATTACTGCACTGTACAGCTATTGTACATCTTAAGCTGGGTTTACACACTGCAACATCGCAAAGGACATCGCTGTAACGTCACCGGTTTTGTGACGTAACAGCGACCTCCCTAAGTCTCTGTTAAGTCGCTGGTGAGCAGTCAAACAGGAAAACCTGGCCAACAATGCAACAGCGATCCGGACCTGCAGAGCGACCTAGCTGGTTGTTGGGGACGTTGATAAGCAGCTTTTTGAAAGGGAAGTTGCTAACAAAGTCGCTGCAAAGTCTTTCACACACTGAAACTTTCCAGCGATGCTTGCTGCACAGCGGGAAACAAAGGACCTAGGAATGGTCCTGAACGATTTGTAACGATTACAACTTCACAGCAGGGGCCGGGTCGCTGATAGGTTTCACACACTGCAACATCGCAAACAACATCGCTATTGCGTCACAAAACCGGTGACGTTACAGCGATGTCGTTTGAGATGTTGCAGTGTGTAAACCCAGCTTTAGAGTACAGTGTGACAGATTCCCTACCTAATCCACAATCTATTCCCTCCCTGCTGTGACTTTATTTAGTGCTATCAGCTCTTAAAAGAGCTATTGTATTCTGGTTTCTGGTGGTACCATGGAGGTAGTGACACACACACACTGCTTTAAACACTGTCCCTGCTCGGAAATGTGGCCCTCCAAATGCTTCACTGACCTACGCTGCAGGCAACATTGAAAAGGGCTTTTTGTGTTAAGAGGCCTACACTCTCCCTAGCAGCTGCACGCTCTATGCCTACGCTGATACTATGCAGGCTTCGGACGCAATGTGTGCAAAATGGTGGCGGAAGATCTTTTATAGACCCTTTGACGCTGAGCAACCAGCTAATCACAGTAATGTCACAACTCAGATGGCTACGGCATTACTGTGATTGGTTAAGAAGCCCTGCATGTTTATTGGCTGCACATCAGGCGCCAAAACGGCTGGGTGGGACATCCAAATATAGCGAAGCGAATACACCATTACTCACAATATAACGAATAGCCCGAGTATCATACTGTACTGCGAATAGAAAATAGTAACGAATACATTCACTCATCACTATTCTCAACTTCACAAAAATAATCCACCTCTTCTATTTTTTTACTTTTTTTTGCCCCTATCTTTTGGCCCCTATGTGCCTTTAAAACCAAACCGATATAATGGATGCCACAAGACAAGTGAAGGGGCATTCTCATAACAAATCATACAACAGTATTACTTGAGAAATATGTACTGATATTAAAAAATATCGTTTTGTATCTGAAAGTGAGCAGGTGTGCCTTTGATGTCAGAGCGGCTTTTTTGGTGATGGACAGCTCCTTACTTAGATGAAGCTGGCATGGCAATCTGGGAATTAATTATCAGCGGGGAGTTATTGTTGATCAGTTGATTGAATGTCTAACAAACCTGTTTTCTCATGACATCTGTTGCTTGCATGATGTATCGGGGAGGCAGTCCGTGACTTCGAGCAAGAATAAGAGCCTGTTCAAGGGTGACACTCAAAGTGCATCTGGAAAAGAAGGAAATAATAGATCATGTCAGTCAGAATCTGACACCGAAAATAAGGATTATAGCAAAGAAAGAACATTAGGGCACATCCAACCCTTATATCAGTCGTCAAAACAATATACATGTTGTCATTTATATTAAACAAGAAGCGTTTTCCATAATGGAATAATAGTTGTGTAGTGGATGCTTCAGAAGCTTGCTCCATAGCTTTGTAAGAGACCTGTCAATGCTCAACACTCTACAAATAAAAAATAAATATTAGAAAACAACAAGTCAGTCTTTATCTCCTAGCTGCTCTTGGCCAAGATGTAGCCTACAATTTGCATGGAACTGTTCTGCAATACGACGTATCTTTTTTTTATTGGCGGAACAGTTGGATGCGAGCATAAAAGAGATTGAGATTGTCAACATTCACAATCTAATGATCATTGACATGGAGAATAATGTTATTTGGGCAAATGTGTAGTTTAATAATAATGTAACTTTTTGTATAGTTATGAATAATAATTATAAGTTTTATTTCTATAGCGCCAACATATTCAGCAGCGCTTTACAATTCAGAGGAGACATGTACAGACAATATGAGACAATACAAAATAACAAAATTAAGATACCAGGAGGAGTGAGGTCCCTGCTCGTAAGCTTACAGTCTATGAGGAAATAGGGGAGGCACAAAAGGTGAATGGAGGTGGGGGAAAAGCTTGTCATATATGGTCCAGCCATCGATTTAATAGGGGATTTAAAAGCAGCTGCATGAACCTGTCATCGGCCAGAATTTATACAGGTACAGGGGACAAGAATTAAATTTTAGTTTTTTTAGGAAGGGCAGAAAGGGACTAGATTAGATTAGGGCAGAGAGGTGATAGGCTAGTCTAAAGAAATGCGTTTTTAGGGCCCGCTTGAAGGTGTGGATGTCGGCAATTAATCGGAATGCTTTTGGTAGTGTGTTCCAGAGCATAGGCGCAGCTTGTGAGAAATCTTGAAGACGAGAGTGGGAGGTTTGAATTGTTGAGGATGTCAGTCTTAGGTCATTAGCAGAGCGGAGGGCACGGGTGGGGTGATAGACAGAGATGAGGGAGGAGATGTAGGGTGGTGCAGAAGCGTGGAGAGCTTTGTGAGTGAGAGTGATGAGTTTATGTTGGATTCTGTAGCGGATGGGCAACCAGTGCAATGACTGGCAAAGAGCAGAGGCATCAGTGAAGCGGTTGCAGAGGAAAATGATCCTGGCTGCGGCATTCAGAATGGATTGGAGAGGGGAAAGTTTAGTAACAGGGATATCAATTAGTAAAGAATTGCAATAATCCAGGCGAGAATGAATGAGAGCGACAGTAAGGGTTTTTGCAGAGTCAACGGTAAGTAAAGGTGAATTCTTGAGATGTTTTTGAGGTGGAATTGACAAGAACGAGCAAGTGAACGAATGTGGGGAGTGAAGGAGAGATCGTTATTGAATTATTAATGTTCTAAACAGTAAAGTAATAGAAATGGACATATGTAATAAACTTTCATTACCCAATAATTAAAATACTGAAATATTCACATTCTGCCCTGTGACAAATCTGCAGTGCTTTATAACAGAGGTTAATAGGAATTTGTGAGCAGGTTTTTACTACCTCATCTGAGAGCAGCTTAATGTAGAAAAAGAGATGCTGATTCCAACAATGTATCACTGAGTTTACTGGGTGCAACAGCTGGGACACAATCAGAATTATATGTAGCATGTAGCAGAGCTCAGGAAACTAATCCTGTCCACAGCACAGCTTTCTGTGTACATTGAATAGTGACTATAATCTGCTAATCAGTCCTAGGGTTGTTCCCGATCTAGTAGGCACATGAGTCCAGGCAGTGATAATCTCCTGCAGATAAATCACTCATTGAGTGGAAACAACAGCTTATCCCTGCCCACTATTCTGGATTGATAGGTCTCTGCATATACAGGCACAAAGGCAGAAACCTGTCAATCTCGGGCTGGCAGCATAGAGAAGCCACCTGGTACCCACCTGACCAACTGGTCTACAGCAAGGCTCAGTCCGGCAGCTATTAAAAGTATGCTTTTCTCTAAGGTGTACTTCACACACAGCGAGATCGCTGCTGAGATCGCTGCTGAGTCACGGTTTTTGTGACCTCATTAGTGATCTCGCTGTGTGTGACACTGAGCAGCGATCTGGCCCCTGCTGTGAGATCGCTGCTCGTTACACACAGCCCTGGTTCGTTTTTTTATTGTTGCTCTCCCGCTGATAAGCACACATCGCTGTGTGTGACAGCGAGAGAGCAACAACTGCATGTGCAGGGAGCAGGAGCCGGCGTCTGGTAGCTGCGGTAAGCTGTAACCAAGGTAAACATTGGGTAACCAAGGTGGTTACCCGATAGTTACCTTCATTACCAGCCTCCGCAGCTCTCACGCTGCCAGTGCCGGCTCCTGCTCCCTGCACACGCTAAGCTAAGCGGTGTGCGCTGGTAACTAAGGTAAACATTGGGTAACCATACCCGATGTTTACCTTAGTTACCAGTGTCTGCAGCTTCCAGACGCTGGCTCCGTGCAAGCGCAGCGTCGCTTGCACGTCGCTGCTGGCTGGGGGCTGGTCACTGGTCGCTGGTGAGATCTGCCTGTTTGACAGCTCACCAGCAACCATGTAGCGACGCAGCAGCGATCCTGACCAGGTCAGATCGCTGGTCGGATCGCTGCTGCATCGCTAAAGTGTGAAGGTACCCTAAAAGGCTGCAGTGTTTCAGAGTGTAACATACATGGAATTCATAGAGCCACTGCCTGATACATGCTGCTCAAGGGTTGTTTACATGTCCAACAATCAAATAGACTGCTGGAACACCATTGTAAATGGGAACAGGGTGCTAGTCAAAATATGCACAATCTATATGAAGTGAAAGCTGCACACCAAATTCCGAAAAATATGAATAAGGATAACTGCTCCAAATATTGTGGCCCCTTCTTGGACAGATTTATACGGTCATAAACCTATAGAAAGTGAGTCAGAGATCCACCAAGATTGAATGCAAAAGTATAATTTATTAAATACATATTAATATAAACAACAACAACAAAAGGGTGCTCAAAGAGGAATCCAAGATAAGGGGGACATCATAACACAGGACACATATATATCAACAGGGTGGGTATAAAGTGCACATGCAAATAGCAGCAACAACGTATAGCAGCAGGATATATAGTATATGTAATGGAGAGAGGTATTACCAACCCACCGCTGAAGGTAAAGTGCAAGAAGGAGATAGAGTTCAACCGGAAGAAGCCCACGCGAAACGCGCGTAGGGGTCTTGGTGGGACTCATATCACTGGACACACAGGGAACTATGGGTAAGCTCTCAACCTTATGATGCAAAAAATTTTTTTGCTCTCCGGTTGAACTCTATCTCCTTCTTGCACTTTACCCTCAGCGGTGGGTTGGTAATACCTCTCTCCATTACATATACTATATATCCTGCTGCTATACGTTGTTGCTGCTATTTGCATGTGCACTTTATACCCACCCTGTTGATATATATGTGTCCTGTGTTATGATGTCCCCCTTATCTTGGATTCCTCTTTGAGCACCCTTTTGTTGTTGTTGTTTATATTAATATGTATTTAATAAATTATACTTTTGCATTCAATCTTGGTGGATCTCTGACTCACTTTCTATAGGTTTATAATTGCTCTTTGAGTCACTACCTATTACCACTTTTATTCTTGGTATTATTCCAGAGGTGCATGTTGGGCCCAGATTTCTGTGGCCCCTCACTCCATCTTTCCCTCTGTCAGTTCAGATGTTGTTAACATAGATTGATACGGTCGTCTGAATCCACCCATATAGGCATTTTTCACATTTCACAGCGCTGTTGTAAAATCTGTGTTATGATTGAAACATGGGAATACAACCATAGGCTGGTTCCACATATTTGAGTTCCACGTAGCGCAATGTCTAAGCTGGTGAGGGATCTCTAGGCCCAAACTCAACAGCATCATATATGAGGATGATGTTTTTGATGTTGGATATGGAGACCCCTGCTTGATTAGTACATCACTGTCCACAGTGAGGCTGTAAAACAGACAATTCCATATATCCCAACCTGAGATTTACTGCTGCTTTTACCTGAGGGAAAACATTGATATATAGACCACCCTATAAATCAGATACTTAGGACATGACTGTCAATGATGATGTTCTATCATTAGGCATCAAGTTGGGTCCAAACGTTGGAATTTCCTTTACAGTAGTTTATCATTAGACAGTCAATTACATTAATTTATGAGGCATGATATACATTTTAATTTCCTTACTGTATATATCAATAAATATTATCATATAATTCTCATTTATGGCCCCTGTATTATAAAAAGAAAGTAGTGGAGCTGATTCGTAGGAGTAATGTTAACAGATCCATATTAAACAGTGATATAAAATGCTGAATTAAGCCTTCGGCTCCATATTTCTTTATAGCATGTCATTTCTTGAACAAGCAGGGAATAAAAGAAGTAATAGCAGCATTTTGCTTAGGCAAGTGAACTTAGGAGAGGATTTTCAAGATGTGAATTACACTGCGGCACATAAAAAGTCATTTCCAAAGATTAGATTGTAAGGCTTTTAGCTGAATGAAAAAAGGCTGGCTTGTGCACAGCTACCTCCGAGAAGACCTGATTCAATGCACCCCAGACACTGGCAATACTTACTCAATTACTTTCCTCAGGCTACTGCAGAATAAATGCTGCACATGTTCCCGCTGTTATGGGGAACAGAACAGAACAGGGTTGCCGTAAAGTCTCGTGCCAGTCAACCCTCTACAGAAATATATTACTCTACAAACAGCATTCCCCCTCCGCGTTCTCTCCACTATCGCCTCTTACTTTGAATCAATATACGGAGCTTTTAAGATTCTGAATATATTATCATACAAATTATCCTTTGCTGGGAATGTAAACCTGAAAAGCTGCAATATCTACACTAAATTATATATTTTTTTTATAAAAGCATTTTTACCATCTGGACAAAAATGTCTATTGCATCTAAAAAATATTACAGAGACTATGTGGCATCTGCAGCTCGGCTTACATACAGGGCCTAAAGTATAGAGAAAAGAGCACACAGATGTGCAGGTATAACAAGATTCTTAATTTTAGCTAATTTTTAAGGAATATTCCAGACAAAACACATTAGGGCAAAGTCTGGTGAGGTAGAGCTTCGAGATGAGCGGATGGATTTGTAGTGAATTAAGTTTGAGTCAAATTTCCTGAAATTCACATTTGTACGCAAATTCAGATATTTTGAGATTCAATGCGTGGTTCAAAACAAGAAAGTTGCCCAGTATCATTTGCCACACGGCTAAAGCTTTAGAGAGCAGGTTAACGTCATTTTGCATTGCAGTGCAGGCCACCCCATTATGCCCTGTGTGCCACCCCTACAGCGGTCGAACCGCTCGGATCCGGGGGGTTGCTGTGGCTCGAGGGTCTCCGGACCCGGGGGCTCGCGACCACTTCAAATGTAAAGGGGGTATTTACAGGGGATAAGAGTTCATGACGCCACCCGTAGTTCGCGGTAAGGGGAGTACCGCCGCTGCCGATGGGAGTACCCAGGGGAGATGGAGTGGTGCAGCCATATGACTTTCCCTCCATGGGTAGGGGAGGGCCCGGGACTCTGGAGGATGGAGGTGTAGGGGAGCGTGGTGCAGATTGGAAGCAGGGGAGGACAGCGTACTCACTCAGGTAGTGTTGGTAGTGCTTCAACTGCAAAGCAGACTCTGACACAAAGATAAACCAAGTCTCTGGGTGCCACTGCCCCTTTAGGGGAGCCCGTCTGGGAGTCCGCTCCCTTTGGTATTGCTGATGATCTGTACCTTGCCTCCATGGACCATATTTTAGTGTTCGTTGTGACCCCTATGCTTGAAGCTGTCGGGGTCCCGCTCCCCACTGTTAAGTAGTGAAGCTGTGCTCTCGATGGCTGACACATGGGATTTCAGTGGGCCGCATAAGCTGGAAAGCCCTATCCCCCTCATTGGATCCCCCCTCGTAATCCATCTCAAGAGTCACTTGTTAAGTTTTGCTTTCCTGCAGAGTATAAGGTCTTATGATCAGTGGGGTTCTATCTCTCTTGTAGAATATAAACTCTTATGGTCAGCATGGTCCTCTCTTTCCTGTAGAGTGTAAGCTCTTATGATCAGTGGGGTTCTCTCGCTCTTCTGTAGAATGTAAGTAAAGATGAGTGAACACTACTATGCATGACTGCTCTTTACTTGAGTTGAACATGTCAGAAACTTGAACAGGCTTAACTCGAGTAACAAATGTAATGGGAGTCAATGGTTCACCAGTTCGACTCTCTGCCAACATACAGCCAGTCATAAACAGAGCATTTCCAGGGGAGGGAGGCACAGGGTTTTACCCCCAGGAAAGACATCCAGAGACTGCAAATGGCTTTCACTGGGGTGCCAGACCGCATCATTCACTGTGTTTTGCCTGCATTTTGTGTTCGATGTTTCATGAACGACACATCCGAGCACCCACGAGACTTGGCCAAGCACTGAGTGTACCTGAGCTCCACGATGCTCAATTGAGTATCGAGCAATGGCAAACATGCTTACTCATCATTAAGTGTAATCTCTTATGGTCAGCAGAATCCTCTCTCTCTCTCTCTTTCCTGTAAAGTGTAAGCTCTAATGGTCAGTCAAGGCCTGTCTCTCCTGTAGAATGTAAACTCTTATGGTCAGCAGGGTCCGCTTGCTCTCTCTTGTAAAGTGTAAGCTCATATAATCAGTCAGGGCCTTTCTCTCCTTTAGAATGTTAGCTCTTGTTCTCAGTGGGGTCCTCTTCTCTCTTGTAGTGTATAAGCTCTTATGCTCAGCAGCATCCTCTCTCTCTCATGGAGAGTGTAAACTCTGATGGTTAGCAAGGTCCTCTTGCTTTCCTGTAGAATGTAAGCCCTTATGATTAATGAGTCCTCTCTCTTTCCTGTAGAGTGTGAGCTCTTATCATCAGCAGGGACTTACAGTATCTTTCCGGTAATGTGCAAGGTCTTATGATCGACAGGGTCCTCTCTCTTTCCTGTATAGTAAGTCCTTATGCTCAGCAGGGTCCTTTCTATTTCCTGTATAGTGTAAGCTGTTACGGTCAGCAGAATCCTCACCTTCACTGTTCTATAGAGTGTAAGCTTTTATGGTCAGTGAGGTCATCTCTCCTGTAGAATGTAAGCCCTAAGGCCCTGTGCGCACTTGCCGGTTTTTGCCGCGGATTTCCTGTGGTTTTGCTGCATGTTTCGCTGCATAAATTGTTCATAACATCTCTGCAGTGATTCACCAGCAAATCCTATGGGAAAAAAAAATGCAGTGCACACTATGCGGATTTTGACAGCTGCATGTTTTGCTGCGGGATTTCCGCAGCAAAAACAATTGCATGTCACTTCTTTTCCGCAGGTAGCTGCGGGATTTCACTCCATTGACTGCAATGTAATCGTGTAATCCCGCAGGGAATAACGCAGGCAGCAAATTCTGTGCAGTTCATTGCGTTTTCCTGCGTTATTCCCTGCGGGATTTCGCGTTTTCGGGACATAATGTTCATCACTGCCCTGCGTTTTGCAGGGAAGTGATGTCCTTATGACAGGAAGAGGAAGCGGAGCAGAGAGTAAACACACACACACACACACATCACACAGACATAGAACACACACACACATCACACTCACACACAGACATATAGAATACACATAGAAATCAAACAGACATATAAAAATAAAAAAAATGCGGGCTCCGCCATATTTTTACCATCCAGCCGAGGTAAACACACAGTGGCGGAGGGCGAGGGCCATGGCTAATGCCCCCTCCCGCAGCCGAGAATATCAGCCCGCAGCCGCCCCGGGACTTTTGAGCTCTTCCAGATTGCCGTGATGTGGTGGCAATCCAGGTAATAAGGAGTTAAATAGCAGCGGATCGCTGCCATTTAAGTCCAGGCTTAATCATGGCAGCATCTATGAGACAGCTTTCATGATTAACCCGTAAGTAAAGTGATAAAACACACACCGAAAAATCGGTCAGTCAAGTTTGCTGGCCAATCAAGCACAGTGATGTGGAGGTTATTAAACCAGGTATTGGTACTTTTGGCAGTGTGGACAGGTGCCAAGTCCTGCTGGTAAGTGAAATTTCCATCTTCCAAAAAGCTTGTCGGCAGAGGGAAGCATGAAGTGCTCTAAAATGTCCTGGTAAATGGCTGCACTGACTTTGGTCTTGATAAAGCACAGTGGTCCTACACCAGCAGATGACATGGCTCTCCAAACCATCACTGATTGTGGAAACTTCACCCTAGACCTCAAGCAGCTTGGATTGTGGCCTCTCCACTCTTCCTCCAGACTCTCGGACCTTGATTTCCAAATGAAATGCAACATTTACTTTCATCTGAAAACAACACCTTGGACCACTGAGCAATAGACCAGTTTTTTTCTCTCCTTGGCCCAGGTAAGTTGCTTCTGGTGTTATCTATTAGTTATGAGTGACTTGACACAAGGAATGCGATACTTGTAGCCCATGTACTCGATATTAGTAACCATAACTCAACCCTTCTGGGAGTTTAAAGACCCATAAATAATTAACACCATTATATTATAGTAAATACAGAAACTGTTTTATATTTAATTAATTTTTATTACTACAAAAAATATAAAAAACAGTTTATTATATTAAAATTGAATATAAATGCAGTTTATACAATAATCCAACCATATCAAGCACATAATTCCAAAAAGGAGAGACAGGATAGAAGTGGGGACACCAGTAAAAAGCCCAAAGAGGGAAGGAAAACAGACATCAGAGCCTACACCTGACCCAATTAAATTATGGGCAAAAATGCACGTAATATAGCGTGTCTGGAGTAAGTGCACAATATTTGAAAATCTAAATAGAAAGTCCCTGCTGTTCCACAAACAGACACTAGATGGCGCTCAAGCAGTGGAATCAATCAGAAGTGCCCGTTCGTTACAGCAATGGATTAAGTGCAGCAGACTCCAGGCTTACCCATGTTAGTGGATTGTGAGGCTCAGATGTCAGGTCCCAACCCAAGCCCGACGCACGTTTCAAGGTAATCTTCTTCGGGGGCCCCAAATATTGTGCACTTACTCCAGACACGCTATATTACGTGCATTTTTGCCCATAATTTAATTGGGTCAGGTGTAGGCTCTGATGTCTGTTTTCCTTCCCTCTTTGGGCTTTTTACTGGTGTCCCCACTTCTATCCTGTCTCTCCTTTTTGGAATTATGTGCTTGATATGGTTGGATTATTGTATAAACTGCATTTATATTCAATTTTAATATAATAAACTGTTTTTTATATTTTTTGTAGTAATAAAAATTAATTAAATATAAAACAGTTTCTGTATTTACTATAATATAATGGTGTTAATTATTTATGGGTCTTTAAACTCCCAGAAGGGTTGAGTTATGGTTACTAGTGTCTTATGTGGGAGTGACCCGATGAATAAAGAATGAGGTCCTGTTTCTGCCCTATCTTTGTGGCTAATCATGTACTCGATATGTCTGTGTGCGGTGGCTCTTGAAGCACTGACTTCAGCAGCAGTCCACTCCTTGTGAATCTCCTCCAAAGTTTTGAATGGCCTTTTCTTAACAATCCTATCAAGACTGGTGTCAAGGTTATTCTGGTTGCTTGTGCACCTTTTTCTACCACATTTTTTCCTTCCACTCAACTTTCCATTAATATGCTTGGTTACAGCATGCTGTGAACAGCCAGCTTCTATAGCAATTACCTTTTGTGGCTTACCCTCCTTGTGGAGTGTATCAATGACTGCCTTCTGGACATCTGTCAAGTCAGCAGTCTTCCCCATGATTGTGTAACCTACTGAACCAGACTAAGGGACTATTTTAAATGCTTAGGAAGCCTTTGCAGGTGTTTTGTGGTAAATATTCTAATTTCCGGAGATAATGATTTTTGGGTTTTCATTGGCTGAAAGCCATAATCATCAATATTAACAGAAATAAACACTTGAAATAGATCAATCTGTGTGTAATGACTCTACATAATATATGTTTCTCTTTTTGTATTGAATTACTGAAATAAATTAACTTTTTGATGATATTCTAATTTATTGAGATGCACTTGTATATCCCCGCTGCAAAATGGAGCAGCAAGTAACCCAGCAATTATGTCCATTACTATGTTGAATCACCTCTCATAAATTATAGAGAGAAGTTACTGAGCCACTACCTGAGGCAATATATGTTATCAATCATTGATCCTTCTACAATATGAAGTATAAAGCAAATGAACTCAAATATTATAAAAAAAACTAGGATCCAGTCATCTGTTCTCTTGATGATATTGCGATAAACATCTCTGCTTTATTTATGGTAGTGTACCGGTTTTAATATTCACTCACAGTTTATGTTGTTGCTACATAATAGTAAGAATAGTATACAATAACACCTCGATTGCGATATATTCAGGGTCACATACACAGTTACAAAGCAGTGCCACTAACCTCATTGCAATTCCTTTTTCTCCACGGAGCATACATTTGATCTGAGTGTGCGCAAAAGATTTTTTTCACTGAAATCCTGCAAAGTTGAATTTTGTCTATCCTGTTATTAAAACTGGAAATTGTTCTCCCTGGGAATATGCGTATTTTAAAACACTAAATATAGACGCTGCAGAGATTCACGTCTTTGTGCTTCACAGGCAGCCAGTTTAACTATGCAGTTACATTTAACATGATATAAAAATGATGTACAGTATCAATGTTAAACTGTACGCAGCTTTAATATTCTGTACTATGCTCTGTGATGTGTGACTATCAGAGTGATAACCATCAGTATACAGGAACGGAAATCCATATGGAGTTTAAATGGTGGTCAACTACTTAGTAATTATAGACCTATCTATAGGATGGGTAATCAATACCAGATCAGTCTAGTAACCAATCAACCGATTACAGCATTATTGGAATATGGATACAAAAAATGGACAGAACCAGAACATAGCGGTTCAATCCACTATGCAGTGGTCATCCTCAGGGGCTGCAGCTTTGGGTCTACTCGCTTCAATGTTTTTTGTAGCTTCTTCTTCATGGTGACCACTAATTGGCCTCTTACGGGAAGCCATTCCTTCAGCGTTAGCTTTTAAGCTCATTCAAAAATGTAAAGATATTCATATGATGTACTGTATAAATAAAACAACCTAGAAAGCAAAATATACCAGAAATAATAAAGGAAGCCAATACCTGCTGAAAATAGGAGACTAAACTACATTTTACTACTCAACATGTTTATCCACTTATTAAGAATTTATTTGTGCAATGACAAGTAGATTAATTATTTGAAGGGGTTGTCCAGGCTTATTACAAAAGTCTGAAGTCACTATGTGACTGCAGACCTGTGACAATTCTCCGATGCTTGCTGTGAGTCTGAGCAGTCGTGACCGCAAGTGAGGTCCCTTTGACATTGCACTTTTACTTACGTTCAGTGGTCCCGTCAGGCATCGTCCGAACTGCCCCTCCTCCATCTCGCAAAACATGTTTCGGACGCATGCGCCGACAGGGCCATTGACTATAATGGAGCAGACTCCGTTAGCATGTGCTCTGTCTTGCACCATTTTCGGGCATATACGTTTTCTGCAGGCAGACACCAAAATGTAGTAGACTATATACCGCAAGGTGTGAGGTGGATGAAATATCTCGGCAAAGATGTGCTCACTAACACTAAACACTAGACTGTGAGCCCTCGCGGGCAGGGACCTCTCTCCTCCTGCACCTGTCTGTGCCTTGTATTGTTTATGATTATTGAACTTGTTATTATTATGGATACCCCTTTTCACATGTAAAGCGCCATGGAATAAATGGCGCTATAATAATAAATAAAAATAATAAGAACAACACAGATTTAGACAAATTTGTGAACAATATTTGAGAGAAAAAGGCCTCTTGTGTATATAGAAGTCTTAGATCTTTGAGCTTATGTTTTTGTTCAGCATATACATAAAGCACAGTGTAAACCCAGCAGTAGCTAAAACATGCATTATGTCTTTTCTACAGATACCATCCCCAGTAGAAAATAATTAAAATATAGCACTTTCTCTATTGAAATGGCATATATTCACTGATAGGGTAAGGACACACAGCGAGTAAATCGGGGCAGTGGAATGTGATAAAAAATCATATTCCACCCGGACCCATGTTACTCTATGGAGTCATTCCCATGTGCGATTTTTTTCTCTCAGCCTTAATTGGACTGAGAAAACAATCAGCGCATGCTGCGGGTGGAATCCGATTCATTCTCACTCACACTCATACAAGTCTATGGGTGCGAGAGAAACATCGCACTGCACTCACATTCCACCAGAGTGCAGTCCACTATATATACATCAGCTGATAATGGAGAACATAGGGAGATTAATCCCTCCCTCTCCTCCGCAGCTGTGCTACGATTGCAGGATCGCATCACAGTATAATGACACTCAGACCACGCTCGGAGCAGAGTGGGAGTCGGGGGTCATTAGCATAATGCATCCGATGCTCTCACCTCACATCGGATGCTAAATGCCAGTGTGTGCTTAGCCATATTTTGAATTCCACTAATAATGGGGCTATGCTGCAGTTTCCCTGCACAGGTGTGGGGGGAATAAGGATAATTGGCTGGGAGCGTCACTGGGCAGGGAAAGATTAGAAGGGGCTGCAGCACTAAATATGTGATGAGGTTCTCATTCTCAGTATGAGCATGTGCGCACGTCTCTGCGTTCTATTCCGCAGCGTTTAAGTCACTGCATGTGCGTTTCAAAACGCAGCCGAAAAGCTGCGTTTTGAAAGCATTGTGCATGCGGAATTCATGCGTTCTGCATGCTTGCTCTGCCATAGAAAGAGTGGGAAAAGCATCCGGAACATACAAAAGAAGTGACATGTTGCTTTTTAGAACGCAGCGTTTTGTCAAAATATTTCAGCAGCCGAAATGCTGCGTTCTAAAATGCAACGTGCAGATGGAATTTGCAAAATATTCATAGATTGTGTTGGGAACGCAGGACGCATGCTTTTACGCTGCAGTGCAGAACGTAGCGTAAAAGCATGAAAAAAGCACACGTGCGCACACAGCCTATCAGTAGTGTCCTGAGTGGTGGGATCACTGTTGATCATTAATGGCATATATCTGAACAATATATCTTTCCATCTTTTCAACCAATATTTTTTATTGCTCCAATAAATCTAAAATAAAAAAATAATCAATTTTAAAAATATTGCTAAAAAAATATCTTGCTGTTTTGGGCCCACAGAGCCTATGCATGCCTATGTATCTATATGGGTGCAAGCTTTTTGCTCACCTAACAAATGAAGATCAGTAAGGAGGTAAGGAATAAGGAGTATGATTGTGAATGTGACAAAGCACAGTTTGATTGTCGCCTTTAATCATGAAAACACACAGGTCTGAATAGCTATACACTATATACAATATATATACAAAATGGAAAAATATATTAACTAATAATATTTGTAAAGATGCTTTATTACCTCCCTTCAGATTGGATAAACTAAATAAAGAAAATTAATAAAAGCATTACATTTTTGTCAGATACTTTTCTTTTTTTTCATATTTTTTTGTTGTTTGGACTAAAAAAAACCAATCTTAACCTTACCTTATATTGATAAATAGTAATGAAAACAAGTATGAGCACTGAGGTTCTGTGACATAAAACTAGTAGTATCGGAATCATAACTCTACATGGAGGTCTGTATATAGGAAGATAACCCTTATCGTTTCAATTTGTGATAAATTATTATTGACTTAAAAAAAGGAGACTTCTTGTTACAAAAGAATAATAATAACAAATATCCAGTCACATCCGGCCTTGAAGAACACCAGACAAATGTATATGGGTCAATGACAACTCGATAATAAAACTGCTTTCCATTCTGATGTTCAATGTCATAAAGCAGAAGAGCTATAAACCATGTTATCACCCAGGGGGTTTCTTCAAAACAGTAACGCCACATCTTCTGTTATGTGAACTCATGCAGTGAACCACGACTACTAGAGAAGATTCATTTGACAAAAAGTGATAAAAATCTGTATTGTTTATTATGTGTAATGTCTTATACTGTATATGATTTAGGATGTGACCAGCCACACTCTTTATTAAAAACGAAGCCGTTATGTGAATGCCTTGTAATGATAGAAATATAACCATCCCTCGTCAGTTCAGTGAATCCTCTTTGAGGGAACGGTTCAAAATTGTAGAAAAAGGTGGTCTTCTAGAGGAGCTATCTTTATAAGAAATGAAAATAATGGGGCAGATTGATCAGCGCTGTATTTCTAAGATAGAACAAACTTAGACTGGGAAGTCTTCAAATGTATCAAAGTAAAATAAGGATTGTGCAGAGCAAAAATCTTCAGAAAACCTCTGTATTAGTTCCATAGGTAAAACATAAAAACTTAGAAGTTTCAGCTTCTCATATAAAAACAGCGCAGACGCGTTTCAACTAAGGAGCCTCGGTCATTGCACTAATGTTATGAACTGGTAACCATGGACGATCACAAAAAATCCCATTAATCAGGAAAAAACAAAACCACAAGAGTAATTGGAAACTAAGCTGACCGCAATCCCCTATCTATCGGACAACACTAGAAGTAGCAATGGGATGTTCCTAACACACCTAGACATCTCGTCACTGCCAGAGAAACTTGCTACACCTCAAAGATAGAAATAAAGAATCCTAACTTGCCTCAGAGCAGTCCCCAAATAAATAGCAAGCCCCCAACATGCAACGATGGTGATGTAAGAAAACACAATACACAGATAGAAAATATAGATTAGCAAAGGTGAGGCCCGACTTACTAGATACAACAGGACAGGAAAGCTAACTTATTGCGGCCAGCAAAAAACCCTGCAAAAAAATACCAAACTCCTGATAAATTAAAAATCCTAAGACCACACGATCTCTCCCCCACTATATCAGGTACTCTTGTGCTGGGCACTTTAAACAGAACTGCAGATATAATGCTAAGAAACAAAATCACAGAACAAATAATATTCTAAAGTGCAAATAATCCAAACATGAACAGGGAGCAAGCTCCCTTTCTTGCTGGAGGAACTGCCCAGCTAAGAAAAAGCAGAGAGACAGATCCTCACAAACAAGAAACCAAAACACAGAACAAAATGGAATAAGCAGAAACACCCTTAAGTGCAATTCCAGCAATTAAGCACAGAAACTAGTACACATATCTGGAGTAGATTCAGGCACCGAATAAATGGGAGAAACTGAAGGGAAAACTCCCAGCCATCTTCAGAAGCAGCAGGAAACATCTATCACCAGCAGCCACCAGGCAGAAACTGCTCTCCTAAATACACTAGGCTGATCTGCAATAGGACTTCCTGAATTCCTTATTAATTCCATCACCTATTTGAGTCACAGATTCAGACTCAGCTTCATTACCATTCCTGGCCACCAGAGGGAGTTCCACACCAGCAACCACTCTGATGACATTCACAACAGACTAAGGCTCCTTAGCCGAAATGCATCAATGGCTTCCAGACTTCAGGCAGTCATTGCCTGCAAAGGAGTCTCTACAAAGAATTTAAAATGATTATTTTATTTACACCATGTGCAGAATTATTAGGCAAGTTGTATTTTAGAGGATTTTTTTTATTATTGATCAACAACTATGTTCTCAATCAATCCAAAACACTCATAAATATCAAAGCTTAATATTTTTAGAAGTTGGAGTCAATTTTTTTTAGATATGGCTATCTTAGGAGGATATCTGTTTGTGCAGGTAACTATTACTGTGCAGAATTATTAGGCAACTTAATAAAAACCAAAGATCTTACTTGTTTATTTTCCCCACGTAAACCTATATAACTGCACAAAATTTAGAAATAAACATTTCTGACATGCAAAAACAAAACCCCCAAAACTTAGTGACCAATATAGCCACCTTTCTTTATGATGACACTCAACAGCCTACCTTCCATAGATTTTGGCAGTTGCTTGATCTGTTTACGATCAACATTGCGTGCAGCAGCCACCACAGCCTCCAGACACTGTTCCGAGAGGTGTACTGTTTTCCCCTTTTGTAGATGTCACAATTTATGAGGGACCATAGGTTTTCTATGGGGTTCAGATCAGGTGAACAAGGGGGCCATGTCATTATTTTTTCATCTTTTGGACCTTTACTGGCCAGCCATTCTGTGGAGTAGTTCGATGCATGTGATGGAGCATTGTCCTGAATGAAAATCATGTTTTTTCTTGAATGATATAGACTTCTTCCTGTACCACTGCTTGAAGAAGTTGTCTTCCAGAACCTGGCAGTAAGTCTGGGAGTTGAGCTTCACTCCATCCTCAACCCGAAAAGGTCCAACAAGTTCATCTTTGATGATACCAGCACATACCAGTACCCCACCTCCACCTTGCTGGCGTCTGAGTCGGAGTGGAGCTCTCTGCCTTTTACGGATCATGCCTCTGGCACATCTATCTGGCCCATCAAGAGTCACTCTCATTTCATCAGTCCATAAAACCTTTGAAAAATCAGTCTTAAGATATTTCTTGAACCAGTATTGACATTTTATCTTATGTTTCTTGTTCAAAGGTGGTCGTTTTTTAGCCTTCCTTACCTTGGCCATGTCCCTGAGTACGGCACACCTTGTGCTTTTTGATACTCCAGTAACTTTGCAGCTCTGAAATATGGCCAAACTGGTGGCAAATGGCATCTTGGCAGCTTCATGCTTGATTTTCCTCAATTCATGGGCAGTTGTTTTGTGCCTTTTTTGCCCAACATGCTTCTTGCAACCCTGTTGGCTATTTGCCATGAAACGTTTGATTGTTCGGTGATCACGCTTCAAAGGTTTGGCAATTTCAAGACTGCTGCATCCCTCTGCAAGACATCTCCTAATTTTGAACTTTTCAGAGCCCGTCAAATCTCTCTTCTGACCCATTTTGCCAAAGGAAACAGGAAGTTACCAAATAATTAAGCACACTTTATATAGGGTGTTGATGCCATTACACCACACCCCTCCTCATTACAGAGATGCACATCCCCTGATTTACTTAATTGGTAGTTGGCTCTGAAGCCTATACAGCTTGGAGTAGGACAACATGTATAAAAATTATCATGTGATCAAAATACTCATTTGCCTAATAATTCTGCACACAGGATATGGTAAAGTAAATTTGTCCAAATTATACATTTTTGAGCCCCTGAAATGTGGAGGCTTTGTAGAAAAATGGTTGCAATTCCTAAATGTTTCACAGGATATATTTGTTTAACCCCTTTAATTAAATCTCCACTTCAATTACATCTCCGTTGTTTAATTTTAAATAAAAAATAGTGGCATACAAAGCCCAAATCATGATGATTCAGTCACTGTCCAAATATTTCTGGACCTGACTATATGCTTCATGTTTTGAAACTCAACAGGGTTTTCTATATATCCTGGAAAGAGTAAGGCGGGCTTTGCACTTGCGACATCGCAAGCCGATGCTGCGATGTCGCACACGATAGTCCCCGCCCCCGTCGCAGGTACAATATCTTGTGAAAGCTGGCATAGCGAAAATTATCGCTACGCCAGCTTCACATGCACGCACCTGCCCTGCGACCGTCGCTCTGGCCGGCGACCCGCCTCCTTATTAAAGGGGCGGGTCGTGCGGCGTCACTGCAACGTCACACTGCAGGCGGCCAATCGGAGCGGAGGGGCGGAGATGAGTGGGATGTAAACATCCCGCCCACCTCCTTCCTTCCACATATTCTACGGAAGCCGCAGTGCCGCAGCGATGTGTGCTGCCGCAGGAGCGAGAAACAACATCGGACCGTCGTGTCAGCGTAATTATGGATTACGCCGACGCTGCACCGATGATACGATTACAACGCTTTTGCGCTCGTTAATCGTATCATCTAGGCTTTACACACTGCGATGTCGCATGCGATGCCGGATGTGCGTCACTTTCAATTTGACCCCACCGACAACGCACTTGCGATGTTGTAGTGTGCAAAGCCCGCCTAAGACTTGTAGAAATCATGCAGAGATCGGTTTCAACCCTCCCCATACACACCTATTGCCAATCCATATCATACGCATAAATAGCCTGGGTCTCAGCTTCCCATACACGGTAAGTTTTTTAACTGCATGAGAGGACACACACAAGCTAGGGACCCCAACGTAGAGAAATACTTTGGCGTAGTGTTGGGGCTCTATTGCATTGATCAATTCAGTAGCTAAATTTCTCTTGATTCATATGTTCATGGCAGTAATGCAGATTCCATTTTTCACATTTTCACTCTTGCATATAGCTATTGGATTTTTCAAGTCAGTATTCACACAGCAGTTTCTGCTATTTCATGTATTCCCCTTACATAGTCACTGGTGTGCATACCTTATCTCCCCATAGTGATGTTTTTTAGGTTTTTGCACCCAGTTCGGACTTAGAATGGTGTTCCAAACGTTATTCCTATTCATCTTTGATGACCGGCTGAAGCCATATCACCTATGTCTAAATAGAGAAATTAGTAATCTTTTGTTCCAATATAGATGGAGCACAACATGGAGGTTTCTACTGCAGTCAGTTGTCTTACAGCCAGACTGAGTGTACAGCGGCTAGGGGAGACAGTGGTAATCGTGTGTACAGGGGTTGCCAGGCAGCAGTGCAGCCGCTCGGTAAACCCTTGCCTACTGATCGCCGCTTCACTGCAGGAATGCTGTCGCCACAGTCCATTCTGTCTCTGAGACACCGATATATTAAACAACTGGACATTACTGATCTTCAATGCAGGAACTTTTTCCACTCCCATATCACGGGCACCGCTTCTTGTCCCGATGGCGTTCCATCCAGACTTCACTCCAACAGTTAATTTATCGGCTGACCATTTTCCAGGCACCAGGGCTCCATTGGACACCACTAGGCCCCTCCCGTCTGATGCCATGCTGCACGAACCAATCCAAATAGTCTTTAAGCCTATCCGTCCTACCCAGAAAGATTAGCTTGCACTTTGGAAGGGCTCAGTGCGACAGCACTCCTCTGTTCATGCTTTTGGCCAGGACCTACCCTTCTCTATTAAGGGCCTACTGACCTTTGGTCTCGTTGGGGATTTCTTTGGGTTTTTTTACTCAGGAAAGAACGGATGCCACCCCGACTGATCAGTAGAGATGAGCGAACCAGCCGCGGTTTGGCTCGAGCTCGGTTCGCCGAACCGAGGTCCCATTAGAGTTCGGTTCGGTGAACCGGTTCGGCGAACCACTCGAACCAATAGGAAACAATGGGAGGCAATCACAAACACATAAAAATGCATTATAAATGTACACATACAGTTAATAAACATTGCCATAACACTTACCGGTGCCCGCGATGCGTCCTGCACTCTGTCTCCTGTCACTATTCCTTCCGATGATTGCTGCGTCCTCCCGATAACCAGCACTGACAGGACCTTCTGTGACGTCATCAAAATAGCCATGTGACCAGTCACGTGGCTATTATCTCATTGGCTACAGACTGGTCACATGGCTTTGACGTCATGTCCTGTCCTAGGTCCTGTCTATGCTCTCTCCGGTACACGGTGCACGTTTGGGTATCGCTGTGTACCGGCGACATGCTCTAGCACACGGTCAACTCCCCGTTCTGATTCCCCGTTCCGTTAGGGACCAGCTGACACAGCCGGTCATTAACAGAGATCACGGTTGCCATAGCAACGCAGTTAGCGGTGACGTCACCGCTAACCGCGACTCCGGGAATCACATGATCGGAGCACCGTTGCTATGGTAATGCGTCTGTCAGCGTTACCGCTGTTACCGCTAACAGCCAGTAGCACTGATCACTCACGGAGTGAAGCCTGCACGGGAAGCAGCGTCTTCCCCCATGCAGCAGTGATGGAGCAGAGCTGCATTTGTTGAACGAGAAAGACAGAAGACCATAGATCGTAGAGGGCTGACAGTGAGTAATAAACATTGAGTCTCTAATGTGTCTGTGTATTTATTTCTATTAAAGTATTTTTTCTCTGTGTGGTGTCTTTTTTTATTCCTTTATTGGAGATTCTTAATGGCCGGGTCAAATGTGCCTGACATTAAGAATCTCTGGCTTAATACTAGCTAGTAAAACAAATCTAGTATTAACTCATTATTACCCAGCAAGCTACCCGGCTTCAGGGCTGTTGGAAGAGTTGGATACAGCGCCAGATGATGGCGCTTCTATGAAAGCGCCATTTTCTGGGGCGCCTGCGGACTGCAATTCGTAGCAGAGGCGCCCAGAAACCTCGGGCTAACCTGTGCTGCGGATTCCAATCCCCAGCTGCCTAGTTGTACCTGGCTGGACACAAAAATGGGGCGAAGCCCACGTCATTTGTTTTTTAATTATTTCATGAAATAAGTGAAATCATTTAAAAAAACGGGCTACCCTATATTTTTGGTTCCCAGCCGTTTACAAATAGGCAACTGGGGGTTGAGGCAGCCGTACCTGCCTGCTGTACCTGGCTAGCATACGAAAATATGGCGAAGCCCACGTCATTTTTTTGGTGGGCAAAAAACTCCTGCATACAGTCCTGGATGGAGTATGCTGAGCCTTGTAGTTCTGCAGCTGCTGTCTGCTCTCCTGCATACACTAGTGAATGGAGCATGCTGAGCCTTGTCGTTCTGCAGCTGCTGTCTGCTCTCCTCCATACAGACAGACAGCAGCTGCAGAACTACAAGGCTTAGCATACTCCGTCCAGGACTGTATGCAGGAGTTTTTTGCCCCCTAAAAAAATTATGTGGGCTTCGCCATATTTTTGTATGCTAGCAAGGTACAGCAGGCAGCTATGGGCTGCCCCCAACCCCCAGCTGCCTATTTGTACCCGACTGGGAACCAAAAATAAAGGGAAGCCCTTTTTTTATTATTTCATGAATTTGATGAAATAATTAGAAAACAAATGACGTAGGCTTCGCCATATTTTTGTGTCCAGCCAGGTACAACTAGGCAGCTGGGGATTGTAATCCGCAGCACAGGTTGGCCTGAGCTTTCTGGGCCCCTCTGCTGCGAATTGCAGTCTAGCCGCCTCAGAAAATGGCACTTTCATAGAAGCGCCATCTTCTGGAGCTGTATCCAACTCTTCCAGCTGACCTGGTGAAGGGTGGTTCGCTGGGTAATAATGGGGTTAGGGCTAGCTGTATATTATCAACTGAAATCATTAATACCCAGCGAGCCACCGGCATCAGGGCAGCTGGAAGAGTTGGATACGCTTCTAGGAGAGCGCCATTTTCTGGGGCGGCTGCGGACTGCAATTCGCAGCAGAGGGGCCCAGAAAGCTTGGGCTAACCTGTGCTGCAGATCCAATCCCCAGCTGCCTAGTTGTACCCGGCTAGACACAAAAATGGGGCAAAGCCTACATCGTTTGTTTTTTTTTAATTATTTCATGAAATTCATTAAATAATTAAAAAAAGGGCTTCCCTATATTTTTAGTTCCCAGCCAGGTACAAATAGGCAGCTGAGGGTTGGGGGCAGCCTGTACCTGCCTGCTGTACCTGGCTAGCATACAAAAATATGGCGAAGCTCACGTCCTTTTTTTTGTAGTTTTTTGGCAAAAAAAAATAAAAAATGCTTCCCTGGATTTTCCATTGCCAGTGAAGGTAACACCAAGCAGTGGGGGTTAGCAGCCAGTAGCTGCTTGGATTACCCTTAGCTAGCAATACAAAAAATGCAGCGGGAGACCATATATATTTTTTTTAATTATTTATTTAAATAACTAAAAAAAAAATGGGCTTCCCTGTATTTTAATTGCTGGACATCACAGTCCTGAAAAAATAAATCTTTAAAAAAAATGACGTAGCGCTCCGCGGTATTTTTGATTCTCAGCGCAGTTAAAGCAGACAGCGATGGGTTGCCACCCCCATCTGCCTGGCGTTACCTTGGCTGGCAATCAAAATACAGGGAAGCCCATTCATTTTTTCTATTTAAAAAATAGTTAAAAAAAAAATGACGTTGGGTCCCCCCATTTTTTATAGCCAGCTAGGGTAAAGCAGATGGCTGTAGCCTGAAAACCACAGCTGGCAGCTTTACCGTTGTTGGGGATCCAATATGGAGTTTACCCCAGGCTCTTTTTTTATAATTATTTTATAAATATTAATAATTACAAAAAAAAAGTAGGGTCCCCCCCAAATTGGATCACCAGCCAAGGTAAAGCGGAAAGCTGTGGTCTGGTATTCTCAGGGTGGGAAGGTCCATCGTTATTGGGCCTTCACAGCCTAAAAATAGCAGGCCGCAGGCACCCCAGACGTGGCGCATCCACTAGATGCGCCAATCCTGGCGCTTCACCCTAGCTCATCCCGTGCCCTGGTGCAGTGGCAAACGGGGTAAAAAATCGGGTTGATACTAGCTGTAAAGTCACCTGACATCAAGCCCAGCAGTTTGTGATGTCATGGCGTCTATTAGATACCCAACATCATAAACTGTCAGTACTAACAAAAAAAAAATCGACAAAAAAAATTTATTTGAAAAAACAGTCCCCAAAACATTCCCTCTTTCACCAATTTATTGTAAGAAAAAAAATAAAGGGGTCCCACGACGACTCTGGACCATCCAGAATATGGGGGAGACACTCAGGGAACGTATCCCCCATTTTCTAGGAGTGCAGACCCTTCATGTGAGGAGTGTGGGTGCAATGAATCTGCACCCACTCTCCCCGGGTCCACAGCAGCAGAGTCCATGTCGTAACGGTTGCTACCAAAGCTGCAATGCCCTGCTCATGAGGTAAGGGCATGCCTAATCAGGAGAACTATTCTACATTTCCAAATATTGGTATTTGCTGATATTATTGCTATTCCACCTACTATATATTGGGGATAGGATCTTGGAGATGGAATACCCCTTTAAGTCCAGTTATCCAGCTGAATGAATACTTAACAACAGAGCTCGCTATTTAGATGTGTTTTCTTGTGGCGTATAACGGACTCTCATGTTTGGTAGTCGTTCAGCAGGGCAACTATAAAATCAAATACCTCCATTTGGAAATGTAGTATATAGCTCTCCTGATCAACTATGTTCCTTACCTCATGAGCAGGGCATTGCAGTAATAATAATTTATTCATTTATATAGCGTTATTAATTCCATAGTGCTTTGCATACATTGGGGGCTCACAATCTAAATTCCCTATCTGTATGTCTTTGGAGTGTGGGAGGAAACCAGAGGAAACCCATGCAAACACAGTGAGAACATACAAACTCCTTGCAGATGGTGTCCTTGGTGGGAATTGAACCCAGGACCTCAGCGCTGCAAGACTGCAGTGCTAACCACTGAGCCATCGTGCCGCCCATTTAGCTTACAGATGCATAACCACCACTCACTGTGTCTGAACACAGGAAACTGAGCTGACAGCCGCTCTGTGCATGCGGCAGCGTCTATTGTGAAGGAGAGGGCCGCGGGGGGATCAACGCTGCACAGGTACCATGGGACACCGGGGAACACCTGTGAGGTTATAGGGGGTGACCTGGCAGGGCCTGGGGAGGAGTTTTCTGTCGCAAGTGTCATGGCACATGCGACAGAAATCAGAGGAGTAGGGTGAATGTGGCCGGCACGCTGCTGTGCGCGCGGCCATTTTGGATTTCTGGGAGATGGTCAGGGGGGGCAATTTGGCGACACCGGGGGACCGGAGGGGACCGGGGAGGAGATTTATCTCCCATCTGACATGTTTGTTCATGCCAGATAGGAGATAAATAATTTTTTACCGACGCTGACATTTACTATAACGTGATCATCGGTATACGGTGTATACCTGTGATCACGTGAGCGGGGATTTTCTGACGCTGGGGGGCGCTATTCACTTATTTCTGCCTGCTGTTTATAAACGGCAGATCAGAATTAGGCTACATTAACACGACCAATCCATTTTTGCGGTCTGCAAAAAACAGTCCGTTTTTTATCAGGGGTGAATCCGTGTGGCATCCGTTTCCGTTCCGTAGACGGTCCGTATGTCATATGTTTGTCATCCGTGTGCCTTCCGTTTTTTTGTGTACTGCAAAAAAACTGGAGGGAAAATACATAAATTTACCCAGGATCCATAGCTTCAACCTACATGAGGTGGTCACATGTTCACTCCAGTGCCATTTTCTACTGCTTTTCACAACGTAGAGCTCTCTGGTGATTTTCTTGTGCTTGTACACTTCATATCAGTCTTTTCTGTCATTATAATGGCAGAAAGACACATAATGTCCCACTCTCCTGCATTTTATAATTTTGCACCCTTTGGTGCCTTTCATGTGGCACTAAGGGGTGCTTAGCTTTGTATTTAGCCAAAAAAATGAAAAAAAAAAATGACGTGGGGTTCCCCCTATTTTTGTAGCCAGCTAGGGTAAAGCAGACGGCTGCAGCCTGCAGACCATAGCTGGCAGCTTCTCCTTGGCTGGTAATCCAAAACTGAGAGCACCCCACGCTGTTATTTTAAATTAAATAAATAATTAAAAAAAAAAAAACACGTAGAGGTCCCCCCAAAATTGGATCACCAGCCAAGGTAAAGCAGACAGCTGGGGTCTGATATTCTCAGACTAGGGAGGGCCATGGTTATTGGACTCTCCCCAGCCTAAAAATAGCAGGTCGCAGCCGCCCCAGAAGTGGCGCATCCATTAGATGCGCCAATCCTGGTGCTTCGCCCCAGCTCATCCCGTTCCCTGGTGCGGTGGCAAACGGGGTAATATATGGGGTTAATACCAGATGTGTAATGTCACCTGGCATCAAGCCCTGGGGTTGGTGAGGTTAGGCGTCTATCAGATACCCGACATCACCAACCCAGTCAGAAATAAAAAAAAATAGACGACAAACACATTTTTATTTCAAAAAACACTCCCCAATACATTCCCTCTTTAACCAATTTATTAGAAAGAAAAACAAATCCAGGTCTGCTATAATCCAAGGGGTTCCCATGACGATCCATACCATAGTTCCTGTCCCAGTCAATGAAGAGCAGGATGTTCCCCCATTGGCTGGGAGAGCAGTGCGGTGACCTGAGCTAACATCAATGGGTCAGCCCAGGTCACTGCAGGGGATGACAAGTGCTGCTGTCAGCGAGGTACAATACCTGTGCTGATCTCCTGCACTGCTGACAGCACCTGTCACTGACTTCAATGACCGCCGCCTTCACAGCCAAGTATCGCGAGCGGCCCGTGACGTCACCGCTAGTCAGTCTCGGGTCAGAAGCAAGAGAAGGTGATGTGACAAGCAGCGGCCATGGAGGACAGTCACAGCGCTTAGGTCGGGAGGGCGGGACTTCATCACCGCAGGTAAGCCGAGCGGGACCATGTGTGCAAAGTACCAGGTGGGCGGAGCCTAGCGGGATCATGTGTGCAGAGTGCCAGGTGGGCGGAGCCTAGCGGGGTAATGTGTGCAGAGTGCCAGGTGGGCGGAGCCTAGCGGGGTAATGTGTGCAGAGTGCCAGGTGGGCGGAGCCTAGTGAGGTAATGTGTGCATAGTGCCAGATGGGCGGAGCCTAGCGGGACTATGTGTGCAGAGTGCAGGTGGGCGGAGCCTAGCGGGACCATGTGTGCAGAGTGCCAGGTGGGTGGAGCCTAGCGGGGCCATGTGTGCAGAGTGCCAGGTGGGCGGAGCCTAGCGGGGCCATGTGGCGCTGAGGACGTCAGTGTCGTGGACTGCATGGCTGGGGACAGGTGAGTGTGAGTGAGTGTGTGTGTGTGTGTGTGTGTGTACATGCCGCGTGCAGGAGGGGGCGGAGCGAGCTGAGCGGGGAAGTGTCGGCTCCCTGTACACGTAACTAGGATAAATATCGGGTTACTAACCAAAGCGCTTTGCTTGGATACCCGATGTTTATCTTGGTTACCAGCTTCTGGCAGGCTGCCAGCGATGGCTCCTGCACACTGTAGCTGTAAAAAGCCACGCTTTTGCTGATAGTTCTAGTTACGTTCGAGAACGGTTCTATCGAACTTTAGCAAAAAGCTCGAGTTCTAGTTCAATCTAGAACAGCCCCCAAAATCACTCGAACCGTGAACTGGAGAACCGCGAACCGCGCTCATCTCTGCTGATCAGACTCAAACCCCTCTTCTGGGGATGCAGTTCAACAGTCCTCTAAAGAGCAGGACCCCACATGTCTGGAATCAAAGGGTTGACCTTTACAATCGTTAACCAAAGAATATATGCCTTGTTCTCTATACATTACTTGGGACTCTCTTTCCCTTCTTCTACATCCAGTTCTATATACACTATACTACTCCTTTCTCTTAACCCTATATCTGCCTAGACAGCCGCCATAACCACATTGCCACCTGGTGGCCATTTACAACATACACATTACATTTTATTACATCTGACAAAACCTTCGGTGTGCTGGCTACTTCTGCAGGGTGGCAACGTAGCCTTGACTTCCCTACAACAGGATAATAGGGAACAAGAGGGAGCATGGCTAGCCCCAGTGACAAACAGTGAATACTTCTTCTTTGCTTTCATTATAATAGGAAATAAAGTTACATAATGGGAAAAGATTAGATTAGGGGAGGAATTGTTAGAATATTTTTTTTTTCGGCATTTTCAGATTTTAGTGTTCCTTTGAGTGTATTTTTGTTTGTATAATCATGATAAAAAATACATATAGAGTAAAAGTACACCCTACGTCCATACAGATTATGATAGTAACTAGCAGCCAGGTGCTGCTAATCAAATGCATTTACTTATTTGTTCATCATCTCATTACAAAAGCAGAAGTTTGGGCAGTTTGCTGGCCTGGAGCATTCAGACGTAGTTTTATCACAATGTCAGAGAGGGAAGACTTCAGAAATGCTTCTAGAGAAGCAATTGCTGCTGTCCATCAATCTGGAAAAATGTATAATACTATTTTTCAATTTGGAGTTCATCAATCTACAATAAGAAAAATTATTTACAAGTGGAAGTCATTCAAGGCAGTTGACAATATTCCCAGGAGAGAATGTCTCGGCAAATTCAAACCAAGGACTGACCATTGCAACCCCCCCCCCCAAAAGATCTACAACTCAGACTTTATAGGCCTCAGTTAGCATGTTGAATGTTGGCGTTCATGACAGCACATTTAGAAAAAGACTGAATGCTTCTTTCTAAAAAGAACATGGAAGCATGGCTAAAGTGTATAAAAGTTACATCTGAACGAATCACAAGACAATGTCCTTTGGACAGACAAAGTCATGGTGCAAGAGTTTGGCCATAATGACCTCAGCAGTAACCTGCCATTCACATACCGGCAGCCACACGGACCCGGGAATCACATAACGGGAGAAAACCCAGTGGAGAGTCCAGCACCAAAATCTAATCAGCAGAAAACTTCAAATGGAGATTAATAAAGAACCAAAAAAATAGATTTCTTCATCAAAGGTATGAAAATCTGTATTACATCGCCATTACAGCCATGTCTTACGTTATATTACAATATCATGACAAGTCGTTTTTAACCCCTTCACCCATGGTCATTTTCTATTTTTTCTTCTCCTTCTTCCAAGAGCCATACATTTTTATTTTTCTACCAATATAGGGATTTTTTTGCAGGACAATGTGCACTTTTGAATGTCACTATTCATTTTGTTACAGATTGTACTGGAAAAAGATTCCAAGTGCGGAGAAATTACAAAAAACTTGTAATTCCACAACTGGATTTTGTTTTTTTTATGTACCATGTTCACGCTATGATAAAACTGACCTGGAAATATGATTCCCTAGGTCAGTACGAGTTCGTAGATACCAAACATGTATAATTTTACTTTTATCTAAGTGTAAATTATAAAAAAAAAACCTGAAATTTGTTAAAAAAAGTAAAAAAAATTGAGCTTTTGTCGCCATTTTCAGAGACCCATAGCGTTTTCATTTTTCAAGACCTGGGGCTGTTTGATAGCTTATTTTTTGCATGTTGAGCTGAAGTTTTTAATTATACTATTTTTGAATAGGTGCGCTGTTTTGATTGCCTATTATTGTATTTTATTGCAATGTTGTGGCGACAAAAAAAACCCCTTAATTTTGGCATTTTGACTTTTTTTCCATTATGCAGTTAACCTATCGGATACATTTATTTTATATGTTGACAGATCGGGCATTTTTTAAATGAGGAAAAACCAAACATACATACATATTATATATATATTATACGTATATTGTGTTTTATTTTGTGTTTTTATATTTTTTCCATATTTTTAAACACTTTTTCTTTCACTTCTTGTTTTTACTAGTCTCCTTAGGGGACTTGAAGCCTGCACTGTCTGATTGCTTGTGATGTACAGAGCTGTGTTTGATGCACAGCACAATGCTAATCTCCTGTGACTGCCAGAGCGTTCACAGGAAGTGAGTCATGACAGCAACAGGGGTCATCATCTGACCCTTCATTGCCATGACAACCAATTGGCACCCAGTGATCAAGTCACGGGACTGCCAATAACGGCAAAGAATGGCGCGATCCCCACCCCTGCATGTTAGATTGCAATGTCAAACTCTGACAGCGCAATCCAACGGATTAACAGGTGCGGGTGGATTGGAGATCCACCCGCACCTGTTAGCTGCACATGTTGGCTGATCAGATCAGCAGACATGTGCAGAGAAAGTTGTGGGTACATGAGCCCACCTCAAAGTCAGGGACACAACCAATGATGCACCTAGACATCATTGGTCATGAAGGGGTTAAGAGAGCTGTATAAATGAATGCCATCAAACCTCACTGAATTAAAACAAATCTTCCAAAATAAAGCCTAAGGGGGGTGGGGTCAAATCGAAAGTGACGCACATCCAGCGTCGCAGTCGATATCGTAGTGTGCAAATCCTTTTTGATACGATTAACGAGCGCAAAAGCGTCGTTATCGTATCATCGGTGTAGGGTGCGACATTTCCATAATGCCGGTGCAGCGACAGGTACGATGTAGTTCCTCGTTCCTGCGGCAGCACACATCGCTGTGTGTGAAGCCGCAGGAGCGAGGAACATCTCCTACCTGCGTCCCGGCTGCAATGCGGAAGGAATGAGGTGGGCGGGATGTTTACATCCTGCTCATCTCCGCCCCTCCGCTGCTATTGGCCGCCGGCCGCGTGACGTCGCTGTGATGCCGCACAACCCGCCCCCTTAGGAAGGAGGCGGGTCGCCGGCCAGAGCGACGTCGCAGGGCAGGTGAGTGCATGTGAAGCTGGCGTAGCGATAATGTTCGCTACGCCAGCAATCACAAGATATCGCTGCTGCGACGGGGGCGGGGACTATCGCGCTCGACATCGCAGAATTGGATTGCGATGTCACAGCGTGCAAAGTACCCCATACAGTTTGGCTGTTAAAGGTGGTCCTACAAGATATTAATTCATGGGGTGTACTTAATTTTCCAAACCAAAAAATGACACTTGCAATTTGTTGTGTTGTTGTGCATCTCAGGTTGTACGTACATTTTAAGAAATTCTAATAACCAGATACTTTTTAATGTCCTTATTCTTAAAAGATTGTTAAAAGATGGTATACGTATACTCAGTTTTATCATGAATGTAGATATTGTGTGTTGGAACCAGTTCCTTCTACATTATATTTGTTTTTAAACAATTGTATGAATGTTCATTTATACTATTGATTTATGAAAAAAAAAAAAAAAACAACTAATAAAATGATGTTTACTCTCTAAATGGAAATTCGCTCTGTTTTTTATAGTTCATAGATTTCTATCTGACCTGCAAAACTGCGATATTCGGCAGCAGAGTACATCTCATTAAATGTTTAGCTATGCCTTCCACCGCCCAGTGGAAAAATATCCTTTGAAATCCCCATACAATTAATCCTAATTTAACAATATTGTTCTACATAATGAATCCTATATTTGCTAATCATACAAATCCGCAGAGAGATACGAGAGTAAACATTCTGGAAAGTTCATCACCAAACATTGCTCTAAATGATGTCTGCGCGGTTTAGCACAATCTCAATGAAGTCTATCTGCGCAGACAATCGGAGGTGAATTACATTCGGATACACATACAGATCTATGATAAAAAGAAATGACATAATACAACTCCTAATAATTCGGAGGCACAACGTCTACACAAACAACTCAGAATCAGCACAATCCACAGGATCGGCCCCTCTTGCTCAAAGCAATTTCCATTCATGCAGAATTTCTATTCAATTTCATTTCAGAAGAAACCCCCAGATCCCTAAATAATCTGATGTATCAATGAAAATGTGTGATAATAACTGCTGAGCACGGTGCAGTCACTTGGTAAAATACAGCAGGGTCTCCCGGGTAATAATGTCAAGACCACAAATGTGTCCACAGGTCCCGTTCAGCCCCAAGCAATCTATATAAAGCTCCTCTTGAAATCTTCGATCATCCTGAATTGCTGGGCTTGCTCTGTGCCAAGCATAATCAATTTAGCATAAGTACCATGCTAGGAAAGCAGAGGCAACAAACAGAAACTGACCCTCTGTGCCTCCCGAAAGAGCAAGCGCATTCCCGCTCTGCAGAGTTCTCTTTATATTCACTATTTATGGAGATTAACTGTATTTCCCTCACCAGCGTGGCAGTCATCTACATTATTTAACACGCTATCAATCCTCACCATCAAAGTTTCCAATTGCTTTCTTGACTGTATAAAAATAATGACCATATTACTGGACTGCAATTGAAGGCAGAAAATAGGTTTCTAGAAAAAGTCCCCACATAATGAAGGCAGCTATAAGAAGAACTAATGACCAGTGATATTCACCATGGAGGATGTCCCACTGCAATATCAAAATGGAGACTCTCTTTTGGCTGTTTAAGGGAACCTGTCACCAGTTTTGGAGCCTATAAGCTGTGACCACCACCACCGGGCTCTTATATACAGCATTCAAGCATGCTATATATAAAAGCCCAGGCTGCTGTGTAGAACGTAAAAATCACTTTTATAATACTCACCTAACGGTCGCTGCAGTCGAGTTGGGTAATATAGGCGTCTCCGTTCTCCGGTGCTGGCATCTCCTCAGTCGGCCATCTTCGTCCTTCTGAAGCCTGGGTGCATGACGCGTCTACGTCATAAACACCCGCCGCTCCCACGCAGGCGCTCTACAATACTTTGATCTGTCCTACTCAGGGCAGATCAAAGTACACCTGAGCACAACCTCAATGCCGGCGAGTGTGGATGACGTTGACGCTGCAGTCGAGTTGGGTAATATAGGCGTCTCCGTTCTCCGGTGCTGGCATCTCCTCAGTCGGCCATCTTCGTCCTTCTGAAGCCTGGGTGCATGACGCGTCTACGTCATAAACACTCGCCGCTCCCACGCAGGCGCTCTACAATACTTTGATCTGTCCTACTCAGGGCAGATCAAAGTACACCTGAGCACGACCTCAATGCCGGCGAGTGTGGATGACGTTGACGTGTCATGCACCCCGGCTTCAGAAGAAGGATGACAAAGATGGCCGAAAGAGGAGGCGCCGGCACTGGTGAACAGAGACACCCATATGACCCAACTCCACCGCAGCAACCGTTTAGGTGAGTATTATAAAGTGATTTTTACGTTCTACACACCAGCCTGGACTCTTATATACAGCATGTTAGAATACTGTATATAAGAGCCCACTGGTGGTAACCATAGCTTATAGGCCTCAAATCTGCTGACAGGTTCCCTTTAATACATTTATGGCATATCCATAGCACCTATCTTGGGGGCAGGTGCTCATTGCATGCTGCCTTCAATGAGTATCTTCATTTATATAGGGATGTTGATATGGAAATAGCTTTTACACAAAGGTAGAGAGTAGGAATTCTAGTGCCACCTATTGGAAGTAGCAATCCTAAAAGCCAAAATCAAATTTTAAAGCAGCACTCCAGCGGTAGGGAATTCAGTGCTAGAATGGTGCTTTTAATCTAATGTCCCGACCCTACTTTCATAATTACCCTTTAACAATTCACCTTTTATAGGCACCATCTTGTAATCGCAACCTTTGACTGGCCAGAAGTCAGAATTTATGTCATAAGCTCTTATCGCATGTTTTTAAAAAACAGAACGAGACTTTCATAGACTTGCATTAATTTGTAACCTCTGGCTAACTCCATGAAACACTGGAGCAATCCGGTAGGTCACAAACTGCCTAAGACCAACAGGAGCGGCACCAATATAAGATGAAAACGCCAGAGGGTGAGTATAAGACCAGGGGCAAGGAACTTAGATTAAAAACACCAAGCTAGCGGGGGAAAAAAAACGAAACACTGGAGTGGTACTTTTGGAATCAAATAATGAGCTGCTTCTTACCATGGATTATAATCACATACACCATATAGCATAATAAACCCCCATGAGACTAGCATACCCCCTGCAATAATCATTCCGCTCCCCTGGGATTACAACCACACAACACACAAGGTCATGGGGTGTGACGAAGCAGGGTGAATGCGCATTGGGGCGCATGGACACTTTCACCCAACTAATACCAAAGTTTCACACCATGGCATAATTTATTTTAGTTAGTGTTGAGCGAGTAGTTAACTATTCGTACTCGCTATGCTGTTAGCGAGTACTGTTCGCTACTAGCATATTTGTTATGAATAGCAAGCGCAATGTAAGTCAATGGGAAATACTCGCTAAGTAGCGAGGAACCCGAAAGCCATAGTATTCGCTACTTGCACGAAAAGTATGGCTTTCGGGTTACTCCCTACTTAGCGAGTATTTCCCATTGACTTACATTGCGTCTGCTACTCGTAACGAATATTCGAGTAGTGGACAGTACTCACTAACAGCATATTGAGTAGGAATAATTAACTACTTGCTCAACAATTCCCCTCCCTGAGGAAGCCGGATTTGGGCACCTGATCCCAAAGAGGTGAAATGTACGTTGGTGGGGTATGGGGGAGCTCTTATTACTTACTCAGGACTATGCATCAGTCACCTTATATGCATTGGCCACTTTACAGCATTGTCATCTCTTAATGCAATTATGCTTATCTGATTTGTAGTTATTCCATATACACTGGCCACTTTATAGCATTGTCTTTTCCTTTTATTTACACTATTCATTTGGAAATTTGAGCATAATGGGGATGTATGGGCATATTTATGGATATTTATTGCTGCACCTGCACTTTATTGATATTGCTATGATTGCCCTGTTTCTTACCCCTTTTATGTATGCAGATTGGCCATTTTTGGACTGATTATTATGGCATAACATATGCTATATTGCTATATAACATATGCTATTGCTATATTATGTCCTGTGTATGTATCACATTCCCTTGTTTATTGGTTACCCTTTTTTTTTGCTGGTTCCACATAATAAAATTGTCTTTTGCACTTTTTGACTCTTGTCCTCTTGCTTTTTACTCACTAACAGTATAGCAAGAACAAATAGTTAACTACTCGCTCAACACTGATTTTAGCATTTAAATGTTCTATACTGTACTAATGTTAAGTTGCAGCACTGTGTGAATTAACACCAGTGCCACTCGCCCTAAGGCAATATTATGATGGCACATTATTGCTAATTCATGGACTCCCTAATATAAGTAATCTCTAAAATAGTATGCACTTTATAGGAGTCATCCCTATTTACAATGAATGTGATCTAGGCTGTAAGCACTGCAGCAGATACTGATAACATTTGCACTTGCACTTTATTCAGAGACGTTGACAACCACTGTCACTGTCGCATTATACATTTCATCGCCATTATATTTTGAACATTTAAAGTGATACTCTTATTTTGATATTAATGCCTTACCTTTCAGGTAACCAAGTAATTTCCAATACTATTTAGCCATTCCATCTTGAATATATTACTTTACAGCGTAGACATTACTATCTAGGCAATTAATTTAATAGTCCATTTAGAACCACAGATATTATTGACTCAGCAATTACGGTAATTTATTCTGTAACCAATATATTACTAAGTGGATGAACTGTATCTCCTAATCCACTGACGAACCATATTAATTTTTCTATAATTTAACATATTAATAATAAAAATTAAGCATTTTATAGCTATTGGAATATTCACACTCTTTTTTTTGGTTGTCATATCTTACAATTGTGTTGTTTAATGTAAATTTTGAGTGTAATTCCATATTTATGAAAGGGATCCTTGATAAGGACTTTTTGTTTTCATAGATACAAGCACATGCTGAAGTATATCACTCCTCTCATCCCCCTTAATATACAACCATATCCTGTAGTACATTGCTCCTCATGCCCCTTCTGCATTACATCACTTTTCTCAGTCTTTCTATATTACAGTTCCATCCTGAAAGTACATCACTCCTCTCAGTCCTTCTACTATCCTGCATTAGATTGTTCTTCTCAGTCCCTCTATAAATGGTACTATCCTGCATTAGACTGTTCTTCTCAGCCCCTCTATAAATGGTACTATCCTGCATTAGATTGTTCTTCTCAGCCCCTGTATAAATGGTACTATCCTGCATTAGATTGTTCCTCTCAGTCCCTCTATAAATGGTACTATCCTGCATTAGATTGTTCCTCTCAGTCCCTCTATAAATGGTACTATCCTGCATTAGACTGTTCTTCTCAGCCCCTGTATAAATGGTACTATCCTGCATTAGACTGCTCTTCTCAGCCCCTGTATAAATGGTACTATCCTGCATTAGATTGTTCCTCTCAGTCCCTCTATATATGGTACCATCATACAGTAGGTCACACCTTTCATCCCTCGCTAATTACAGTTCCATCCTGCAGTACATCACTCCTCTCAGTCCCTCTACATACAATTGCAGTACATCACAACTCTCATCAGAAATATCAAGTAATCTTGCTGTACTATAGCCAGCCTGGTCCATGCACAATAACATCTCCTGAGACCAGATCACAGTCACTTATGCTCCTCTTTGGGGGGTATAAAACGGTGTTTCTACGACATATTTGCACAGCATGTTACCCTGAATAATTTCTATACTTGTAGCTGTATAAGCATGACTAGTCACATGGTGCTTTAGTAGTGCTATACCTCACAGCCTGTTCTAAAATGCCACCATAATTTTATTAAACTAACCTATTCCTAGATTATTAAAAGGTCCTTTATGTTCTATACACTTATTTTTATGTTTTAAAAATAAATGAATCTGGCTTGCAGTATTATCCAGGATTAGTCTGGCAGGGCGTTGATTCCTCCAGACTCGTACACTGCAAGGCGATATTGTCATCCGGACTCTTACGTATCTTTTGCCTTCCAATACATTTTTTGGTCATTTTTAAGTCAGTTTTGCTTGTTGATATGTTGTGTCGGCAACTTTTGACAAATGTGTTGCATCTATAAATATAACCCTTTTGTTTTTATATATTGATCACTTCTTAAGCCACCCCTTACTTAAGTCAAGATTACAATAAGTTTTATGATTTTTCAAAAAGTTAAGGTACGTGCCCATGGTCAGGACCCGCTGTCATGTACACGGCGTATCCTGACCTGCGGGACGGGAGTCTCCTCCACAGGATACCACAGCTGCTCGTGCCCACGATCTGGGCTCGGCAGTTGCGGTCTCTCTCTTCTGTTCTCCCTGTGGAGAACGGTTGCGGCTCTGCAGCAATAAATGGACATGCTTGTGGCTTGGAAAGCCACACCGCAGGTCAGTTTACGCTGCAGTCAGTATACACACAGTGAGCATGGGATTTCTAGAAATCCCATCCACTGTGCTTGTACACATGCTGCGTCCAAAACGCTGTGAATCTTGATCATGGGTACACAGCCTTACAATTCAGAAATCTAAGATAAACCTATATGTTAGTACATTTTCTTGTTCATTAACAATATGCAGTAAAATCTGAATAAAATTCATGAAATCTGACTTTTTAATGCCAAAAAAGTCTTGATATATCCACCCTAAAGTGTTCTCTACAGTTTCTGACAATTTTTCAGCATATACGACAGGAAGTCTCGCCTCAGTTTCTAAGGCCCCTTTCACACATCCGTTTTTTGCCATCAGTCACAATCCGTTGAATTGGGAAAAAAACGGATCCAGCGCTGGATCCGTTTTTTCTCATTGACTTGTATTAGTGATGGATTGCGATGGATGGCCTCACGTTACATCCGTCGTAGGATGGATCCGTCGACAAATGTAATGGCGATGACGCCAATAGTAACGTTTTTTGTGTGCGTCGAAAAAATGGACAGCGACGAATTCGTCGCCATCCGTCATTTGTTGTAATGGAAGCCTTTGGGTACAGGGTATGTCGACATCTGTCAAATGATGGATCCGTTGACGGATTCCGTTTTTTATAACCAATCATGTTCAGATGTGGTGTAAATTCATAAATTCGTTTCACTTTTTACACAATCTGCAACGGATCCGTCACAAAACGGGTTATGACTGATGGCAAAAATCTGATGTGTGAAAGGCGCCTAATGGAAGTTAAGCAACATTTGACAGTCAAGTAAATTGTAATTTTGCTCCTGACTACAAAGTTTTTCCTACTGTTTTTTTTAAATTTAGTGTAAACTTCTTATCTCTCCTCTTTATAATATCTTCGAACTTAATCTACACTTTATATTGAAGCGCTTGTTTACAGCCACATATCTACTAATACAATCTTGTACAACTGAATACAAAACTGCGGAGCTGTGAAGCATTATCGGAACGGTCTTGTGAAAGGGCGGAATGTATTAGGGATGGGTCCATTCTGCTTTTATTCCAAAATGAGGAAGCATGTGGCATCTTTTAGTCATTTGTAACGGGGACAAGAGGAGGAAGGGAGAGAACGCTCCTCTTGTGTATCTGCTGTATTCTGTGTCCGCCATCACATCCCAGATTTTACTACTACAGTCCACTGTAGCAAGTCATGATACCAAACAAGTCATTTACCATTATGTTCATCATCTAGCTTTCCCAAAATGTGACAAATCGCCCAAGAGAGCCCTAGAGAAACATTTTACAAGATTACATTCACTTATCTTCATTTACCACACAATTAGACCTCATTACAATAATTATTGCTTACATAATTACAACCTACTTTTCTTTAATCATGTTTCACTGCAGCCTTAAACAGGCAATTAATTCCTTCCATATCATTTACATTAAATATGCAGATTTTAGCATTACAGTATATCAGTTATTAACAATTAGCGTATACGTTTTTCAGTCTGGGTAATCTGTGTACATCTGTTCATTGCCGTTCATAAGAGAGTAGATGTATTAGTGACGAATCCATCTCCCAATGCCCCTGTGTGCAGTAAATGAGCTGAAATTGGCACTACATATGTTGAGTGCCGGAAGAGGCTACACGCAGCTATTAGTTTCTAGATATTCACTATACTCCAGGGTTACAAAGGGTGACTGACTAATAGCCAAAGGTTTTCTACCAAGCAGGTTAATTATTACAGAAGATTTGCAAAGAGAATATGTTTTATCCATTGGAGATTTGGTTGAAGAATCATTGTAGGATGCCCCATAGACCCAAGTTACCGATGCAGCATCTCTAATTTAGAATCAAATTAACAGACAAACGCGGTATCTACCATTCCTAGAGGTAAAGAAATAAAACAATACTGCAAATGTTCATTACTCTTTGTTTAAAATGTCCTACCATTTTTTGTATACAGCTTCCATACAGACCTTTGTACGCCAAATGGATGCAACTGCTGCTCTATGGTAAAGACTACAAATAACATAATGTGTAGTTTGACCTTCTAAAATGAATTCCCCCTGCCCTATTGATGCTTTATTATTTCTAACCTATACTAGAGTAATGTATAGGCATCTATGGTTTGTGGAGGTTAGTTGTCACGATTTCCCTGTGTAGAGCATCTTGCCTTTGGAGATGCTCTGCTGCACTTTCCTGTATTACTAAGCTAGCAGTGTGTTTGATAGCATAGGATTCCATGTTGGCGCTGATTTTTCAGGTATCCCACCTTTCTGGTAATTGCTCAGGCTTCTTTACTGAGTATGCTCGCCCAGAACATCGCCAGTTGTATTCTCTGGTTCTGCAGTTGTGCTGTTGGTCTCTGTTCTGATCTTTGTTCTCTGACCCCAGACTGTTATTTGACTCTCCTCTGCCCGCTTCCTGTTCCTGTTGTGACCCCCTGCCTGTTTGACATCGGACCGTTACCTGACTATGTCTCTACTTTCTCCCTGAACTTATTACGTGCTCTCCTGGATTTCTGACCCTTGGATATCGTCCAGCCTCTGTTTTCTCCTTGTGTCTTCCTGTTAACAGACCCTGGCTTTCCTGACTATGCTCCTGTAAGTAGTGGCTAGCACCACATTAGTGTTAGTCACACACTTCATGTTTATATAAATATTTAAATTATAGAAATATAAATGTATACATTTTATAAATATATAAAATGCACATGCATAGCCATGTCAGTCTATGAATGTGAGGACTGAAGAGACACAAACACACAGGCTAGAGAAAAGAAGGAACAGATTATGCTTCAAAGGTAACACCCACTGAGCTCTAAACATGCAGCATCACAAGCGGTAATGTCACCGGAAGCAGGTCTGAAAAGCTAAAGAAACAATACAGAACAACATAGTGAAACCAGAATATTTCCAAGTACACAGGCATATATCTATATTCCTATTATGTAAACTTAAATTTCCTGTGAGATCCCATAATTTAGTAAAACGTATTACTACCTCCTCTGGAAAGTGATTGTTCTCAGGATGGAAGACCTACATGACAGTCTAAGGCCCCTTTCACACGTCAGTGATTCTGGTACGTTGGTGCTTTTTTTTAAACGTACCAGAATCACTGACATACGCAGACCCATTATAATGAATGGGTCTGCTCACACGTCAGTGATTTGTCACTGCACGTGTCTCCGTGCGGCGTACCCGCGTGTGCGTGTTTGCCGCACAGAGACATGTCCATTTTTTTCTGGCATCACTGATGTTCCACGGACCACGCAGTGGTGTGGTCCGTGAAACACGTGCCAGAAAAAAACGTGCTTTTAAAATAAAAAACATTTTAACTCACCCGGCGTCCAGCGATGTCCTCTGCCGGCTCATTATTGTCACGCATAATCATTATGCGCGACACAGCCGACCCGGAAGCAGCTGCTGCGGGGGTCACCGCCGGCAGGATGCCGCACAACGGGAGCGATCAGCACCATGGACAGCGGGAGCGCGCACAGGTGAGTTGTTTCTAAGTGCAATCACGGGCCACGGAGAACGGAGCCCGGATTGCACTTAGACAACCCACGTGTGCCGTGAATCACGGCACACGCAGGGACATGTGCGTGTTTTACACGCCAGTGAAAAACGTCACAGTTTTTCACTGACGTGTGAAACGGGCCTTAAAAGGGTTGTTAAAGTTAAAAAGGGCTTTTCTCATATTATGAAATGGGTAATAATAGACATAATAATAAGCAAGTTTGCCATTGACTGACTTTTTTATCTGCAGTCATCACCTGCAATGAGAGCTTTTATATTAAATAGTTTATAGCCTGTTGCCAACCAAGAAGATCTATCATCAAATCCTGGCCAAGTATGCTAGTAGCTACAACATTCCAGGCTGAGGAGTTAACTCCTGAGAGCCTACTCAGCTTACTGATGTCAGCTCATGCTGCTCTTATCAGTCCTGCAAAACAGTTAGGCTCTATCCTCCACCACCAGCTGTTTCCAGAGCTGTTCTCCTATTTAATGCCCACATAAGCCATGACCTTGTTCAAAGGCATCAGTATTTATATATGCAAATACAGTTTCAACAGTGTATACTCCAGTATAAGAACTAACACACCCAACTCTGTTACAGTAGTGGAATAAGTTCACAAAGTCACAGAAAGCTACTGCACGTACCCATAATTTATTATGCAGAAGGGCAAGGACCCGAAACATGCAGCCAATGTCATGAAGAAATATCTTCAGTGTAAAAAAGAACAAGAAGTCCTGAAAGGGATGATAATCAATAAATAGCCAGGGATGTCATCAGGTTGAAGATGGTTTTCAAGACTACTGACGTGTCCAATGGACAGGGTCAATAGAATTGATATGCACTAACTCATTATATATATATATATATATATATATATATATATATATATATATATATACATATATCTCAAGGTAAGTTTTTAATTTTTTTAATATCCTACATAGTTTGGTGTCATCAGCAAAATCTGACACTTTACTATCAATCCCATCCACAAGGTCATTAATAAAGAGATTAAAATAGATGAACATGAAGTAACTGAACTCAGAGGATACAAAAAAGATAAAACTGCAATTAGTTAAAAATGAATCAATGACTAATTGAAACAGATTTAAAAACTAAAATACTCTTTATAGATATGTACTCCTGATGTATGAATCTTCCCTTACTTCCTATAATGCAGTTCATTATATCAACTTAAAGTGACACACTTTAAGTTCATATAATGAACTGCATTATAGGAAGTAATTAACTCATTTAATAAACAAAAATATAATTATTACTCAAAGGAAACATGGATGTAGCACAAATGCATTTTCTCCTTTTTTTAAAAAATAATAAAAAAAAAGAAATATATATACAGTGCCTACAAGTAGTATTCAACCCCCTGCAGATTTAGCAGGTTTACACATTCGGAATTAACTTGGCATTGTGACATTTGGACTGTAGATCAGCCTGGAAGTGTGAAATGCACTGCAGCAAAAAAGAATGTTATTTCTTTTTTCTTTTTTTTTTAAATTGTGAAAAGTTTATTCAGAGGGTCATTTATTATTCAACCCCTCAAACCACAAGAATTCTGTTTGGTTCCCCTAAAGTATTAAGAAGTATTTCAGGCACAAAGAACAATGAGCTTCACATGTTTGGACTAATTATCTCTTTTTCCAGCCTTTTCTGACTAATTAAGACCCTCCCCAAACTTGTGAACAGCACTCATACTTGGTCAACATGGGGAAGACAAAGGTGCATTCCAAGGCCATCAGAGACAAGATCGTGGAGGGTCACAAGGCTGGCAAGGGGTACAAAACCCTTTCCAAGGAGTTGGGCCTACCTGTCTCCACTGTTGGGAGCATCATCCAGAAGTGGAAGGCTTATGGAACTACTGTTAGCCTTCCACGGCCTGGACAGCCTTTGAATGTTTCAACCCATGCCGAGGCCAGGCTTGTCCGAAGAGTCAAGCCTAACCCAAGGACAACAAGGAAGGAGCTCCGGGAAGATCTCATGGCAGTGGGGACATTGGTTTCAGTCAATACCATAAGTAACGTACTCCACCGCAATGGTCTCCGTTCCAGACGAGCCCGTAAGGTACCTTTACTTTCAAAGCGTCATGTCAAGGCTCGTGTACAGTTTGCTCATGATCACTTGGAGGACTCTGAGACAGACTGGTTCAAGGTTCTCTGGTCTGATTAGACCAAGATCGAGATCTTTGGTGCCAACCACACACGTGACGTTTGGAGACTGGATGGCACTGCATACGACCCCAAGAATACCATCCCTACAGTCAAGCATGGTGGTGGCAGCATCATGCTGTGGGGCTGTTTCTCAGCCAAGGGCCCTGGCCATCTGGTCCGCATCCATGGGAAGATGGATAGCACGGCCTACCTGGAGATTTTGGCCAAGATCCTCCGCTCCTCCATCAAGGATCTTAAGATGGGTCGTCATTTCATCTTCCAACAAGACAACGACCCAAAGCACACAGCCAAGAAAACCAAGGCCTGGTTCAAGAGGGAAAAAATCAAGGTGTTGCAGTGGCCTAGTCAGACTCCTGACCTTAACCCAATTGAAAACTTCTGGAAGGAACTCAAGATTAAAGTCCACATGAGACACCCAAAGAACCTAGATAACTTGGAGAAGATCTGCATGGAGGAGTGGGCCAAGATAACTCCAGAGACCTGTGTCGGCCTGATCAGGTCTTATAAAAGACGATTATTAGCTGTAATTGCAAACAAGGGTTATTCCACAAAATATTAAACCTAGGGGTTGAATAATAATTGACCCACACTTTTATGTTGAAAATTTATTAAAATTAATCTGAGCAACATAACTTGTTGGTTTGTAAGATTTATGCATCTGTTAAGAAATCCTGCTCTTGTTTGAAGTTTGCAGGCTCTAACTTATTTGCATCCTATCAAACCTGCTAAATCTACAGGGGGTTGAATACTACTTGTAGGCACTGTATATATATATATATATATATACACATACAGTATATATGTAGATATATATATATATCTATATCTATCCATCCATCCATCCACCCACCCATCCATCCATCCATCTATATATATATATATATATATATATATATATATATATATATATTATATATAAAAATGACATCTAAAACAATCAAAAAGAAGCACATAGATTTCCCTGATCATATCCTAGTCCATTTCTGTGTACACAGCCATATATACTTTTATAACCTGTCCAATGCAGACAGATTTAAGATGCCTGTATGGCTTTACGTGCTTAACTGAGAGATAAAAGGAGTTTTTTTTTATATTTTTAAGGTCAATACTGTTAAATTGATGCATTGTCAGGAGTAGGTAGTGTATTATGTCATTTGACAAGGCGAGCTGTCCATCTTATCAGCCGAGGCCGCGTGTTACTCCAGCTCTTCATGATAACATCTTCCTTCTCACGGCTGCCAGGGATCTAACATCGTTATATGAGCTAAGAGGACAGAATCAAACAGGATAAGCAACAAGAAGAGTGATTGTGCTTGTGAAAGAAAACAAACCATTATTTTATGGCCCCCCCCCATCAAATCCAAGAAACATGTATTCGATTAGAGCATTTTTCTCCTGAAATAAAAATAGAAATCCTGATTTGATTCTTACCATGTACAGTAATTGTGTTACATCTAATTCTTGCAAATCTACATATTGTACTCTGTGCAGCTGAACAGTGTCTCCAGCGCTATGCCCACTCATAAAAATGATACTACATAAACAATAATGCATGTCCACACATGGAACATCCCTAATTGCATCCAGCTATCAATAACTATGTTCACATGTGGCAGATTGGTTTTACAAATTGAGTTCTGTAGCATTAATTCAGAGTATTGGGTAAGAGTGGTGGACAATGGCTATTGCATTCCTACCCTCGAAGACACCAATCATGTATTGTTATGTTGTATAGTGTGCTGTGAATAATGTCTTGCATCTTTTGTAAATATTGCGTCAGGTGTAAATATTGTGATGTAGAGTGTAATAATGTTTATGTAGTAATGATATATAAAGGTATAGCAGTGTTGTATGTAGGAATGTAATGTATAAGATGTAATATATTGTATGTGTTATTTAGCACTTGTTAAGGAAGTTGCTGGACTACAGGGCCAGAAGTAGTTAACTGTTGGGACTAGCCCAACCTGGGAGGGGTCAACTGAAAGGGAAAGTGACAGTTAATTCTAGAAGAATCAGTGAAGGTCGAGTGAGTGAAGGTGATAGACATGTAGTCGGTTGGTCGTGAAGGTCGCATACATAGTTACATAGGTTGAAAAAAAACCTAGGTCCATCTAGTTCAACCTTCCTCCACTAATTATACATTTTGTCACTATCAGTGGGTGGTTTCTGGCAATGGAGAAAAGGAGAAAAAAGGCAAGATAGCAAGAATATCTGTGGCGCCCCTGAGGCTTCCGTCGCCACAGGAACATTGCACCCCAGCCAGAGGTGTGATGTCCCATCCTGGGTAAGGAAGGGAGTAAACGCCGGTACACAAGCAAATCTGCACTACACCCATTGTTAGGCATATTTTAGGACCAGGGATAGTGGCAACGACCCACATGCTGTATGATGGGGGGGCATAAGACCCATCCCTTCTCCCAGTGGGTGGGGCCTAGCAATAGGGTGGGTGGGTGGAGCGAGCCAAGAGTAGAGTAGTGACAGGAAGGTCAAGTTTAGTGAGATAGAGTTTGGAGTTGGAGTGAGAAGTCTGCGGGAGGAAGAGGAGGCAGATAGCCAGAAAAAGAAGAGAAGTGAAACAGCAAGAGAAAGTGACGCTTCCTGGTGGAGACCCTGAGGCCCAGATAGGCTCAGGTGACACCACAGTAGAACACCACAGAAAGGATTTCAGGGCCACTGTACAGCTTTCAAGCTTGTGGCCTGTTCCACCAATCCACCGGGTGGAGGGGTCAAGCTGCACACGGGGAACAGTCCCTAAAAATTGGAGGAAGAGAAGTCATTTCCAAAGGTGAAAACCGAGGCCCAGGGTGGTTGCAAGTGCCCAGGGCCACATCCCACTGCAGAACCTCTGAGAAGAGGGTAAAGTTCCAGCTAGGCAAGCCCTCTTGTCCAGAAGCTGTAGTGGAGGCCAAGCCAGGTTCAACCAACAAAGGCAAGGCTTAGAAGACAGCTGAAGAGAGGGACACAATAGAAGGGTGCAGCGGCTTTTATTCCCAGATCTACCCGAGATTGGCGGAGGTCCCTGACAGTGGGTTCTAGCAGTCTAAAGGCACCAGTGTGCCTCACCCCAGGAACTGTGAGTAAACAACTTGAAACTGCACCCCCTGGTGTTGCCTCTGTTATTTCGTCTGCACTGCACCATCTACAACACCCTCATAGACTCTTACAAGCACCAACAGTTGCCCCGGGGTACCGCTTCACCTGTGGGGAACAGGACCATTCAAGTTGCCATTGCACCAGCCCCGGAGGCCCCATACAGCAGCGGTGGCTTAATAGCCGCAAACCACAGGTGGCGTCACAAATAACCTAAAAACTTTATTATTAATCACCACCCCCACTGAAGCCATATTAGTTGACCCTGCCAGGGTCACGGAGTCGGGCCCCACCACCACTGACGACCCCCGGACTAGTCCGGCCTGGCATCGGGTGTCCCATAGCCCAGGGGTGGGCGAGTCATATCAAGTGTGACTGGAGACACAGGGTGTGAACAGCGTTATAACTAGAGTCCGATCCTCCAATGGAGTGACCACAGACAATAAGAGCTGGATGAAGGAACCCTAGCAGCCAGGCTTTTTTGAACCGTCAAAGTACCAGGTGATTTCTACTGGTGCAAGACTCTAATGGCCAGGCCCCTTAACCGTCAAGGTACTGGGGTAATCTCAACTGGCATGTGAACCAACAGATTGGTTTCCCACTAAATGTCCAGAAGTGCAAAGCTTTACTCTGGTCTTTCTTTTTTTCTCTCTATGCCTATGTAGCCTTTTTAGTGTAGCGCCCCTTAGACTGGTCGCTACAGGGTATATCATTATATCCTTCCCGAGCAGGTCAAGATGTTAATCTGGTAAGTTTACACACATCTCACACCACCATACAGCAGGGAGAAGCAGTCACTAGGAAAGGGTTAACAATGGTTTCACATTACATAAGAGCAAGCTTGGACACGAGACAGAGCAGACGCATGGTGTGTAGCTCCTTGAAGGGAGGCTGTCAGGCTTTCAGGGAGGCAGAACCGAGCTGTCTAGATGTAACACCGAACAGACAGCACAACCAAGCTTGGGCCAGTAACACCTAGAGAGACGGGACCCAGCACTTGTAATCATGGACTAAAAGGGGAGCAGTCGCCAGAGCACGGGACTGAGCACAGGAGAGGTACAGAGCCCCAGTTCGTTTGGATGCGGCGCAGCATCAGAGAGGGAGCCTGGGGAGATGGGACAGAGGTCCGACCCACGGGAGGTCCAGGCTGCCGGCCTGTACGGGCCAGGACCGGGGGGGGGAGTACAGATGTGCATGGAGGATAAAGGCCAGAAATTACCAAACCAGATCCAGCCACTGACCTGCCCGGGATCGACCGTAGTCTCTGATGGCGAGGACCAGCACCCCGGGTGCGATACCACCTGAGCCAGTAAATAAAGTGACTGGAACCTGCACCTGGTGACTCTGAGTAACTGCCGCTGCCCTGCACTCCGGTGCTCCCGTGGACTGCTGCCCCCGTTCTCACCAACCTCCCGGGTTTCCCCGCTCCGCCCGTGGGGAGCAATACCATCCCGGCTACACCTAACATCTGCCCCGGAGAGAGACTGTGCAGCAGCGGCTAATTCCTGGCTGCATACTACGGCAGGTGCTGCGAAGCATCCCCATTCCCCATCCAGTACTGCCCCTGGGAAAGGACTAGTCGCAGGAAGGGTCAGCGGCAGAGGAGGTCGAGACCCCAGTAACCCCTTCAATCGGTGACATGCTTCCCAGGGGCCCGTCACCCTCCTTCCATCCCCATCTGTTATGGACACTTGTCCGTTTGCTGTTTTTGTTTAACATGTAGCCGACGGGGTCATGGAACCGGGTCAGGCCAGGCACAGCTACCCCAAGGAAGAACCACTGGCCCGGTGACGAGTACCCTAAAGGGCCATTTACACGCTGCGACATCGCTAACGATATATCGTCAGGGTCACGGTGTTTGTGACGCACATCTGGCGCCGTTAGTGACATCGCAGCGTGTGACAGGCAGGAGCGACCTTAAACAATCACAAAAGAAACAAAAATCGTTGGCATATGAGAGGTCGTTCATTTACCAAAAATTGTTGTCTGGTACGTAGCGAGGTTGTTCCTCGTTCCTGCGGCATCACACATCGCTATGTGTGACACCGCAGGAGCGACGATCATCTCCTTACCTCCGTCCACCAGCAATGAGGAAAGAAGGAGGTGGGCGGCATGTTCCGGACGCTCATCTCCGCCCCTCCTCTGCTATTGGATGGATGTTTTGTGACGTCGCTGTGACGCAGAACGCACCTCCCCCTTGAAGGAGAGATTGTTCGGCGGGCACAGCAGCGTCGCAAAACAGGTATGTGCGTGTAACGCTGACAGTAGTGATCACCACATATCGCACCAACGACGGGGGCGGGTGCTATCGCTAGCGATGTCGCAGCGTGTAAAGCACCCTTTAGGCTCCATGGTACGCTACATTAGCATACTTACCATATTTTTATTGACCAATAAATCCTTTTGTATTTTATTGTCTTCGAGTGCTGATCCTTTTTTTTTCTTGTGGACTATATTGTGGAGCACTGGAATCAAGTACCAGGAAGGTAAGCTTATTGTTTCTCTCCAGTCTTATCCCAAGGATAGGTCACAAAAAATGTAAAGCCTAGACAACCCCTTTAAGGCCCGGAAGTAGGGGGTACTTTGCACGTTGCGATATCGCATCGCTAGCATCAGCTAGCGATGCCGAGTGCGATAGTACTCGCCCCCGTCGCACATGCAATATCTTGTGATAGCTGCCGTTGCGAACATTATCGCTACGGCAGCTTCACACGCACTTACCTGCCCTGCGACGTCGCTCTGGCCGGCGACCCGCCTCCTTCCTAAGAGGGCGGATGGTGCAGCGTCACAGCGCACTCACACGGCAGGCGGCCAATAGAAGCGGAGGGGCGAAGATGAGCAGGATGTAAACATCCCGCCCACCTACTTCCTTCCGCATAGCCGGTGGAGACAGGTAAGGAGATATTCCTCGCTCCTGCGGCTTCACACACAGCGATGTGTGCTGCCGCAGGAACAAGGAACAACATCGTATCTCTTATTGGTGCGACATTATGAAAATGACCGACGCTACACAGATCACCGATTTTCGATGCCATTGCGACCGTTTATCGGCGCATCTAGGCTTTACACGTTGCGACGTCGTTACCGGCGCCAAATGTGCGTCACTTTCGATTTGACCACGACGATATCGCAGTAGCGATGTCGCAGCGTGCAAAGTACCCCTTACTGCTACCACTGCACCCACTGTAGCTGCACCCCTGACAGCTCACATATAATAAATAAATAGATAAAGGGGCACTAAATACATTAAGGTGTTTTTTGTTTTTGTTCTTTTAAACACAGAGACTTCATTAAAATTTCCTTGATCAATATTCATCTTATTCCTAAAGACATGAGCATATCCGTCAGATGGTCAGCCCTTATGTTAATTGGCATGCACACTGTCACTGGCAATCTGAAGGTTGAGCCTTATTATTGCTAATAGGAAGAAACAAGAACACTTCCAAACAATTTTAATCCAGTTTAAAAAGCAATCTCATTTTAGAAATTAGTGCAACTTCAAAACAGACTTAATTATTGCATGAGTTTACAATTATAATGAGCACTGACGGCAAAGAGAGCTCACTCCATGCGCATATGCTTACTACGTGGGTAATGGGCACTCGGCCAAACTCTGGGGACGATGTCCTACTTGTGCTATAGAGAACAAACACAATGATATCAACAAACACATAACATTACTCGACTTTCTTATTATATTTCTAATTTGAAGGTTATGGATTGATGCCAGAAAAAATCCTATTTTTATTTTATCCCAATGTGCAACCTCTAGTAGCCCAAAATCTAATGGGATTATGTAAAAACTTGACTTTTAAATTACAAAGGTAAATTTGGCAGAAAGTAAAATAACTAAAAACCCTGGACAAGTAACTCATGTGAGAATAAAAAGCTAAAGACATGAAGCACAAGAGAAACATCTCTGCTACAGTTGTAAAGGACTTACTAATAAATCATTCATTCTAAACTTCATGTTTTCTATTAAATACATCTCATTTTATGCTTAATTAAGAATTAAATGAGGCATCAGGGAGATTTTTATTATATGTGTCAACTTTGTACTTTTCAAAGTCAGTTTGGTCTAAAATCTTCTTTCTCATTTAAAATGCTCCCAAAAATATTTCTTTTTTAAACAAAACAGTATTTTGTAATATATAGGAGGTATGGTACATGAATACTTACAGGGGTTGTCCACTACTTTTTCATTGATGGCCTATCCTTAGGATAGGTCATCAATGTCTGATCGGCCAGGGTCCAACACCCCACACCAGACCGATCAGCTGTTCTCGGTCCCGGCAGCGCAGCAGGCAGTTGCACCTACTCCGTCTTCTGATAGTGGCCGGGTACTGCACATATGCCTCCTATTGATTAGAATGGAAGGTGGATGTGCAGTACCCAGCCGCGACCACTGAAGACAGAGCTGCTCTGGAAAGGAGCATTTCTGGCTGCCTGCTGCCACCGCCGGGACCGAGAACAGCTGATCGGCGGGGGTGTCGGGTGTTGGACCCCGGCCAATCTGACATTGATGACCTATCCTTAGGATAGGCCATTAATGTTAAAGGAGGGGACAACCTCTTTAATGGCTTTGGAAGAAAAACAATGCTAGTAATTGTGTTCCACTACTTCTGCTATATCACAGAGATATACCAGAAATTGTCATTGATGATGGTCTGTGTTCGAGACCCCGAATGAAGGGAATGAGTCCGGTGAACATCGTGTAACTTCATTTAACTTTACTTGGGTTAGGTGGAGATAAGTCATGGACTCTAAAGTCTACAGTAAGTTTTTTACATTTCTCCAATTTTCTTGAGACAAAACTTGAAGTGAAGCCTTTATGGGAGATTTCATAACTTTAAAGGTACATGTACCGCCCTGAGGGGGGCCCAGCCGCTTCTCTGCTGCTCGGACCAAGCCGCTCGAGGTCCAAGCTTGGGTTGTCGGTGGCATGAGCGCGTCCGGACCGGGGACCACGTCGCTCTGTTAAGGGGGAGGCAGTAGGGTGGTGGTGGTGTGGGACGAGGCGTGCAGCCAGGGAGGGCTGCGTTGTCGTCTAACGGGTCATGACGCCACCCACGGGTCATGGTGACAGGATGCACCACCGCTGCGGCTGGAGTGAAGGTGGGCTCGTCCGGGATCGGTGTTGCGGCCGCAGCTTAGATGTTAGCCCCTCCGTGGGTAGGGGCGGTGTGTCCCGGGGCCCGGTGGGGGACTGACGACGGTGTTGTTGTCGGGGTGCAGGATGCTGTGCTGCGGTGCGTGGGTGGGTTGGGTCCCGCAGCCGGCTGCTTGTGTCCCCTTGTGAGGTTGATAGTGGCCCCTTTCCCTTGCACCTCTTGTTGTTGTTTTCGGCTCCCCTGCCTGGACAGTGGTAGCCCGCTCCTCGGCGTTGACCTGCCGGAAGAGCCCTCGGTTGCCCGCAGGCGCTGACCCGTCGGATGTTTGGCCCTTGGCGGTGGCTCTCACCCGGTATCGGTGGGCTTTTGCCTTCTTTCGGGACTTTGGGTGAGGATAAACCCGTGAGGTCCAGCCTGCAATCAGTTAATTTGCCTATACTGAGTGGCTTCTAAGCTAGGACGGGGTCTGAGTACCCGGTTTCTGGTGCTCCAGTGAACGGTTGACTCCCCGGTTCAGGGTTGGCGGGCTCCAACCCTGGCCCGGTCCCTATTGTTCCGCCGGTTGCTGTACTGGTACTCCTGCAGGCGGCCACCACCGTCTGCCTGCCTGACGGTTCAAGGGTCCCAGGCTCCTACCCGGATCCCTGACAGCTCTACAACTCCACTCCTCTCACTGTCACTCTACAACTCCACTCCCCACTTAAAACTGTTTGTATTTCCTGTCTCAGTACAGTAGTCTCCTCGGTGGGCGTGCCTTTCCGCCTGACTCCGCCCACCTGGTGTGCTCTACTAGCCCTTTCGAGTGACGGGTGTGTCCTCACAAGGGGAGTGTGTGTGTAATGTGGTAGGTATTATTACCTGTGACCCCTGGGGTCAAGGGTGTCACATAAACACATTTGGTCAAAAATCGCTTAGAAGAAAATAAAAGAAGCAACACTTTGCAATCCACCATTCCCCACTGGTATTATGCTCTAATTTTTGGCACTGCCTGGTCCTCCATTGATCTCTACTTCCTGTTGCAAAAATAATGTCTCCAACTCAGGGACATGTGTCCACTGTATCCAATTACTGGCTTTAGTGGTCACAAAGTCATCAGTGCGCCAAGAAGCCAAGCAGTATTGGAATGGGAGCAGCATGGAAATGCTTAAATAAGCAGGGCCGGATTTATACATTTCTATACCCTAGGAAAAAGCACATCATTCTGCGCCTTCTCCTGCTGGCGCTGGTGTCACTCACTGCTAGTACCTCCACCCCATTGTGACATCTACTGTCACAGTAAGAAGCTATGGTGGCGATGGAGATAGAAGAAGAGAGCTAGCGCTGAACTCGCATCGCCTATTCCCACAGTGTTTATCACCGAGGATCCAGGATGTCTTTAGAGGGGGTAGTGATGCTAGAAATTGGAGTAAGAAACTACAGCACTTCCCCGGTGACTGAGTAAGTCAGCGCAAGCTGTAGAAATAGGCAATACAAATGTACCGCTCAATTTATTCAAATGAGTGGTCCGAAGACAAAAGTAAATCTAATTTCAAATCTCTATCTATTGCATGCTATAATCAAAGTTATTTTCTAATGTACTTGTACTAAAAATTCCCTACCATTCCACAACTACACTGTGATCCTATTTATTTTTCCTGTCTGATGATGATTTGTTTGAGAATCCCAGTGCATACTGGGATACTCAAACAAAGCATCATCAGAGGGCAGAGTCTGTGGCAGTGATTGCAGCCTCTGTCCCCTCCCTGAAACAAAATGACATCATGACGCTCATTTCAGGGGCTGGTCTGTCCCTCTGTGTCCCTCCCTGCTCTGTCCCTGACAGGAAATAGAAAAAAATAGGGTAGCAGTTAAATAGTGTAGTTAAGCAACTGTAGGGAATTTTTAATACAAGGAGATTAGAAAATATCATCAACTATATAAGGATTTAAAATTAAATTTATTTTTTGCCTTCTGACCACCCTTTAATGTATGTGTATGTAAATTTTAAAAACAGCATTTTATATGGCCTCATAATAAAAAAAAATTGAAAATATTTGGTTGTTATTTCTTCTTTATATACTCTCCCCTGACTTCTGCGTCCTACACCATGGCCTAGGTTGGCCTTTCTGGAAATTCGACCACGGAAATAAGCATAGCTTCTTCTATATATTTTTTTTTTTTTACTCATTCTGAGATGTTTGTGAAATATTTTTACCCTCTATTCCCATCCTCGGACAACCATTGTAATTCCTTTTGAATCTAATCAACATTGAAAAATTGGAGATATAGACTAGGCCTTATAGTGTAATTATATTGACTGTTCGTACCATTTACGCCTATGCGTTATCTCATTGCTTGTATGTTTATTTACAACAGGATTTAAGAAATATAACAGATTAATAACATTATGAATAATTTCATATATTATGTGAAATATTACCGTTAAACATTTTGTGTGGTTAGTAATCGGTAATTATTTCTGGCATAACTACAAGCATAAATGTAATAACTGAGAAGAAGGAATCCGTGGGTTTACGTACCGGTGCACTCCACTATTGCACATTATAACATGGCATGCCCCAAGCCGACTGCTAAGTTCTGAAGACACTGAGAGCAGTCCTACTCCGGAGGCACCGCAGGCCGTGTAGGCACAAGCTGCTGTACGCTTAGAGTGAATGAAAGAATCTACCAGCCGATACAGTTCATCCAAAGCATTGAGCGGCCTCATCAGCTGCACCATGGAAAAAGGAAAGAGAAAGGCGATTTTCTTGTAATACAAGTCAGTACACGTCATACATGCAATACATGTGAATGTAAAGTATTGTAGGCAGAAAATGTGTAGACCACAGAGATACTGAACTCACTAATTGTTTTATTCATGAAAGTATATTTAGATGATCTTTGTTTAATTAGGAATTGTAATGATATTTTAAAAGTTTATTCTACAACTACTGCTGGCACGCTGGATCCATGAATTCATTCTTTGTAATACATAACGCTACAATGTGCATGATAAAAGTTCCTTAATAGAGTTGGGAGAGTACCTAAATATTCGTACTCGCTATACTCATACGAGACAAGTACTGTCTACTACTTGTGTATTCGTTCCGAATAGCGTGTTCAGTGCAAGTCAATGGGGAAAAACTCGTAAGGTAACAAGTAACCCGAATTTCGCACTAGTCATGCGAGTAGCGACTAGTGCGGAATTTGGGTTACTCGTTGCATTGCACGTATTCCCCATTGACTTGCATTGCAGACGCTATTCAGAACGAATACGCGAGTATTAGACAGTACTCGTTATGAGTATAATGAGTACGAATAGTTAGATACTTGCTCAACTCTACTCACAATGTAATGAGTAAACCGAATTCCACACTTTCGCCACTCGCACAAATAGAGAGGTATTCAGGTTACTCATTACGTTGTGAGTTTTTCCCCATTGACTTGCATTGCATACGCTATTCGGAATGAATACGCAAGTAGTAGACAGTACTCGTTATGAGCATAGCGAGCATGAACAGTTAGGTACTCTCTCAGCTCTATTCCTTAATCTATTTTTCAAGTCTTCAACTGGAACCTGAGTTTTCTGTAACCAGTCTCCTATTTTTTGCTGGGGTTACGTGGCTACTTTGACAGCAACACTTTTCGAATGGCTAAAAAGATCACACTTTTCTGGGGGCAAATTGCATCATTTTGTAAGAGAGTGTAGTCATATTGCTACCAGGAAGTTGCTGCAACCTTGACACAGAAGTGGCAAGAAATCCAAATCTGCTGGACTTTTTGTGACCAAACTTGTTGGTTGCAGTTTGATCATATTCATTTACACTACTGCATGGTGTGATGACACATTTGACCAAATTTACTTACACTACTGTATGGTGTGATGACGCATTGGCATAGTGCCATTTTTTGTGGCCTAAGGTGCTGCACAGTCCAAGCCTTTAACTGACAAGACAATGTTGTACAAAGATCATTAGTTCCTCAAATTCTCATATACTCCACCAACTAAACTAGTCACTCAGTTCACAGATTTGTATTTCGTCTACATGGCAGCTTACCATGTTATTGTGTATTCAGTAAAAAAAAAAAATAAAAAATGATTGATTGGTTAGTTGATTAGACAAGTATACCTAATAAAACTACCTATCGACAACCTATGGCTCTAAAGCTATGTGTGGCTTGTGGGCCCGTGATATGTGGTTCGCGACTGTCTGCCAGCTTGGCGCATTAGCACCATGTCAAGCAAATAAAGAGCTATGAAGACAAGGTCTACAGATGGCTATTTTTGTGAGCAGATCTAGATGGATTTATACTAGTTTAAGGGTTGGAAGAATAAATTAAAGGGATATTCCTATCTCCAAGATCCTATACCAATATGTAGTAGGTGTAGTAATAATAATAATAATAATAATAATAATAATAATATTAGTAAATGCCTCCAATTACAAATGTACTATAGTTCTCCTGATCACTATGTTGCTTACCTCATGTTCAGGGCATTGCTAGACATTAAGTATTCATGCTTACGACCATACTTAGTGATAGATAGTTAGTTAGTTGCTCCCTCTAGTATGATTTCTATGGGGATATTTTGGCTGTTAATATACTGGTAATGGGTAGTGATGAGCGAGTATGCTTGTTACTACTCGTTACTCGCACGAGTATCACTGTACTCGGGCTACTCGGCGGGGACCAAGTAATCTCGCGATACTCATGCTGTACTCGTGGTCTTCATCCCTGCATGTTGGCGCTCTTTTGAGAGCCAGCCCTCATGCAGGGATTGGCTGGCAGACCACTGCAATGCCACAGCCCTGTTAGTTGTGGAATTGCAGTGATTGGCCGGCCTGCACAGCGTGACCGAGCCTTTATACCGGCGGGCGCGCTGTGCTCTGCACACAGCCATCCAGACAGTCAGTGCAGGGAGAGTGTTGCTGCTTCAGGGAAAGGTTTTCGGCCCTTTATAGTTAGTTCCATAGCAGGGCTGCAAACAGTGTGACCAGAAGTCCTTCTCAGGACTATTATAGTTGTATACAGGCAGGCAGGGTATAGCCAGGTCGGAGTACAGTAGCAGAGTCCTTCTCAGGACTATTGTTGCTGTATACAGGCAGGGTATAGCCAGGTCGGAATACAGGCTAGTGACCAGGAGAGTCCTTGTCAGGACTATTGTAGCAGTATACAGGCAGGCAGGCAGGCAGGCAGGGTATATAGCCATTCCTAGTGGTGACCGTATACCAGCCTTCATCATATCTGGGGCTGGTGTACACAGTGTAAAACAGTCCAGATAGTGTCAGACTTCTCAGTAATTGTCGCTCCTAAAAACCTGTTAGGTTCTTAGTGCGTCCGTGCTTGCATTTAAAAACCGCACGTGTGTGCCTGTTGGTGGCAGCGTACAGGTGCACGATTTGCACAAACTATTATATAACGCACAAGTCTAGTGAATAATACACGTCAGTCAGCAGTGTCTGATAGTGTCAGACTTCTCAGTAATTGTCGCTCCTAAAAACCTGTTAGGTTCTTAGTGCGTCCGTGCTTGCATTTAAAAACCGCACGTGTGTGCCTGTCGGTGGCAGCGTACAGGTGCACGTTTTGCACAAACTATTATATAACGCACAAGTCTAGTGAATAATACACGTCAGTCAGCAGTGTCTGATAGTGTCAGACTTCTCAGTAATTGTCGCTCCTAAAAACCTGTTAGGTTCTTAGTGCGTCCGTGCTTGCATTTAAAAACCGCACGTGTGTGCCTGTCGGTGGCAGCGTACAGGTGCACGTTTTGCACAAACTATTATATAACGCACAAGTCTAGTGAATAATACACGTCAGTCAGCAGTGTCTGATAGTGTCAGACTTCTCAGTAATTGTCGCTCCTAAAAACCTGTTAGGTTCTTAGTGCGTACGTGCTTGCATTTAAAAACCGCACGTGTGTGGCAGTCGGTGGCAGCGTCAGGCTCCATATTGTCCCTGGATAGAGACGTGCATGATGGCCTGTAAACCTGAAGTGCCCATTGTAAGGAAGTGGGTCTATTGTAGTATAGCCCTTAGGCAGGGCAGCCAAAAATTTGGAGGCTCCACATTGTCCCTGGATAGAGATGTGCATGAGGGCCTCAAAACATTGTTCCCATTGCAAAAGAGCGGGTCTCCTGTCGTTGTAATGCCCATTCTGAAAGAATGGGCGAAAAAATTTACCACTGGGGGTATACCTGAAACAACGGCCTAACTATTGTAACGGTCATCATGATGGCGCATGAGGAGAAGGAGGAGCAGTCCAGCGATTAGCCAAAGTCCAGAAGTGTGTTACCATGGGTGAGTGGAGGTACATGGCAAATTCCCGTTACAAACTTTAAATTCCGCTGTCATTTGCTGGTGGTGTGGTGAAGTCTGGCCCAATCCAACCCTTGTTCATCTTGATCAGAGTCAGCCTGTCAGCATTTTCAGTTGACAGGCGGGTGCGTTTATCTGTAATGATTCCACCTGCGGCACTAAAAACACGCTGTGACAAAACGCTAGCGGCAGGGCAGGCCAGGACTTCAAAGGCGTAGAGAGCCAATTCATGCCACGTGTCCAGCTTGGATACCCATTAATTGTAAGGCACAGAGGAATGTCGGAGTACAGTTGTTTGATCTGCAAGGTACTCCTTGAGCATCTGGGCAAACTTAGGATTTCTTGTGGCGCTACCCCGCACCTCAGGGGCTGTGGTATGTGAGGGGCTGAGAAAACTGTCCCACATCTTGAAGACTGTTCCCCTACCTCTGGCAGATTGGACTTGTGCCCCTCTCGGCTGTACGCCTTGGTTGTACACTGATTCCTGACCTATGCCGCTAGCGTTTTGTGAGGGGAATGCTTTGCCTACTTCCGTGACTATGGCCTTCTGGAACTGCTGCATTTTGCCTGACCTCTCCGCCTCGGGAATAAGAGACATAAAGTTCTCCTTTTAGCGTGGGTCTAACAGTGTTACCAACCAGTAATGATTGTCGGCCAAGATGTTCTTAACGCAAGGGTCACGAGACAGGCAGCTTACCATAAAGTCAGCCATGTGTGCCAGACTCTTAACAGCCATCACTTCAGTATCCTGACCAACACGATGACTGAACATGCTGTCCTCCTCCTCCTCCTCCTCCTTATCATCTACCCTGTCCTCTGGCCAGCCACGCTGAACCGAGGATATGACTGCATGTCATATCCTCAATTTGGCCGGAGAGTTGCTCCATGTCTTCATCCTCCTCCTCGTCATAGTCCTCCACTGCACGTTGTGATGAGACGAGGCTGGGCTGTGTGTTATCACCCACACCCACTACTGTTTCTTGCTCAAACTCATCGCGTTCCGCCTGCAATGCATCATGGTTGTTTTTTGAGCAGAGACCATTTTAGAAGGCAGAGAAGCGGTATGGTGACGCTAATAAGGTCGTCATCGCCGCTCACCATCTTAGTGGAGTCCTCAAAGTTTTGGCGGATGGTACATAGGTCGGACATCCATCTCCACTCCTCAGGTGTTATGTGTGGAGTTTGACCCATTTCCCTACGGCTTAGGTGATGCAGGTACTCAACAACTGCCCTCTTCTGCTCACATATCCTGACCAACATGTGCAGAGTTGAATTCCAACGCGTGGGGACATCACACACCAGTCTGTGAGCCGGACGATGCAAATGGCGCTGAAAGCCGGCAAGGCCGGCTGAAGCAGTAGGTGACTTTCGAAAATGTGCAGACAGGCGGCGAACTTTTACCAGCAGATCAGACAGCTCTGGGTATGACTTTAGAAACCGCTGAACCACGAGGTTGAGCACATGGGCCACGCATGGACCATGTGTCAGCTGGCCTCGCCTCAAAGCCGCCACCAGGTTCCGGCCATTGTCACACACAACCTTTCCTGGCTTTAGGTTCAGAGGTGTGAGCCAGTGATCTGCATGCTGTTTCAGAGCTGTCCACACCTCTTCTGCATTATGGGGTTTGTCACCTATGCAGATTAGCTTCAGCACAGCCTGTTGCCGCTTCGCCGAGGCAGTGCTGCAGTGCTTCTGTGTCGCCCTGGACAAGCCAGGGGCCACAGAGCACAACACTTAAACACCCCACACTCCCTGCAGGCACATCATAGTCAAAACACAAAATCCTTGTTGCCTTCCCCAGGGGCTGTTGTCCACACCAGGGGGTGGAGCCAGGCGGTTGGTCTCCACCCACCAAGGAGTTCACAGTCCTGGAGGAGGGAAAACACAGGCAGTGAGAGTTAAGCTAAGGAAGTGGAAGGAGGAAAGTAGTAGAGAGGAGAAAAGTGACAGCAAAGAGCCTGAAGTTGGTCTGGGTGTGTGGCCCGGACAGGACAGCAAGGTTAGCAGGATGTGGTGACCGTCTGCAGTGGAGGCCGATTGGAGTCTGCCGTAAGGACCGTGGATGGGTGGTGACCCGGCGGTACCGGACCGGTATACAAAGAGAAGCCAGCACCATTGGCAGGGGCCTTTCGGATCCCGGCAAGGCTTGGTGTCGCCGGGAATTTGCCAAATCCGTTAGTGAAGGGGACCTCCGGGTTTCCAAACAGCCAAGTCCCGATAGAAGGCAACTGTCCAACCGTGAAGGGGAGACACCGCCACCGCCAAGGGCAACCGTCTCCCAGGGCCAGTGCCTGTGGGCAAAAGGGGCTCCTCCGGCCCATATCCAGGTCGGGGAGTGGGTTACTGGTGGGAAACCATCACTACCAACACTGAACTTAGGTGCAGGGAGAGACAGTCATCACTAACCTACAGGGAGGAACAACCGCAGCCGTCCGAGGGACCCGTCCATCCAGCCACTTGTTTTACCGTGAACTGTGTCATCATAATTGGGCTGAGTACCTCCGTGCCGTGCGGCACAGCGCTGCCCCTGCGACCCTGCACCTCATCAGGCCCCGCAACCCGCCTGTCATCCATCTCTACCCCATCACCGGGCCCCGGGACAACCAACCCCCCTACCCACGGAGGGGAGAAATAACAACAAAGCTGCTCCCTGTCACAGGCTCCCGGGATCCCCGTCCAGAGCAGTGGTGGTGTCCACACAATCACCACAACCGTGGGTGGCGTCACGGACAATATCCCCAAAACCCAAACCACCCCTTTTCACTCACGGGCGAGGAGCGCCGCTCGAGTCCCCGGGATCCGGCCATCGCTCGAGCCACCGAGCAGCAGCAGCCGTAGAGCAGCGGCAGCCGGACCCGAGCAGTGGGAGAGCGCAGCGTCCCCTCCTCCGCCCGCGACACTTCCAGCTTGGGACTGGTGTGGAGGGTAAAGTGGATGAGGATGCGCAGGAGGAGGAGGAGGCTGAGGAGCATGACATTCCGGAGCTGTAGAGTGTGGGTGAAACCCTGACTGAGGTAGGGCCTGCAAAACTTGGTGTGGGAAGGACGTCCCCTCGCTCAGAGTGGGTCCCAGCTTCCACAATATTAACCCAGTGTGCCGTCAACGAGATGTAGCGGCCTTGCCCACAAGCACTTGTCCACGTGTCTGTGGTTAGGTGGACTTTGGCTGAAACAGCGTTGTTCAGGGCACGTGTGATTTTTTGTGACACGTGGTTATGCAATGCGGGGACGGCACACCGGGAGAAATAGTGGCGGCTGGGGACCGAGTAAAATGGGACAGCTGCCACCATCAGGTCGCGGAATGCTTCTGTCTCCACCAGCCTAAAAGGCAACATTTCCAGCGCAAGCAGTCGCGAAATGTTAGCATTTAGAAGTGTGGCATGTGGGGCGTTGGCAGTGTATTTGCGCCTGCATTCAAAGGTTTGCTGAATGGATAACTGAACGCTGCGCTGGGACAAGGACGTGCTTGATGATGGTGTTATTTCTGCGTGGGCAACTGCAGGTGCAGGGCCGGAGGAGGCTTGTTCGCGGGCAGCATGGACAGGGGATTGGCTTGCATGCACAACAAGCGAAGACGTAGCAGTGACATCAGCAAGCACTGCTCCTCGACTCTGTTGTACATCCCACAAAGTCGGGTGCTTGGCTGACATGTGCCTGATCATGCTGGTGGTGGTCAGGCTGCTAGTTTTGGTACCCCTGCTGATGCTGGCATGGCAGGTGTTGCAAATGGCCTTTGTAGAATCATCTGGAGCCAACTTAAAAAACTGCCAGACTCGGGAAGACCTAACATTTGTACAGGCACCTTGTGTCGTGTTGTTGTTCCGGGGAACGGTTGCCTGACGTCTGCCTGGGGCCACCACCCTGCTTCTTACTGCCTGTTGGGATGCTATGCCTCCCTCCCCCTGTGCACTGCTGTCCTCACTCTGCATATCCTCCTGCCAGGTTGGGTCAGTTACTGGATCATCCACCATGTCGTCTTCCTCTTCCGCACCCTGCTCCTCCTCCTGACTTCCTGACAATTGTGTCTCATCATCGTCCACCCCTTGTTGAGACACATTGCCAACTTCGTGAGAACGTGGCTTCTCAAATATTTGGGCATCTGTACATACAATCTCGTCATGGCCCACTTCAACAGGAGCTGGCGAGAGGCCAGAATGTGTGAATGGAAACGTGAACAGCTCTTCCGAGTGTCCAAGTGTGGGATCAGTAATGTCCGTGGACGTGTACTCGGCCTGGTGGTAGGAAGGAGGATCAGGTTCTGAAATGTGCGGTGCAGTATCACGGCTACTGACACTTGACCGTGTGGAAGACAGAGTGTTTGTGGTGGTGCCAATCTGACTGGAAGCATTATCCGCTATCCAACTAACAACCTGTTGACACTGGTCTTGGTTCAAGAGCGGTGTACTGCTGCGGTCCCCAAGAATTTGGGACAGGACGTGCGAGCGAGTAGATCTGGCCCTTTGTTGTGGCGAAATTAGAGCTTGCACACGACCTCGGTCTCTGCCTGCACCACCATAACGTCCACTTCCTTGTTCGTTGCCAACGCCCTTGCGCATTTTGCAATGCTGTGCTGATGTGTATTCACTAGACTTGTGCGTTATATCCAAGTTTTTGCAAAACGCACACAAGTGCACCTGAACGCTGCCACCAACAGGCACACACGTGCGGTTTTTAAATGCAAGCACGGATGCACTAAGAACCTAACAGGTCTCTATCCAGGGACAACGTGGAGCCTCCCAATTTTTGGCTGCCCTGCCTAAGGGCTATACTACAATACACCCACTTCCTGACAATGGACACTTCAGGTTTACAGGCCCTCATGCACGTCTCTATCCAGGGACAACGTGGAGCCTCCCAATTTTTGGCTGCCCTGCCAAAGGGCTATACTACAATAGACCCACTTCCTTACAATAGGCACTTCAGGTTTACAGGCCCTCATGCACGTCTCTATCCAGGGACAACGTGGAGCCTCCCAATTTTTGGCTGCCCTGCCAAAGGGCTATACTACAATAGACCCACTTCCTTACAATAGGCACTTCAGGTTTACAGGCCCTCATGCACGTCTCTATCCAGGGACAACGTGGAGCCTCCCAATTTTTGGCTGCCCTGCCTAAGGGCTATACTACAATACACCCACTTCCTGACAATGGACACTTCAGGTTTACAGGCCCTCATGCACGTCTCTATCCAGGGACAACGTGGAGCCTCCCAATTTTTGGCTGCCCTGCCAAAGGGCTATACTACAATAGACCCACTTCCTTACAATAGGCACTTCAGGTTTACAGGCCCTCATGCACGTCTCTATCCAGGGACAACGTGGAGCCTCCCAATTTTTGGCTGCCCTGCCAATGGGCTATACTACAATACACCCACTTCCTGACAATGGACACTTCAGGTTTACAGGCCCTCATGCACGTCTCTATCCAGGGACAACGTGGAGCCTCCCAATTTTTGGCTGCCCTGCCTAAGGGCTATACTACAATACACCCACTTCCTGACAATGGACACTTCAGGTTTACAGGCCCTCATGCACGTCTCTATCCAGGGACAACATGGAGCCTCCCAATTTTTGGCTGCCCTGCCAAAGGGCTATACTACAATAGACCCACTTCCTTACAATAGGCACTTCAGGTTTACAGGCCCTCATGCACGTCTCTATCCAGGGACAACGTGGAGCCTCCCAATTTTTGGCTGCCCTGCCAAAGGGCTATACTACAATACACCCACTTCCTGACAATGGACACTTCAGGTTTACAAGCCCTCATGCACGTCTCTATCCAGGGACAACGTGGAGCCTCCCAATTTTTGGCTGCCCTGCCAAAGAGCTATACTACAATAGACCCACTTCCTTACAATAGGCACTTCAGGTTTACAGGCCCTCATGCACGTCTGTATGCAGGGGCATTGGTGAACCTCACAATTTTGGACTGCCCTGGCAAAGGAAAATACTACAAAGACTCACTTCCTCAAAATGGGCACATTAGACTCAAGAGGCCTTCATGTACGTCTCTTCTCAGGGACATCGAAGTGCCACACAATGTTTTACGTAAAATCTTTCATGTATTAATCTCAAAAAGTAACATACACCAGCTCTATCTCACTATTGGGTATGTGCCCTTAACATTTCTGCCATGAAAATTCATTTTGGTGTCATTTTTGAAGGTTTTCTGGTGAGTCCGTAAAAATGGCGTAAAACGCTGACAAAATTGTTCACAGCTGTGACTTTTGAGTGATAAATGCTTCAAGGGGTCTTCCCCATGCTGTTGCCATGTCATTTGAGCACTCTTCTGAGACTTTTGTGACATTTTTAGGGTTTCTACATGCTGCCGGGGGTCATTTCATAAAAATACTCGGGTCTCCCATAGGATAACATTGGGCTCGGTGCTCGGGACGAGTACACGAGTATCTTGGGATGCTCGGCCCGAGCCTCGAGCACCCGAGCTTTTTAGTACTCGCTCATCACTAGTAATGGGAGCTCTAGGTGTCTCTACTGTAGAAACAGGGGAGCAGGACCTGGATGACACTTCTTGGGGGCTCACGATGTGGCTCGCGACCCTCACTCAGCGCTGAATGTGGCTCTTAATGTAAGAAAGATAAGGGACCTCTGCCTTAAGGTAAAAAGTATTTGGAAGAATAAACTGGAAATCAAGACATTTTATGGAATTTTTATAAATCACCATTTTGTGTGAGTTTCGCATTTCTATAGAAAAGTCCTCCATATTTACTATGCATCAGGCCACTGTGGATTCCGGTTACCTATCATGCTGACTTACTTTTGGTTCCCTACCAACCATGAAAGCAGAACTAGCAGAACATCACTCGGGCATGCTTAAACAATTGATTCCAGGAGCCTGACACATTTATTCAATAGAATGGAACAAATTGCACGGGTTTAGACAGGTTTTTAATATCGGTATTACATTGAGCTCTGCATATATATGACTTCTTATCATGTCATTACTCTAAAGTGGGAAATGTTAATGTTTTCCTTAGCAACATAAATGATTTACCTTATCAATGTATGCAGCTTTCGATGTGGTATTTGGAGGCAGATTTGTTTTATCCAAGTAAAATGCTCTGGAAAGGAAATATATACACATTAGACATGAATATATGGAGAGATCTCACAAAAGTTACAGGTGGACGGGTTTGTTCACACAAACGTATAAATTGAAGGAGTGAAGTCTGATAAAAAGAAAGATTGCACTTAAACCAGTATTATTCAATGAGGCAGAGCAGAACTATGGGATTTTATTCTCAACACAAGACCAATTTTATATACTGTACCATCATGTGACCCCAGACTATGACCCCCTGATGAAGGTGACGCCGAAACGTGCGTATCGGGCTGGGCATCCCATGTGTGGGCAGGTCCTCCATGTCCAGGTCTCCACTGATCAGGTATCTACTTCTTATTAATTTTTTCACCACGTTAACTATCAGATTTATAAACGGTTGACACTTGGGGTGTGTGCATCATGTTGTGCTAAGGCCACAAGTGCTATATTCCCTTTAACACACCATTGTTTGCACATACCCCACGTGGTGTCCTTTTTACTTTACACTAGGCTGACAGTTGCATTTATATCACGTCATCTGGTCTTCCAGTCCTGCAATTTTCACTTTTATTAACGTGATATATACACACATGTTATATTGCAGAACTGTGTGTCTAATTTTTCTCCTTATTTTTCTCCTGGTCATATATTTTCTTTGTTTACCAACCAAATTGTCACAATTTCTGCTTTTTATTGTTCCTGGACTGTTTTACCATATATCACAGAGTATCTGCCTCCATGCTTTGTATTACATGTGATGCCCTCTTCCTCTGGTTTAAAATGCCGTTGTGACGGTCTCTTTTTTAACCAATAAATAATTTGTTTTTTGACCTTATTGGCTTTTTGTAGAATTGTTTCTACAATTTTGTGTCTCTTATGGCAGAATAGCTTGCTGGCACCACCTGGCATCCAACACTCTGGGCACTCGCCTTGCCACCTATTTCCTAACCACTGGGTTAACAAGCAAAACACTGAGAACATACAAACTCCATGTGTAGAACTGAGGCCAGAAATGCAACGCGCAGTAAGGACGACTCAGTTGTGAATATAATCGGTTTATTCAGCGGGAACGGAGAGAAGTAGGAAAGATGGGTAAGCAAAGAGAAAAAAAAAATAGAAAAGCGAGGCTAGAGTAAAATAGTATAGTTAGGGAATGTATAATACAAGTATATTGGAATATAGTTCTGATTATGGCACTAAATACATAAGAATTTAGAAAAAAATGACGTTGGCCTTCGTTCATCGTTCCGGATCCATAAGACAAGATGTCTGGACGGCTCTTCCTCTTCTTATAGCAGCTGCTCCTCCTTCCTTCCCACACCCCTTCCTACAAACGTCCGACCAATCCTATAATAGTCCCCCCCAATCCAAGTGACCCACTGAAATCCTATTACTAGCCCTCCATATCCTGTTGTAAACGTGCCAAACCTCTATTAACCCTTTCCTGCTTAAACTACCCATTAACCCTGTCTGTGTCTTGTCCTTACAAACTCCTGCCATGTCCGGTCTTCCACTATGGCTGTGCCCCATTCCAGCCCTACTCTTGATGTAGGGTCAGAGACCCTGACTCCTGTGATCTATCCCTTACGGGGCTGCTTGTTGCAGTTTTGATAAAATCAATTATTTATCAGTAGGAGATTATTGCTGGAGGACTAGTTGACTCATGCCATGTAGTCCTCCTGCTCTGAGTAATCCCGCTCCCACCACCACTGATTGGAGCTTTCTGCCAATTTACAATGTACATAGAAATCTGCCAATCGGTGGTGTGGGTGGAGTTATAAAGGGCTCATCATTCAGAGAACTCCTAAATCTGCAACATAGAAAATAGTGATTTTAGCAATATGACAGCATGCAGATGAGCAGTTGAGAAATTGCGGGAATTAGGGTATCTGCCCGTATATATCATGCTGCTTGCATATTCCATACTAAAAACCTGGTGACAGATTCCCTTTAAGCAAAAAATGGCAGCAAACAAAATGATTTTGGTATTGTATTCTTAAACCGAAGAGATCACCCCTTGAACGCTATCCCGGATACTTTTTACAATAGGACACATCATAGACAGAATACATTTCTATGCACTTCACTTAATTACAAGAAGTGTATGCTGCCGGGTTAATCACATTTTATGAGAAATTCCTAATGGAAATGCTGGCTTCATGCCAATATCGACAAGTGAATAGGAACCAGCTTTTCAAAGTGTTTCTATAATAGTAAAAGAATAGAATAGATTAGAGGAAACCTGACAGGAGATTTATTCTGCCTGAAACACAAGCAGCATGAGACCGGAACAGCCTGCCTCGTTACATTCGTTTTCTTAATGTGGTGGAATTTTAAAGACAATATAGTTAAAAAAGGATTCAGGAATGGAGAAAAAGAGTAAAAAAAGCAGTTTCCCTCCAGATTTTCACAGCCGGGCATGATTACCACCATGTCCACCTACAGTAGCTAAATGAGAACATGACAATGTGTGATTACATCATTCCCTACTATGCCTGTATGTATTAATGTATTCTTCTCTATTCCCCATGATTTGGAAAAATTCCAATTCAACTGTTCAAATGGCTTTATCCAGGAAAATTGATTCACAAAAGAATTATTCACTGCTAACTTAATGTCCCATATTACGCTCTGTGGTCTTCAGAGACCCCAGAACATCATAAATGTAAGATGTAACCAATAAGAAAATTCTTAGTTCAGATTTCTGGCCCCTCTGCTTTACTGTCACCCATCCGGTCCTTATCATCACCCGTCTGGCCCTCATCGAATGTTCTTATCACTGGTGCAAGTGCTGAAATCCCCACCTCTCATGCTAGGGCGGGACATGCAGGACCTCAGTGTCTGAGGAGGTCCTGGCGGGTTCTGCGCAAGGGAATGAACGACCATTACTTTATGACATCAAGAGCAGAGCCAAGACCTTGACCATGGGATTTCAAGGTTTGCGGTGACAGTAAGAAAATGCAATGAAGACGGGACTGGTGAAAGTGAGGAGAACAGGGGCCAGAGGAGAACAGGGGCCAGAGGACAACAGGGGCCAGAGGAGAACAGGGGCCAGAGAGGTGAATGGTAAAGTGAGTAAAAGTATTTTTTTTATTTTTAAACCTTTTCATGGCCCTTTATGGATCAGAAAAATGGTGGCCAATGCAAGCTAATTTTTTGAATCTATGCAGAAGCAAATTACAAAAACTGCATTTTTGCAAGTGCAAATTTTTGTAATATTCAAATAAAATTCAATTCTACTCGAATATATTCGCTCATGACTGGCTGTGACCTATGAGCAGAAGTCAGATATTTGACTATTGCTCAAGTTGTCCTCTTTTATTAGACAAGTGTCTTTAATGATGTTCATGGAGTAATCCAAAATATTACAGAAATCTGTGATCGTGGAAAAATTCATAATGTCACCAAGATCAGCAATCACGTAATAATTCACAATGTTAGGCCTTCGACACACATCCGTGCCGCCGGCACGTGTTTGTCATTTTTTGCACGTACCGGCGGCACAGAGACTCGTTAAGCAATGCTACCCTATTGTAGCAGGCACACACACGTAAAACCACACGGAACGTGTGTCCGTGTGCGTTTGTACGTGTGTGTGTTTTTCTAAACGCTGACATGTCAGTGTTTTCTCCCGCAGCACGGGTGTAGTGTGGATGCGGTCCCGTGTGACATGCTCCAGAGAAAACACACGTGTCAGAGAAAAAAAAAGAACCTTAACTCACCTTCTCCAGTCCTCCTGTCTCTGACGCTGCTGCCTCTTGCTGCAAACCGCCGATCATTTAATATTCACTTCACTGCCTGGCAGCAGCAGCAGCGGGGAGACGGCAGGGCTGGAGACCGAAGATCAGCACCACGGACAGCAGCGCGGACAGCAGGAAGGACCACGTGAGTATGTAAATTTCCTGTTCTATGTGTGCTATCGCGGATAGCACACGTAGAACACACGTGGCCCGCACGTACCAGAGACACGTACTTACCTGCATGCAACACGCAGGGGAAATACGTGTCTCTCGGCACATGCGTGATTTTCACGTGAGTGTGGCAGAGGCCTGACTGAGAGATTGACGCTCATGAAATAATCCATAATCTTACCGAGATCAGTGATCCTAAGCACAAACCCACTTAGATTCCACCAGCTCATATAATGAATAGGTACATTCTATATTTACGTTTGTAAGTGTAAAATAATATAAAGACTATGGTACCGATTCACTTTTGCTGTTCCATCTTTTTTATTTAGTTCTGGATGTTTTTCACCTGTTTTTCATTTGCACGTAATTCTTCTTTTAAAAGGAATCTGTCAGCGGGTTTTTGATATGTAAGCTGAAGACAGTATACTGCAAGGGATAACACAGAGAATACAGGAATGCCTGCCTTTTCACTGTCTGATCTGTTGTTTATTTGCTATGCTTGCTTAAGAAGCTGAATGTCTCATTGCTCGGACTACAATGTCACATGCACAGCAATCCAGGATGCCCCCTCCTCTGACACTTCACTGTCAATGTACAATCTCTATTGAGTACCTCTGGTGGGCGGGGACAGCTCTCTCAGCTCTGCTACAAGACTACATCTAAAAATTCTGATTGTGTCAGAACAGCTGCACTCAGTAATCTAAGTTAGGGTTCCCCAACTCCAGTCTTCAAGACCCACCAACAGTGCATGTTTTCAGGATTTCCTTAGTATTGCACCAGTGATAATTTAATAACATGCAGAGGTAATGATTCCAACACCTGTGCATTATGAGGAAATCCTGAAAACATGCCCTGTTGGTGGGCCTTGAGGACAAAAGTTGGGGAACACTCATCTAAGTGATACATCATTGGATTCAGGATCACTTTGCCTACCTCATGCTGCTCTCAGATAAAGTAGCAAAAACCTGCTGACAGATTCCCTTTATGTACGTCTACTAAAATATACAGTATGTCTGTTGTTGCCTTTTTATGTTCACCATTTGAGGTTTCCAGATGTGTAAAAGCTGATTCATCAATTTTAAACTTTACTACAGTTTTTCACAAATGCCCCCCTATACCCCCTTGGAATGCTTTTATGTACACCTGAAAATAGCACAGTTTATGTGACATTTTAGCAGAACGTACAACTTTTTGAACTATCATGTTTCAAAAACAATTGAAGAAAAAAATAAATGCCATTTATGATTTGCAAATAATTAATCAATGATGTGTGTCATTTTGAAAAATTTGGAGCAAAAAACACCAATGAATGCCACACAACAAAAATACGAAAATTGTCTAAAACACCCAGATAAAGGATGACTTGGGCCCAAATCTGTACCCATACGACCCATACACAAATTACTAGAGACACTAGGATATGAACCAGACTTGGTGCTGTGTTACCGACATTATATTTCATATTCATGAATGTGCATCTCGTTTACTACAGAACCCAGGAATATCCTCTAATCAGAGCTATAAATCTTTACCGGGACAGATCTCTGATATATTCTCGGCCGGACAACGCATCATAAAATACTCTGAGCTGTGTATAAATACATACAGTAAATGTCCCTCATCTATTTACTGCTCTCACTGGCGTTTTATCAAGACAAAGTGAAGCCATGGATTTTATAATTTCATTCTGAGCGCATTAAACGGATTACTTTTGGGAGTAATAAGTAAATTAATTGTAAAGATTTCCTCCACTTTGGCTTTTAATTTAAAAGAATCATTTTTATTGTTTCTTACAAATTCTGAAGACGTTCATTTATCTCAAGAATGTTTAGTTAATCAGAAGCGCAACATCCTTGACGTGCGTTTAGAGGTTCTCAGGGGGGCTGTTTAGGAGTAAAGAAGCCGGCGTCACAATCAGAGCCCCCGGGGGACGGCTCTCCTCGTGTATTCTTATGCATTTCATTACGAATGTTCACGCTATGTTCAGCTCTCATTAATCATTAATGTTTAATCCTTACCAGAAGCTTAACCACGACCTATTCTAGGCGCATGTAGCCCACTGGGACCACTCAAAACCAAAATCTTAAAGAAGAGTTTATTAGCGCCTTTAATTTACATCATCATAAGTAAAAAGATGTAAATAAAAGCAGTAAAAACATTAAGGAGGATCTGTAACCAGGTCAAAAGTGGCCATTTTTTCTCTCATTATACTCCCGATGGTCCCCTTAATATTCTGTTTTTTGTTATTTTTGAATCCTCCATATGGTTTTCCATCTATGGGTAGTTTAATGTAGAGCTAATTTTTATGGTTTCTAACAAGTGTGCATGGCTCACTGGATTATCTGGAGTTGTGTCTTTTGACCGCTTTGAATTATTACATTGTATACTCCGCTCCCGTGGTTGTCACATAACAAGCGTGGCGAGCGCTTATAGACCAACAGAAGTCTGAAGCGCAACAGAAAACACCCCACAACTGCACCACAAACAAGGGGAAACACCAGGAACACAATAACAACGGTGGGCCCTGGCGCTAGTGAGAGGGTAGATGGACACCTCCTACCTTAGCCTGGCGCTGTACGATGCACTCCTAGCCAGACCTTATACAGGCTCCACACCTGTCACTGAGCAGGAATACCTGAAGCCCTAAAAAATCCCTACTTTAGTCCTAGCTAAGGAGTGGGGTGGTACGGCTCACTAGGCCCACCGCAGCACTAATACAACAAAAGGGTAGGTGAGACAAACAGGGGAATATAACCAAAAAATGGAGAAGATCCAACTTCAGGACGAATTCTCAATGGCTCCTTCACCAAAGGGGGCAGTATACAAATGGCTTTGAATAGTCAGCAAGGCTTGCTGGGAAACCTAACTATTTAAAGGGAACCTGTCACCGAATGTTTATAATATTCAACAAATGGTCGGTGCGGAGCAGGCTGGTCGGATGGGCGTCTCTATTCTCTGGGTCCGTGCCTCCTCTTTCGGCCATCTTTGTCCTGCTTCTTCTGAAGCTAGTGTGGATAACGCGTTCTACGTCATCTACACTAGCCGACATTGAGGTCCCGTGCAGACGCACTACAATACTTTGATCTGCCCTACTCAGGGCAGATCAAAGTGAACCTGCGCAGGACCTCAATGTTGGCTAGTGTTGATGAAGTAGAATGCGTTATCCACACTAGCTTGAGAAGGAGGTCAAAGATGGCCGAAAGAGGAGGCGCAGACCCAGAGAATAGAGACGCCATCTGACCAGTCTGCTCCGCACCGACCGTTAGGTGAGTATTATAAACATCTGGTGACAGGTTCCCTTTAAACACAAGGGGGCGTGGCTAACAAGCAGCTGCAGCTGACCTTAAGTGCAGGAAAGCCACTAGCAGAAAAACTGCCATTAACTGCTTCAAGACCAAAGAAAACAAAACATTTAAATGCAGGATGGTCCCATATAGAGATGAGGGGTTCCAGTCAAAAAGCTGTCATAGTCTCCAAAAACATGGAGACAACCATGACATTGGTAAAGACCATAGAAATTTGCACTCATTAAAAATCCCATTTGTCTAAAATTGCATGGCAGATTAATCTTCTAAGTCGGGGGAGCACTGAGTAAAATGAGAGCAAAACTGGACACTTTTTAATTGGTGCCTGATTCTCTAAAAAGAGATTGCCTGGGGTTAGAAAAGGTTCCAGCCTCTTTGAGATACTGCGCGCTCTTGTCTGTGTCTTTAAATGGGACTGAGCTGCAATCCCAGAAACTACCATTGACAAATGGGGTACTGCAAAGAAAAAGAGCAGACATTGTTTGTCAAATCTATAGGCAAGGCAGGAATGCATAGCAAATATATAAACAATCAGTAAACCTGGATAAATAAATAAAGTAAGGGTGCATAATGCCTAACAAACAGCAAGAGAAGATGGAGAAGAAAGCGTAGACACAAGTCAGCAGTCAACCCACTAGAAATATATTAATACAAATTTTATTTAATTTATGAAGCTCTTGCAGCGACACACGTTGGGTTGGGTGATCTTTAGTTCCATCATGTTTGTGCTGGGTTCTATATTCCCTACTATGGATTCCTCATGAGTCCTTGGGCAATTCTGGACCTCTGAATCCTGTCTATTTATCCTTCCCGAGGTTTGATATGTAGACTTTTCTACCTGAATGACACTATTTTAAATTGTGTATTCAGGAAATTATCTGAATATTATAGACTGCTTGTGTACCGCCCCGGTGTTAGTCGGGCTGCTCGGATCTGGGATCGTCGTGGCTCGAGGGGTCCGGATCCAGCTTGTTGGACACTCTGATCTGTAAAAGGGGGGTATTTAATGGGAAAAAGTTTGTATCACCACCTGCGGGTTGCGGTAATGGGAATACTGTCGCTGCTGGAGAGAGGACCGGGGAAGATGGTGTGAAGCAGCAAGGTATCAGTCCCTCCACAGGTAGGGAAGGCCCCGGGCTCAGGGTGTTGGTAGATTAGGGAGGACAGGATACAGGGATCAGGTTACTCACTGCGGGTAGTCGTGGTGTTGGATGAGGTGGAGAAAGGAGACACAAACACTGTAGGTAAACCAAAGTCTCTGTGTACAGCTGCCGCTGCTGGTAGCCTGTCCAAGTATCCGGTCCCACCGGTGTCACTTAGTGATTTGGAGCCTACCTCCATGCACAGTTTGTTGTCCGTAGGTGGCCCCTGTGGCTTGAAGCTGTTGGGGCCCTGCTCACTATGTGTAGTGTAGCTGTGCTCTTAAGGGCTGGCACTTGGGACTTCAGTGGGTCGCTGTGTCTGGAAAAACCCTATCCCACTCGTTGTGCTAATGCCCTCAATCTCTGAGCGCATAGGGAAGTCCATGAAGATCCTCTCCCTTTCAGGTGAATTGTCAGGACGTTGAATCGGCTCCTGACCTAGGGTCCTGTACCCCGTCGTGCTCGGTACCAATCAGTTCTGTTGGGCCCTTCTGGTGCCGACAGTCAGTCCAAGACTACATCTGTCACACCCCTGTCCAACTTCCCTGCAACCAGTCCCCAACTCCTCTGGACCCGAGCCACTGCTTGTGACCCAATCAGTTTCACTAGCTCCCCAGGAGCTCACTCTGTCAGCTCCTCACTCTCCGGAGCCTACTTCTTCTTCTCTCTCCCTCTTACAGTCTGCTTGACCCCTAGGTGGGTGGCCCTTTTTCCAGCTAGACTAACCTACTGGTATATCTGACAGTGTCTGATGTGAGGTGATTGGGTTTTGAGTAGAGATGAGCGAACCGGTCCCGGTTCGGCTCGAGGTCGGCTCGCCGAACGGGGGTTCCGTTCGAGTTCGGTTCGTCGAACGTTCAACGAACCGAACTCGAACGTATAGGCTATAATGGGAGGCAATCACAAACACATAAAAATGCATTATAAATGTACACAAACAGTTAATAAACATTGCCATAACACTTACCGGTCCTCGCGATCCCTTCTGCACTCTGTCTCCTGCCGCTATTCCATCCGATGATCGCTGAATCCTCCCGGTGACCTGCACTGCCAGCAGAGATGCAGGACCTATCGTGACGTCAAAATAGCCATGTGACCAGTTACGTGGCTATTATCTCATTGGCTACAGACTGGTCACATGACTATGACACGTCATGTAGGACCTGCGAGTGCATCTCTCCGGTACACGGTGCACATATGTGTATCGCCGTGTACCGGCGACATGCTCTAGCACACGGTCGACTCCCCGTTCCGTTAGGGACCGGCTGACACAGCCGGTCATTAACGGAGATCACCGTTGCCATAGCAACGCAGTTAGCGGTGACGTCACCGCTAACCGCGGCTCCGAGAGCACCGTTGCTATGGTAACGCGTCTGTCAGCGTTACCGCTGTTACCGCTGACAGCCAGCAGTGATCACTCACGGAGTGAAGGCTGCACGCTGCTTCCCGATTGTAGTGAGGATTGTACTGAGGATGAGGTTCCCCAGCCCATGATGGGCTGGTGAACCTCATCCTCACTACAATCGTCACTACTACTACACTAGAAAGAAAGAAGACAGAAGAGCAGGATCGTGGAGGGCTGACAGGGGGTAATAAAGATGGAGTCTCTAATGTGTCTGTGTATTTATTTCTATTAAAGTATTTTTTCTCTGTGTGGAGTTTTTTTTAACCCCTTATTGGAGATTCTTAATGGCTGGGTCAAACGTGCCTGACATTAAGAATCTCTGGCTTAATACTGGCTAGTAAAACAAAGCCAGTATTAACTCATGATTACCCAACAAGCCACCTGGCTCCAGGGCTGTTGGAAGAGTTGGATACAGCGCCAGATGATGGCGCTTCTATGAGAGCGCCATTTTCTGGGACGGCTGCAGACTGAAATCCGCAGCAGAGGCGCCCAGAAACCTCGGGCTAACCTGTGCTGCGGATTCCAATCCCCAGCTGCCTAGTTGTACCCGGCTGGACACAAAAATGGGGCGAAGCCCACGTCATTTGTTTTTTAATTATTTCATGAAATAAGTGAAATAATTAAAAAAAACGGGCTTCCCTATATTTTTGGTTCCCAGCCGGGTACAAATAGGCAACTGGGGGTTGGAGGCAGCCCGTGGCTGCCTGCTGTACCTGGCTAGCATACAAAAATATGGCGAAGCCTACGTCATTTTTTTGGTGGGCAAAAAAATTCTGCATACAGTCCTGGATGGAGTATGCTGAGCCTTGTAGTTCTGCAGCTGTTGTCTGCTCTTCTCCATACAGATAGACAGCAGCTGCAGAACTACAAGGCTCAGCATACTCCATCCAGGACTGTATGCAGAAGTTTTTTGCCCCCTGAAAAAATTATGTGGGCTTCGCCATATTTTTGTATGCTAGCCAGGTACAGCAGGCAGGTACGGCTGCCCCCAACCCCCAGTTGCCTATTTGTACCCGGCTGGGAACCAAAAATAAAGGGAAGCCCTTTTTTTATTATTTCATGAATTTCATGAAATAATTAGAAAACAAATGACGTAGGCTTCGCCCCATTTTTGTGTCCAGCCAGGTACAACTAGGCAGCTGGGGATTGGAATCCGCAGCACAGGTTGGCCTGAGCTTTCTGGGCCCCACTGCTGCGAATTGCAGTCTGCAGCCGCCTCAGAAAATGGCATTTTCATAGAAGCGCCATATTCTGGCGCTGTATCCAACTCTTCCAGCACCTGCCTGCTATACCTGGCTAGCATACAAAAATATGGCGAAGCTCACGTCCTTTTTTTGTAGTTTTTTGGCAAAAAAAATAAAAAATGCTTCCCTGGATTTTCCATTGCCAGTGAAGGTAACACCAAGCAGTGGGGGTTAGCAGCCAGTAGCTGCTTGGATTACTCTTAGCTAGCAATACAAAAAATGCAGCGGGAGCCCATATATATTTTTTTTAATTATTTATTTAAATAACTAAAAATAAAATGGGCTTCCCTGTATTTTGATTGCTGGACATCACAGTGCTGTAAAAATAAATCTTTAAAAAAATGACGTAGCGCTCCGCGGTATTTTTGATTCTCAGCGCAGATAAAGCAGACAGCTATGGGTTGCCACCCCCATCTGCCTGCCGTTACCTTGGTTGGCAATCAAAATGCAGGGAAGCCCATTAATTTTTTCTATTTAAAAAATAGTTAAAAAAAAAAATGACGTTGGGTCCCCCCATTTTTGATAGCCAGCTAGGGTAAAGCAGACGGCTGTAGCCTGAAAACCACAGCTGGCAGCTTTACCGTAGTTGGGGATCCAATGTGGAGGTCCCCTCAGGCTCTTTTTTATAATTATTGTATAAAAATTAATAATTACACAATAAAAGTAGGGTCCACCCCAAATTGGATCACTAGCCAAGGTAAAGCGGACAGCTGTGGTCTGGTATTCTCAGGGTGGGAAAGTCCATAGTTATTGGGCCTTCACAGCCTAAAAATAGCAGGCCGCAGGCACCCCAGACGTGGCGCATCCACTAGATGCGCCAATCCTGGCGCTTCACCCCAGCTCATCCCGTGCCCTGGTGCAGTGGCAAACGGGGTAATAAATCGGGTTGTTACTAGCTGTAAAGTAACCTGAGATCAAGCCCAGCAGTTTGTGATGTCATGGCGTCTATTAGATACTCAACATCATAAACTGTCGGTACTAACAAAAAAAAAAAGATCGACAAAAGAAATTTATTTGAAAAAACAGTCCCCAAAACATTTCCTCTTTCACCAATTTATTGTAAGAAAAAAAATAAAGGGGTCCCACAACGACTCTGGACCGTCTAGAATATGGGGGGGAGACACTCAGGGAACGTATCCCCCATTTTCTAGGAGTGCGGACCCTTCATGTGAGGAGTGTGGGTGCAATGAATCTGCACTCACTCTTCTCGGGTCCACAGCAGCAGAGTCCATGTCGTAATGGTTGCTACCAAAGCTGCAATGCCCTGCTCATGAGGTAAGGGCATGCCTAATCAGGAGAACTACTGTAGAGGAAGCTCTGCTCACTGGTATATAGGTGCTCAGAGGTAATAATAGATAAAATTAGTGAGTAACCTCGGCACTCTAAATCTCTCAGACTAAGTCAGTAAGTCACAACGGATAGTAATGCAAAATCACTCTTTATTGGTCCGTATTGAGAAAAAAATTTTTTTCATAAGCATATATGTTTTTGTCCAAAACAAGTTACAAATGACGTTTCGGCCTGAGCCTTCGTCAGATTGGACTTATCTGCATGTAATCATGAAAAATGACAATAATCAGTATCACATAAGAGTGAGAGAACAATAACATAAACTCGAACAATGTAGATGTACAATTGGGATGCAGCAAAAAAATTGCAACACAGCAAGAAATGAAACACATGATACAAATGTCATAATACAGTACAAGGACAATATAGTAATGACAAATATGGGGTCAGAGTAGACTTAGACAGCTCTGGTACGAAAGAGATGTCAATCATAAAGTAACATGTGCAGTAGGTGTAGAGCTACAGTGTGCATGGCAGAGCTAATGGGTAGACCGACCATAGAAAAAGAATGGAGAAAAAGTGGAGAAAAAGTGGAGAAAAATGGAGAAAAAAATGGAGAAAAAGTAGAGAAAAAGTGGAGAAAAAGTGGAGAAAAAAATGGAGAAAAAGTGGAGAAAAAAATGGAAAAAAAGTGGAGAAAAAGTGGAGAAAAAGTGGAGAAAAAGTGGAGAAAAAAATGTAGAAAAAGTAGAGAAAAAGTGGAGAAAAAAATGGAAAAAAAGTGGAGAAAAAGTGGAGAAAAAGTGGAGAAAAAAAAGGAGAAAAAGTGGAGAAAAAGTGGAGAAAAAGTGGAGAAAAAGTGGAGAAAAAGTGGAGAAAAAAATGGAGAATAAGTGGAGAAAAAGTGGAGAAAAAGTGGAGGAAAAGTGGACAAAAAGTGGAGAAAAAAATGTAGAAAAAGTAGAGAAAAAGTGGAGAAAAAAATGGAAAAAAAGTGGAGAAAAAGTGGAGAAAAAGTGGAGAAAAAAATGGAGAAAAAGTGGAGAAAAAAATGGAAAAAAAGTGGAGAAAAAGTGGAGAAAAAGTGGAGAAAAAGTGGAGAAAAAGTGGAGAAAAAAATGTAGAGAAAAAGTGGAGAAAAAAATGGAAAAAAAGTGGAGAAAAAGTGGAGAAAAAGTGGAGAAAAAAAAGGAGAAAAAGTGGAGAAAAAGTGGAGAAAAAGTGGAGAAAAAGTGGAGAAAAAGTGGAGAAAAAATGGAGAAAAAAATGGAGAAAAAGTGGAGAAAAAGTGGAGAAAAAGTGGAGAAAAAAATGGAAAAAAAGTGGAGAAAAAGTGGAGAAAAAGTGGAGAAAAAATGGAGAAAAAGTGGAGAAAAAAATGGAAAAAAGTGGAGAAAAAGTGGAGAAAAAGTGGAGAAAAAGTGGAGAAAAAAATGGAGAAAAAGTGGAGAAAAAAATGGAAAAAAAGTGGAGAAAAAGTGGAGAAAAAGTGGAGAATAAGTGGAGAAAAAGTGGAGAAAAAGTGGAGAAAAAAATGTAGAAAAAGTGGAGAAAAAGTGGAGAAAAAGTGGAGAAAAATTGGAGAAAAAGTGGAGAAAAAGTGGAGAAAAAAATGGAGAAAAAGTGGAGAATAAGTGGAGAAAAAGAGGAGAAAAAGTGGAGAAAAAAAATGGAGAAAAAGTGGAGAAAAAGTGGAGAAAAAGTGGAGAAAAAGTGGAGAATAAGTGGAGAAAAAGTGGAGAAAAAAATGTAGAAAAAGTAGAGAAAAAGTGGAGAAAAAGTGGAGAAAAAAATGTAGAAACAGTAGAGAAAAAGTGGAGAAAAAAATGGAGAAAAAGTGGAGAAAAAGTGGAGAAAAAAATGGAGAAAAAGTGGAGCCCTGGTGCGGTGGCAAACGGGGTAATATATGGGGTTAATACCAGATGTGTAATGTCACCTGGCATCAAGCCCTGGGGTTGGTGACGTCAGGCGTCTATCAGATACCCGACATCACCAACCCAGTCAGTAATAAAAAAAAATAGACGACAAACACATTTTTATTTGAAAAAACACTCCCCAAAACATTCCCTCTTTAACCAATTTATTAGAATGAAAAACAAATCCAGGTCTGGTGTAATCCAAGGGGTTGCCATGACGATCCACACTGTCCCAGTCAATGAAGAGCAGGATGTTCCCCATTGGCTGGTAGAGCAATGCAGTGACCTGAGCTAACATCAATGGGTCAGCCCAGGTCACTGCAGGGCATGACAAGTGCTGCTGTCAGCAAGGTACATTACCTGCGCTGATCTCCAGCACACTGACAGCCCCTGTCACTGAGTTCAATGACCGGCGCCTTCCCCTCAAGTATCGCGAGAGGTCCGTGACGTCACCGCTAGTCAGTCTCGGGTCGGAAGCGAGAGGTGATGTGACAAGCGGCGGCCATGGAGGACAGTGACAGCGCTGAGGTCGGGATGGCGGGACTTCATCACCGCAGGTAAGCCGAGCGGGGGGGGGGGGGGGGGTTTGTGTGTGTGTGTGTGTGTGTGTATGTATGTGTACATGCCGCGGGCAGGAGGGGGCGGAGCGAGCTGAGCGGGGAAGTGTGGGCTTCCTGCACGTAACTAAGATAAACATCGGGTTACTAACCAAAGCGCTTTGCTTGGATACCCGATGTTTATCTTGGTTACCAGCTTCTGGCAGGCTGCCAGCGATGGCTCCTGCACACTGCAGCTGTAAAAAGCCCTGCTTTTTGCTGCTAGAACCGTTATCGAACGTATCTAGAACTATCGAGCTTTTGCAAAAAGCTCGAGTTCTAGTTCGATCTCGAACAGCCCCAAAAATCACTCGAGCCCCGAACTGGAGAACCTCGAACCGCGAACCACGCTCAACTCTAGTTTTGAGGTGCAGATGGGAGTGACACCTGTTTCTTGGGTACCTGGAACCATGGGTAAGGATGCAGTTCCCTGTGGCACCCTGATGTATTCAGTGGCGCCACACTTGCATTGTCACTTTTTCTATACATTTGCTTATTGATGTTTGTTTCTAGTGATTAATAGTGTACCATTCGGTGGCTCTCCAGCAGCATGATGGTCTTTCTATCGTTTTTAATGTGGTTTTAATGTTGCACAATAAATAAAATTTGTATTACTATATTTTTAGTGGGTTTAGTGCTGTCTTGTGCCTACGCTTTCTTCTGCATTTTTTTATTTTTTGTCAAATCCTGAACAAGCACCTGTCCTTAGATGTGTAGTTTGTGGTGCTATGTAATTGGGTATACGATTGACATGGACAACTTGCACATGTCCCCGCCATGGACAGTGCCCGGCTGCGATGGTTGATGGCTTGTTAATGCTGCAGCCAGGGCCGGACTGGGACTCACATTCAGCCCTGGCATTTGGGGGTACACAGGCCCACTTGTCGCGTGGTGAATGTGTGATATCTTTGTGCACTTGTAGATTGTGTAACACGACCATATAACTTGTAGTCACAGCTGTAACCAACTTACAGTCCTATTTATTGCTTTATTTGCTGCTATTTTCCCTACAGAGCTCATAGATAATGAAGAGGATGCTGCCCTCCATAGTGCAGTGGCTTCTTCATATTGCTGAAGGGCAGGGATACAAAATCAGATTTTTTTCCACCAATTTCTGAGACCCATAACTTTGCTTTTTTGGAAAGGGGGAATGGAAGGAAGCTGTAGTTTTCACTGGTGATTATTTTGGGTGCATACCACTTAGGGAAGGTGCAATGACATTTTTTGGGGGCAGATCCCACAATGGAAACCACTATGAAAAATACTGGAATGACCATATGCATCTACTCGTTGTGTTCAGGATTTTCAGCATCTTTTAACCAGTTCAGGTTTCTAAAACCACCAAGTGATTAAAAGCAGTGACTGCTCCATTCTTCTGGTGTTTGCCACTCGGAAGACGCTCTGTACTTTACTATGCAGGTTAATAGGAAGGCTCGGAAGATGCCTGGACGTCTTTTTTATTGCGTTTTACCATTGCTTTTTCTTATAAGCGCAGTAAGAAATGTGACAAAAACAATGAGAAAACACTGAAAAAAAAAAAAAAGATGGTAAAAAAAAAATGCCCTGAAAGTGGTTTCACGGTTTTGGAAACCCATTCCCTGGATTGATTGATTGTTTGAAAACAAACTGCTTTATTGTCCCTCCCAGGCCTGCTATTGTCTGCAACGCTGATATCACGTAACAATGACGGCGCTGCAACCAATCAATTATAGACAGCAGACATAACAGCAGTTTATAATTTTTATAACAAAAAGGAAGCATCAGACATCAAGAGGATGTGAGCAGTTAGTATCATGTTAGGGGCACTTGCATGAATACATCACTAGAACCACCATGAGTACATTAATGCATCTCTGGAATAAAGTTTGTAAGGATTTAATGAGGATTTGGTGTGATTATGCTCAGTTTCTGCTCAAAAAATCAATATGAACAGACGCTAATTTACACTGTTTTTGGATAAGAATCTCGTCAAATTCTCCTCATAATCTCAAAACAAAGTTTTGAAGATTTTTTTTTTTACATTTTAACTTGAAGCCATGAAGCTTGTTTTGGATTGTTAAATGTGTACAAGATCAGATCCACTGTCATTACATAAGTGCAGCACCAGAACCACCATCTGTACATAAATGCAGCACCAGAATCAGACTCAGTACATGAATGCAGCTCAAAAACCACCATCAGTACATAAATGCAGTGCAAGAACCATCAGCACATGAATGCAGCATCAGAACCAAGCTCAGAACATGAATGCACAGTCAGAACCACCTTCAGCACATGAATACAAAGCTAGAACCAAGGTCAGCACATAAATGCAACACCGCAACCACCGTTAGCACATGAATGCAAAGCCAGAACCAAGGTCAGCACATGAATACAACGCCAGAACCACCGTCAGCACATAAATGTAGCACCAGAACCACCGTCAGCACATGAATGCAGAGCCAGAATTACCATCAGAACATGAATAAATAACCAACCTTAGCCCCATGTACAATTGTATTCTACAAACCAACTCCCAGGTTGTCCTGAAAAATGGTAAGGAGATGCTGTGAGTTGGTAGTTGTTATTAGGCATCATCAGACAGCGGAGCATAGAGGAACCACAGTACTGATGAGATTCAGGCAGTATCAAAATGATTTACATGCAGGTACCTTATAGGTGATGTAATCTCAAATCAGAGTTGTTCCCGTACCTTGTGTCTCCATGAAGTAAAGACGCCATGATGAGATGTCGCGCACAGTGCTCATGTGTCCAGATTTCCCTCTTCTCCACCTTCTTCAACACTTCCCAACATGGCGCTCTTAAAAATAAAAGTATCATTATACTGCCCCATAAATGTCTCCTATTCTGCACTCCTGAAAACATAATTGCAGTGCTTCCTTCACAAAATATCCCCTCCACAAACTGAACCTCTCCATCATATTCCCCCACAGGCTGCCCCTCTCCATCATATTCCCCCCACGCTGCCCCTCTCCATCATATTTCCCCCAGGCTGCCCCTCTCCATCATATTCCCCCACAGGCTGCCCCTCTTCATTATATTACCCCCAGGCTGCCCCTCTCCATTATATTCACCCCTAGGCTGTCCCTCTCCATCATATTCCCCCACAGGCTGCCCCTCTCCATTATATTACCCCCAGGCTGTCCCTCTCCATCATATTCCCCCCAGGATGCCCCTCTCCATCATATTCCCCCACAGGCTGCCCCTCTCCATCATATTCCCCCCACGCTGCCCCTCTCCATTATATTACCCCCAGGCTGTCCCTCTCCATCATATTCCCCCCAGGCTGCCCCTCTTCATCATATTCCCCCCCGCCAGGCTGCCTCTCTCCATCATATTCCTCCCACGCTGCCTCTATCCATCATATTCCCCCCCAGACTGCCCCTCTCCATCATAGGCTATGTTCACATTTCCATTGTTTTGCATCAGTCACTTGTGTTGCTTGATGCTTGTGACTGATGCGTTGTACAACGGGTGACAAGAAATGGAATTCATTGTCATGAGAAAGCGGATTCCGTTGTAAAACGAGAGAGAGAACGATCAGCTGATCGCTCTCATTAGCCGGCCGCTGGGAGATCAGCTGATCGTTCTCAAAAGCCGGCGACCGGCTTTTGAGAGCGATCAGCTGATCTCCTGGTGGCTGGCTATTGTGAACGATCAGCTGATCGCTTTCATAAGCCGGCCGCCGGGAGATCAGCTGATCGCTCTCAAAAGCCGGCGGCCGGGAGATCAGCTGATCGCTCACAGAAGCCGGCCGCCGGGAGATCAGCTGATTGTTCGGCCGCCGAGAGAGAGACAGTCATTTGAATGATTAAACACAAGATCTGAGCATGCGCAGTGAAAACATAAGGATTCCGCTGCTCAAAAAACGTTACATGCTGCGTTCCTGCCGCCCAACGGTCAGTCGTTCCACGACTGATCAGCCGGGTGGCGGATGCAACGCAAGGGTATCAGTCGCAATCTGCCACTCATACAAGTCTATGGGAAACAACGGAATCCGCCAAACGGATTGCATTGTTTATCAGTAACACACACAGCCAGGCCTCATACACACACAAACACACACACACACACACAGCCAGGCCTCATACACACACACACACACAAACACACACAACCAGGCCTCATACACACACACACACACACACACACACCCAGGCCTCACACAAACACACCCAGGCCTCACACACACACACACACACACACACATACACACACACACACACACACCCAGGCCTCATACAGACACACACACACACACACAGCCAGGCCTCATACACAGACACACACATTGTCCATCTGTATAAAGTACTCCCTACACTTTCTTTTGCAAAGCTGTGCCCCATTTCACCCATCTTGTGCCCTAATCCCCTCCCCTCCCTTCTCATCCACATTGATAAAACTTTTCATCTTCGGCTTCGTGGAGCGCTTACCGGTACCCGACGTGTGTCTGCGCGCCATGTGATGACGTCAGCAATGCACTGTCATCATGAGCAGCATTGAAAATTGGCGGCGGGGGCCGCTCACCGGACCCCGCCGCTATAGTGGCGGCCGGCGGGTGGCGGCAGCCACAAAATAATTTTAAACAGCAGGCAGTGCGGGAGAGGCGGGGGGCGGCCCCCCCACCCCTCCACCGGCCAGCCCACCGGGAGAAGTCCCGCCCCTCCCGCCTGTCAGTCCGGGCCTGGCTGCAGCCAAGAAAAACAGTGACAGCCGGACAGGACCGGAGAGGCAACACTGGAATGCCACTTGGATTTCACTGGTTTTTATTGTTCTAGTCCTTTTTCCCTATTGGTTAATTTTTGCCAATTACTAGAAAACCATTTAAAGTCTAAAGTGTTCAGTTTGTCATCTCTGTAGAGGTGCTGCATAAGAATACAGGTGAGTGGCAGATTGGCAGAATGCTCTATACAGATTGTTGGCATGAGGCTTGGTAGCATTGCCAGTGATGTCCCAATTAATCCATATGCTAAAGTTTTATACTTATGGCAGAATATATTTGGATATTTGTGGAAAATGTTTTTCTGTAATAATGGATGAATATGGCTCAGTGGTTAGCACTACAGTCTTGCAGTGCAGGGCTCCTGGGTTCAAATCCCACCAAGGACAACATCTGCAAGGAGTTTGCATGTTCTCCCCATGTTTGTGAGGGTTTCCTCCCATACTCCAAAGACTGATAGGGAATTTAGATTGTGAGCCCCAATGGGGACAGAGATGATCACGTCTGTGGAATTAATAGCACTATGTAAGAGAGAAAAAAATATATATATTATTCAGCTCAATACTTGCAGGTGTTGGTTGGAGCGGAGATCATTAGGATAGATCATCCACATCAGATTGGTTAGAGTCTGATACCCAAAACCGCACCGATCAGCTGACTCCCGGAGCCACGGCCTACCAAAATATAGTATATGGTGAAGGAACACTACAGCTCAATACACCATGTAGTGGCTGTTCTTAGGTACTGCAGCCCAGTTTCCATACAAGTGAATGTTATCTGCTGTACTCCAGAACTGATTGACTAAAGCCAAATGATGACAATTGACAGTGGAGGTTGAGAACAGACAGGTTCGAGTTATTACAGATCGTCTCTCTGGTGAAATGTTATGGGGCTGCTGATCTCCAGGGTCGCTTTCCATTTACTACCGGTTAGTAATGCTAAAACATCTTTGATTATCAACTTAAGGAGTCAGAAGAAGACATGAATGGCTGCCGATGAGCGTAAATCACTGAAGGACTCACCTTAGTTTCTGATTGTACTGTTTAACTTTCTCGAGTGAAGCAGCATTAATCTGGGCCTGAAATTCTTCAATGGAAACATTATCCTTGTAATAATAGCCGTCCATACTCTCCAGAGCTGAAATAAGAAGAGATATTGCTCTCATTTTTTTCTCCATTGTTGCCTGGAACATTGCACCGTCTCATGCTATTCTGATTTTATAGTCTCGGTGTGATTTTGAAGATGAGCAGCCATCAATTGTCGGAATCATTAAAAGAATAGACAGGAATAGCAAGGAAAAGGAGAGCGTCTATAGGCAACATGTTAATGAAATGTGCAAGAATATTCCGGTGTATTGTCCAGAGACGGCTAATAATAAAGGTGATGATAATTTATCATTTTCTGTCACATCCTACTGCAGATACTCTATATTGGGTCCAGACATATAAACTATTGTTACAGACTTTTTATTCACAGATTTTACTCCTGTTTAACAGCCCCTTCTAATATGTCCTATTAGGGCACATTAAGGTATTTAAAGGATTTTTCCCATGAGCAAAATTAATTTTAATAAATGTTCTTGTGCTGAGATAATCTTATATGTGTGTCCCTGCTATGTACTGTGTAATGGTTGTGTCTGACCGTACAGGGACATGGTCTGATCATACCACAGCTCCTAAGCAAAGAAGGAAGTAAAAAAGTATACAGACATTAGAGGGTGGAATGGCAAATAATTATTTCACTGAGGTAAAACATTTTGTAAAATCAGGCAGGGAAATGTTTTACCTCACAAAAAGAATCAGCTACGATCGGGTGCTGTAATGTCTGTATACTCTCTGTTGGTCCTCCCCTGCCCAAGAGCTGTGGTACTTAGGTTTATGCTCTCTACTGGTACACTGTCACTTCGTCTCTGGATATTAACCCTATATTTGTATATTTTGATCATGATTGTGGTACCATGGCATTCAGATTCTTTGACGTCTTTGAGTAATTAGGCACTTTGGGTGAATGCAGCCCTATTGTATAACTACATATTATATATACAAACCATACACATATTGCTAACAATATTAATATAACTGTCATGATCCAGGAGCGGTATTCTCCGCTCCAGAGTTTCACAGGCCCAGCTTGGTCATGTCATGGGTTAACTCCCATCAGCCTCATTCTGGTTTCAGGAGACACTATATCTGGTCTCTGCACCTGCATTCCTGTGCTGGTTATAGTTTTGCTCTGCAGCCTGTGACTGGCTATGGTGACATTTCCTGTTTGATCTGACTCCTTGTTACTGTGCCCTGACCTGTACCTCCCCCGTTCGTCTGTCCTGGTCCCTGACTTCCCGCTCCTGTCAGTTGTTTGTGTTTCCCTCTGCATACCAGATCTCCCAGCTTCTGACTCGGTTCTGTTCTCTGACTTGATTTTGATCTCCCTTTGCTGTGACTTGACTCTCCTGGCTAGACCCTGACTGTTGGACCACTCTATTGACCCCTGGTGATTCGCCTGTTAACTGCCTGCTCAAGTTACTCTGCTGTACATCAGCTGCCTTTCTGTTACAGTGTTACTTTGACTCTCCTTCACTACTCTGCAGCCTCCTAGTGGGGAATACGCTGTACTACGTCTTACTTGCCCTTTATACAGCGTGACAATAACTTCCTCTTTGCACTTGACACTTTACTCATTTTTATATATATTTTTTACCATCTATTTATATATTGGCCTCTGTATAGTCAGGTATTTTTTGCACCTTTGCTCTTACTGTGATTATATAAATAGAAGACATCTATTCTGTATTAAATAGGCCTATCCAGTCTACATATATTTTTCTGTGACGCTCTATCTTTCCAGCCAACTGGTTTGTCTTATATATGTTTAATAGAGCTAAAATAATTTTTACCTTTTTGTTTGTTTTTTTTATTTGGTTCTACGCTATACTGTATTCCGAATGGTCTTATGGTCCTTTTAAAGGGAACCAATCACCAGGATTTTCGTATATAAGCTAAAGCCAGTGCTATGCTGGCACTATCAGGCTGATTCTCTACATATCTGTAGTGGTCAGCTCAGATGTTTAGGTTTTGAAATCCAAGAAAGTAAAGTTAATAAAATCGGCAGCTGCTTGACTGACAGCAGCTGAGGAGCAGATAACATCTCGGGGGGTATTTATAGCTATCCCCTCCCCCTGTTAGAATTAGCTTAAGTTTTATACAATCGATGTAACTTTTCACTTCCAGGACCTGTGGTGAGGTCAGACCCAAGTGACCAGAAGGGGCGGGGCCTCAGCCAACAAAGCTGATACCAGAAAGCAACATTTTTCTATTGGCTGAGGCCTGCCTCTTCTGGTCACAGGGGTATGACCTCATAACAGGTCTGGCAAGTAAAAGTAAATCGATGGTATAATACTTAACTGGTGGAGGTGATAACTATGAATTCCCCCCCAGATATTATCTGATCCTCAGCTGCTGTCACTCAAGAAGCTGATGATTTTATAAACTTTACTTTCTTGGATTTCAAAAGCTAAACATCCGAGCTAACTACTATAGGTATGTAGAGAATCACCCTGATTGGCTTTAGCTTATATACGAAAATCCTGGTGATTGGTTCCCTTTACCCCCACACTCATATTTATTTGTTACATTGCTAAATATATTTAATACCACATTTTTGGGTGTAGGCACGGGATTTTTCTTGGACAAAAGTTTGTGATACTAATGATTAGAGAATAACCAGGCTGTGGATTTCTACAGTGAAGGTACCTATTAAATCATCAAAACATCGTGTTTATGCCCCTACCTTTAGTTTATCATGCCTGATCCTGATCACAGGTTCTCTTTAAATACATTACAACAATTTTCATAAATATTCTTACTGAAAATACTGTATTAAGATCAGGGGTTCTGGCTAGAGATAATGGCGGTAAGACCTCCAGAGGACTACAGTAGCTTGTAGGTTGTATGACTGATGGCTACAGAAAACTATTTCAGCATTTTCTATAATGATCTGTGGAAGATTTGCCCCAGTGTGAGTCTGCAGCTTTATATTTGAAGCAGAATCTGGATATTTGAATGGTGACTGCTCATTTGGGCTTTGCCTTTGCTATGAATTGCTCAGCGGCAAACATTAGATACCAATGGTTAGCTGTTTAACACATGACAGGTATCCCTCCTGCCCACCTTACACATGGAAACTAGGCTTGGTTCAACATAGATGTATAATAAATTAAAGGAGCTAAATAAAGACCCCACAAACATCAGAAAATGTGTCAACAAATGATGGTTTGGCAAGTTAAACGGTCGTTCCTTTGAAGGTGGACCCAAACACATTCCAGACGACATCAATGTTGAGTTATTTTGGACGATGACTCAGCCCGTGTTGAACATTGGCCAAAAAAATCCAACATTCATCGGTTGATTGCTCCTCGACACAAAAGAATTAATTAACCAGCTAACGATCACTCGTTATGACTTAAATGTGCCATATCATATATTTTTTATTTAATGTGAATGGACGCCCTACATTGTGGCCTGATACTTCTGGAAGTGGCTCATCATCCCGAGGATCTCGCAGCCAAAATTCAGCAAGCCCGGTCCTCTTTTTCCCTGACATCATCTATCAGGGAATTGTTGGTTGCTCTATTAGAAATTGGTGGATTTGGCTCTTTTTTATAATGTAGAGGGGTCGTTGTTTGGCAGGGCAACAAATAATATTGTCTACCGAAAGATGCAGTTTGTTAATTCCTAGTTACAAGGAAACTGCAAGTGTCAGGAATCGACAATCTAATTTTCAGCAAACAAGTACCTATTTTTTTTATTCTTTTTTGTTCTTGCAAGAAAGTGTAAAACAAAAAGTGTTCACCTTGAGAAAATAGGACGGGATGAATTTTAAAACCTCCTCCATTCTTCAGCCTTTGCGGAAGATGTTCAAAATGATAAATGTCTAGGTGGAAGTAAATTTTCAGAGCTTGTCGGCTTCCTTCTGCCTGATAAGTAATAGGAACGTCTGAGAATAGAAGTGAAACGTGTTAGTAATCTGCCATACAAAAGCACAGTGTGATTGTTTTATCACCTTGATAGTTCAGCAATCCTGGACTCACACCTGACCTGCATCTATACTGACTGCACCAAAGGTATGTCCTATCAGAGGAGCTTGTGTAGACATCTTCTTACAGTGGATACAATAAATGCACAGAAATATAATAAGACCGATTGGTTACATAAAATTCTGTTATGTAGTCTTTACTTTCACACTATTTTATACAATGTTTGCAATCAAAGTTGTCAATATGCACAATAATGGTCACGTCTTGTTCCGGTACTGGAATAGTTCTACAAACTTATGACATTCATAAGAGAAATTGGGGTTTTAGTGCATCCTAATTCATTAGCCACTAAAAGGTTTATTCATTGCACCCTTATTGTGCCATCGAAATTAGGGCATCTTATCGAAACTCTGTGATAGGGGCAATTTTCTGCTCTTGCAAGACATTTTGATATTTAAAGGATATCTAGACTAACATCCCTTAATTCTAAATTTGACTGCATAAATAAATATATATGTACCGCCCCCATGCCAGAAGCCAGTGCTGTTCGGATCCGGAGCCGCTGTGTGGCTCGAGGGATCCTCCGGACCCGGGGGTCACGCGGACACGCCGAATGAAAAGGGGGACGTAGCTATATGGCCTTGACCGTTCGTGACACCACCCACGGTGTGTGGTGAGATGGGTCACCACCCCTGCTGCTGTGGGATACCTGGGGGAGATGTGATGGCAGCCGGATGTTAACCCCTCCGTGGGTAGAGATGGTTGCCCCGGGGCCCAGTGTCTCTGTGCAGGGTATGGCGATGGCAGGGGCCTGCCCGCCCGGACGTACCAGGGGATGTTTGGTTACTCACAAGTAAATGAATCCCACGAGTCTTTTGGTAAACCAAGGTGCTGGTGGCCGGCTGCCGCGGCCGGTTGTACTCTGGTCCCTCACCCTGGCTGGTGGTCGTCGTCCCTTCCTCTGCACTGGTGTGTGTTTGGACTTCCCGATATGGAACACGGGAGTCCGCTCCCGGCTTTCTGTGTGCCTGAGGAGCCGTGCCCGCTGACGCTGACCCGTGAGATCTATGGGCCCTGGCGGTTGCCCTATCCCTATCTGTGGGTGGTTGTCTGCTTTTGGGACTTTGGTTGGAACAGGACCTGTAATCCTGCCCTCAATCGGTTGATTAGCTAGGCCATTGGTTCCGGTCCTGGCTTCAGGGTCTGAGTACCCCCTCTGTGCACGGTTACTGGTCGGGTCTCCGGTGTCGGTACCAGCGGGCTCCAACCCTGCTCCAGTCCTCCTCCGATCTGCTGAGCCTTCTTCCCGTCTCCTGCTGACGAAGACCACCGTCTGCCATCTAGCCAAGGTACCAGGGCTCCGACCCTGGCACCGTTCAACTTGAACTTCTCCTCTGCTGGAGCTACACTTAGCTCCAGCCCACACTCCTCTCAACTTGGACTCCAATCTTAATCTGTTTGCTTGACTGCTTAACTAACTGTTTTTTCCTGCCCCGGGCTGTCTAGACCCCTAGGTGGGCGTTCCCTAACGCCTGGTTCCGCCCACTGATGTGCCTGTCTTGCCCTGAGGCTGGTGACTAGGGTTTCAGGTCGGCTGTATGTGACCTAGCTGAGGGACCGTCGTTTGTGCGTCACGGGCAAATCATTGTCCGTGGCATACAATATCGTTAGTCCCCGTCACACATACTTACCTGCCTAGCGTCGTCGCTGTGGCCGGCGAACTGCCTCTTTTCTAAGGGGGTGGTTTGTGCGGCATCACAGCGAAGTCACACGGCAGGCAGCCAATAGAAGTGGAGGGGCGGAGAGCAGCCGAAGGAAAGACACGCCCACCTCGTTGCCGGAAGACGCAGGAACGGTATTGTTCGTCGTTCCTGGGGTGACACATGTAGTGATGTGTGCTGCCTCAGGAACGACGAACAACCTGAGTCCTGAACAAGTAACGATATTATGAAAATGAACGCTGTGTCAATGATCAGCGATTAGGTGAGTATTTTTGATAATGAGCAGTCGTTTATACATTTCACACGCAACGATGTCGCTAACAAGGCCGGATGTTTGTCACGAATTCCGTGACCCCAACGACATCTCGTTAGCGATGTCGTTGCGTGTAAATGGGCCTTTAGAGAAACCTGTGTTTTAAGGGTCAATTTATTTTCCTTAAAATATTTTGTTTTCCCTCTCCATGATTGAGGTGTGCAAACTCGTGGTGAAATGTATGAGTAAAGTTGTGCATTTTAAGCTAATCAGTACTTTTTCCCCATCACCTCCTTCGAGGTTACAGACTCAGAGACCAGAGAAAAATTTTGCAGATGTACACCACTCTTTCGACTCCTATACTGTATGTTTTCTACTTTTCTACTAAAACCTTTTTTGGATGATTGATATTTCAGAACATATACAGACTTCTTGCAGACAAAGGGTACGCTCACATGAGTGTATAACTCGACGAGTGCAATGTGAGAAAGTCTCACATTGCACTCGGACCAATGTTATTCGATGAGGGAGAGCAAATGGTCAGCTTTTTTCTGTGAAAAGTCACAGCATGCTGTGATGTTTGCGAGAGTCGTTTCACTCGCACCCATACAAGTCTATGGGTGCGAGTGAATCATCGGACTGCACTCGGATGACATCCAAGTGCAGTACGATAATCGCATCAGTTTACAATGGAGGAGATGGGGAGATTAATCCCTCCCTCTCCTCCACAGCTGTGATTCGATCACAGGATCGGATCACAGTTGCATGACACTTAGCTCACGCTGGCAGCAGAGTCTGAGCTGAGGGTCATTAGCATATCGTATCTGATGCACTCGTATTGGATGCCATACATTTGTGTGAATCCAGCCAAAGAAAGAGAATCTTCAGGCTGAAAAGGAAGCCACAAGAAACTATAAATATCAGTTTCATTTATTCAGATCTATTACTCATTCTTCATCAGAATACATACTTGCAATTTGCGGCGCATGTTCTGCTTGTCTAAAATAAAACATGACCTTCTCCAAATCGAATAGAGCAACAAGTGAGTCCTCCAGCATGGCCTGTTCATCTGTCTGTAGAAGAAAAGACACGTTCAAAGCAGGAGATGAGACACAACTGATACATGCATAAAGCAATGCATAAAAAGAATTCATATAAATCCAATTACACAAGTACAATAAGTATAGTAAGCGGCAGTGTGGAAGTGTAGATTAGAAGAAGCCACACTACATTATAGGGCCTTTCATAATCAGCATAATGGAGGCTACCAGAACAATGAAATGCAAGATGAATATTCCCATTAGGTATCAATTAGTACATCGCTTATCACCTGCAGTTTTCGCTTATTCTTCTATCAATCTCTTATTTTCTGTTATTATAACCACGGCTATTCACAAAGAAAGTATGATCAGGCTTGTCAATTGTGCATTTGTCGCGGGCGGAGGGGACGCGCTCGCCACGCTCGGGTCCGGGGCTTCTGCTGCTACTGCTCGGTGGCTCGAACGGTGGACCGGACCCGGGGACTCGAGCAGCGCTCCTCACCCGTGAGTGAAAAGGGATGGTTTGGTTAGGGAGATTGTTCGTGACGCCACCCACGGGACGTGGTGATGGTTGCACCACCAACCAAAACGGCCGGATGGAGGGGTCCCGCAGCCGGCTGCAGTGTTGTTGTTGTGCTCTCCCCGGACGGCTAATGGTGGCTGTCTTTCCCTGCACCTTTGAGAATGTTCTTGCTCACCGGTAGTCCGCTCCCCGGCGTATAGGTGCCGTAGGAGCCCATTTTGCCCGCAGGCGCTGGCCCTTGGATCTTTAGCCTATGGTGGTGGCTGTATATCCTCTCTGGGTGGATGGTTGCCTTCAATCGGGACTTAGTAGTTGGGAAACCCCTGGGGTTCCTCTCACATTCGGATTTCACTATTGACGGCGGCTCCAAGTCTGGTCAGCAGGCCGACGCCCGACTCCGGTCCTTATGGCTCTGCAGAGCTCCACCAACTCCTGCAGATGGCCACCACCGTCTGCCAACCTTGCTGTCAGTGTCTGGGCTCCAACCCAGACACCTCAAGTGTTCACTCCTCTCACTTTCGCCTCCAAGACTAGACTGACACTATTCCCGCCTCCAGGCCTGTGAACTCCTCGGTGGGTGGGGCCAACCGCCTGGCACCGCCCCACCTGGTGTGGACATCAGACCCTGGAGGGAGGCAACAAGGGTTTTTGATTGACTGTTGTAACTGCCTAGGGTGGGGGTGTGTGACTACCTGGCTAGTCCAGGGCGTCACACTCCCCCTTGGTAAAATGCAGACCATTCGCAGGCTGCCCGTCCATCACCGGTTTTATTTTTTTTTTCAAACTGTAAAAGATAAATAACATATTAAAACTTCAACATACGCATATTTTCAAGTCTTCCCTTATGGGAGGTGCATTACTTTTAACGTTTCAAACATTTTTATTAAACGGACGGGTTCACGGTCATCCGCTCTCCCACCCAAACAACCTAGCCCTGATGCTGCCCCTAAGAAGTGGGCAGCACCCCTTTACCCCAGTCCTGGTCCAGGTTACCCGAGCAGGAACGGGTACGGTGTCTCGCACCCGGCTGTCACTTCAGGGGACTCCACGTCCAGGGGGACCCCTGACCCCCGGAGGATGGCCACCGGTCCTGGTGGTGGCCGGGCCCCAGCCTCGTCTGCTGCGGGCCCTTCCTCCAATCTGCCTCTCCGGAGGCGGCACGGACGGAAACCAGCCCACAAAACTATTTACAAACCCACTAGTTCGTGGGTGGCCTGCAAGTTCTCGGCCATGTTCATGAGCAGTTTCTCATGTGGGTGGTAAAGACATAGAGTCCCTCCGGGGACAACTTGCCGGCAACGACCGGGTAATCACTGTCGACAATCAGGTGAAAACTTCGGTTGATTCGGATTCATTAATTCAGCTGAGGGTCCCAACTGGGACTGTCAGTTGGGTCCCAGGGTCCATCCACAACACCTGACTCCGGTACAGCTTCCTTCTACAGCTTTCCCACCGTCCACCACCGGACAGCAGGAGCCCCCAATGCCACCGTCACTCAGGGGTGACACTGTCCCACAGGACTCCCTTTTCAGCTGCCGGCGGTGCGGGTACGACTGCTCCTCCGACCGGACTCTTTAATCTTGAGGGCCACTGGAACATCAACAGGGTCCTGACAGGGACCGACAGCAAGGTAGCCGGGAACCGCTACCGCATCAGCATCCTTTTTCTCCAAGCAGCAGTCTTATGGCACAGCTGTCGTAGCTGCCGCTCTGGGTCAGTCGACGTGGGGGATGGGCCCAGCCGGAATCCCTCCGTGTCAGCTACGACTGGCACCTTCAGTAGGGAGGGGCCCCGCTGTTACATGGCCTGCTCTGCCGCTTGGCAGCTACATCCCTGCGGTGCCTCGACCGAGGCTGGGTGTCTGGGAGCGGTCAGCGTGACTTGCGGTGCTGGCGTCTGATTAAAGATCGCCTCCGTTGCGGCCAGGATGAAAGCCGGGACGGGTGCCAGGGCGGTGACAATGGTAGGGTCCGGGCTTTCTCCCACAGATGCTGCGGGCTCAGCTACCTGTGACAGGGGTAACGGGTCAGTCGGGGCGGTGACCGCAGGCGTGGGCAGTGAGGAAGGTGGCGTAGTGGATGGCAGCAGGCCGGGCCCCTCAGACGCAGCGGCCGTTCCATCGGGGACATAGGGGCGTGGGTCGCTTACCCGCTCCTCTGAGACCACCTCCACTCCAGATGCCCGCACGGTTGTGACCAGGCCCTTCTTCTCCGACGCCCACTCCGCCATCATGGAGTGGACCTTGGCCTGGAGTTCCTGGCACATCTTGCTGCTGGATTCAGGAACGTGTTCCGTCAGAGTCCTGGCGTCCCTGCACTCTGTAGCGCTAATTACATGCGGTCGTTAAGCACCGCCGCTCCTGCGGCCAACGCTCCTCTCCCGGCTCCATCAGGCGCAGACATCTTTTTCCCGTCCCCCCTTGGTTCTTTTTAGCACTTCCGCTTGTTGGGTGCGGGGCTTCACTTTCGCGCCTTCCCTGCTCTGGGAAGATGCTCGAGCGGGAAATCGTCGCGCCAAAGATGGCGGCGCTTTCAATTTTTCGGCCGGACACCGCCGGCGGAGACTACAAGGCGCACTTCTACTGGTAAGTAGATCGGCTCGATCCTGTTCGTGACGCCAAGTTGTCGTGGGCAGAGGGGACGCGCTCGCCACGCTCGGGTCCAGGGCTTCTGCTGCTGCTGCTCGGTGGCTCGAGCGGTGGACTGGACCCGGGGACTCGAGCAGCGCTCCTCACCTGTGAGTGAAAAGTGATGGTTTGGGTAGGGAGATTGTTCATGACGCCATCCACAGGACGTGGGGATGGTGGCACCACTGCTGCTGGTAACGGGGATCCCGGGAGAGATGGTAGGGTGCAGCTGAGATGTTGTCCCCTCCGTGGGCAGGGGTTGGTGCTCCCGGGTCCCGATGGTGTAACGGGGAGGCCGGATGGCTGGGGTAAAGGGACTGCGCGGCGCGGTGCCGGACGGCACTGGTGTACTCACTCAGACAATCACTGACAGAGTCGTAGGTAAACCAAAACGGCCGGATGGACGGGTCCCGCAGCCGGCTGCAGTGTTGTTGTTGTGCTCTCCCTGGACGGCTGATGGTGGCTGTCTTTCCCTGCACCTTTGAGAATGTTCTTGACTCCTGTGGTTGCCCACCGGTAGTCCGCTCCCCGACATATAGGTGCCGTAGGAGCCTGTTTTGCCCGCAGGAGCTGGCCCTTGGATCTCTAGTCTGTGGCGGTGGCTGTATATCCTCTCTGGGTGGACGGTTGCCTTCAATCGGGACTTAGTAGGTGGGAAACCCCTGGGGTTCCTGTCACATTTGGATTTGACTATTGACGGCGGCTCCAAGCCTGGTCGGGGTCCGATGGCCCTGCCTGTATGCTTAGCTTCACTCCGTTCCCCGGTCCGGTACTGGCGGGCCAACGCCTGACCCTGGTCCTTACGGCTCTGTGGAGCTCCACCAACTCCTGCAGACGGCCACCACCATCTGCCAACCTTGCTGTCAGTGTCTGGGCTCCAAACCAGACACCTCAAGTGTTCACTCCTCTCACTTTCGCCTCCAAGACTAGACTAGACTGACACTTTTCCCGCCTCCAGGCCTGTGAACTCCTCGGTCGGTGGGGCCAACCGCCTGGCTCCGCCCCACCTGGTGTGGACATCAGACCCTGGAGGGAGGCAACAAGGGTTTTTGATTGACTGTTGTAACTGCCTAGGGTGGGGGTGTGTGTGTTGTTATGTATGTGACTACCTGGCTAGTCCAGGGCGTCTCATATGAGGGTAACAAGTGAATATAAAAATATACAGAACCTCTGCGCTAAAAACCCCTGTTTGAATAATGAAATACGGACATAGCTAAGCACATGGCGTATAACCTCTCACTGCTTCACCACCACCACCGTGCGGAGCTGCCGCCCCACCACCGTGCGGAGCTGCCGTCCAACCTACACCCCACCTACTGTCTCCTCCCCAAAATCCTATAGAATGTAAGCCCGCAAGGGCAGGGCCCTCTTCCCTCTGTACTAGTCTGTCTATTGTAACTTATATATGTATTCTGTATGTAACCCCCTTCTCATGCACAGCACCATGGAATCAATCAAGAGCTAGTTGCTAAAAGTACACACAATATTGCCGCACCCAAAACGCGGCTCTGACTTATTGACTAAGATTTGTCCAAGTGCAATGTGAGATTTTTTTTTGATTGCACTCAACCGTATTATACGCCAATGTAAGCATACCCTAGTGGTGAGGGTTGACTTTTTTCAACTTTTTCTGCTATGGGATGTATACTGTATGTTTTAATGGGTAGTTTACTTACCACATGTACTCACATGATGAATATTTTATTGTTATTGTAATCTGTTCCTGGAAATTGGCCTCATATTTATCTAAATGCATAAACATATTGTTACGGTTCGGGGTTCCCCTGAGCTTTGAACCGCCCCTGTCCCATCTTTGTCTCCTGAGTTCGGGTTGGCTTACTCTGCAGCGCCACTTGTCCGTCGCTCTAGGCATCTGGCTGAGAGGCGTCAGGTATCTAGGGTCTTAAGCCATCCTGAGCCTAAGTCCCCATTTAGCCCTACCACGCATTCCTGCTACTGCGTGTGAAGTCACTAATGACGCGGCGGCCGCTGATTGGCGGTCACGGGCGTCGCCGATGACGCATTGGCCACTGATTGACCGTTAATGATGACAGCGGTGACGTGGCGGCCGTTGATTGGCCGCTGATGACGTCAGTGGTGATATGGCCGAAGCCGGTGCCATTGCTATCAGGCGTCTGGCTTAGGCTATAAAAGACCCTAGGCTACACCCATTGGCGTGCGAGCATCATTTATGCATGTGAGTGGCTTAGTGGCACGCTGAGCTGAAAGAGGGCCATTGCGCCAATAGTGCTAGTCTGCAGTGCCTGTGGCAGGCTAGCGTGTGTGTGTGTGTGTATAGGACAGTGGTGGGCAGGGCTAGGTGAATGGTGCCTGTCGTGCCAAGACACCCGCGGCTCGGCACAACTAGGGTCAGCTCATGTCCTAACATCCCTTAGGCACCCAGTGACGCTAACTGGGCTACCTCCCCGATCTGTCGTGACCCAACGCACATGACCGATCCTACGTCCCCTGTACAGCTAACAGGGACACACTATACTTAGTGGTGTGCCATTAATACTGCTACTCCTTTGTTCTATCTCTCTGTAGTTGTTGTGTCCAACCACCTGTCTCCTAGTGGCTTTGTCATCTGCCCGCAAGACCTTGGTTGACGATTGGGCTGTTATAAGTTTTGCTCCAATCGTCCCCTCTGCATAACACATATACCTTATACGTATTTAATTTTTATTTTTTATATGGTATAATCTGACCCTCCGTGTTTTGGGTCCAACAATATTGTGTGTACTTTTAGCAACTAGCTCTTACAGGTTATATGTCTTAGTTTGTCAGCTGTGTTTAGTTATATGCGAATCTCTCATTTTCCATAAACTGTGTTATAAAATTCACAACTGTATGAAGAACATTTGCCAAATCCAACCAAAACTGCACTAAAACAGATTTCGTTACAGTTAAAACAAAAAGAAGCTAAAAGAAAATAAATCTATTATCAAATACTATGGTCAAGTACAGAATATACCTTAAACTAGGAGAACAGTAACAAAACCCTTATATCTAAAGAGTTAAAGGGGTATTCAACCGTAGCAAATGATGGTGTTTTGCTAAGATATGTCATCGCTTAGTGATCATGGGCCATCCAACTTTGGGGCCCCCACTGTTGCTGTGAATGAATGGGCCTCAGTGCCACCTCAGGGCTTTGACCACATCCCAGTTTCTTCCTACACAGCAGCACTTACAGCTAGTAATGTGTGGACCCTTAGAAATTTGGGTTTGTTGGGTTCGGCCAGACATGAATTTGACCTCGGACCCCAAAATCCATATAAGTCAGGGATATCTGAACTTTGGTGTTGTAAAATGGCTGTAAAATGGTCATAGTAAGGGCTAAGGGGCTAAAAAAATGGTGTAGGGCCCCGCCTATTTTTGATAACCAGCCAAGGTAAAGCACACAGCTGGGCACTGGTATCAGGCTTGGTCTTTATTCCCCAATTGGATTACGTCTGAATTTCGAAGATTTTTTTTTTTTAATAATAAATTGGTGAATGAGGGAGTAGAGGGGAGTCTTTATTCAAATAAACTATTTTTTTCCTGTGTGTGTGTGTGTGTCTATGTGTATGTGTTTTAACTGTATACTTACTGGCTTAGTAATGGGGGTGTCTGATAGATGCCTCTCCATTACAAAACTCTGGGCTTGATGCCAGCTGTCATTTCACAGCTAACATCAATCCCAAAAGTATTACTTCGATTGCCACCGCACAAGGACAATCAGGAAGAGCCAGGCAAAGCGCCACAATTGGTGCCACTTCTGCGGCTGCTATTTTTATGCTTGGCTGGTTATCAAAAATAGGGGGGAAGCCGTGTCATGATTTTTTTATTTATTGTTCACAGCAGCATAGACATCTTTCCCATGCTGAAAAACTGGTTGATTGGCTGTACTGCAGCCTTTCAACAAACTTTATTAGCATATGAACAGCAACCGAACTTGCACACAGACCTCCATGACCAGATGTTTGGTACAAACACCAAACTTTACAGTTCAGGTTCATTCATCCTTACTCCAAGCTAATCAGCTGTGCAGGGAACTGCAGCTGGTCCCATTCACTTAAAAGGAGCAGCGCTTCAGTGGATGTTTGGGAACAATGCTACGCAGTCCCAAAGGTCAAATTTCCAGCAAATATTTAAGAGATTTGTATTTTCAGAAAAGCCTTGTCCCCAGGTGCAATTTGTTTAAGAAATAAGAATAAAATGTGCATTTATCACCCTCCCCGGGTCCAAAACTAAGGGGTACTTTGCACGTTGCAACATTGCTACTGCGATATCGTCGGGGTCAAATTGAAAGTGACGCACATCCGGCGCTGGTAACGACGTTGCAACGTGTAAAGCCTACATGCGCCGATAAACGATCGCAAAAGCGTCGTAAATCGGTGATCTGTGTAGTGTCGGACATTTCCATAATGTCGCACCAATAGGAGATACGATGTTGTTCCTCATTCCTGCGGCAGCACACATGTGAAGCCGCAGGAGCGAGGAACATCTCCTTACCTGCCTCCACCGTCAATACGGAAGGAAGGAGGTGGGAGGGATGTTTACGTCCCGCTCATCTCCGCCCCTCCGCTTCTATTGGCCGGCCGCTGTGTGACGTCACTGTGACGTCGAACATCCCACCCACTTCAGGAAGTGGATTTTCACCGCCCACAGCGACATTACATCTACAGTGCTGCAGCCAATCATTGAGCTCAGCATCTTGTGCAGTCTACTTAGGCAGAGCCGTAGAGCTCACTGACTGGCTAAAATGCTATCAACGTGACTCAATGCTGCAAACAATAAGGGATACCAGGAAGAGTGGTACAGACTCAGCCCTGGACCCAGGGTGTGTGACTAAAGCAGGTTTTTTTCACTTTATTTTTTAAACAACCAAACTTGGGACAGGGATTTTCTGTAAATGGAAACCCCCTTTAATTGGTAGCATAGCCTAGGGACAAGCCTTCCCTTACTGAGATGGGAAAACCCATGAGTCTATAAATATGTGTCCACTGACTGACAGCAATGAAAGATGTTGAAAATATTGTGATCTGCTTCTTGACTTAGGCTCGGAGTCTCACTGTGAAGATTAGTGTCCATGGCTATGAAAATAAACTGAGTGGCTGAGGACAATCTGGTAATGCATTGTGTCCTGTCAAATACATACTTAAAGCTTAAAGTGTTTTTTGGTATTTAGGATGCTGCAACCTGATACGTGACTAATTGCTCAGGTTGCATCCTGCACCGATCACAAGAATTGGGGTCTTGTGTTCCCCATTTGAATGGTGTGGTATTTGAGCATATGTCATGGCCAAGTGCAGGATAGGTGATGTGTCCATTCTGGGAGAAACCTCTCAAAATATATATGACCATGTATTGAGGTTCTGACAGTCTTGATTACACAGGGGCAGCACCATACATACAGTTGGTGATGGTACTGCAGGTCTCTCAGCATCATATTAAAAAGACTGAGCAACAGTACCAGACTCAGCTGTTCATGTAGACAATCTACTGTGCAAACAATGGAGAAGGTGCACTTAAGAAGAGGCTCTTCTATTCTGCTGACTGCAGATGGTCCCTGATGTTAGACTTTACTATCATATCCTTTGGAATGGCTATCGATATTGAATTATAGAAAACATCAATTTCAGTTTCCAGATATTAGTAACATACAGGGAAAGTAATGTCCATTACCATATTTGGGGAAAGAAGAGACTGGAAATGGAAAAGAACACCGGCATTAGCAATCTGCTCCATCCATCTTCTACTGGCTTCTTGTGTTTCCACTTCGTATTCTCTGTTGCTGTCATACATGTGATTTAATGCAGCCATAAGCTGCTCAGAAAAGGCACAGATGGTGGCCACTAAACTCTGACAAAACACCATGTCCCTCCTCAGCTGTACTTCACTATCTGTAGAGACAAATATGAGAAAAATGTGTAATAAATCAAAGCACCTACCATTCACATTAAGGCCTTCTTCACACGTAGATGTTACCCATAATTGTGGCATCCGTTTTCACACTTATGGGAGTCACGTACACACACACACCCATTAAAGTCTATGTTGATCTGCACTCCTGGTCAAAATTACTGTGATTATGAACATTTACATTTTAACATTAATAAGACAGGAAAATGGGCCGATGTAAAAGTTTTGGCACCCTGCATGGTTAGTATCTAGTAGCACCCCCTTTGGCAAGTACCACAGCTTGTAAACACTTTTTCTTTTTGTAGCCAACCAAGAGTCTTTCAATTTTTGTTTGAGGGATTTTCATCCATTCTTCCTTGGAAAAGTCTTCAACTTCTGTGAGATTTTCGGCTCATCTTGCATGCTCTGCTCTTTTGAGGTCTAGCCACAGATATTCAATGATGTCCAGATTAGGGGACTATGAGGATCATTTTAAAACATTCAGTTTGCGCCTTTTGAGGCAGTGTATTGTGGATTTAGACATGTTTAGGATTATTATCTATTTGTAGAAGCCATCCCGTTTTCAACTTCAGCTTTTTTACAGATGCTGCTATGTTTGCATCAAAAATTTGTTAAAATTTTATAAAATCTGTTCTTCCTTCTATCCATGAAATGTTTCCCTTGCCATTGGCTGCAACACAATCCCAAACCATGATGGATCGACCACCATGCTTAATAGTGGTCGAGATGTTCTTTTTCCTGAAATTCTGTGTCCTTGTTTCTCTAAACATACCTCATCTCTGTAATGGGAAAGTGTTTACTGAATACAGATTTTACCTCAGAACTTAAACTTTTAATAATGACTGATCAATTCCGGCAGAGAAAGAAGCAGATTTGTCTGAAAAGATATATCATAAGGCTAAGGACACACAGAGAGAAAAACTGAGCGAGTGGAATGAGATAAAAAAAAAATCGCATTCCACTCGGACCAATGTTTCTCATTGGGGCTGGAAAACGATTGCAGCATGCTGTGAGTGGAATTTGATTTGTTTTCTCTCGCACCCATACAAGACTATGGGTGCGAGTGAAACATCACACTGCAGTCGCATTACAGCTGAGTGCAGTGAGATATACGCATCAGCTGACAGTGGAGGAGATAGGGAGATTAGTCACTCCCTCTCCTCCACAGCGCCCACCTTCTCCTCCGCAGCTGTGCTCCGATCGCAGGATCGCATCACAGTGGCATGACACTCAGCTTACACTCCAGCAGAGCGGCAACCGAGTGTCATTCGATGCAATCGCATTAATGCTCAAGTGGCCCCAGCCTAAAATTGCTTATTTTCATGTGTACTATTGATTTTTTAAATAAAAATCAAAACAATGGTTACACTTTCAGAGCTATGATAATAGAAAAAATGTATGTTAAAATTTAGAAAGTGTAACTATGTTTCCTTACATTTGTTTAATTGTAAGGGGATGTAAAGCTGTCACAAGAAAAATAGGGGGTACTTGGAGAAACTTAAGATTTAACAAACACTTGATTCTGTTTATCATGTGTTTCTTTATTCCTCCTTTCCATGTGTTTCACTATGTGATTTTGCTGCCTTCAGTCTGAATCCCTAATGTGCACGTTCCAGTAAGAAAAAGGAAAAGCATTCAATGAATATGTGTGTCCTAAGTGTTGGCAGGCCCTATATACATAAGTGTATATACATATATATTCTGTGCAAAAAAAAATAGAGGGTGCACTTAAACAAGGAGTTTGTATTTTAGTGTTCCCTTTATATATATATATATATATATATATATATGTATATATATATATATATATATATATATATATATATTTATATATATCTATATATATATATATATATATATCTATATCTATATATATATATATATATATATATATAGATATAGATATGTATAGATATATCTATATATATATAGATATATATATACACACACACACACACATCTCTTTGGTATATATCACTTCACTGACATGGCAAGCATTAATATATTTTTTAATTACCCTCTGAAAATATATGTAAATTGTATTTCTACATTTTTCTACCTACGTCTTCCTCATTTTCTCATGGGATTCCTTCCTTTTAATTAGTTCTCTGATCCTCGCATTACTTTATCTCTTTATACACTTTTGGAGTTCTCTGAATAGACGTCAATGGCTTAAAGCCATTTAAGATACTGATATAAATCCTTTAAAAACCTACAGATGCGCAGACTTCAGTAACAGTATTAAATAGTTTATATATTATATATAAATATGCATTGATTCAACTTAGAAATTACTGATGATTATCACATCATAAAAGCCGCCAATATCCTTACCTGTATATTCCAGGAGGGCCAACAGTATCCGTGTCTCTACCTCTAAAATGAATTGAATAAATGACAGTTATTAAAATAAGCAAGCCTATGTATGAGATTAATCAATCATGGGATTGTTAGGATGAATGATCCCAGCAGCAACAAAAGAGATAAAACTGACCACTCAGGAAGTCAGTTGCCAATAAACAAAAACTCAAGTTCTGCATATCGGCAAATGATCAAGCCGTATTTGGCCAATCATAACAAATGCAAAGAGAATAGGGTGCTTTACACGCTGCGACATCGCTAGTGATTGCTAGCGATGTCGAGCGCGATAGCACCCGCCCCCGTCGTTCTTGCGATATGTGGTGATCGCTGTCGTAGTGAACATTATCGCTACGGCAGCGTCACACGCACATACCTTGTCAGCGACGTCGCTGTGACCGCCGAACAATTCCTCCTTCAAGGTGGAGGTGTGTTCAGCGTCATAGCGCCGTCACTGCAGCATCACTAAGCGGCCGGCCAATAGAAGCGGAGGGGCAGAGATGAGCGGGATGTAACATCCCGCCCACCCTCTTCCTTCCGCATTGCCGGTGGATGCAGGTAAGGAGATGTTCGTCGTTCCTGCGGTGTCACACATAGCGATGTGTGCTGCCGCAGGAATGACAAACAACCGCGCTACTCACCTGTCACTGATTTTTGGTGTTGGAGCGACCTCTCCAATACCAACGATTTTTACCTCTTTTGCGATCGTTTTTGCTCAGAGGTTTTACATGCTGCGATGTCGCTACCGGCGCCAGATGTGCGTCACTAACGACGTGACCCCGACGATATATCGATAGCGATGTCGCAGCGTGTAAAGCACCCTTATCAGCCAAGATTTTCCAACCTGGAAGATCCTTTTCTTTCTGATGTCAGCTTTTGCATAAAATACAAAAACAATGGTTGCCCAAAAGGGCAAAATTGGCCATTTTGGACAATTTTTGTCTTCTAACTATGAGCAGCTGTAGACCCCATGCTTTCTACAGTTCTCCTTGATGTAATCTATGTAAAGCAATGATCATTATTTATCAAGCAGCTATGTTTCCCATAAAAATTCAAGACTGTAACCTCTATAAACGTCTTCTACATTTGTTGAATGTCATTTCATCTGATTAAATTTTAGATGCCAGGATCCGCTAGATACCTTTTAATGAAAGGATAATCAAAAGCAACTTTTTGATGGTTCAGGGCCAATTGGAGATTTGGAGCAATGGGAAATCAGCTAAATGAGACGGCAGAAAGTAGATAACTGTTCCTTTAATCTCTCTTGGATTTCGGTAAAATAAACATACTCATAAATCTTCTAAAGAATCATTTCCTTGCCATCAAAATACATTACAGTAAGTGCTGACACTGTACTCTTCTTGGAATTACTCTACAGTGTTACATGGTTGCATCCAGCTGACCGCATTGAAATCTCATTTTTCAAATATAGCAAATATTCTGTATTTCACAACAATAAAGCATCAGAATGAGCTATGATAAAGCCCTCAAGGTTTAAAAGCGAAACATGGGGGGACTTTATCCTATTGACATAAAGGGTCATTATAGTACTTAGTATTCTGATCATGAATGCTGCACATGCGTGACTTCTTGTAGAAAAAATGAATGGTAATTCAAAAGAATCTTTTATAAGGACATGAATAATGTCTTAATGCCTAGTATTGCCCCTGAGGTCAAATGGAAATTAGAAGAATTGTTTCCACTATTTAGAATGAAAGAAATGGAGGTAAACGTTCTCCTGCTCTGGTCCCTCCATCTTAATTCTCAGTTTTGTACATAACTTCAATTTTCTCCAAATTTTTCATGTTCAACTGGACACACAATGAATAGTGGCTACAGAGAAGAATAAAACATTTTTACATTTTTTATTAGCAATCAAAATATTTTGCACCTAAACAGTTATTTTTCATTAAGGGGTACTTTGCACACTACGACATCGCAGGTGCGATGTCGGTGGGGTCAAATCGAAAGTGACGCACATCCGGCGTCGCAGTCGATATCGTAGTGTGTAAAACCTTTTACATACGATTAACGAGCGCAAAAGCGTCGTTATCGTATGATCGTGTAGGGTCCGACATTTCCATAATTTATCAGTAGCGACGGTACGATGTTGTTCCTCGTTCCAGCAGGCAGCACACATCGCTGTGTATGAAGCCGCAGGAGCGAGGAGCATCTCCTACCTGCGTCCCGGCTGCAAAGCGGAAGGAAGGAGGTGGGCGGGATGTTTACGTCCCATTCATCTCCGCCCCTGCACTCCTATTGGCTGCCTGCCGTGTGACATCACTGTGACGCTGCACGACCCGCTCCCTTAGGAAGGAGGCGGTTCACCGGCCAGAGCAGGACAGGTAAGTACATGGGAAGCTGCCGTAGCGATAATGTTCGCTACGGTAGCAATCACAAGATAACGCTGCTGCGACGGGGGCGGGGACTATCGCACTCGGCATCGCAAGCATCAGCTTGTGATGTTGTACTGCGCAAAGTACCCCTAAGCCTAGGTGGGCATTACCAGAGAGATTTCACTGGGGGCATTCTGATGCTGACCAGTCATAAGCAGGCAGCAAAACACTAAGAAAAGATCATGCCCCCACAATAGCTTAGAACAGGCTCAGTGTGAGACATGTACTGACAAACAGTCTGCTCTCCTTACTTCAGAGTGTTGATATGTGCTGGAGCACAGCAGACCTGAGTGTGATTATCTAATGGCTTTCATTTTTAATCTCCAGCAATCATTGTGGAGGTAGGGCAGTTCTGTAGCCTTGAGTCTCATGGCAAACAGATCAAGTAGCGCTCCTATCAAATTCAACTTCAAATGAGTGTTACTAGCAAGGCCAAATACATATCAGCATTGCCAAAGCAAGTGTAGAGCTACCAACTCTGTACACTGACTGCTGGAGACGAAAGCTGAAAGATGTTAATCACACTTAGGTGTGCTGTGTAATCACTCTGCAGTGAGGAGAGCAGACTGTTTGTCAATACAGTAAAGTATTCAGACCCCTTTACATTTTTCACTCTTTGCTTCATTGCAGCCATTTTGTAAATTCAAAAAAGTTAATTTTTTTTCTCATTAATGTACACTCTGCATCCTAATTTGACAGAAGAAATGTAGACATTTTTGCAAAATTTTTAAACAATAAAAACTGAAATATCACATGGTCATAAGTATTCAGACCCTTTGCTCAGACACTCATATTTAAGTCACATGCTGTCCATGTCCTTGTGATCCTCCTTGAGATTGATGTACTCCTTCATTGGAGTCCAGCTATGTTTAATTAAACTGATAGGACTTGATTTAGAAAGGCATGCACCTGTCTATATAAGACCTCACAGCTCACAGTGCATGTCAGACCAAATGAGAATCATGAGGTCAAAGGAACTGCCCAAAGAGCTCAGAGACAGAATTGTGGCAAGGCACAGATCTGGCAAAGGTTACAAAATAATTTCTACAGTGCTCAAGGTTTCTAAGAGCACAGTGGCCTCCATAATCCTAAAGTGGAAGAAGTTTAGGACCACCAGAACTCTTCCTAGACCTGGCCGTCCAGCCAAACTGAGCAATTGTGGGAGAAGAGCCTTGGTGAGAACCCAAAGATCACTGTGGCTGAGCTCCAGAAATGCAGTAGGGAGATGGGATAAAGGTCCACAAAGTCAACAAGACTAGGGGTCTGAATACTTTCTGTACCCCCTGTACATGTTTCACACTGAGCCTGTTCTAAGCTATTGTGGGGGCAGCATGTTCTTTTCCCAGTGTGTTGCTGCTTGCGTATGATTGCTCTGCATCAGAGAGAGGATGAAGTACACAGTGAAATTTCTGTGGTAATGCCCATTTAGGCTTAAAGTAAAACGTGTCACAATTTTTATTTATGTATTAATAATTATTGATTGTAATCAATAATGTTTTAACTTTTTTTAACATGTTTCAACATTTATTCATTTTTTTCTGCAGCCGCAGGGGGCTGCCATTTTTATTTGCTGGTGTGTGTCTGAGAACGGTACTAGACACCGCAAATACGCCAACCCCTGGCCATAGAAGACTAAATTGCGCATCCTTTTTTAACATGTATTTTCTGGCACAAGGTACATTTTTCTGCAAGGGAGTACATTTTTGGGGGCAGGCACAAAACTGCAGCAAGTGCACATAGCCTATTTCAGCCAATCACAGGCCTGTGTAAAAGGGGTCCTAAAGATTTTTCTGCTATGCTGGACAACAGATATGTATAAACAGATAAAATGGGAAATGTTAATTCAGAGTTAAAGAGATTGGAGAAAAGAAATATGGGTTCATTTCTGACACCGAATTTACAGAACTGTAGAAAAGAAAAAATGACAAGAAAATACAACTGCCGTCACATCAAAAAGAACTGTCCTATCTTTTTCTTTCTTTTTCTTTCTTTCTCTTTCTCTTTCTTTCTTCTTTCTTTCTCTCTCTCTTATTCTTCCTTTCTCTTTCTTTCCTTTCTGTTTCTTTATTTCTCTTTCTTTCTCTTTCTTCCTTTCTTTCTTTCTCTTTCTCTCTCTCTCTCTTTCTTTCTCTTTCTCTCTTTCTTTCTCTCTTTCTTTTTCTTTCTTTCTTTCTTTCTTTCTTTCTTTCTTTCTCTCTCTTTCTCTCTCTTTCTCTCTCTTTCTCTCTCTCTTTCTCTCTCTTTCTCTCTCTTTCTCTCTCTCTTTCTCTCTCTCTTTCTTTCTCTCTCTTTTCTCTCTCTCTCTTTCTTTCTCTCTTTCTTTCTCTCTTTCTTTCTCTCTCTTTCTTTCTCTCTTTCTCTCTTTCTTTCTCTCTTTCTTTCTCTCTTTCTTTCTCTTTCTTTCTCTTTCTTTCTCTCTCTTTCTCTCTTTCTTTCTCTCTCTCTTTCTTTCTCTCTCTCTTTCTTTCTCTCTCTCTCTTTCTTTCTCTCTCTTGCCACACCTTGACTTCTAATGTTATATTTCGCTATATAACTGTTACGTTCAATTAATTGTTTGTATTTCACTTTTCCTTCTACAGGATTGTACTTTATAAATGTGTAATTTACATTATATTTTAACAGCTATATATTCACAATTTATATAGATGTTCTCCTCCCTCCTCCTTCCTTTTTCCTCCACGTCTTCCCTTGTTTTCCCCCCAAAAAGTTTACTTTCCCATTTCTCCCCACCCATTCCTATACCCGTTACCTATATTGTTTTACTATATATCTTTACAATCTAATCCTCCACTATTGTAATGTATTCATCTTATTCTTCCCATTAACTAGTTGTAATTCCTCTTTTAAAATAAATATTTTGGAAAGAAAAAAAAACTATCTAAATGGCAACGCCAATGGTCCTAGGATGGGAAATATCTGATTTATACTACATTGTAGCCAAAGACATACGAAGGATTCACAAATGACAACTCACCTTCTACAAACTTTCTAATGTTCTGTGCAAGAATGCGAACACTACTGGGTAAATTCCAGGGGTCCTGCTTAATGTGAAGTCGTAACCGCTTTGGACAACTTAATTTAGGTTCCATTTCCTGTTGAAAGTCTGCAGAATGCAAGAAATAGAAGAGAGATCCACATGTAAACAAGAAATCGATGCTACAATCATTCATCATTGTCACTCTATGGCCCTGAAGTAGTGTCTGTTTATACAATTCCTTCAGTCCGCCAAACAAATGTTCTGCTCCAATACGGAATATGCATTTCCCAACTTCATAAAGAATCTTTTTATACTACCCGTTCCGTCCACTCTTATGGCTTACGTATTGTTGCCTGGATATAATCGTATATTGTACATAATTGTAATGAGAAGGTTCAATTGGAAATCGTTCAAAAATTATTTTTTCTAATTCATAAGAGACAAAATGATATACTGTGTGTGTCGGCACCTTGTAAACTTCGGCCAGGTGTGAAATATTTTGTTTGTTCAAATGCTCTGGCTACAGCCGGTCCTCGGAGCAGATTAGTTATTGATTCCACCTGGTAGAATACAGAAGACTTTCAATGTAATTGAATAAGGAAGAAAAATTATGAGTAATCATGTTTATTTGGAACAACAGAAAAAAATGTAGAAACACTAATGGCTTATAATGCATACGGTATATCAATGAGTACACCCATCACATTTTTGTAAATATTTTATTATATCTCTTCATGGAACTACACTGAAGATGTGATAAATTGATACAATATAAAGTAGTCAGTGTACAGGCTGTATAACAGTGTAAATATAGTGCCCTGTAAATAACTCCACACAGCCATTAATGACTAAACTGCTGGCAACAAAAGTGAGTCCCATCACTAGTGGCCAAACTGTGTCAATATTTTTTGTGGTCACCATTATTTTCCAGCACTGCCTTAACTATCTTGGGTTTGGAGCTCACTAGAGCGTCACAGGAGCCGCTGGATCCTCATACAGCCTCCATGACAACATTACGGAGCTGGTGAATGTTAGAGACCTTGTGCTCTTGCACCTTCCATTTGAGGATGTCTCACAGATACTCCATAGGGTTTTGGTCTGGAGACATGCTTGGCCAGTCCAGCACCTTAACCTCAGTTTCTTTAGCAAATAGTTTTTGCTTTTAAATATTTTACCTCAAAGAAAGAATCATTTGTGATCCTGTGCTGTAATGTGTGTGCACGTTTTTACTTATACAGTGGAACCTTGGTTTACAAGAACAATCCGTTCTGGGAGTGTGCTTGTAAAGCAAGTTACTCGTCTAGCAAAGCAAAATTTCCCATAGGAAATAATGGAAGCTCAGGCAATTCGTTCCACAACGTGTTGAATGTCCCATCCTGGTCCCCTATTGTGCTATTCCACACATGCACAAACACACACAAACACACACATTATGCTCACCTTATCTTCCATTCCCTTGCTGGCCTCCTGGTTCTTGTAGTTCGACAGTACTGGATGTGTATCGGGTAACCATCGAGACCGATGCCGGAGCTTCTGCTGCCAGCGCGCTGACGTCAAATGCATGAGCTGCTTGAATCTGATTGGTCAGCATGTTGCCTTTGAGAAGCAGCTAACAGCGGACGTTCCTCCATCGTCACGATGGGTACCCGATACAGATCCTGTACCTGTGGACTACAAGAACCAGGAGGCAGGCGAGGGAACGGAAGGTAAGGTGAGCATAATATGTGTGTGTACGTGTGTGTTTGTGTGTATGTTTCTGTTTGTGTGTGTTTGTGCAGAGTGCAAGAGCAGGTCAGAGCGCAGTGAAAGTACGGAACCGGAAGTGTGTGCGGTGAGTATTTGCTCGTACAGCAAAGATTGCTCATAAACTGAGTTACAAATTTACAGAAAGCTTTGCTCGCATGGCAAAATACTCGCACACCAAGTTACTCGTAAACCGAGGTTCCACTGTATTTGATTCCATCATTCATTATTCTAGGAACATTCACTAATACTACCTAATAACAAAAAAAAAGACAAAAACTTCAATAGAACCATTTATAGGTAGCAGTTTCTTACCCTACTCGCAAAAAGTTAGGGATATTTGGCTTTCAGATGAAATTTCAGGATTATCCTATAATGAACTCTGGCCTATTCAGGTGAACTTAATGTGACCTTCTCTAAACTTTTGAATGCACATCTAACTTGTTCAATGTTTCAGCACTTTTTGCACAACTTGCAGTTAAGGGGCTTAATGGAAAAATTCCGAACAATTGTTTGATCCATGAACCGGCCAATAAATGTTAGGGTTCAATTAGAACTGGTATTTAAACAGTCCTACTCATCATGCTGTTCACAGTTTGACATCATGAGACCTAGATGACACCTAACAATTTTTCAATAGTACCTCGCCATTGCTGGGCTTCAAGCAGGATGTTCTCAGATGGAGGTGACCATTGAGCTTAGAATTACACAGTGTGTCATTAGCAGGATGCAAAAGAGATACAGGGAGACTGAAAGAGTCACAAAAAAGCATAGAAGTGGATGCCCTTTGGCCACATTCCACACTGATGACTGCTTTATTGTGAACAATGCCCTTCAGAACCGTATGATGAAGGTTACAGAACTCGAGGCACATTTAAAGGTGGTAAGATTCACCCAAGTGTCACGTTAGACCATTCTAAACTGTTTCTATCAGCATGGTCTGCGTGCTACATGACCTGCAAGGGTACCTGACCCCACCACCAGGGACAGGGAGCATATACGCTGGACAAGGGACCAATGGGCCTCAGTGCTGTTTACTGGTGAAAATTGATTCCCACTTAGCAGAAATGATGGCCGCCAATGATGTTGGAGACATCAAGGAGAGCACTATGCATCAGCCACTGTTGTCACCAGACAAGTCTTTGGTGATGGTAGTGTTACAGTGTGGACAGGTGTGTCTAGTCAATACTGAACTGCCCTACACTTTGTGAATGGTACAATGACAAGCCCATACTACTTGTATAACATCATTAATCAAGTTCTTGTGTCTCTGCATGAAAAACACAGGTCTAACTTCATCTTCATGGATGACGATACTTCAGCTCATCAAGGTCACATCATTAGGGAACAGCTGCTGGAGACTGGGGTACCTCAAATGGAGTGGCCTACACTTTCTCCAGACTTGAATCCCATAGAAAGCCTACGGAATCAGCTGAGTTGCCATGTAGAGGCTCATAACTCTGTATCACAGAATCTCAATGACTTGAGGGCCGTCCTGCAAGAAGAGAAGGATGCCATGCCTCAGCAAAAAATAACTCCACTTGTGAACTGCAGGAGACGTTGTTGTCAGCTGTAATTCATGTTCAAGGCCATATGACAAGTTATTGAGACATTGCCATTTGTTGGGTGGTATACCCACCATTATTTTTGGCTTTTGCTTCAAAAAATGTATAAGATGAGGAAATCACTATTGCATACTATTACTTAAATGCCCTACTTTCATGATAAGATATCACTGTAGGATGAAGTTTGTACATTTTACATAAATTTCAGCCTAACTTTTTGATAGTAGTGCATATTAGTGATGCGGCTTCATCACTGGCTTCCTATGACATATAAACATAACTACGGTATATAGCAATTAGTTTGCTATTGTCCTTATTACGCACCTGGCTGAAAAGATGTTCTAGGCAGCTGTGTAATTTGTCTTGTTTCTCATGGGAAATCCGTACACTTAAGGGCATCTCATCTCCTGTGGTAGAAAATTGAGATTTTTTTATTGTTATTTATTAAAGGGTTGTGACATAGAGTAATAAGACAACAGACATCAAAGACAACATCAGATCCTACTATGCTAGATCTAGCCAGTCAATTTATTACATAGTTGGCCACATAAATGACTCGCATGTAATACTACATGCAGATGGGAGGCAGAATGAATGGCACAATGAACCTTTCACTGGCAATCACAGACCTGGGTTTCAGATACCAGACCAACAATAAGCTGCTAAAATAGCTGTCATGGTTGTCTCTCAATTTTTGGAGACTAGTGATGAATTCTGGGTTGGGATCCCTCATTTCCATCTCATATTATTCATTTAAACGTGGTTTATTTTCTCTCAGTAGATCAGGAGCTAATGTCAGTTTTGTTGTCCAGAAGTTCCTAGCTGAGTGTTTCAGCTGGAACTGCTTTGTAGCCTTGTCCCTTCACGTTTAAATAGAGGTGTCTACCAATCCTTGCTCAAGATCCAAACTCATTTGTTCTCTGGCTGCTTTGGAGGAAGGTTCTGCTGTGAAGGTTTCCTGCTCTCAGGCATTATCCTTTTTTTTGCTTTTCCCCCCGTTTGTCTTACCATACCTTGTGTCTTGTTAGTGCAGTGGTGGGATCTAGTGTACCTCAACTACCCTTCACTAGCCAGGGCATCTATAGGGTCTTCTCATGGTCTCAGATTCCTGCTCGGTGACAGATTCGGAGACTGTTTATGGATTGACTAGGAGAATAGGGACACCTGCAGGTGAGGATAAGAGGTGTCCCATCTACTCCTCTCACTAATTCCAGGGCCCTCCCACTGTTATTGTGATCCCGGTGTCCTCTTCATCAGTTATGTTTTGTTGTGCGTCAGAAGCACTAAGGGCTGAATGCCCCGGCCACGCTTGTCATACCCATCGGAAAGGATGTTCTTATGAGAATAACACCTTTTAAATAAAATTATGTTTTTTGGGGGTCTGTCAAATCAATTAGAATTTTACCAAATTGAATAATGTTTTACATCTAAATATTTTTGAATCCAATGTCTCATTTGGCTGTAAAGATAGCAAAAAAAGATGCGGCAAAAATACTTTTTTACCACCATTTTGATACAGTCAGAATCTTCCTTGATTTACTTAAATGTAAATCTGACCAACGTCTCATGTGTATAAAGTAATATCTTTTTATTATTTGCAATCATTGAACTGGAAATTAAATACTCAAATATCATCAGAATGATCTAGACCCGAGAAATTGCAGATTTGGAAATGATGTCACAGAGACAGGTTCTCGAACTCTAAATGATTGAACATTGTAGTTATAGAGCCAAAAAAGTGGGTTTACCAGAATCCATGTCATCGCTGTGAAGGTAAGAGCTGCACTGGCTGCTGCAGGCGCTTGTGAATGATGCGATGGAGTTTCTGTTGCTGTTGCAGTCACTGTAAAACGAATGAAAAACATAACTAAAAAGATGTTTACTAAATTCAGCAATAAGCCAAAAGCATGGAATATTTCATTATTAAAGAAAAGTTTAGCACTTTAAATGGCTCAGCTTGCTGTAAATTAATTGCCCATATGATATTGAGGTTATTACTATTTCTGTGCTTAAAGAGAACTAACCACCAGGATTTTGCTATATGAACTAAATGCAGTGCCATACAGGTAGTAAGATGCTGAATCTAGGCATACCTATTATAGAAAGCTCGGATGCTTGGTTGCAGAAATATCTTTAATCAAAGATGCAGAAATGCACTGCGTCCTCCTGGCTTGCCCCCTTTTCTTTATTTGAATATCGTGCCGCCATTATTGTTTAAAAATGCATATGTCGCGGGCGGGGAGGGAGCCGTCGCTGCTGCGCTCTCGCTGGCGCTCGGGTCCGGCGCTGCTGCTGCTCGGTGCTCGAACGGTGGGCCGGATCCTGGGACTCGAGCGGCGCTCCTCGCCCGTGAGTGAAAAGGGGTGGTTTGAGTTTGGGGAGTTGGTCCGTGACGCCACCCACGGTTTGTGGTGGGGTTGGGACACCACCGCTGCTCTGGACGGGGATCCCGGGAGCGATGACAGGGAGCAGCCGAGATGTTTCTCTCCCCTCTGTGGGTAGGGGGGGTTGGTGGTCCCGGGGCCCGGTGAGGTGGGACGGGGAGGCAGGGTTGGCGAGGTGCAGGGTCGCGGGGGCAGCGCGGTGCCAGATGGCACAGCGGTACTCACTCAGCCAAGAATGGATACAGAGTCTCCGGTAAAACAAACGGCTGGATGGACGTCCTGCAGCCGGCTGCTGTGGTTACTCCCGGTAGGTTGGTGGTGGCTGCTTTTCCCTGCACCTGTTGTGTATCTTCGGTCCCGATGGCTTCCCACCGGTAACCCGCTCCCCAGCGTGGATATGTGCCGGAGGAGTCCCTTTTGCCCGCAGGCTCTGGCCGTGGGAATTCTAACTGTGGCGGTAGTTGTATTTCCCTTTCTCGGTTTGGACGGTTGCCTTCAGTCGGGTCTTTGTTGCTAGGAAACCTCGGAGGTTCCGGTTGCTAACGGATTTGACCGGTTTAACGGCGACTCCAAGCCTGGTCGGGGTCTGTAGACCCTGCCGGTTTGTGCTGGCTTCTCTTCGCTCCCCGGTTCGGTACCGGCGGGCCACCGCGTGTCCCCGGTCCTACGGTTCCGCGTCGATCGGCCTCTCCTGCAGACGGCCACCACCGTCTGCCAACCTTGCTCTCGGTGCCCGGGCCACGTACCCGGACACGGTCAGTCTGCTCCTCTACTACTTCACTCTCTCTCCTTCACTCTCCCTAACGGTTCTGACTTCCTTTTCCGCCTCCAGGACTGTGAACTCCTCGATGGGTGGGGCCAACCGCCTGGCTCCACCCCACCTGGTGTAGACATCAGCCCCTGGAGGGAGGCAACAAGGATTTGTGTGTGACTGGTGTGCCTATCTCGGGGTGTGGGGTGTGTTGTTGCAGTACCTGTGACGACCTGGCTAGTCCAGGGCGCCACACAGAGTATGTTCCATGGCACACGTGGGTTGTCCATGTGCAATCCGTGCTCCGTAATACGTAAATGCACATGGAGATAAACTCACCTGTCCCCGCTCCTGCTGTCCATGGTGCTGAAGAGTCCCACGATGCTGCCTTCAGGCGCCACTGTATCACCTCTGCAGCTACTTCCGGGTCGGCTGTGCCTGCATAAATGTATATGCATGACACTAATTGGCCAGGAAGGAAGCTGCGGAGAGCAGAGGCCGAACACAGCGTCGCTGAAAAAGGTGAATTTAAAAAAAAAAAAAAAAACCTTTTTATTTTCAATATCCATGATTTACTGGTATGTGTTTCATGGATCACACCATAGTGTAGTCCATGGGACATCAGTGATGCCAAAAATAAACTTACATGTCTCCGTGCAGAGCACACGGACACACGTGTACACGGAGACATGGTCAGTGAGAAATCACTGATGTGTGTGCAGACCCTTTGATTATAATGGGTCTGCGTATGTCAGTGATTCTGGTACGTATAAAAACTAGCACATATGTACCAGAATCACTGACGTCTAAAACAGGAATAAATTATATAGGTATACATAGCACTACCTACTTTTATCTCTGGGTAAATTATGTAACAGAGATATTATTGCCCTCACATCTCTTCAGGTAACTGATATAGTCACAGATATTACTGCCTCCATGTCTTCACAGGTAAATCATTCAGGCACAGATAACACTACCTTCATTTTTTCTCTACTGCACACATAACTCTAGTGCTAAATCATATAGCACAGATAGTACTGCACCCATATCTCTCTAGGTAAACGATATAGGCACAGATAGAACCATCTCCATGTCTCTCCTGTAAATGATGAAGGCACAGATAGTACAATCTCCTTGTTTTCCTTTGTAAATTAAATTATTTTATATTGTATTGCCGCTATGTCTCTTTTGGTAAATATTATAGGCACAACAAGCTAAGTTGCCTAAAAGTAAGAATATACATTTGGCACTGCTCTCCTATCTCTCCTTGTAAATGATGCTGGCTTATGCTCTGATTTACACTTGCATTGTTTAGCTTCTGGTCTAGGAGCAGAGAAATGCAATTCACATAGAAAATGAATCCTTTACAAATAGATACAAACTATTTTGCGGTCTATCTGGTTCCTGAATATCACAAAATGCATAGCATGTTCTTTTATTCCATTAAAATAAAAAGGACACATAACAAAAACTAGACAGACCCCATTATAGTCAATGGAGAAATTCTACTTCAGTTTACATTTGTTTGTAATGGATCTATTGTATATCCCACATAAAATCTGTTTCAGAAAAGCAGACTTCAAAACGCAAGTGCACAAAGCCTCGTCTAGTGCCTGTCTGTCTCTCCCTCTAAATAATATAGGTATGTAAGGTGGTATGCCCCTTTGGCGCCTTGTACTGAGTGTGAATTGTCTCGATTGTTTTCCTAATTGTTTCTTTACATCTGCAATAATTGGAATTGAGGCGGAGGAGGGCAAGATGTAAAACCAAATATAACATTATGTTGTGACTACACCCTGAATAAATGCGCACAAACCAAGAGAACCGGGGGGAAAGTAGTCATGGGTCACACATAGGACCACTAAATCAATAATTCCATATGTACAACTTTTTTTGCAAAAATATAACAAATATTTTATTAAATAGGGTAAATAGCAAAAAAAGTGACAATACAGCAGCAATGTCAAGAGTATTTACAAAGAACAATGATTAGGCTTAAATTGTGTCACTGATGTTAAACGTTAAACACATGGGTCCACATCCCATATGGGGAGTAATAACATAGACAGTAAAAACATGACCAGCAATGACTCCTATATGCACCTATATACTGAATGAAAAATTTACCCCAGTCATAAAGCACATAACATATAAATAAACAGAGGACACATCAATCAACTAGTTCATAGGCAGCCAGGTGGAGGTAGACAATATCTAGAGATCATAAATAAAATCCCGTCTTAAACTCACCCATAATGGTTGGCGTGGAACCCGAGAAAAACGTGCCCCAAAATGATGTGGACCCATGTGTTTAACATCAGTGACACAATTTAAGCCTGATCATTGTTCTTTGTAAATACTCTTGACATTGCTGCTGTATTGTCACTTTTTTTGCTATTTACCCTATTTAATAAAATATTTGTTATATTTTTGCAAAAAAAGTTGTACATATGGAATTATTGATTTAGTGGTCCTATGTGTGACCCATGACTAATAATTGGAATTGCTTTCATTACGGATGCTTTCCTCACTTTATGCTGATGTTGAAGCACTTGGAGATGGGAATGATGATGGCCATGCTATGAGTGATGCCATTCTAGGCTTGAGAAGTGTAAGAGCCCAAGTGACACACAGGTGATGTGTTATTTCTGCTGGGTAGGGCTAATGGGATAAAAGAAAGGTATTCCCATAGAAGAATTCAATGCACAGGCTATGGCTCTGAAAGAGAACCAGGCTTGGCATAGACCCAAGTCGAGAAGTACACCTGAGCCTCCCCATGCTTGGAAGTCCTATAGGGGGTTTTGCAAGTGTTGGAGCCGTTGTCAGATGGAGGGGCTACACTTTACACAAGCATTATTTCCTTAGGGACTTGGCCTGGTTAGAGACCTACATTGGAGGATTGAGAATTTAGGTCCCCGGCAGCAGAAAGGTCAGTAAATCTGTATATTTGCTATGAAAAAGGAAAGTCACACAGTCCGAAGAATTAGTATAACACCAACCATTAATCATTGTGACCAATGCTGAGCCCTCCTGTGGGGAAATCCTTGAGAACAGTAACGTTTGTTTGTTAGGAACGATGGCGTGAACTCTTTTATGGAGCCCCCTCCTGCTATGGCTCTTCACGCTGACTACATCTTACATCAGTATGGATAGTGCTGCCTCCTCATTTAATACTTTAGCTTCCTAAATCATTCACACAACACTGAACCGTAATTTGGGAATTTCATAATGGAGGGAACGTAATTGTAATACTAATTGTAAGATTTATAGTTTAGAATCTATGGAGGTGGGAGAGAATTTTTTTGAACTGAAGAGGGATAAATACATGAAATATATTTTTATATATAAAGTATATTCTACATCCACATCCCTTGCATCAGTTCTAAGCGCAATGATAAAGTAGAACTTACCTGTAAGAGTCTCTGTTGCTGATGGTATCGTGTCCCGAGTCCTCCTGCTCCTCTCCTGCGACGTTAAAGCAGACCCTCTTCCCGTTCTTCTCTCCCTTCTCATCGCCATCCAGCGCTATCACATTTTCTGTTTTTCGCTCACATTTGGGAGAGCAAGTTATTGATGACAACAGCCTGCCATAAAGACAATAATATATATTTTCTTATTTTTTTATTTAACGTTTTGCTACTAATCAAATCTGTCCACATGCTCAATAGCATTCTGTACTTTCTTAAAGTCTGTCCTTAACTGCAAGTAATGGAAATAGAACCAAACTCATACGAAAACATTCCCTAAAACATCTGAATGGAAATGTGTATGCACCCTTAGGTCGCTTCACACATCTGTATTATAGTATTGCCGTATTTCAGTTGGGTCATGCATACACACCAACATATAAAAATACTGTTGTAATAATATGCGGAGTGTAAATAAAATTGCAACGCGCTCCATCGAATGATGTATGTGTCACCGAGTTCTCTATTGGAAGCACTTAGGACTAAGTGGCTACAAGAAAAAGCGGTGTTCGGTACTAAGGGCCAAAACAGTTGGTTTATCAATGTAATAACAAAATAGACAAGAGAGTGCCGAGCACATAATTGGCAAAGGAACCAGAGAAACGGTGTGGTAGTCACTGCGCCGCCGAAAAGTTATGGAAAGCCGATGTACTGAATCAAGATGGAGGCTGGTTTATTACTCAACGCGTTTCGAAGTGGTCACACTTATTCCTCAGGAGAACCACAGGCTCTTATCTTGCTTTGTATGACACAACCTAGCACGGTGAGCACATATTCTGCACAAATATCTACATATATCTATCGGATAAGACCCTATTTGTACTATTCTGTCTTAGTTTTAGGCTCCATTCACAGTTAACACAAATTTTCTGCTCCATCAATTTATGGCCGTGCCAGACCCCTTACATACTGGACGCAATCAGAGCCTGATGAATCCTATTTACTATATTGGGGTCCATCACATTTTGGTCATGGTATCTAATTTTTGACCACTTTAGTCCCATATTTGTAGTGGAATTCGCAACAGAGGCTTCAAAACAGAGCATCCAATGTGAACGAAAACATCCTTTTATAATTATATTTTGAAACCTTTGTATGGATAACATACCGACTGAATGGTTAATAGGAAATATTAAGAATTTATATAAGGTAAGGTGATTTGTTGTCCTAAAACATGATGGTTTGGCCACATGTGTAGGGTTGCCTATCATACAGAAATTCTAGAAAAGTCAGTGAAAAAGGGACCTTCTATTTCACTGGTTGCAAAAAGAAAATCCTATATGCTTCAAACCTGAAAATAAGCGTTTCTTAATCATGGAATGAGTGACCATAAGTGATGCCATGATTAGGAACCATTTACATTTTTCAGGTTCAAAACGCGTCCCAGGATGTCCGCTTTTTAAACTTGTGTTTTTTGTATATATTGCTTTTTAATGGATTAATAAAAATCTCATTTTTATCTGGAGATTGAGTGATGGACAAAATCCATTTTTTTTACATATTTTGCAATCATTGCCGCCAACAAGAGTTCATTGTCCATTCTTATTTTTATCCATAGAAAATCTTTCATATTCTACACAGAATTTTTATGACTGCTGGATAGAAAAGCAAAATGTTGTGTTTCCGTGAGCATGAAAAAGGCCCAGAGGGTATTGCCAGTGATTTTTTTATTTCAACGCGTTTCGGAGAGAACCCTTCACCTTCTTCAGGATCAATCACATGAAATGGTGAATTATAATGTCTGGATATAAATAGATGCCGTGCATTAAAAAACACGCACAGCATCTGTTTTTTAATGCATGGCATCTAATTATATCCAGACATTATAATTCACCATGTCATGTGATTGTTCCTGAAGTAGGAGAGAAGTTCTCTACGAAACGCGTTAAAATAAAAAAATTGCTGGCAATACCCTCTGGGCCTTTTTCATACTCATGGAAATGCGATATTTTCCTTGTCTATCCAGCAGTCTTCTTCTCCATGTGGTGCTGTAGCAGCCCGGGCATTCAGGTTTCTACAGTCAGTTGTAACTATACAGCTGCCGAAGGTGTTCTCCTCTGCAGTTTAATACTACTAGTATCATCTGCTAGAACCCAATTTTTTGCGCTATTGTCTTCTAGCAATATTTTTCTACACAAATTTTTATGGCATTGTTCAGTTTAAAGTGACTGCGGTTATACAGGGGTTGTCAGGTCTTCTGCTAAGAGTCTCCAGTCACAGTGAGCACCGCACACTGTCTGGGTTCTCTGATGTCTGCTATGAGAATGGGTGATCATGTGACCGCAAGTATGTGATATGCACATTTACAGCCACATTCCAACTAAACATGCGCAGCCTCTGTCAATACAAGCCAATTGAGCAACACCAAGCACGTCTAGTCAGAATGTGGCTAGAAGTATAAAAAGGACACGTGACTGCCCACTCTTGCTGCAGTCATTGTACAATCCTGACAGTATGCGGTAAGGATACAGATGTCTGCAGTAACAAAGGGTGACTGCATACTTTTAAAAAAAGATCAGACAACCCCTTTATTATTTTCATAGCAGAATTTTGGGTTGTAGACATATATCACTTAAAATCTTCATCACTATGTTCATCACTATGTATGTTTCTGTAAAAAAGTGTTGACTGTCCAAGATTTTTTTTCGTGTGCTATGATGAAAAAAAATTAAAAAAAATAATCACGGTGGCAAACCTGGATATATGTAATGCCTAGTATGTTATATATCTATAGATTATGAAAGTCAGGAAAAGCAGAGATATGTAAGCCAAGAAGAAAGTAACTACCTTCTCCAATGTCAATGGCTGCGGTCTGAAATCAGTCATTAGAGAACTTATGACAGATCAGCTCTGGGGAATCAGCGCAGCCCAAGAGATTCAATCAAAGCGAAACTCTGTGATTGGCTCCCCGGTGTCCTGGCCGCCAGCCTTAGGACTTGGAATGAATTATGTCGCATAATATTGTGAACAGGTTTCTTATTAAATATGTCACGATTCATCTTTCCTTTGACACAAACCACATAGAAAAAGCAAATGTCACCAGAATTAAATTTTAATTCATTGAAAAATTGAAGGTAAGTGCCCTTTAAACTTATACATATAAAATGTGCTTGTGTTCGCCAGTCCTCGAAACCACGAACAATATGTGCTAAATCAACACTTCACACCCTGACTGCTGTGAACCTCAATTTTCCTGTTTTCCCTTTGCAGATCCTTTAACTAGATCCTTTGGGGCTTTCCGTCTCCTTAAAACAATTTGCTCCACCGTAATTGCCAGATGGATATAACTTACAAGCCGGCAACTAAATATAACAACCTTGACTAATACACAAATATGCATCATAATATAATGTGTGTGTGCGTATATATATATATATATATATATATATATATATATATATATCAGTATGTTTCTATTTATAGGTTATATGGTTATAAAGAAGATAAAATAAAAATAATGCAGAACAAATAAAAAGCTGTAGAATCTAGGCAAAATATGAAGACATATAAAATATGTATACAAACAAATTCCAACAACCCCACAGGAAAGAAGGAAAAGAAGAGTAATTAATAATGGTACATAATATCATCATGTCTGATATAAACTCTAGACAGAATTCCTAAAACAAGAATGTAATAGGTGTATGTACAGTATATATATATATATATATATATATATATATATATATATATATACATACGCATATATGAGTACATCATTAGTTGTCTATATAGGTGACCCCTTGAGAATGAAACAATACACTATGTTAGTGAAGAAGACATATTGTATTTTTTACAGTCATTTTACCTGCTAGAAGAGTCCACCAGATAGGGAGGCTCCTCTGCTAATATGACAGTATATAAAGGGTTAGAACAACCAACATACACGGAATTTTAAATCGTGCCATGATGTGTACATGGATAAAGCCATATACAGAACATAAATGCAAAAAAGAAAAAAAGACTGTACAAAGGCAATTTGTGAAAATAGAAAAATTAGTTTATTTAAATAGCAAATCCAGAAAAAAACATGCATAAAAGGATTAAAACAGGACTTTGGTGAGAGGACCAGCAAGTGGCGTACTCACTCCACAGCTCAGTAAGGTATTAAGAAAGAAAAAATGTATTGAGAGAAAAAGTGAACGCAGCTGAACAAGAGCACCACACAAGAATGTCCACCGACTACCCGTCAAACCATTAAATGTGAATGGCAACCATGCCACATAACCCAAAGACCAATGTCCAAAGGTGAAAGTATATGTGGTACTCAGGGGACAACAAGTGGGCGCAATTGAACAAGCTGAAAAAAGCTCTACAACACAATAAGGAATGTATCATATACCTGAGTTGTGGGGTAAGGATCCAAGAAACCCCAATCTATAGGTTTCGATCTAATGCCTTCTTCCCCGGAATATTTAATGGTTTGACGGGTAGTCGATGGACATTCTTGTGTGGTGCTCTTGTTCAGCTGCATTCTCTTTTTCTCTCAATACATTTTTTCTTTCTTAATACCTTAATAGCTGTGGAGTGAGTACGCCACTTGCTGGTCCTCTCACCAAAGTCCTGTTTTAATCCTTCTATGCATGTTTTTTCTGGATTTACTAATATGACATTATAGTCTAGAGAGAGCTGTAGGGCTGTAGGACCTTAACACTTCATTAAGATATATTCGCTATACGTAAAGGGGAGGACAAGGCACAGAGATCTATTCTAATTAGACACCCATATTGTAATGAGGCTCTGTCAGTGGTCACCTGGCAGCTCTGAAAATGGCTAACTTGGACAGGTTTAGTGCCAACCACTCTGTTTACCAGATCTTAGGGGTTGTCCTGGCCTTCACCCTTTAACCCCTGAATAGGGATCTGGACTTACACATCTGTATTACAGTTTTGGGTCGCCTCTTGACTTTATTCGCTGCTGTAATATTACTTCTTTCACTTGACATGTGGATGCGCCAGCATCTGAGTGCTCAATGTGGAGAGATCGAACAAACTTTGCAAAGGGGCTCTGTCAACTATACAGGCTCCATGAGGATAGGGACAATTTCTCCTAAAAGTAAAGGTAAAATAATTGAAATGAAAGGAACTTTGTCAGCACAAAATGACTGCTCAAACCAAGCATAGGCGCTCGGTGCACCCTTGGCGTGGTTAACAATTTAGCGCACCTTAACATTTAATTGTTGTCCATCTATTTCTGCCTTCCTCTGGTTCCTGTAAATTCAGAGATGTCAAGGAGGGCAGGAGGGAAATGTATAAAACGTAGGTGTGAAGGGTTATCTATTCCAAGACTGAACTAAAGGTGGCTTTACACACTGCAACATCGCAAACGACATCGCTGTAACGTCACTGGTTTTGTGACGTAATAGCGACCTCCCCAGCGATATTGCAGTGTGTGAAACACATCAGCGACCTAACCCCTGTTGTGAAGTTGCTGATCGCTACAAATCATTCAGGACCATTCTTTGGTCCTTTGTTTCCCGCTGTGCAGCAAAGTCTCAGTGTGTAAAGGGGACTTAAAACACTGGAAACGAGTGATGTGTCACAATATCTGTCAATCACTATTCTCTGTCAGTCGGTCTCTCCCGCTCGGTCTCTATTCTCTCTCTGTTGGTCCGTCACTATCTCTGTCTCACAGTCTGTCGGTCATTTTCCCCTCCTCTCTCATACTCACCGATCCCCGATCCCCGGCGCGGCACTGCACGGCATTCACACTGCTGTGGCGGCTTTTCCTCTTTTGAAAAAGCCGGCCGCTCATTAAACAATTTCGTATTCCCTACTTTCCCCGCCCACAGGCGCCTATGATTGGTTGCAGTGAGACACGCCCCCACGCTGAGTGACAGGTGTCTCACTGCACCCAATCACAGCAGCCGGTGGGCGTGTCTATACTGTGCAGTGAAATAAATAATTAAATAATTAAAAAAAAAAAACGGCGTGCGGTCCCCCCAATTTTAATACCAGCCAGATAAAGCCATACAGCTGAAGGCTGGTATTCTCAGGATGGGGAGCTCCACATTATGGGGAGCCCCCCAGCCTAACAATATCAGTCAGCAGCCGCCCAGAATTGCCGCATACATTATATGCGACAGTTCTGGGACTGTACCCGGCTCTTCCCGATTTGCCCTGGTGCGTTGGCAAATCGGGGTAATAAGGAGTTATTGGCAGCCCATAGCTGACAATAAGTCCTAGATTAATCATGTCAGGCGTCTCCCCAAGATTCCTTCCATGATTAATCTGTAAATTACAGTAAATAAACACACACACCCGAAAAAATCATTTATTCGAAATAAAAAACACAAACAAATTCCCTCATCACCAATTTAATAAGCCCCAAAAAGCCCTCCTTGTCCAGTGTAATCCACGGACCTCCAGCATCGCTTCCAGCTCAGCTGCATGCAGGTGACAGGAGCAGGAGAATACACCGCCGCTCCTGTCACCTCCACGCAGCAAATGAAGACAGCCGCGCGATCGGCTGAGCTGTCACTGAGGTTACCCGCTGTCACTGGATCCAGTGGTGGATGCAGCGGTGGCCGCGGGTAACCTCAGTGACAGCTCAGCTGATCGCGCTACTCACCGCCGCTCCGGTCAGCTCCATGCAGCAACTGAGGTGAGTAGCGCGATCAGCTGAGCTATCACTGAGGTTACCCGCGGCCACCGCTGCATCCACCGCTGGATCCAGGTAACCTCAGTGACAGCTCAGCTGATCGCGCGGCTGTCTTCATTAGCTGCGTGGAGGTGACAGGAGCGGCGGTGTATTCTGCTGCTCCTGTCACCTCCATGCAGCAGAGCTGGATGCGACGCTGGAGGTCCGTGGATTACGCCGGACAAGGAGGGCTTTTTGGGGCTGATTAAATTGGTGATGAGGGAATGTGTTTGTGTTTTTTATTTCTAATAAATGATTTTTTCGTGTGTGTGTGTTTATTTACTGTAATTTACAGATTAATCATGGAAGGTATCTCGGGGAGACGCTTGACATGATTAATCTAGGACTTATTGGCAGCTATGGGCTGCCAATAACTCCTTATTACCCCGATTTGTCAACGCACCAGGGCAAATCGGGAAGAGCCGGGTACAGTCCCAGAACTGTCGCATATAATGTATGCAGCAATTCTGGGCGGTTGCTGACTGATATTGTTAGGCTGGGGGCTCCCTATAACATGGAGCTCCCCATCCTGAGAATACCAGCCTTCAGCCGTATGGCTTTATCTGGCTGGTATTAAAATTGAGGGGGACCGCACGCCGTTTTTTTTAATTATTTAATTATTTATTTCACTGCACAGTATAGACCCGCCCACCGGCTGCTGTGATTGGGTGCAGTGAGACACCTGTCACTCAGTGTGGGGGCGTGTCTGACTGCAACCAATCATAGGCGCCTGTGGGCGGGGAAAGTAGGGAATACAAAATTGTTTAATGAGCGGCCGGCTTTTTCAAAATAGTAAAAGCCGCCGCAGCAGTGTGAATGCCGTGCAGCGCCGCGCGGGGGATCGGTGAGTATGAGAGAGGAGGGGAAAATGACCGACAGACTGTGAGAGAGGGACAGAGATAGTGACGGACCGACAGAGAGAGAATAGAGACCGAGAGGGAGAGACCGACTGACAGAGAATAGTGATTGACAGATATTGTGACACATCACTCGTTTCCAGTGTTTGACTAGCTAGATCGTTCTGCAGGTCCGGATCGCTGTTGCGTCGTTGGCCAGGTTTGCCTGTTTGACAGCTCACCAGAGACTCACCAGAGACTTTGTAGCGATCCCAGCCAGGTTGGGATCGCTGGTGGGATCGCTGGTGGGATCGCTGAAAGTCTCAGTGTGTAAAGGGGCCTTAAGTGCCTTTGTTTGGTTTCAATAGTCAATCCATTTTGTGCTGACAGACTCTCTTTGTATTGAAAGATTACAGACATATCGTAAGAACTGTGTGATACAGCCTGTAAGGATATGTGCACACTGAGTCTTATTGCTACATTCTTGGAAATACAAATTGAGTGGAGTTTTGAGTTTTTGAGGAGGATTTAAAGAGTTTTCACTCATTTTTGGCTCAGTGGATAAGTGCACAGAAAATCTTTTAGGCTATGTGCGCACGCTGCGGATTTACAGAGGATTTTACCGCGGATTGCCGCGGATTTGATGCAGAAAATGTGTCTAACATTTTTATCGCAGGTCCGGGATTCTTTAAGAGGGCCCGGATTTTCCTTGAAAAAAAGTCAATTTCTAGTGCGCACATGGCCTATAACTGAGAATGAGTTTTTCAAGTAGAATTCGCTTGAGGAAACGGACATTTTGTTTTGCTGCAGCGTCTTTTGTGTCTTTTTTTTTTTGTTATTTTCTGACAATTCTTTCAATAGTTTTGGCTGACAGGCGTTTTTTAAAAAGGGGTTTTTTTCCTGGTTTTCGTGAAGTCTTTTTTGCTGTTTTTCTCTGGGGTTTTTTTACCCCACTGAATAATGAAGAAACCGCTAGCTTTTTGAAACAAAAATAATGCAATGATAATGTCACAGGACATGTTACTGGTGTCTTTTGCGTTTTTCCATTGACTTATATTGTGAAGTACAGAATGTTTTCCGAGCGGAAGCGTCAAAAGACTGGACATGCCAGTTCTTTTAACCCCTTGGCATTTTTAAGAAACCTAAAGTGGTTCAAATATAATCTATAGACTGAACATATGTGCAGCAGTTGGTTTTGCATAGAAATATATATGCTAATTTTTTTTAAAAGATTTTGATATTTTTCTGGCGGTTCCTGTATCAGAATCTGCCTGAAAAAATGTTATGTGTAGTGATGGGTGGACCCTGTAAAAGTTCAGATCTACGCGGTTTCAATAGAACCCAACCACCAACCCCAGTACTCAGAGATTTGGATCAGGCAACTCGGTTAATAAGAAAAAAAATAAAAATAAAGAAAAAAAGATGAAAGCAGTTTCACTATACTTACAGAGTCCTCCGCGCGGCTGTAACGCTACTTCGGGGCCGCTCAGTATCCTTCATACATATTCACTGCTAGCTCCGCCCACCAGCAGTCCCAGCATCTCTGATTGGTTTCAATCAGACAGCGCCCCCACCCTGTGCAACAGCATGTCTCACTGTTTTTAATCAGAGACGTTCTGTGCATGTCTATATTGATAAATTCTAAGAAAAACCGATTTGGTCAGAAAGTATAACAAATTTTATTCATTAAAAAGAATGGCGACTGGCAGAGTAACTAGAACAGGGGCATCACATGTATAAATATTAAAAAAGTCAGGAACAGGTATCGCTGCACAGGTATTACAAACACTAAAATAATATATAATATTGCTGTGAAGAGGTCAAATACACAATACCATATCAAATTAGGCTCAATTATTCACAGGTATAGTGCATATCGCAATCATGTAATAACAGAAAGCCTAACCATGTGGTGTTTTAAAAGTAAAAATGATAATGAACACATATAGTGCTGACCATCAATGGTGTCGGGGGCCAGAACTGTATGCACTGCTGAAAACACTCACATGGATATGTGCAGGGGTAATGGCTGTAATGTACAATGTGAAAGATTACTGTCGCGGGCGGAGGGGACGCGCTCACTACGCTCAGGTCCGGGGCTTTTGCTGCTGCTCAGTGGCTCGAGCGGTGGGCCGGACCCGGGGACTCAAGCAGCGCTCCTCGCCCAAGAGTGAAAAGGGGTGGTTTGTTTGGGGAGATAGTTCGTGACGCCACCCTCGGGTCGTGGTGATATTGGGCACCACCGCTGCTGGTGACAAGGATCCCGGGAGCGATGGCGGGGAGCAGCTAGGATGTTGGTTCCCCCTCCGTGGGTAGGGGTTGCTGATCCCGGGGCCCGATGGCGGTACGGGGAGGCTGGATGGCCAGGGTGCAGGGTTGCAGGGGCAGCGCGGCGCGGTGCCAGATAGCACTGTTGTACTCACTCAGGCACAGATTCACAAAGTCTCTGGTAAACCAAACGGCTGGATGGATGGGTCCCGCAGGCGGCCGTAGTGTCTTTGCTCTCCCCGGACAGGTTGATGGCAGCTGTCTTTCCCTGCACCGTTGTGTATGTATTGACTCAGATTGGTTCCCGACGGTAGTCTGCTCCCCGGCGTGTATGTACCGAAGGAGCCCGTTTTGCCCGCAGGCGTTGGCCCTTGGATCTCTAGCCTATGGCGGTCGCTTTTTATCCTCACTGTGTGGACGGTTGCCTTCTGTCAGGTCTTGGGTGTTAGGGAACCCCTGGGGTTCCGGTCACTCTCGGATTTGACCGTTGTCGGCGGCTCCTAGCCTAGTCGTGGTCCGATGGCCCTGCCTTTGTGTTCTTGGTACAACTCTGCTCCCCGGTTCGGTACTGGCGGGCCACCGCCCGTCCCCGGTCCTATGGTTCCGCGGACTTGCACCACCTCCTGCATCGGCCACCACTGTCTGCCGACCTTGCTGACAGTGCCTGGGCTCCTACCCAGACACTAGCAGTTTCTCCTCTCACTTTGCACTCCAAACTCTAACTCCTCCACTCCACTCGAACTCCAAACTAAACCAACTCCTTTTTTCCCGCCTCCAGGCCTGTGAACTCCTCGGTGGGTGGGGCCAACCACCTGGTTCCGCCCCACCTGGTGTGGACATCAGGCCCTGGAGGGAGGCAACAAGGATTTTGTTTGACTGATGTAGACTATCCAGGGGAGGGTGTGTGTGTGTGTGTTGTGTTTGTGACTACCTGGCTAGTCCAGGGCGTCACATTCCCCCTTGATGAAATGCAGACCGTCCGCGGCCTGCCCGTCCATCACCGGTTTTATTTCTGAAAAATAGAAATTTGAAATGGAAAACATATAACATAAGCATATTTTTCATTCTTCCCTTACGGGAGGCTTTTCTCTTAAACGTTACTAATAGTAAAAACATTTTTATTAATAACGGACGGGTCCATGGTCTTCTGCTCCCCCACCCAAGCAACCTACACCTTGATGCTGCCCCTAAGAAACGGGCAGCACCCCTTTACCCCAGTCCTGGTCTAGGTCACCCGAGCGGGAATGGGTACGGTGTCTCGCATCCGGCTGTCATTTCAGGGGACCCCATGTTCAGGGGGACCCCTGACCCCCGGAGGATGGTCACCGGTCCTGGTGGTGACCGTACCCCAGCCTGCTCTGCTGTGGGTCCTCCCTCCAATCTGCCTCTCCGGAGGCGGCAACGGAATACAGCCCACAAATTATTTACAAGACCACTAGTTCGTGGTTGGCCTGCAAGTTCTCAGCCTTGTTCATGAGTAGTTTCTCATGTGGGCTGTCAGTACGGCAAACAAGGGATAAATATACTGATGGCCCCAACGAGGACAACTTTCTCCTTTTGCGGACAGTACAAATCAGGTAAGTAATTCGGATCATTGGTGTTCATTCATTCAGCTATTTACACAATCAACATACTGCACCCCTAGATGGTAGTTTCCCTATACCTAAGTGGGGGCCTACCTAAGTTGGGGCGTGTGGACCTTCAGGGACCAATGTCGCTAGTAGCGGCCGATAGGATAGGGGAGACAATCGGTTCTTCTTCCCGTATGGCAGGAATGGCAGCTGCAGACCTGCGGGGGCTTGGCATAGGTGCATCCCTGGGCACTGGTTCAAGCGGTTCACTGGTGGTTATTTCCGTTTCCATTTCTTCCACGTGTTGTGGGAACATTATCACCGGAACAATCACTGCGCCGTTCTGCATAGGCCAGTCTGCTGGGAAGTCACCCATCACTGTGTGGATGATCTCTTTTACCTTTTCCCCGTTCGGTATCGGAACCGGAACTTCGTTTGCCAACCTTAAGGGGGGTGGGCACCTCTTCAGGTGGTCTCTGGAAACTGTAGCCGCAGTCCTACCCTGGTCGCGACTGATCAGATTGGCTCTTTCATTCTCCCATTCAGTGGGCTGTATGACATACGGGGTCTTCTCCCACTGGTCATCAAGCTTATGAGTTCTTCTCTTTCGTTTCAGCACCACATCCCCGGGCTCAAAGGGGACGGCTGGAGCCCGCTTGTTGAAGCGCTGCTCCTGTTTCTCCCGGCTCTGGCGCAAATTCTTCTCCACATATTCCTGGACCCGCCGGTACTGTGCTTGCCGTCAGACATCCCAGTCGGCGGTCGAAGGGAGGGCCTCTGGAACTTCCAAGTCCATTTCCAGGTCCACCGGCAGCCGGCCCGGTTGGGCTCTCATCAGATACGCCGGTGTGCATTTGGTAGAACCACAGGAGATGTTATTGTACATGTCTACCAGGTCAGGCAGATTCTCCGGCCACAGGTTTCGCTCTTCCAATGGTAGTATCTTGATGAGATCCAGAACTAGGTGGTTCATCTTTTCACACATCCCATTAGTCTGGGCATGATATGACGTGGTCCTGATCTTTTTACAACCGTATAATTGACAAAACTCTTGAAACACCTCTGCTTCAAAGGCCGAGCCCTGGTCCGTAAGCACCCTCTCTGGGTATCCATGCGGTCGACAAAAGTAGGCCTGGAATGCTCTAGCCGCGGTGCAACTGGTCAGATCTTTGACCGGAACAACCACCATGAATCTCGAGTAGTGGTCCACGATGGTCAAGGCATAGGTATATCCATTCCGGCTGGGTGTAAGCTTGACGTGGTCCAAGGCGACCAACTCCAGCGGTTGATGGGTGACGATCGGCTGTAGAGGAGCTCTTTGGCTGACTTCATCCTTCCTTCTCAGTGTACAGGGACCACATTCTCGGCACCAGGCCTCCACAGATTCTCGCATCCCACTCCAATAAAACCGCTCTCTCAGCAACATCTCCAGCTTCTTCCAGCCGAAGTGTCCGGCACCATCATGATATGCCTATAGGACTTTGGGCACGCTGGCCTGAGGAACCACCAACTGGCGAACCTTCTCGTGAGTCTTCGGGTTGATCAGCTCCCGATACAGCTTCCCTTGGTGCAGGTACAGCCGGGCTCGTTCTTTCCACAGTCGCTGGGCTTCAGAGGGAGCTGCAGGATCCATTCTGGAGGAGCCCTGCTCAATCATGGTCTTGACCAACTGGACAGCAGGCGCCTAGTCTTGGGCTTCTTGCCACCCCTGACTGGGTAGCGGCTCCAGGTTCACCTGCTGCTGTTTGACATAAAGCTTCTCGACCGACGGCTGATGGAACGCGGGCAACTCGATTTCTTAGAGATCATCATCTTCCGACCCCCCATCCGGCAGGTGGGGCATCCGGGATAACGCGTCTGCGTTGGTGTTTTTGCGGCCGGCCCTATACTTGATAGTGAAGTCATAGTTAGACAGCCTAGCCACCCACCATTGCTCCAGAGCGCCTAGCTTGGCCATGTCCAGATGGGTCAACGGATTATTGTCCGAGCAGGCAGTGAATCTTGCTGCCGCAAGGTAATGTCGGAGCCTCTCGGTGATTGCCCACACCAGGGCTAGGAACTCCAGCTTGAAGGAGCTGTAATTTTCGGGGTTCCTTTCCGTGGGCCGGAGTTTTCGGTTGGCGTAGGCGATCACCTTTTCCTTCCCGTCCTAGACCTGGGACAAGACGGCCCCCAGGCCCACACTGCTGGTATCGGTGTAGAGGACGAACGGGAGGCTGTAGTCGGGGTACGCCAGGATTTCTTCTCCTGTCAAGGCTGTCTTCAGCTGGTGAAAGGACTCTTCATGTTTTTCTTCCCACACAAATGGGAATCCAGAGACTCTGCCACCCTTGGTCTGTCCCACGAGGAGGTCTTGCATAGGGGCGGCCATCTTTGTGTACCCCTTGATGAAGCAGCGATAATAGCCCACCAGGCCCAGGAACTGTCTCACCTCTCTCACAGTGGTCGGCCTCGGCCAGTCCTGGATAGCAGTGATCTTCTCGGGATCTGGGGTGACACCTTCTGCGCTCACCACGTGTCCGAGGTACTGTACCCTGGGCTTCAGCAGGTGGCATTTGGAGGGCTTCAGCTTCATCCCATACCTAGCAAGGGACGCAAACACTTCAGCCAGGTGCTCCAGGTGAGCCTCGTACAACTGGGAGTATACGATCACATCATCTAGATACAGCAAGACAGTTTCAAAATTGAGATGTCCCAGGCAGCACTCCATGAGCCGTTGGAAAGTTCCAGGGGCATTACACAGCCCAAATGGCATGCTGTTGAACTTGCTGAGTCCCATGGGCGTGGCAAATGCAGTCTTCTCCCGGTCCTCTGGTGCGACCGCCACCTGCCAGTATCCGCTGGTAAGATCAAGGGTAGAGAAGAAGTTAGCAGTTTTCAGCACAGCCAGCGACTCCTCGATACGGGGGAGAGGATAGGCATCATTATGCGTTATCTGGTTGATCTTCCGGTAATCCACACACATTCGCATGGTGCCATCCTTCTTCTTCACCAGTACCAGAGGGGCTGCCCAGGGACTACAACTATCCCGAATGACCCCTGCCTCCTTCATGTTCCTCAACATGTCCTTAGCGCATTGTTAGTGTGCTGGCGGAATGGGCCCATACCTTTCTTTGATGGGTGGATGTATGCCTGTAGGGATATGGTGTTGAACCTCTTTAATCCTCCCGAAATCTAGTGGGTGCTTGCTGAAAACCTGCTCATACTCCTGTACTACCCTGTACACTCCCTTTTTGTGATGCGTGGGTGTAGCTTCAGTGCCTACATGCAGTTCCTGGCACCACTCTGCTAACTGTTCGGGGGGTATATGGTCACTGGCAGGGGGTGCAGAGGTAGGAGGGGCGGTCTCATGAATGGTGTGAGGGTCTAGGGTAAGCAGCTTGGCCAAGGTAGCATAACGGGGAAGTCTAACTTCTTCCTCCCCACAATTCAGCACTCTCACAGGCACTCTCCCTTTCCTGACATCAACCACCCCTCTGGCCACCATTACCGTGGGCCAGTGCTCAGAAGGCATGGGCTCCACCAACGCCGGGTAGTCGCGCCCCTGGGGACCTACTGCTGCCCTGCACCAAATCATCATCTCGCTTCTTGGTGGCACCACCAAGGGGGCCACATCCATCACCCTTACTCCGCCAATCTCTCCACCCGTCAAATTCACTTGCTGCCGATGCAGGAGGGCCTGGATCTCACGCTGTACTACCCTCTGTCGGCCTCCTCCTGCAGTGGTGGCCAACTGCTGCAACAGACTCAGCACCTCACCCATACAATGCTCCATCACATTAGTCCCTAGATTTACTTTTGGGTTATGGTCACTGGGTTCATTCAGCACCACAATCATTCCTTGGTGTCTTAGCTCCGCATGTCCCACGGTCAGGGCCACTTGTTTATATCCCACCTGGGTCAGAGTGAGTCCATTGGCCGTGACAAGGGTCAGGCTATCATCAGGGGGGGCAAGTTCACAATTACCCCAATACTGCTGATACAATGTATATGGCATAGTGGTTACCTGTGATCCAGTGTCCAATAGGGCCTTGAGCAGGATGCCGTCCACTGTCAGAGGAATGATTGGGCGAGCTCCAACATACCAGTCTCGCCAATCAGGGGGGCCATTGGGGTCTACTCCTGACGATTGGCCCTTGGCCCCAGGGGTTGCTCGTTTAACGGGCATCGCCTCAAGTAGTGGCCAGGCTTGTTGCACCTGTAACAAATAGGACTCGCGATATAGTCATTGGTCCTTCTCCGCTGCATCCAGGGGACGTCCTCCGGGTTGTCGGCGAGCTGGATCTTCCCTGGGGGCTTGACTCTCGTCGGAAGCTGGAGTGCGGCGAGGATCTTGGCTAGGTCTCCATCCATGCGGCGGACCTGGGCAGCCAGTTCCTCCATCATCCCGACGGGTGCTCCAGGGGCCGGTAGAGCCGGGAGAGGAGGTGCCACCGAGATGGGAGCGGTTTCAGCCGGCCATGGGGCCGCCTCAGGAGTGTCTGGTGTTGGGGCTTGCAGGGCCTTGATGGCCCGTTCTTTCAATACTGCAAAGTCCAGATCGGGGTGCTCCAGGGCCCACAGCCGTAGCTGCTTGCGGTCTTCCGTGGACCCCAGCCCTTGCAGGAATTGTTCTACTAGCATCTTATTGCTGTCCACATAGTTAATAGTGTCCACCCGCTTCAGCGCACGGAGGGCTGTTTGCAGGCACAAGGCATAGTCTCTTATATTATCCGCAGGTCGCTGTCGGCACTGATAAAACTGCATCCGCAATTCCGCTTCCGTGCGGGTCTCAAAAGCGGTTTGGAGTTTCTCAAAAATGGTAGTCACCGAGGCCCGGTCCGCGTCGGTCCAGGTCTCCGTCTCCTGCTCAGCCACGCCAGGTAGCTGTCCTAGCACTACCGCCGCCCATTGCCTGCCAGTCAGGGCATACAAATCAAGGACCGGGCTAATCTTTTTACGGAACGCCTGCAAAGCATCAGGCTTCCCATCGTATTGCGGTAGCCAGGCAGCACCAGGTACATAGGGCAGGGAGATCGGCATTACCTGGGCAACCGCTGGACCCGCGGCCTCCCCCGCTCTTGCGGCCGGAGCCAGGGCTGCCTCATTTCCGTCTGCGGACGCCGCTGCGACCGCCACTCCTCCAACGGCTCCATCGGGCGCAGACATCTTTTTCCCGTCCCCCCTTGGTTCTTTTCAGCACTTCCCTCTTCTGTGGGCGGGGTTTCACTTTTGCGCCCTCCCTGCTCGGGGAAGACGCTCGAGCAGGAAATCTTCGCGCCAAAGATGGCGGAACTTCAAATTTTTCGGCCGGACGCCGCCGGCAGGGACTGCAGGGCACACTTCTACCAGTAGGTAGATTGGTTCTAATCCTGTTCGTGATGCGAAGTTGTCGCGGGCGGAGGGGACGCGCTCACTACGCTCGGGTCCGGGCTTCTGCTGCTCGGTGGCTAGAGCGGTGGGCCGGACCCGTGGACTCGAGCAGCGCTCCTCGCCCATGAGTGAAAAGGGGTGGTTTGATTGGGGAGATAGTTCGTGACGCCACCCACGGGTCGTGGTGATATTGGACTCCACCGCTGCTGGTGACGGGGATCCCGAGAGCGATGGCGGGGAGCAGCTAGGATGTTGGTTCCCCCTCCGTGGGTAGGGGTTGGTGATCCCGGGGCCCGATCGCGGTACGGGGAGGCTGGATGGCCGAGGTGCAGGGTTGCAGGGGAAGCGCGGCGTGGTGCCAGATGGCACTGTTGTACTCACTCAGGCACAGATTCACAGAGTCTCTGGTAAACCAAACGGCTGGATGGATGGGTCCCGCAGCCGGCCGCAGTGTCTTTGCTCTCCCCAGACAGGTTGATGGCAGCTGTCTTTCCCTGCACCGTTGTTTATGTATTGACTCCGATGGGTTCCCAACGGTAGTCCGCTCCCCGGCGTGTATGTACCGAAGGAGCCCGTTTTGCCCGCAGGAGATGGCCCTTGGATCTCTAGCCTAGCCTATGGCGGTCGCTTTTTATCCTCACTGTGTGGACGGTTGCCTTCTGTCGGGTCTTGGGTGTTAGGGAACCCCTGGGGTTCCCGGTCACTCTCGGATTTGACCGTTGTCGGCGGCTCCTAGCCTAGTCGGGGTCCGATGGCCCTGCCTTTGTGTGCTTGGTACAACTCTGCTCCCCGGTTCGGTACCGGCGGGCCACCGCCCGTCCCCGGTCCTACGGTTCCGCGGACTTCCACCACCTCCTGCAGATGGCCACCACCGTCTGCCGACCTTGCTGACAGTGCCTGGGCTCCTACCCAGACACTAGCAGTTTCTCCTCTTACTTTCCACTCCAAACTCTAACTCCTCCACTCCACTCGAACTCCAAACTCAACCAACTCCTTTTTTCCCACCTCCAGGCCTGTGAACTCCTCGGTGGGTGGGGCCAACCGCCTGGTTCCCCCCACCTGGTGTGGACATCAGACCATGGAGGGAGGCAACAAGGATTTTGTTTGACTGATGTAGACTATCCAAGGGAGGGGGTGTGTGTGTATTGTGTTTGTGACTACCTGGCTAGTCCAGGGCGTCACATTACCCCCTTACAAAGGTGATGCCGAAACGTGCGTGTCGGGGCTGGGGTCACATGTGAGCACAGGTCTTCTCCTGTACAGGTAAAAAAACTTTTTACTGTTTGCCTATCATGTCTCCATTTGGGCGTTTTCTATATACACCTGCCCTGGATATATTTTTTGCATAACAGACCATATCAGCAATACTGTATGCTGCAAATGTACACTTTCTTATAACAATCTTTCACATTGTACATTATAGCCATTACCACTGGACATATCCATGTGAGTGTTTTCAGCAGTGCATACAGTTCTGGCCCCCCACACCATCGATGGTCAGCACTATGTGTTCATTATCATTTTTACTTTTAAAACACCACATGGTTAGGCTTTCTGTTATTACATGATTGCTATATGCACTATACCTGTGAATAATTGAGCCTAATTTGATATGGTATTGTGTATTTGACCTCTTCACAGCAATATTATTTATTATTTTAGTGTTTGTAATACCCGTGCAGCGATGCCTGTTCCTGACTTTTTTAATATTTATACATGTGATGCCCCTGTTCTATGTGACTCTTCAGATTTTGTGTTATACCTTGCCTGATGAAGAGACCTGCGTAGTCTCGAAAGCTTGCAATTATTACCATCTTTTCAGTTAGCCAGTAAAAGGTATCAACCACTGAGGACTTCAGTTCTTTTAAACAATTTTTTATCTCTACTGGGTAACACGGTACAAAGATATATATTGCCCCTGTTCTAGTAACTCTGCCAGTCGGCATTCTTTTTAATGAATAAAATTTGTTATACTTTCTGACCAAATCGTTTTTTATTACAATTTATTTCTAAAATTTGGTGCCTTGTCATTTTTCTCGTAGGTCAGCTACGTCCATACGACCCACACACTATTCGAATATATATATATACCAGTTACTCTACATTACATTTTATAGTGTTGTGTATGGTCGTGTTTTTCTCTGATCAATCTCTGTATGTCTATATTGATGTAAAAATAAATACAGATCCCAGGTATCTGTGAGTCTGCCCATCACTAGTTATATGTACTGCTCTACAAAAAAAACTAATAAAAAACCTCTGTGTGTTCAAGTGCTAACGGTTTGTTTTAGGAATGTGGAAAGACCAGATCTAACACAATGATCATGTCGCCATGGTGAGATTTATACCTGTCTCCCCATAGATACATGCTATATAAATGCTATAGATCTGGCTTCCTGCATCACATTACAATATTTGTCAAGCTTCAACAAGCAAAAGTGCAACAATGACCTATTTAGCTGAAAACATAAGCTGAGAAGTGTACTGGAGAGATAAGAGGACGACCATTCATTAGGAGCAGCTTTTGCAACACTATAACATGTTCTACTCTTGCAGTTTTGTCCTCTGCTCTTATCTCTAAATATAAATCAAGAGGATTAGAAATGACTGTTGTTGACCCCAAATAAAGACATGTGTGCGTATAAACACATACACAATAGTGGCCGAAAGTGCGGGTGCCCTTGAAATCGCTCCAGAATATGATACAAGTAAAATATATCTTTGTACCGTGTTAGCCAGTAGAGATAAAAAAATTGTTTAAAAGAACAGAGAGTCCTCAGTGGTTTCAACCACTGAGGACTCTCTGTTCTTTTAAACAATTTTTTTATCCAGAATATGAAGCATCTTTCTTAGAAAATTACTGCAATTTGACATGTATTATCATACACGTGTTTATTTAGTTTATATGTATTGGAACAGCACAAAGATAACAAAAAAAATGAGAAAAAAAAACTGAGAAAAAAAAAAGACAAATTGGACATAATTTCATACAAAACTGCCCAAAATGGGATGGACAAAATTATTGGCACCTTTGCAAAATTGTGGATAAACAACTTTGTTTCAAGCATGTGATACTCATTCAAACTCATCTGTGGCAAATAACTGGTGTGGGCAATATGAAAATCACACCTGAAACCTGATAAAATGTTGAGTCAATCTTTGCATTGTGTGTCTGTGTGTGTCACACTAAGCATGGAAAACAGAAAGAGGAGAAGAGAACTGTCGGAGGACTGGAGAACCTAAATTGTTGAAAACTATTAACAATCTAAAAGGTTCCAAGTACTTCTCCAGAGATTTTGATGTTCCTTTGTCCATGGTGAGCAACATAAACAAGAAGTTTACAATCCATGGCCCTGTAGCTAATCTCCTTGGATGTGGAAGGCAAAGAAAAATTGATGCAATGCAGGATAGTACGGATGGTGGATAAGCTCCGCAATCAAGTTTGAAAGAAATTCAAGCTGTCCAGAAGGCTCAGGGTGCATCAGTGTCAGTCTGAACTAACCATTGATATTTGAATGAAATTAAATGCTATGGCAGGTGGCAGGGATCTAGGAGGACCCCACTGCTGACACAGAGACATAAAAAAGCTAGACTGAAGTTTGCCAAAATGTACACGAGTAAGCCAACATCCTTCTAGGAAAGCATCTTAAAGACAAATGAGACCAAAAAAGGACTTAGTAAAGCACATCATTCTACTGTTTACCGAAAATGGAATGAAGTCTGCAAAGAAAAGAACACCTTACTTAAAGTCAAATCTGGTGGAGGTTTAAAGATGTTTTGGGGTTATTTTTCTGCCTCTGGCTTTGGGTGCCTTGAGTGAGTGTAAGGAATCAAGAAATCTGAAGATTACCAAAGGATTTTAGCTCGCAATGTAGTGCAAAGGGTCAGAAAATTGGGTTTGTGTCCTAGGGTTTTCCAGCAGGACAATGACCCCAAAGATACTTTAAGAAGTACACAGAAATGGATGGAAACAAAGCACTGAAAAGTTCTGAAATGGAAGCAATGGTTCCAGATCTAAATCCCATTAAACACCTGTGGAGAGATCTTAAATTTGGTGTTGGGAGAAGGTGCCTTTAAATATGAGAGATCTGGAGCAGTTTGCAAAAAAAGAGTGGTTCAAAATTCTAGTTGAGAGGTATAAGACACTGTTAATGGTTATAGAAAACGATTGATTGCAGTTATTTATTCCAAAGGGTGTGCAACCAAATATTGAGTTGAGGGTGCCAACAATTTTGTTTGACTCATTCTTGGGGTTTTCTGTCAAATTATGTCCAATTTGCTTTTTTTTTTCTAGTTCCAATACATACAAAAGGAAATAAACATGTGTATATGAAAACATGTATAATTGTACTAATTTTTTTGTGATGCATTCTTCATTTCTTGGAACAATTTATAGGGTGTGTACACTTTCGGCTATGCATTATGCAGATGGTCACTGGAGAACTTCAAACGAGACTGGACATGTGCTGGCAGGGGAACCTTGCGTGACCTGCAGGATTTTAATCCATGACAGAGTAATGTGTTACTAATGGTAATCTTTGAGATTGGTCCCAGCTCTCTTTAGGTCATTGATCAGGTCCTCCCATATAGTTCTGGGCTGATTCCTGACCTTTCTCAGAATCATCTTTACCCTACGAGGTGAGATCTTGCACAAAGTCCCAGACCAAGTAAGATTGACAGTAATCTTGTGTTTCTTCCAGTTTCTAATAATTGCACCAACAGTTGTTGCTTTCTCACCAAGCCGCTTGCCTATTGTCCTGTAGGTCATTCTAGCCTTGAGCAACGCTACAATTTTGTCCCTGGAATCCTTAAGCAACTCTTCGGTCTTGGCCATGGTGGAAAGGTTGTAGTGTGATTAATTGAGTTTGTGGACAAGTGTCATTTATACAGGTAACAAGCCAAACAGGTGCAGTTAATACAGGTTATATATATAAATATATATATATATATATATACATATATATTTATATAAAAACACACACACGCAGTGTGTCCACCCATATCCTGTCCACCGCCATTAACTTGGGAATGGCGGCAGCTATAGGTATAGAAGTGGTGTCTAGGTATAGTAAAGTAGCCATGCGCAACGCAATGAAACCACCCATCCACCCATTGTGCCACCAGGTGGAAAACAAGGTTAGCATTTTTATCTTGAAAACAGAACGAGATAGAGAAAAAAAGAGAAAAAAAGTAAATTAAAAAATTGTAGGGCATCATCAATTCAATACGAATCGACACCTTGCATACAGAAATGCTATGATATGAAACCCATGACCCCCCCAAAACATTGACTGCTGCTCACCATATGGCGCTCATTTAACATTGATGCTCAAAGTGGCCACAATGCACATCTGGACTCTGGACAGCATACTGTACCTTGCTACACGTTGTGCAATATGTTAGGTGCCACGTTTGTACAAGCATCTGTGATACGTCGTCGTAGGTCCTGCAATATTGGTAGAGTGTCGCATACACCTGCTGTTTGATGTGACATCACAGAAAGAAATCCAATGGGGCCAGGTCAGGTGAGCGTGGAGGTCACTCCACGCAGCCACCATAACCAATGACTTGTAGGAAGGTCTCCATGAGGTATCGTTTCACGTCCGCAGCTTTGTGAGTTTTACACGTTCTAATCATAGCATTTCTGTATGCAAGGTGTCGATTTGTATTGAATTGATGATGCCCTACAACTTTGTAGTTCACTTTTTTCTCTATTTTGATCCGTTTTCGAGATAACAATGCTAACTCTGTTGTTTTCCACCAGGTGGCGCTATAGGTGGTTTCATTGCGTAGTACATGGCTACTTTACTATACCTATACACCACTTCAATGCCTATAGCTGCCGCCATTCTCAAGCTAATGGCGGTGGACAGGATATGGGTGGACACACTGTATATATAAATACACACACAGCTCTGGCAAAAATTAAGAGACTACTTCCAAATTATCTGTTTTTCTGATTTTTCTCTTTATAGGTATATTTTTGAGTAAAATGTTAATTATTTTATTCTATAAACTACTGACAACACGTCTCCAAATTTCCAAGCAAAAAATGTTGTATTTATTTTCTGAAAATGAGATGTGGTCAAAATGACAAAAAAATGCATTGCTTTCAAACACCTCAAATAATGCAAGGAAAACAAGTTCATACTCATTTAGAAACAACAATACTAATGTTTTAACTCAGGATGAGTTCAGAAATCAATATTTTGTGGAATAACCATGATTTTTAATCACAGCTTTCATACGTCTTGGCATGCATTCCACCAGTCTTTCACACTGCTTTTGGGTGACCTTATGCCACTCCTGGCGCAAAAATTTAAGAATTTCTTCTTTGTTTGATGGCTTGTGACTATCCATCTTCCTCTTGATTACATTCCAGAGGTTATCAATGGGGTTCAGGTTTGGAGATTGGGCTGGCCATGACAGGGTTTTGATGTGGCGTTCCTTCATCCACACATTAATTGACCTAGCTGTGTAGCATGGCGCATTGTTCTGCTGGAAAAAACAGTCCTCAGAGTTGGGGAACATTGCCTGAACAGAAGGAAGCAACTGTTTTTCCAGAATAACCTTGTATGTGGCTTGATTCATACGTCCTTTGCAAAGATTAACCTGCCCAATTCCAGCCTTGCTGAAGCATCCCCAGATCATCACCAATTCTCCACCAAATTTCACAGTGGGTGCAAGACACTGTGGCTTGTACGCTTCTTCAGGTCTCCGTCTAACCATTAGACGACCAGGTGTTGGGAAAAGCTGAAAATTAGCTAAAGAATATCCAACAAACATCTTTGCAAAGGACATATGAATCAAGCTGCATACAAGGTTATTCTGGAAAAACAGTTCATTCCTTCTCCTCAGGCAATGTTTCCCAACTCTGAGGACTGTTTTTTCAAGCAGTACAATACGCCATGCTGCACAGCTAGGTCAATCAATGTGTGGATGAAGGGCCACCAAATCAAAACCCTGGCATGGCCAGCCCAATCTCCAGCCCTGAACCCCATTGAAAACATCTGGAATGTAATCAAGAGGAAGATGGATAGTCACAAGCCATCAAACAAAGAAGAACTGCTTACATTTTTGCACCAGGAGTGGCATAAGGTCACCCAAAAGCAGTGTGAAAGACTGGTGGAAAGCATGCCAAGACGTATGAAAGCTGTGATTAAAAATCATGGTTATTCCACAAAATATTGATTTCGGAACTCTTTCTGAGTTAAAACATTAGTATTTCTGTTTCTAAATGATTATGAACTTATTTTCTTTGCATTATTTGAGGTGTCTGAAATCACTGCATTTTTTTGTTATTTTGACCATTTCTCATTTTACAGAAAATGAATACAATTTATTTTCCTTGGAAATTTGGAGACATGTTGTCAGTAGTTTATAGAATAAATGAACAATTTACATTTTACTCAAAAATATAACTATAAAGAGAAAAATCAGAAAAACTGAAAATTTGGAAGTGGTCTCTTCCAGAGCTATGTGTGTGTGTGTGTGTGTGTGTGTGTGTGTAGCTGTGTGTGTCTGTGTGTGTGTTTGCATGTATATATCTATAATATACAGTACAGACCAATAGTTTGGACACACCTTCTCATCTCTAGAACAACTGTTAAGAGGAGACTTTGTGCAGCAGGCCTTCATGGTAAAATAGCTGCTAGGAAACCACTGCTAAGGACAGGTAACAAGCAGAAGAGACTTGTTTGGGCTAAAGAACACAAGGAATGGACATTAGACCAGTGGAAATCTGTGCTTTGGTCTGATGAGTCCAAATTTGAGATCTTTGGATCCAACCACCGTGTCTTTGTAGAAAAGGTGAACGGATGGACTCTACATGGCTGGTTCCCACCGTGAAGCATGGAGGAGGTGGTGTGATGGTGTGGGAGTGCTTTGCTGGTGACACTGTTGGGGATTTATTCAAAATTGAAGGCATACTGAACCAGCATGGCTACCACAGCATCTTGCAGCAGCATGCTATTCCATCCAGTTTGTGTTTAGTTGGACCATCATTTATTTTTCAACAGGACAATGACCCCAAACACATTTCCAGGCTGTGTAAGGGCTATTTGACTAAGAAAGAGAGTTATGGGGTGCTACACCAGATGACCTGGTCTTCACAGTCACCAGACCTGAACCCAATCGAGATGGTTTGGGGTGAGCTGGACCGCAGAGTGAAGGCAATAGGGCCAACAAGTGCTAAGCATCTCTGGGAACTCCTTCAAGACTGTTGGAAAACCATTTCTGGTGACTACCTCTTGAAGCTCATCAAGAGAATGCCAAGAGTGTGCAAAGTAGTAATGAAAGCAAAAGGTGGCTACTTTGAAGAACCTAGAACATAAGACACATTTTCAGTTGTTTCACACTTTTTTAAGTATTTCATTCCACATGTTTTAATTCATAGTTTTGATGCTTTCAATGTGAATCTACAGTTTTCAGAGTCATGAAAATAAAGAAAACTCATTGAATGAGAAGGTGTGACCAAACTTTTGGTCAGTACTATATACATCTATATATATAATTGCCTTATTCTGTCTGTCTGTCTGTCTGTCTTGTTCCAAAATTGTGTCCTTACGGTGACAAACAGCGGATTGGTCGCTGGGCTCGCCATGGCCCCGCCCCCCCGCACGGATTAGCCGCTCGCCTCGGCTCCGCCCCCTCGCATGGATTGGCCGCTCACCTCGCCTCGGCTCCGCCCCCCACACGGATTGGCCATGTCCTTATGGTGACAAACAGCGGATTGGCGGCTGGGCTCACCATGGCCCCGCCCCCCCGCACGGATTGGACGCTCGGCCTCACGGATTGGCCGTTCACCTCGGCTCCTCCCCCCGCACGGATTGGCCTCTCGCCTAGCCTCGGCTCCGCCCCCCCCGCACGGATTGGCCGCTCGCCCAGGCTCCGCCCCCCACACGGAAAGGCCTCTCGCCCCGAGGTGAGCGCATCAAGGTCCTGCAGCGGCGGAACACACACACACACGCACACACATAAGAACAGACAGACACACACACACACACATCAGATCACACTCACTCTCACACACACCTCACACACACAATCAGATCGCATCCACACACGCAGCGGTGGAACACACACACACACGCACACACATAAGAACAGACACACACACACACATCAGATCACACTCACTCTCACACACACCTCACACACACATCAGATCGCATCCACACACTTACATCATACCGTGATATTGCTTGCTTCTCGGCGGCGACCCTGTGCGTGCAGTGACCTTCCAGGACCTGCCGGAGGATCACATGGCCGGAAGCATGTGGTATCTCCGGATGTTGTGATTGTGTGAGCGCGTATGTGCGATATCGTCAGTGTGTGTGTGTGCGTGTATGCGATCGGATGTGTGTGAGTGTGTTCTGATGTGTGAGTGTGTGTGTGTGAGTGTATGCGATCGGATCTGTGAGTGTCGGCAGAGGAGCACGGCGTGCAGCACAGCTGCTGGGACCGCCCACCGGTGGGCACAGGGAGAAGTGGGGTGTGTGCATGAGTGTATGCGATCAGATGTGTGCATGTATACTGTCTGATGTGTGACTGTGGAGCACGATGGGGGGTGCACAGCATGGGGGATGGAGCACGATGGGGAGTGCGCAGCATGGGGGATGGAGCACGATGGGGAGTGCGCAGCATTGGGGATGGAGCACGATGGGGGGTGCACAGCATGGGGGATGGAGCACGATGGGGGGTGCGCAGCATGGGGGATGGAGCACGATGTGGAGTGCGCAGCATGGGGGATGGAGCATGATGGGGGGTGCGCAGCATGGGAGATGGAGCACGATGGGGGGTGCGCAGCATGGAGGATGGAGCACGATGTGGAGTGCGCAGCATGGGGGATGGAGCACGATGGGGGGTGCGCAGCATGGAGGATGGAGCACGATGGGGAGTGCGCAGCATGGGGGATGGAGCACGATGGGGAGTGCGCAGCATGGGGGATGGAGCACGATGGGGAGTGCGCAGCATGGGGGATAGAGCACGATGGGGAGGGCGCAGCATGGGGGATGGAGCACGATCGGGAATGCGCAGCATGGGGGATGGAGCACAATAGGGAGTGCGCAGCATGGGGGATGGAGCACAATGGGGAGTGCGCAGCATGGGGGATGGAGCACGATGGGGGGTGCGCAGCATGGGGGATGGAGCACGTTTGGGAGTGCGCAGCATGGGGCATAGAGCACGATGGGGAGTGCGCAGCATGGGGGATGGAGCACGATGGGGAGTGCGCAGCATGGGGGATGGAGCACGATGGGGAGTGCGCAGCATGGGGGATGGAGCACGATGGGGAGCGCACAGCATGGGGGATGGAGCACGTTTGGGAGTGTGCAGCATGGGGCATAGAGCACGATGGGGAGTGCGCAGCATGGGGGATGGAGCACGATGGGGAGTGCGCAGCATGGGGGATGGAGCACGATGGGGAGCGCGCAGCATGGGGGATGGAGCACGATGGGGAGCACACAGCATGGGGGATGGAGCACGTTTGGGAGTGCGCAGCATGGGGGATGGAGCACGATGGGGAATGCGCAGCATGGGGGATGGAGCACGATGGGGGGTGCGCAGCATGGGGGATGGAGCACGATGGGGGTGCGCAGCATGGGGGGATGGAGCACGATGGGGGGTGCACACCTCCCCCCAAAACACACACACACACCGCCACACACGCACTGCAAAACACACCACACACACTGGGAACCACAAACACTGCCCTACACAGACACCCACACACACACACAGACAACGCTGCACACACACAACACCCAACACACAAACACCGCGGCACACACAAATATACGCACATACTGCACAACACACACATTGCACAAAACATACCTCCCCCCAAAACACACACACCCCACACCCACACAAACCGCGCAACACACACACACAACGCTACAGACACAAAGCGCTCCACAAACAACGCAACACACGCAACACACAAACAACACTGCTCTCACCCCCCGCCACACCCAGACAACACCCAGAACATGCACAGCCCCTACACAAACACTTGGTAACTACACACAACAACATCTATATATATATAACAAAAATCATACATTAACTACACAATACGTAAATTCTAGAATACCCAATGCGTAGAATCGTGCCACCTTCTAGTATATATATATATATATATACTGTGAGGTAGCGTGGTCGGCTGCGCGGCAGAAGACACGGGATCCAGGCACCAATGATCACAGCACACGGTTTATTGCACAAACCAAAAGTCCAAAACAGCACACATGTCTTTCTCTGGCAGAAACTCAGAGTTGTGTTCACTCCCTCACACTAGGGACCCACGCCCATGTTCCTGTTTCCTTTTAACCCTCCTTTCAGCCTGCAGGGAAACAGCATTAACCCTGGAGTGGAGTTGCTTTCTATACATGGAGGGAGCACAACCGGGGCGAGACGTACCGGCCGTCATAGACAACCCCGGTCACAGTCTCACATACCCCCCCCTCAGTTCAAGCGTGCGGGGTTGAACTCCCGCCATCAAACACGGGCTGCGGGACAAGGCATCGGCGTTGCCCTGCAACCTACCGGCCCGGTGTTCAACCGTAAACCAGAAGTTCTGCAGAGAAAGGAACCACCGGGTAACCCGGGCATTCCGTTCCTTGGCAGACCTCATCCAGACCAGCGGAGAGTGATCAGTCACCAAGTGAAACTTCCGTCCCAGCAGGTAATAGCGTAGGGACTCCAAGGCCCACTTGATCGCCAGGCACTCCTTCTCCACTACGCTATAATTCCGCTCGGGAGGGGTGAGCTTCCTACTTAAGAAGGTGACGGGGTGTTCCTCCCCCTGAACCACCTGAGACAGCACTGCCCCCAGGCCGACCTCAGAGGCGTCAGTCTGTACTACGAACTCCTTCCGGAAATCAGGGTTGACAAGAACGGGCTGTCCGCACAGGACCCCCTTCAGGGCCCGGAAGGAGTTCTCGGCCTGCGGAGTCCAGCGCACCATGACGGACTTCTTGCCTTTGAGAAGGTCCGTCAAGGGGGCCGATAGTCCCGCAAAATGTTTTTCAAACCTCCTGTAAGTACCCCACGATACCCAGGAAGGCCCTAACCTGCTTCGTGGTCAGGGGCCTAGGCCACTTCTGGATCGCCTCAACTTTGTTAATTTGGGGCTTAATCACTCCTTGGCCTATTACGTAGCCCAAGTAGCGGGCTTCCGTGAGCCCCAACGCACATTTCTTGGGATTAGCTGTCAATCCGGCTGTTCGGGGCGCGTTCAACACCGCTTGTACCTGTTCCAAGTGGGTCTGCCACTCAGAGCTTTAAATAATGAAGTCATCAAGGTACGCTGATGCATACGCCTGGTGGGGTTCCAGCACCAAGTCCATTAACCTCTGGAACGTGGCCGGAGCGCCATGTAACCCAAAAGGCAAGACAACATAGTGGAAGAGACCCTCCGGCGTAACAAAACCGGTTTTCTCCTTGGCGGACTCCGTCAGTGGCACCTGCCAGTACCCCTTGGTCAGGTCGAGCGTGGTGAAATATCACGCCTGTCCCAGCCTATCAATCAGCTCATCCACCCGGGGCATGGGGTAGAGATCGAACTTGGATATTTCGTTCAATCTCCTAAAGTCATTGCAGAACCTTAAGGAGCCACCGGGTTTTGGTATTAGGACAATGGGACTAGCCCATTCACTCCGGGATTTTTCGATGACCCCCAGGCGTAGCATTGTCTTCACTTCCTCTGATATGGCTTGTCTTCGAGCCTCCGGTACCCGGTATGGCTTCAGGCGTACCTTCAGGTGAGGCTCGGTGACAATGTCATGTCGTATCAGACTTGTCCTACCAGGTAGCTCGGAGAAGACATCGGGGTTCTGCTGAACCAGCCGTCTGGCCTCTCGCCTCTGTTGCTTGGTGAGGGCTTCTCCAATCCTTACTTCCGGTTCGTCCTCTCCGGAGGTCGCTGGAGCCGGGTTTGAATGACCCAAAGAGGAGGGAGATGGGGAAAAATCAACCATCAGGCTTTCCCGTTCCTGCCAAGGTTTTAACAGGTTGACATGGTATATTTGTTCAGGTTTCCGCCTACCGGGCTGCAATACCTTATAGTTGACCACCCCGATTCTTTCCTTTATCTCGTAGGGGCCTTGCCACTGAGCCAGGAATTTACTCTCCGCCGTGGGGATCAATACCAACACCCGATCCCCGGGTTTAAAGGGCCACACGGTGGCTTGTCTATTGTAGTGGCCGCTTTGCGCGGCCTGAGCCTCCTGTAAATGCTCCTTCACAATTGGCATGACCGCGCTTATGCGGTTCTGCATTCCTAAAATGTGTTCAATCACACTTTTATGGGGGGTGGGCTCCTGCTCCCATGTTTCCTTTGCCAGGTCCAACAATCCCCGGGGATGTCGCCCGTATAACAACTCAAAAGGCGAAAACCCCGTGGATGCCTGTGGCACCTCTCGGATGGCAAACATCAAATAGGGAAGCATCATATCCCAGTCTTTCCCATCTTTGGAAATCACCCTTTTGAGCATGGTTTTCAGGGTTTTATTGAATCGCTCCACTAAACCGTCCGTTTGAGGATGATACACAGACGTACGCAACTGCTTGATCTGGAGTAGCCGGCATAGCTCTTTGGTCACTTTAGACATGAATGGGGTCCCCTGATCCGTAAGGATCTCCTTGGGCAACCCCACCCGGCAGAACACAGCAAACAACTCCCGAGCTATAAGCTTTGCCGCAGTATGTCTGAGAGGTATCGCTTCTGGATACCGGGTGGCATAGTCAACGATCACTAGGATGTGTTGGTGCCCTCGAGCGGACTTTACGAGGGGCCCCACCAGATCCATCCCTATCCGTTCAAAAGGGACTTCTATAATGGGTAACGGTACCAACGGACTGCGAAAGTGGGCCAGGGGTGCGGTAAGCTGACACTCCGGGCAGGTTTCGCAGAACCGTTTTACCTCCCCAAAGACCCCGGGCCAATAGAACCTTTGCAATATTCGCTCCTGCGTTTTCTTGACCCCTAGGTGGCCACTCATCAGGTGTTTATGAGCCAAGTCGAGGACCCGCCGGCAATACGGCTGGGGCACCACTAACTGCTCTACCCCCACGCCCCGTATTTCATCTACCCGGTAGAGTAAATCCTGCTTAAGAGCGACATGGGGGTACCTTACCTGGGCACCGGGCAGCTGTGCCACCCCGTGAACCACTGTCACCCGACTCCGGGCATGTATTAATGTAGGGTCCTGGAGTTGGGCTGTTCCAAACGTATCCGGGGACGCCTTCAACTCTGGGATGGGCTCGACCATCTCAGCCTCTCTTGCCAATACCTCTAGGGGCGACCTATTGGGTTCACATTCTGTCCCTATCATGGGGATCCCTACGGCAGGCGTCCCGGATTCGGGATTGTCGGGCTCAGGTCCCGGACTGTCCAATACCTGAGGGGACTTAGGAGGCCCCTTCCATAGAGTCCAAAAATGCGGCAGATCCCTTCCTAGGATTACGTCATAGGGAAGAGTGTTCATAAGCCCCACCTCATGTTGCACCTGACCGCAGGGTGCTGTGATGGTGAAAATCCCCGTGGGATAGTCTCGGCAGTCCCCATGTATGCAAACCACCCCCACGGTACGTCCTGTGGCCTTTACTTCAGCCCTTAGGGTTGATCGCACAAGGGTCACTAAGCTTCCGGAATCCAACAAGCATGTAACCGGACATCCATTCACCTGTATTTGGCACAAGTGGGGCTCAGTCTCCGGGGAGACAAGGTCCGCGGTACACACCGCCTGAGCATACATTGAACCCCACCGGGTAACCCCACAATCCATGGGCTCCGTGGTGAGTGGACACTGGGCTTCCATATGTCCCACCCACTGGCACCGCCAACATCTAATAGGGAAGGAAACCCCCTTGACGAGTTGTCGTTTAGGGTACATAGCCTTCCGGACCTCAGGGACGGCGGGCGCGGCCTCAGACGGGACAGTAGCGGACTCCCGCACCGGTGTCAGCGGTGGATCCTTGGCCCGAGGCTTGGAGGGGCCGGACCGACGGACGGCACGCAAAGTCTCAGTGTCCTGTATCAAGTCCTGCGTAGCCACATGCCGCTCCACCAGGCACACTAATTGGTCCAGGGTACTTGGGTCGCCCTGTCCTACCCACCGTTGAATGGTGACGGGTAAAGTGCGCACAAAGCGATCAACCACTACCCTTTCCACCATTTGCGCAGGGCTCAGAGTGTCAGGCTGCAACCACTTCTTTACCAGATGCAACAAGTCATAGGCCTGGGAGCGTACGGGTTTGACTTCCTCATAGAACCACTGATTTACCCGCTGAGCCTGTACATAGGTATTCACCCCCAACCGAGCAAGTATTTCGGCTTTCAGGGTCTCATATTCTATGGCGTCCTCGGTACAGAGGTCCAGGTATGCTTTTTGGGGCTCCCCCGTCAGATAGGACGACAATACCTCAGCCCACTGGGGGGTCGGCAGCTTTTCCCGCTCGGCCACCCGCTCAAACACCGCCAGGAACGCTTCCACATCATCCTCCGGGTCATCTTTTGCAACGCTTGTCTCACTGTTTTCCGGACGCTGCCGTCGTCACCCGGTCCCGGGGTTGTTGCTGCCGGTCCGGCACGGATCGACTTGGCCAGGAGAACCATCTGTTCTTGGTGCCTTTGTTCCTGCAATTGCAAGGATTGCTGCTGACGATCCAACGACCGGAGCAGGTGTGCATTGGTCTGTTGTTGCTGTGCATTAGCCTGAGCCAGCTGCTTTAGTATGTCCTCCATGGCGTCGCCGGGTTTGGGCTGTAGTATAGCCGCTCAAATCCAGGACATGCGCTGCTGGGTCACCAGGGATGGATGCTACACCTCACCGGGCTGGCATGCCCGCATTCTCCACCATCTGTAAGGTAGCGTGGTCGGCTGCGCGGCAGAAGACACGGGATCCAGGTACCAATGGTCACAGCACACGGTTTATTGCACAAACCAAAAGTCCAAAACAGCACACATGTCTTTCTCTGGCAGAAACTCAGGGAGTTGTGTTCACTCCCTCACACTAGGGACCCACGCCCATGTTCCTGTTTCCTTTTAACCCTCCTTTCAGCCTGCAGGGAAACAGCATTAACCCTGGAGTGGAGTTGCTTTCTATACATGGAGGGAGCACAACCGGGGCGAGACGTACCGGCCGTCATAGACAACCCCGGTCACAGTCTCACAATACATATACACAGTATATATATATACACATGGCTGGTGAAATATGCATTGAACACTTTTTTCTAAGTAAATATATTTCTTAAGGTGCTATTGACATGAATTTCCCACTAGATGTTGGTAACAACCCATCCAATCCACACAGGCAAGAGAAATCCAACCATTGATATTCATAAATTAGGTTATGTGTAATACAAGTAAAATATATCTTTGTACCGTGTTAGCCAGTAGAGATAAAAAAATTGTTTAAAAGAACAGAGAGTCCTCAGTGGTTGATACCTTTTAATGGCTAACTGAAAAGATGGTAATAATTGCAAGCTTTCGAGACTACTCAGGTCTCTTCATCAGGCATGGTATAACACAAAATCTGAAGAGTCACGTATTTATACACAACAGGACTTAGAATAGTGCAGTAAAAAAAAAAAAAAAAAAAAAAAAAAAAATTTTTTTTTTTTTTTTTTTTTTTTTTTTTTTTTTTTACTGCACTATTCTAAGTCCTGTTGTGTATAAATACGTGACTCTTCAGATTTTGTGTTATACCATGCCTGATGAAGAGACCTGAGTAGTCTCGAAAGCTTGCAATTATTACCATCTTTTCAGTTAGCCATTAAAAGGTATCAACCACTGAGGACTCTCTGTTCTTTTAAACAATTTTGTTATGTGTAATAATGAGAAATAAGAAAAAGGTTGTGGTACCATCACACTGTTTAACTCTGTGGACACAGGACTCAATCTCTCAGAAGGATTTATGACTCATTATAAAATCTGAGAGGTCAGCTCCAGAGACTACAAGGGCACCAGGCCTCTGATCCTACATGGATATTTTGGACAATAAAACTCACACCACTAATCAAAGCTAATTAAGGACTCACTTTCCAAGCTCAGTGTTTGTTTATTTAAATGTCCTTTTACTATGCATCGCTCTGCCCTGTTTTGTGTATATATTTGTGTTTCTTCAGCTATTTTGTCATACCATGCCTGAGGAAGAGACCTGAGATGTCTCGAAAGCTTGCTTTATAACATCATATTTTATTTTTATCTTAGTTAGCCATTAAAAGGTATCAGAACTACAAAATTTTATTTTTGTTTCTCTCACTGAGAGCACTCAATCATAATGAGAAATGACACAGGAAAGAGGTATTGAACACACTTTCTGAAATGCAAGTAATACTTCGTACAAAAGCCTTTCTTGGTGATGACAGCTTCAAGATGCCTCCTGTATGGAGAAACTAGTCGCATCTTCCACACAAGGACTCTACAAATCCTGTAGGTTCCATGGGCTGGGCTTTAGTTCCTTCCATAAATTTTCTATTGGGTTCAGGTCAGGTGATTCTTGTAATATCTTTCTCTGAATCGAAATGAGTTTCTTTGGCAGTGTGTTTGGGATCATTGTCTTGCTGAAATGTCTACCCTTGATTTATCTTTATTATTCTGGTAGATGGCAACAGATGTTTAGTAACAATGTCTCTGTACATTTATCAATTCAACCTTCTTTCAATTACATAAAGTTTGCCAGTGGCATATGCTGAAAAACAGCCCCAGACCATGAAGTTCCCACCTCCAATCTTCACTGTTGGTATTGTGTTAACAGCCTCCGAACATGATGTGTATTATGGCATCCAAAAAGTTCACTTTTGGTCTCATCTGAGCAGACTATATTATCCCAGTATTTCACAGGCTTGTCTAAATATTGCCGAGCAAACGTTAAACGCACCTGTACTTGCTGTTTGTTCAGCAATGGTCTTGTATGGTGAGCGTGCCCACATGGAGGTTGAGTGCATTACTTTTTGTTTTCCAGGAAACATTGTACCTGCTAATTCCAGGGGTTTTTTTAGCTTTCCACAGGTGGTCCTTTGCTCTTCCTCTACTCTTCTGTTAATTCTTTTCACTCCTGTGTCTGACATCTTGCAGGGAGCACCTTGTCGTGATTTGTTTATGGTGAAATTAATTTATTTCCACTTCTGAATTATGGATCCAACAGTGCTCACTGGAACCTTCAGTAGTTTAGAAATTGCTTAACCAATGTCATCAATCTGTTTGGCAACAATGTAGTTGCAAAGGTCTTGAGACAGCTCACTGGTTTTACCCATCATGAGAGGTTTCTTGTGTGTCACCTTGGTAATGAGACACCTCTCTATAGGCTATCAGTTGAACAAGCTGATATTTTTTTTAAAAAGTGTCAGGATTGCTTTCCAATTACTGATATAATTCAGCTGGTGTCTTGACTTTACATGGCTTTTTGCACCTTTCTTTCTGCATTTGTCCAATCCTTTTCCCTGTGTCATCTATGATTATTACACATAACTTAATTTATTGAATCTATGTTTTGATTTCTTTGCCTGTGTGGATTGGATGGGTTATTGCTAGAGATGAGCGAGCGTGCTCAGCACTGCTTGTTACCCGATCAAGCATCAGGGTGCTTAGGCACTAGTTTGTAAACAGGCAAATAAAATGGACAAAAATAACACTCACCTCATACATTTTAACCCAAAGTTTTAAAAATGTGGCCTTGGAAATGTCCTTGTTCCTGTTTCCTCAGCCATGAAATGCCCAGGGACTGTAAAGGCCACTTTACACACAGAGATAAATCTGCGGCAGATCTGTGGTTGCAGTGAAATTGTGGAAATCAGTGCCAGGTTTGTGGCTGTGTACAAATGGAACAATATGTCCATGATTTCACTGCAACTACTGATCTGCCAAAGATTTATCTCTGTGTGTAAAGTGGCCTTAAGTGTCATGGGACAGGTCACCATGCGGTACACACTTCCTATCTCCTAACAACTTAAAATAAAAAATGCATGTGTGACAGGTCCAGCAAGGAAACCTAGTATGTCACCCCATAACCTAGTGTTATAATCATATGTATTTAGTGAGAAAAAGAAGAAACTCTAGTTGTATGATGAGAGATTGAAAAAGTTAGATATGTTTAACTTTTTTAAAAAAAAGTCTCAGAGGAGATCTCATTTATATATATAAATACATGTGTGGTCAATATAAAGGACTGGCACATAATTCATTCCTTCCAAAGACAATACTAAGGACCAGGAAGCATTCCCTGCGAGAGGAGAAAAGAGATTCTGGCAGCTAAATAGAAAAGGGTTCTTTACAGTTAGAGCAGTCAGACTGTGGAATGCCCTACCACAAGAGGTAGTGATGGCAGAGTCTATAGCAGCTTTTAAAAAAGGGCTGGATGATTTCCTCACTACACATTACGTTGTCGGTTATAAATGATTTAGTGACAAAATGTATAATTGTTGGAGGAAGGTTGAACCAGGTGGATCTAGGTCTTTTTTCAACCTATGTAACTATTTATGTAGTGACCAATAGTTATGGACCTTGCAAAAGAAAAACAATATCTCTGTCCAGATCTCTATATTACATGAGCTGGGTGGGCTTTTAAAGGGAACCTGTCACCAGATTTGGTGACTATAAGCTGCGGCCACCACCAGTGGGCTCTTATATACAGCATTCTAGCATTCTAACATGCTGTATAGAAGAACCCAGGCCACTGTGTAGAATGTAAAAATGACTTTATAATACTCACCTAAACGGTCGGTACGGTGCAGATGGGTGTCTCCATTCTCTTTCAGCCATCTTTGTCCTCCTTCTTCTGAAGCCTGGGTGCATGATGCATCCTACATCATGCACACAGGTCGGCATTGAGGTCCTGTGCAGGCGCACTTTGATCTACCCTCAGCAGAGCAAATCAAAATATTTTAATGCGCCTGTGCGGGACCTCAATACTGGCTAGTGTGGATGACGTAGGACACATCATGCACTCAGGCTTCTGAAGAAGGAGGACAAAGATGTCCGAAAGAGGAGAACGGAGACACCCATCCGACCAGTCTGCACCGCCCCGCCCCTTAGGTGGGTATTACAAAGTAATTTTTACGTTCTACACAGCGGCCTGGGCTCTTATATACAGCATGTTAGAATGCTATATATAAGAGTCCACTGGTGGTGGCCACAGCTTATAGTCACCAAATCTGGTGACAGGTTCCCTTTAAGGCCTAAACTTCATTTATACCCAAATGTTCCAATGTCCTGTGGCCAAGGCTTAGTGGACAGAAATTACTATAACACATATGGTAATGCTTCTATTTTCAAAAACTAATAACGAGAGGATGAGAATCTTTCGTATTTTACAAAAATAGGATTGATATCATTGACTATGATGGCTCAAATGGACTTTTTAGGACATGAACACCAGGTTTATGATATCCCTACACCAGCAGTTCTTATCAACATGGCATAGCAAATACTGAAGGTAATGACTTTATTTTAGGACAAACTTGATCTTGGTGTTGTCAAAAAAAATTTTGATTTTATCAACTTGGAAATTATTTTTTGGTATTTATGATATTTGATCAAGAGTGGTCCAAAATGGCCACTAAATGATGTGGGGATTACTTACTCATCAATCTGAGATACACATGTTTCCACCTCTGCCAGTGCACAATGGAGCTTGCATAGTAATTTGTGATGAATATCTTGTGTTTCTAAATCTTCATTGCTTAGCAGATACCTCAGTCCATGACCATCTCTTTGCCCCAGGGAATGTCCTGATGGTGCGGCCATTGTGGTTATGGTATGTTGTATGTATACCATAGGGTTTAGTTTGCCTAAACAATATTAAGAAAAGTCAAATAGTCACATGGTAACACAGTTACATTTTAATATTTCTATGAAGAATATTTTATTAACCACACAAGAGAAGTAACAATTCAAGTCATAATCTCCATTTTGACTAAAGGAAACCTATAATTTCAGAAATCACTATTTACTTGCAGATATGGGGTTAATCTGCATTGCGCTACATGCTGTCTGGCCACCTGCCTGAAAGAGCACCTACCGGGAGAAAATTAACTTATTTCCTCTCAGGATCTACTTTCAGTCATGGGGGAGTGCATGGGGCGGCTACAGTCACCAATCAGAGCACTGCTCACTATACTGGGAACGCAAGCTGTATGTACACCCCGGCACTTTAAGCTGCCTTTTCACAAATGCACAGCAGAGCTGACAATTATATTGCTAGCCTATCCTTAGGTTAGGTTATCAATGTCTGATCGACTGGGGTCCAACACTCCACGCCCCCACCTCTCAGCTGCCCTCGGTCCTTTTGGCAGTAAGGAGACAGAAATGCTCAGTTCCAAAACTGCCCCATCTTCTGATAGTGGCTGTGACCGGGTACTGCACATCTACCGCCTATTCAAATCAATTAAACCGCTATCAGAAGACTGGACAACTCCTCAACTGAGCATTACAGGCCTACTGCTGCTGCCGACACTGATAACAGCTGATAGGCAGGGGTGTGGGATGTCGGACCCCGGCCAATCAGACATTGATGACTTATCCTAAGGATTTTCATATATAAACTAAAGCCAGTGCTATACTGGTGCTATCATGCTGATTCTATACATACCTGTAGTTGTGAGATCGAATGTAAACTTTCTGAAATACAGGTAAGTAAAGTTTGTGCAATGTACTGTTATTTGATTGATAGCAGCTACAGAATATCTAATAGGTGGGTTGGGTTTTGCTAATTATACCAGCCCCTGACTGCCTGTCCTTCCTCTCTTCTTCCTCCCCCTGTAATAACAGAGACAGGGGGAGGAAGGAAAGGCAGGCAGACAAGGGCGGGAATAATTAGCAAAAATCGACCCATCTGTTATATATTCTGTTGCACCTATCCATCAAATAACAGTGCATTGCACAAACATTACTTGCCTATATTTCAGAAGGTATACATCCAATCTCACAACTATAGGTATGTATAGAATCAGCATGATAGCACCAGTAAAGCACTGGCTTTAGTTTATATAGGAAAATCCTGGTAGTTGGTCCTTTTTAAAAGGTTATTATTACCAACTTGATAAGTTGCTAATTTCTACAATTTGAACATGATCCAGAGAATGGGCCTATAAAATGTTTCATTAGAACAGTGCGGTACCTGTCTGTCTCTGGCAGTCCCACGGACAAAGAATTAATAATTGGCACGCATGCCCAGTAGCTGATAGTTGTCAAGTGGGGAATAAGCCTTTAATAGTATGATCTGTATAGGTAAGGACTACATTGATGGTAAATCATCAACAACGACACAAAAAGACACAATTAGCCCAAGTTTTTTTTATTTATGCTATATTGTGTTATAATGAGAATTGCATCTACAGCACAGACCAAACGTTTGGACCTTCTCATCTCTAGAACAACTGTTAGGAGGAGACTTTGTGCAGCAGGCCTTCATGGTAAAATAGCTGCTAGGAAACCACTGCTAAGGACAGGCAACAAGCAGAAGAGACTTGTTTAGGCAAAAGAACACGAGGAATGGACATTAGACCAGTGGAAATCTGTGCTTTGGTCTGATGAGTCCAAATTTGAGATCTTTGGATCCAACCACCGTGTCTTTGTAGAAAAGGTGAACGGATGGACTCTACATGGCTGGATCCCACCGTGAAGCATGGAGGAGGAGGTGTGATGGTGTGGGGGTGCTTTGCTGGTGACATTGTTGGGGATTTATTCAAAATTACAGGCATACAGAACCAGCATGGCTACCACAGCATCTAGCAGCGGCGTGCTATTCCATCCGGTTTGCATTTAGTTGGACCATCATTTATTTTTCAACAGGACATTGACCCCAAACACACCTCCAGACTGTATAAGGGCTATTTGACTAAGAAGGAGAGTGATGGGGTGCTACGCCAGATGACCTGGTCTCCATAGTCACCAGACCTGAACCCAATTGAGATGGTTTGGGGTGAGCTGGACCGCAGAGAGAAGGCAAAAGGGCCAACAAGTGCTAAGCATCTCTGGGAACTCCTTCAAGACTGTTGGAAAACCATTTCCGGTGACTACCTCTTGAAGCTCATCAAGTGAATGCCAAGAGTGTGCAAAGCAGTAATCAAAGCAAAAGGTGGCTACTTTGAAGAACCTAGAATATAAGACATATTTTCAGTTATTTCACACTTTTTTAAGTATTTCATTCCACATGTTTTAATTCATAGTTTTGATGCCTTCAATGTGAATCTACAATTTTCAGAGTCCTGAAAATAAAGAAAACTTTGAATGAGAAGGTGTGTTCAAACTTTTGGTCTGTACTGTATGTATAGCTGTAAGATGGGTAGCAATGCTCTGCATGCATGCTGTGTAGTCTATCCGCTGTGGAATATATGGGCACTTTATAAATTAAAATATAATTATTATTATTGGCATCAGATATCTCTTCTCAACGGTCCCTATAATCACTTCCATCACTCAATATGTTGAAATCAGAACTAGTAGATATATGTAAGCAGTGAGAAAATGCATATCGCTTCTAGGAAATCTTCCGTATGATGCATATGTGATGCGTGATATCGTATTACAGGCCGCATCGGGCACTTAGGGCAGCAGCTCATAAGTACCAGGCTCCAGAATTGTATTCCTAGTGAGAAACAATTTCAATAAATACTGGTCTCTTATGAATTTCAGATATTAAGAAGCCAAAAGGTCAAGATAAATGCAATTTACATTCCTCCAAGTGTAATGTACTTGACTCACAAAATCAATATATACTTAGTTAGAAATGGTAGGAGCAGACAGATGTTCTCCAGACTTCATGAATGGCAAAAGCCAACAAAGCAATCCACAAAGATGTGAATTTGCCCCATACATGCAAATAGAATTTTTAGATTTTCAGATATTACAGTGAGTCTGTCACTTCCAAAACTCCAATGATACTGCTAGTATAGTTCATTATGGGACTTAGCCCCTATAGAAATCATCCTATACTATGTACTAGATATTTTACTGCTTTTACTGTCCAGAAAGAAATGTTTTTTGTTTTTCATACAAATGTAAATCAAGGATCCTTGGTGCACCGCAGAGTGGCCGATTAGTGTGGGATGCACTGACTCTTGTTTAACAATGCGTGCCAAGAGTTTGTATTTAGGCCTTGGGTGACAAGAATATAATCTCTCATTTAAGAGCATCAGATGCGATATGCTAATGATACTTGGCTCAAACTCCGCTCCAAGTCCGAGTTGAGTGCCATGTTTCTGGGATCCGATTCTCTCGCATACAAGAATCAAAGCACGGGTGACGAGAAGATGGAGAACTTAATTTACCCATCTTCTGCATTGTTTTTGTAGGAAGTGCAGTCCGATGTTTTTCACAAACCCATAGACTTGAATGGGTGCACGCATTCCAATATTTACGCTGGCAATTATAGCATTCTGCAATTTTTTTTAACATGCCGTATCGGTATGACAAAAAAAGCGCTGCACCACAGTATAAATTTGGTCCAAGGGCTATCTAAGAAAACATCGGAAAGCACTCATCCATGTTATACGCTCCTGTGGGCGTAACTGAACACTACTGGAGGCCGGTGACCTGCTGAAAGTGTTTGTGCATGTGCACTCTCCTTTCCTGACTGAAGCTGCCCTTGGCTTTACTGATACACCTGTCAATGTAACAATTAAGAGCTACAAACAGGAGCGAAGAAGAGCATGCACTCATTAACACTGTGTGTGCACCGCTAGGCTCCTAGAGTGTCAGTGTGCAACTATGTTTTACCTGTCAATCAAAGAGTCTATGTACTCCATTTGAAGTGGTGAAAATAGCTTTTGGCTATGTCAAAGGTGCTCTGGGGAACCCTGATTGACTTATTAGATTACATTTTTTTTTCTGGTCAGTGTTAAAGTAAGGAAGGATTTAATGTCTTCAGCCCTGCCAAAAGGTAATAGTGGGAGTGTTTCCATAGAAGAAAAACAAAAATTTTGACAGCTCACCGAACCACAGCATATGAGAAGTCTGGAGGAGTCCAATCAATCCAGGGCGGTGCAGGGAACTTGATTCTGGATAATCACAAAGGACATGGTACTTACTCATAGCATCAATGCTATGAGTAAGGATTCTCCAGTTCGAAACGCGTAAGCCAATCCCCTGCATTGGTGAACCATATGTTTTTTTAAAACCATGTCTATTTCTGAACGATTTTAAAGATATGGAATAAAAGTTGTTTTTATAATTTCCTGGTCGAGTTGCTGGAATTTTCAAACCAAGAATACCATGTCCTTTGTGTGGGTTTCCACTTTTGAAAGAAAGAACTGTTGAGGTGTGTGACTTAGCTGTGTGGATGCAGGGAGTGTCTACACTTACTATGCAGCTATATATTCCGCTATTTGTTACTATTTTAGAAATGACTACATTTATGCATGAACTGTATATAGTAAAGGGTCCAACCTATGTATCGGACATCTCTACAAGTTTGTCTACTTACTTATGTTGGTCTCACCAGCACTGATAGAATCCCTGAAATTTCTAAAATAGCAAAAGCTACTTTATCATCAGCAAATGTAGTAAAATCTATAGTACAGGCATGATTTCTATTGGAGTTGACAGACTTCTTTTAACACTCAAAAGTATCCAATATTACCTTGCTCTATATTTTTATTCTCTTTGTCTTGTGATGGTTGTTTTCTGCTGTCTAGTTGAACCCCAAAAGCGCTCCCAAGTGACGTGAGGGTTTTGGGATATGACACTTCCATTACATTGAAATGACAGTTTGTTGGACAGAAATCACTGCTATGTAGAGGTGAAATCTTTGACTTGGCTTGTTTGAATGTAGGCCAGGCTCGGTTTTTCAGGACCCTTGAAAACTAAATACAAAAAATGATATAAAAAATATGGTCATGTTACCAAAGACATAATTAAGACTTATAAAGAATACATAGTGTTATAGACATTTCTGTCTACTGAAAACTTCTTAGAAATGCTACCTCCATTCAAGGGCTTTTCCTCATCTCAATCACCATTTTTCCATATGGACAGCCTAGAGGTGGTCCCGTTCAGTATCCCCCTCTATAAGTTAGAGATCGAAGTTGCTTACTGCTCTTGCAACTGGTCCAGCCATTTATTACATGGATTTATTTGATCACACACATCTAATTACATTTCCCCTGTTGTGGTGAATAAAGACAAGTAAGCAGCTGTGACAGCTCCCATATCAAAGGACTGTTTGTGATGAGAAAATGTCTCTGCATCTTTTTTTTGCAAAAAATTAAATTAGTTAAATTAGTTTTTCTGATTTTATGTCTCTTACCTCACGTACAGGGCACAGGGCATTGGAGGACCTTAGGTATCCATGGTTCTCTTACCTCATGTGTAGGGCATTGGAAGACCTTTAGGTATCCATGGTTATGACCACTAGCAACTAGCTAACTAAATGTGACTATATGTGTGGTTGTATCCATGGATATCTAAGGTCCTCCAATGCCCTGCACATGAGGTAAGCGACATAGTGAATCAGGAGAACTATGCTACATTTCTAGTTGGAGGTATTTCCTAATATTCTTATTATTATATCTGCTACATATTGGGATAGGATCTTGGAAATGGGAATACCCCTTTAAAAAAAAAAGATTGGAAAAACAGATAAAACTAAAAAAATGAATGAACAGAATAGTGAAGTGGAAACTCATAATTACTGATAAGTAATGTTTTATTTCTTATAGAAAAAAAAATTCTGTGAATAAAAAACATAGGACAAAGATTAAACACAAACCTGCAAGATTCGTGCACCAAAATTAGAATAAGGAAAACCTTGTAGAACTTTAGGTATCAAATTGAGTATTTGCAGATTACTGTACGACTTGGAAACATTTAGCAATCACAGCCGTAACCCCTTGGTGCCATGGCCAGAACTATTTATTTCATCATCTACACACCCATAAAGGGGATTGTTTTTTGCAGGAAGTATTAACATTATTGACCTAACAATAAAAATAACCTTGATTCTGCAGCTCAGTATGATTAAAGGACACCAAATTTGCATAGCCATTTGTTGTGTTGTACTACTTTTGCTTCTACCAGCTACATATTTTTGCCATACTGTTGCCACATTCATTGGTCCATAACTTTTTTTTTCCATTCACTGAATTGTCTAAGGGCTTGTTTTTTTTGCAGGACAAGTGGTAGATTTTTATTGGTATTATTTTAGGGTACAGGATTATTTTTTTTTTATTTACAAACCGTTTTAAACAAAAACAGCTCTTTGCCTTTTTTTTTTAAAGATATCCAGTCACCTACTCACCTGCGGGTGGTTCGAGCCGATGGGTGTTGATGGACTTGATCCAGTGCCTCCTCTCTGCTTGTGATCGCTCTCCTCCTTCTTGCTTCATGTTGATAACGTCTCCTATGTCATCCACACAGTGTACCCGTTGTCCACACTTCTCTCTGCCCTGCTCTGAGCAGATCAACGTATTGTAGTGCGCATGTGATGGCTTTCTTTGTCCTTTCCTCACACCTGCACATCATAGTACTTTGTCCACAGCAGCGCAGAGAGAAGTGCGCATGCGCACAAGCACAATGGAGGACACTGGGTGGATGACATATGACGTACCATCCACACAAAGCAAGAAGGAGGATGGTGATTGCAAGAAATAAGCTAAATAAGGAGGCACGGGGTCAAATCCAGCGACACCCATTGGACCGGACCTCCCCGCAGGTGAGTAGGTGAGAGATTCCCTTTAATAGAGTTCACAGTTTATGTAAAATACCATTACTTTACAGTCTGGTTGTAACAGACTTGGCAACACCAATCATATTCAGTTTTTCATGGTTTATATTTTTTACATAATACCACAGGAATACTTCTGCATGGCTTGGCATTATGGCTGTCAGCATAAGACCACCTTCACATGTGCATATTAAACACATCCAAGAAAAACCAGCACCAGTGTAATCAGTGTTTCCATCAGTCTATAAACAAAGACATGAGAAGATCACCATAGGTTATACTCGGTGCATGTATCTGTGAAAAAAAATGGATACCACATGTACCTGAATAATACGTACATGGGAAAGAGGCATAACACTAATAGGCATCCTGTTCCAGGTGTACTAATAAGAAGAGTCACCATTAAGCTCAATAGCAACCTATCAACACCCGTAACTGCTTGGATGGAGCAAGGGAGCTCCTTCTTCTTTAAAACACTTGGTGCTGCAATTGGCATTAACCATGGCATGTAAGTGGTTAAGTAGCCAGAATTAGAATATTCAGGAGTCTCTTTGCGTATTGCAGTGTTTAAATGTTACCTGCCAAAAATTTACATTGCATCATTTTAAACCTGATATCCTACATCATATAGGACAGCTGTACAGAGTCAAAGTAGGACTTGTAGTGTCCTTATTATCACGGTCTTTCCTCTGTTGCAGAGTTTAGTGACATGTTCTGGGTCAGAGTTTCACTTTATCTTGTGAGAATCTGGTGATTAAATTGATTCCCTTTCCTTGGGGGAGGAGAGGGTTAATGTCAGTTTACCTTCCAGCACCTCCTGACTCCTGGTAAGGTGTTTCCAGTTTGGACCACGCCTAGGTCCGATATATACTCTCTCTACTTCCAGAAGAGGGTGCTGGCTATTTTCATTCATTCGAAAGCTTGGTCAAGAGGAGTAAGGAGCTGGAGTAACCCTTTCGGTTTTGTTTTGTTGGCTGCAGCATTGGTGCAGGCTGTGGCAGTTCATGGTGTGCTGGTTGTATGGTTTGGAAGTTACCCTGTAGTCTGTTTACTTCCCACATTTAATGTTGTTTCCCCTGGTGCACTATTAGTGGCTCCTTTGTGTGTGGTTGCCGTGTGTACGAATTGTCGTTGTTACCCCTGTTAATCTTTATTTGTCGGTGGGGTTGTTGACTTCTGTTCTTGTGCCTCACTGGGGGTTGGGTTGTGGAGGGGGCTCTTACCATCAGGGACAAGAACAGGAAATAGGGCCACGTTGGGGGCCTGGACCTGCCTACCTTCAAGGGTACCTCTGGGTGTGAGGGTGAGCACAGGGGCCTCAGCCTTATGGTCAGCTTAGCTTACCCTGTTGTTTCCAGTTACAGTTATATCATTAGGGCAAAAACTGTGGCTGACCACAAGCGCTCAAGCATTTCCAGGTTATTAATGGAGTCACCTTTTGCTGTAAAACCGTTTTACAATGTAAGGATTGTGAATTCTCAGAAAATGTAAATAAGTGATCATGTTCTTCAATTTGAAAGTTTTTGAAAAAGTAAATAAAAAGAAATCACGCGAAGCCCAAACGCTCTAGAGCATAATTCCAAGATCTCATTTATCTATATTATATCTAATTTCTATATTTTTACAAGTTGGTCAGTCTTAGACATTAAGGGACTAGGGTGATTTGTTGTTTTTCTAAGGATCTTGTTCTTGGAGTCTCCCACACACTAAAGAAACCCAGTCCCAGAGTTTAATTAAATCAGGTCAATTTTCAGAACTTAAGGGCTTCAATCGCGACTCCACAAACATCTGGAACTTTTTAAGTTAAATGTAACTTCTGAAAAGTACGGATAAATATACGGCAAATGTCTTATTTATAGAATTCAACTTTCGCACACAAAGTGTTCGCGCTTTCTATGCTAATTTGGTTGCTATAGTTACACTCTCCCTTTGAACAAAAAGTCAGAGTGCACAGTCTTTTTGAAGTCTTTAGCAACTTCCAAAATGTTTCCCTGACTGGTAATACAGACAATGTGGTTTCCATTGATCGGTAATTATATATAGAAAAAAGATATTTTATGGAGCAAAAAGCTGTCAAACAAATTAGTTTAACCCCTTAATGCTACAGCCTACTTTAGTACTTGATGACTGTAATTTTTTTACATCTGTTATGAGGAGGACTGTCAATCACTTGTCTGACAACCATCGGATAAAAAGTATGATATGGCAACCAGCAAAACGTCGAATATCACTTTGTAGAATAATGAGTTCTCCAAAGCAGCACAAGTATTTCCAAATTATTTCTAAACTTTTTGAGTAAATTTGTTAAAAAGTATTTTTAATTAAAATAGAGAAAATCACCAGTAAAATAAAACTTTACTTTTACTTAAAACATTTAGAAGTTCAACATTTTGTACTGTCATTTATTAATATATGGATGTAACGCACTGACTACCAGGGTTCTGCTAGGTACACGGGTACCCCCGGCGAGTGCCGCAACACACAGAGTACACGATACAACAATGGGCCCTGGCGCTAGGGAAAGGGGAGCAGGGTCACCTCCTAAACTCACTTAAGGCTGATCTATGCACTCCCTAACATCAATATACGGGTTCTTTTAACCCGTCGCTGATTACTTGCCTATCCCTGTCTTTCCCTGGACTCAGCCTTGTATAGAGCACAGGGCAGTGGGAACACTAGTCTTGCTCTAGGTTACAACACGATACAACAAAGGGCCCTGGCCATAGGGAAAGGGGAGCAGGGTCACCTCCTAAACTCACTTGAGGCTGATCTATGCACTCCCTAACATCAATATTCGGGTTCTTTTAACCCGTCGCTGTTACTTGCCTATCCCTGTCTTTCCCTGGACTCAGCCTTGTATAGAGCGCAGGGCAGTGGGAACACTAGTCTTGCTCTAGGTTAAAGACACATGATTAGACAGACAAGGGTAAAATAAACAGAAATCATACAAAGCACTCCAAACAATAAGAGATAATAATGAGGAATGGACCATACGTGGAAAAAACAAAAAGGACTAAAGAAGTGAAAATCTCAACACAGCTTTCATATAGCAAATGTCCTCTGAATGGCTTCCTGGTCCACAGCTCACATGTTCCCTCTACTGTAGAGGCAAGCTAAGCAGAAACTATCATAAGTGATAACCTGAGCTAGAAGTGAAGTCTTTATAGCAGAACTAATTAGCAATAGATAACAGCTGGCTATTGCTTTCATTCAGAGTTCAGGAGACCAGAGGATCTACTTAACCCTAGCAGCGCTCGAACAAGAAGAATCTGCACAGCCAGCTGTATTAACCTGAGCAAGTGTGTATGAAGCCCTGAGCTGTGATCTCCTGACACCAGAAATAGGAGGGACCACTCTCCGTTGTGGTACCCTTGTGATACTAGATAGCTGTAGAAAGCACCATTTGTCCAATACAGAGCTCAAAATTCCTTTAAAAAGAATTGGTCAGCAGATTTTTGTTATGCAATTTGTTAGTAGCATGATGTAGGGAACAAAGACTCAGATTCCAGTGATGTGTCACTTAGTTTACTAAGTGCAGCAGTTATGATAGAATCACAGATTTCTCTGCTGCAGATCTAGCATTGCTCTGAATGTTGAGCTGTGTATAACCTCATCCACACCACAGCTTTCTGTATACATTGTATAGTGACAGAGAGCTGCTAACTACCACCTGGGGATCTAGTTGGACTAGGAGGCATGAGGCAGCTTGTCCTGTAGTAATAATCTTCTGCTGATAAAACACTAATCGTATTGCAACTGCAAAACATATTACTTGAATCAGGGTCTCTGCCCCTACATTATGGTGCTCTCAGATTACATAGCGAAAACGCGATGACAGATTCTCTTTAATGAATAATGATAAAATTACAGCAGTAATGACGTCATTGCACCTGCTGTGCTGAGATGTCAGAGTGAGGATACAGCAGGGAATGATGGAGGAGGTAGCAGAACGTTCGCATTTTCATCTATATCGGCATCCAAGATGCTGATACTGTTGAAAGTGTGATGCTGGGCAGGGGGACCATGAGTCTGTGCTCCTAGTTTCTGGTGCTAGCAAAGCCAGTACCCAAATGATCTATCTGGATCAGATATACCAAAACATGGTTTGAAAAATTGAGTGTTTTTTTTATAGCATCATTCATGCACAAACTTAAAGATCAGCTGTTTTTGTAATGAAGCTTCATATATTTTCCTATTTTTAATCCCCCTGAAATGATTGCACATCGCTCTATAGAGGTGTCAGATCCACTATCATAAAATATGCTCTTTGAAAAAGGAAATACTTCTCTAAAGTAAATATGCCATCCTATGATACATTGAATGAAAATCAAAATTCTTTGCAAATCTTCACAAGTTAAAAGCTCATGAGAAATGTTATTATCACTTCTAGATTCAACACCAGATTCTGAAAGTTTGCAGTTCAGATATTTTTCCCAAAGGACTGTGGTCAGTGTCCAACATATGGAAAACAAATTCCAAGCATTTTCTTTCCTAGATCTGCAAAAGTTCTAGTCCTCTATTTACACAATGTGCTTAAAGGGGTTGTCCATTTTAAATCCACAAGTCTACAGTCCCTCTATGTGTCACTCTATGTTACTGCAGACTTGTGACATCACACGAACAGTGCACTGTGAAGATTGTCCAGTGTCAGAGCCGGGAATGGCGGTCACGAGGCCAAGAGAATGCTATATACAGACTCACGGACAAAATCCAACTAGATAGGTGTGGTTTTGTTCAATCCAAGGTTGTGCTCATTTAGTCGGATTCTGGCCAGGAGTATACATATTGTATACTTGTGACCACATGACAACCTTTCTCTCCTTTAGGCCGGACTCACTCTAGCGAGTGATTCACGTGTAACCCGCACAAGTCTCGCATCACATCACCCGGTGTGGTGCCCCAGAGGCTTCAGTCGCCACAGAGGTACTGCACCTCATCCAGAGGTGTGGTATTCCATCTTGGGTATGGAGGAGGTCACCACTGTTTCACACAAAACACAACACTCTCACTCAGCAACACCTCATCAGACATGGCAAGGGCGTGCTGAACCCGAAGCCAGGCTGGGGGGGTGGAGTCTTAGGAGTGGGAACACACGGTAGTGGACTGTCAGTCGGAGTAGGAAAGTTGGAAGGAGCAGTGGAGGAGGAAAGACCTGTGGTCTGGAGCCGGTGCTGCTCAACCAAGGAGCAAGACAGAAGGGGTCTTAGAGACCACAGGAAGTGCTACATCCTCCTGTGGCCTTGTCCACATATAATCTTTGGGTGAAGGGACTTGGCCGCAAATCAGAGACTGGTCCCTAGGCTAGAAGAGAAGGACCTACGTACTCCGCTAGTAAAACCAGCGGCTGAGGTGACTGTAAGCAACGAGGCCCCATCCATTTGCGAATTTGCTGGAAGGTGACTCCAAGGGACCGAGAGATAGAGCTTCACGCCACCCAAAAGGGTCCACAGGCACCGGCTCAGGGCTCTGCGAGCGAGAGCGCAAGGCAGGAGGGAGAAGCAAGTGTGCCGCCCCGCTTGCAGCAGCCGAGCTGCTCGGATCCGGACCTTCTGAGGGTGGCTCGAGGGTCTCCGGACCAGGGGGTCTCGCGGTCACTTCGATCAAAAAGGGGGTGTGTAGTGGTGGATGTAGGATGTATATGTACAGGCTGAGCCGTACTAAGTTCGTGACACCACCCACGGTATGTGGTGAGGTTGGACACCACCGCTGCAGTGATGGGGCACCTGGGGGAGATGTTATGCAGCAAGTTGTTATCCCCTCCGTTGGCAGGGATGGTGGCCCCGGGACCCGTTGGGGTTTTGGCTCAGGGAGATGGGCCACCGCAGGGTGCTGGTGTACTCACTATTGAAGGAAACACATGAGTCTCTGGTAAACCAAGGTGATGGTGGTCGGTGCCCGCAGCCGACTGCATTCTGGTCCCCCACCCGGCTGGTGGTTTCTGTCTTTCTCCTGCACCTTTGTGTAATAGTGGACTGCCTGTGCTTGCAACTTCAGGAGTCCGCTCCCGGCTGGATGTAGCCTAAGGAGCCCTTTCCTGCAGACGCTGGCCCGTGGGATCTCTGAGCCCTTGCGGTGGCCTTCTACCCCCCTCGTTGGGCTGATGTCTTTTAATAGGGACTTTGGGTGGGACAGGACCTCTAGTCCTGGCCTCAATCGGTAAATTAACCGGTTTCAGACGCTTCTGGTCCTGGCTTCAGGGTCCGAGTACCCCCCTGTGTGCTCCGGTTTCTGAGTCGGTTCCCCGGGTCGGTACCGGCGGGCCACTACCCTGTCCCGATCCACCTCGGTTCCACTGAGCCGTCTTCCCGGGTCCTGCAGACGGAGACCGCCATCTGCCTCCTAGCCAATGGCACCAAGGCTCCTACCCTGGCGCCGTTCAATTTGGGGTATTCGCCTCTGCTGGAGCTGCACACAGCTCCAGCCCAGACTCCTCTCCAACTTGAACTCTAAACTCCGAACTCACTACTTTTCCGCCCCCGGGCTGTCTAGACTCCTTGATGGGCGTCTTCCAACCGCCTGGTTCCGCCCCCTGGTGTGTCCATCTAGCCCTGAGGGGGGTGACTAGGGTTTTGAAGGTTGGCTGATGTCACCAGTGAGAGAAAGGTGTAGTGCAGGGGCCTATTTGTGACTACCTTGCCCGGCCAGGGCGTCACACTAGCGCAGGAAGACGACCAGGGAAGGTACACATAAAAAAGGTGCACGGGACTCGACCTCCGAACTACCCGGGATCGGCTGAAGCCCATCACAGTGAAACCCCAGCACTCAAAAGGTGGTCACTAGCATGTCGTGTTACCTTGGAACCTGCTACAGTGAGTAAAAACCTTGAGACTGCATCCCTGTGTCACTCCGTTATTTGCCTGCACCTTCGACCCTGCAACCCCCACCATCACCTACTATTACCCTCATCCGCCCTGGGGCCAATCTCTGCCTGTGGAGAGCTGCACCATCTCATCTGCGTCACCATCTGCCCCAGAGGTCCCGCATCTTGCAGCAGCGGTACCTAACGTGCCGCATACTACAGGTGGCGTCACAAATAATCATTCCCTTCCTATTTACTAAACAACACCGCCAGGGTCACGGAACCGGGTTTCACCACGGCGTCGCCCCAGGAGCAGAACCGCGGCCCGTTAACGAGTCACCCCAGGCCCAGGAGGCCGGCGTGTCAATTTGGCATCACGAACAGGATTGTCGTGCCCGTTGCCACGGGTACTGCGTGCCTTAACAGAATGTGTGAAAAGACTATGCGCTGGCGGCCATTGAAAAAGAACAGACAGCATGTGCAACCATATAACTTGGGTGTATCCACTCTTCATGGGCTGGGTAATGGTATGGCATGAAAAGCTGTGCCCGCCCCCTGCAGGACCAGAGCAAAACCGAAACTTACTCGAGGGCCCAGAAGTCCCACCTCCCCAGGAAGTGGTGAAGCACGGGATAAATGCGCAGAAGGACTTGGAGTGTGCCATGACCAGCAGCAACTGGGACAACCTGGAGCGCGGGGTGGCAGCTCCCAGCTCCCCTGGCTGTCTGAAAATGAAAACTTAACTTTTACTGTGAATTTTAAAAGCATGGTGTGAATAAAGACATTTAAAAAAATTACGATCCATAAGCTATCGCTTTTTGGATTAGCAGTGCCAATGCCACAGATGCTCCATTTCTGTGACCCTCTCTGTGCTTGCATATGACACAGGGTGACATTGTGTCATCAGTAGAGATTGGAAAGGGGGAGGCTTTCTGGCTCATTTTAATAGCTGATAATTCTCTGTCACAGGTGATGCACAGGTAGATGAAGAATCTAGTATAGCTATTAATAAGAGCAGTCTGTCATCTTCCTCCACCGGTCTGATAATGTACACGACACTGGAAGCACTTTACAAGGGGCCAGAAGTGGAGCTGTGGTAAAAAAAAAAGGGTTTGACTTAGCTATTGAAATTACAAGGCAGCCAGCCTCCTTTACAATCAATATTCATTATGAAACTTTTGTGTGTCACGGTAGTGATGGTAGGAAGCAGGGACAAGTGTGCACCTGTGCTGTCCCTCAAGCTAGGAAACTTGTCTCTAGGCTATCCTATCCCTGTCCCCATGATTACCCCTGAAGGTGGAGATTCCTGGCTCCCGTACCTTGCTAAACTCCTAGATACACCCTCAAGGGAGTAAAAGGGCAGGAGTTCAAGTGGAACACACAGACAAGACAAGCAAGGAAAACAAGTATAAAAGGACTCTAAATATTCCCCAGTAGGATGCTTCGCTGCTGCAATTGGAAAGACCACCTCAGCTTCACAAAGATGAGCTCCTTCAATGTGGTCAGTTATAATATGAACTATATCCGGCATAGAGTGCAGCCAGACCACAAGAAGGGCAAGTACATCAGCACGATAACAAAAGGCCTGCGATCGATCAAACGCTGAGACCTCCTGGCCCCAGGTCCCCCAGAGAAGCAGCACACTCATGTGACGCCCTGACATCGCAGGTAGTCACACAATAGGCCCCTGCATAACATCTTCCCTCACCTAGTTTACATACAGCAGACCCGAAACCCTAGCCACCCCCCTCAGGGCAAGACAGGAACACTAGTGGGCGGGACCAGGCGGTTAGGAAACGCCCACCTAGGGGTCAAGACAGCCCGGGGCGGGAAATCAGATAGATAAAGTCTAGAGTTCAAGTTGAGAGGAGTGGAGGCTGGGGCTAGGTGTAGCTCTAGCGGAGGTGAAGCTGAAGTTGACAGGTGCCAGGGTCGAAGCCCTGGTACCTTGGCTAGGTGGCAGACGGTGGTCTCCGTCAGCAGGCGACGGGAAGACGTCAGCCAGAGATCCGAGGTGGACCGGGACAGGGTTGGAGCCCGCCGGTACCGACACCGGAGAACCAACCCGGAAACCGTGCACAGAGGTGGTACTTGGACCCTGAATCCAGGACCGAAACCAACGGCCTAGCTAATTAACCAATTGAGGGTAGGATTTTAGGTCCTGTCCCAACCAAAGTCCCAAAAGCAGACAACCACCCACAAAGAGGGATAGGGCAACCGCCAGGGCCCAATAGATCCCACGGGTCAACGTCAACGGGCACGGCTCCTCAGGTACACAACAAGCCGGGAACGGACTCCCGTGTTCCATACCGGGAAGTCCAACACAAGCAAACACAGTGCAGAGGGAAAAGATGGTGACCACCAAACCGGGTGGGGGACCAGAGTACAACCGGCCGCGGTGGCTGGCCACCAGCACCTTGGTTTACCAATAGACAGGTGTGATTTATTCAACTCCCCTGGTACGTCCGGGCGCACAGGCCCCTGCCATTCCCTGCACAGAGCCACTGGGCCCCGGGGCAACCATCCCTACCCACGGAGGGGTTAACATCCAGCTGCCATTACATCTCCCCCGGGTGTCCCACAACAGCAGCGGTTGTGCCACCTTTCACCACACACCATGGGTGACGTCACTAACTGAATACGGCCAAGCCCGTACAACTACGTCCCCCTTTTCATTTGGCGTGCCCGCGTGACCCAGTCCGGAGGATCCCTCGAGCCAGACAGCGGGTCCGGATCCGAGCAGCCCGGCTGCTACAGGCGTGGGGGCGGCACACTCATGACGGTGTATCCAAGCGAATTGGAAGTGGAGTTAGTGGGACTCTTATTTACAGACATGTTTAATCTTACATGAACAACCCCTTTAGGCCCCTTTCACACGTCAGTGATTCTGGTACGTTTGTGCTTTTTTTTAAACGTACCAGAATCACTGACGTACGCAGACCCATTATAATGACTGGGTCTGCTCACACATCAGTGATTTTTCACTGCACGTGTCTCCATGCGGCGTACCCGCGTGTGCGTGATTGCCGCACGGAGACATGTCCATTTTTTTCTGGCATCAGTGATGTCCCACGGACCACGCAGTGGTGTGGTCCATGAAATACGCGCCAGAAAAAAACGTGCTTCTAAAATAAAAAGCATTTTAACTCACCCGGTTCCAGTGACGCTCTCTGCAGCCTGTTCTCCCTGCTGCTTCTGAGCCGGCTCATTACTGTCGCGCATATTCATGATGCACGACACAGCCGACCCGGAAGCAGCTGCTGTGGGGGTCAGCGCCGGCCGGATGCTGCACCGCGGGAGCGATCAGCACCATGGAGAGCGGGAGCGCGCACAGGTGAGTTAATCTCTAAGTGCAATCACGGGCCACGGAGAACGGAGGCCGGATTGCACTTAGACAACCCACGTGTGCCGTGATTCACGGCACACGGAGGGACATGTGCGTGTTTTACACGCCAGTGAAAAACGTCAGTGTTTTTCACTGACGTGTGAAACGGGCCTTAAGCAAACTGCTTATGAAACATATTGAAGTAACTTTTATGTGGCTGTGCAACCTCTTTACGATCTCAGTCATTGCCCAGCACATCTCTCATCAGACTCAGCGTTTTACAAGTGCCTTTAATCTGGAGTCCATGCGGCGCGGAGCTTACTGACAGCATTATAGCTGGAGGCTGCGGAAAAATATAGGACATTTTCTGCAGGACTGTCCATTACCAAAATACTTTTTCTGCGGAGCACATTACATAAGGCACTACTTCATTATAAAATTCTAATCTACTGCATAAAGAATTACTAGTAAAATATGCAAATTGGGAAATACATATTACAACAGCGTTTAAAAAATGCAAAGTATTAAAACCTTAGTTACCTTTCTATAGCTGGTGATCCGCCTGTAGATGTGTTCAATTTTCTCCCGGCAAATGATGTTAAATTTATTGTGCAGTTCTGGTGGAATGACTTCATGTAAGGAGTGGAGATTGCTGCAGTTTTGGACAAATTGTTCATCACTTTTTGCAATAGCATCTAAGATCTATATAGGAGAAGAGAACACATTTTATATAAAGTTGCAATAAACGGCTCAGTTCTCAAAGGGGTTTTGAACTTTACACAGGTGACTGTAGGACATATGGAAAAAAAAGAAGGACTGAGATCCCTCCCCATAAATCAGAGAAAAAAGATCTCCAGAAACAAAAGCAGAAATGTACTGTTCTTGTCCAGATTAGGCTGCTTTCACACATCCGTTTTTTGCCATCTGGCACAATCCGGATCCGTTTTTTGACGGATCCCTTGTGCTACTGAGCATGCGCAGTTCAAAAAACCAGATCTGTCATTGGATTTCATCATATGCCGGATGATGATGGATCCAGCACCCATACGGTTTTTCGCCAGAGACAAAAAACGCTGCAAGCAGCGTTCCATCCAACCGCCGGATCAGCTATTTACTCCGGATCCGGCAAAAGCCGGATGCAACGCAAGGCCATGCGGCACAATACGGCACTAATACAAGTCTATGGGGGAAAGAACAGATCCGACGGCAACACACGCCGGATCCGTTCTTTCCATTTTTTACCGGATTGTTCCGCACAGCAAAAAACGGATGTGTGAAAGCAGCCTTACAAGGATGCCTGTTAATTTCAGTTGAGATGGTATAATGCTTCACCTTTTCTGCAAGCAAAATGAACAATTGCCCCAATAATAAAGGCCGCTTTACACGCTGCGACATCACTCAAGCGATCTCGTTGGGGTCACAGAATTAGTGACGCACAGCCGGTCGCTTTAGTGATGCCGTTGCAAGTGACACCTATGAGCGATTTTGCATCGTCGCAAACACGTGCAAAATCGCTCATCGGTGACATGGGGGTCCATTCTCGAATATCGTTGCTGCTGCAGTAATGATGTAGTTCGTCGTTCCTGCGGCAGCACACATCGCTCCGTGTGACACCGCAGGAACGAGGAACCTCTCCTTACCTGCATCCCACCCGCAATGCGGAAGGAAGGAGGTGGGTGGGATGTTCGTCCCGCTCATCTCCGCCCCTCCGCTTCTATTGGGCGGCGGATCAGTGACGCTGCTGTGACGTCGCTGTGACGTTGCACGAACAGCCCCCTTACAAAGGAGGCGGTTCGCCGGTCACAGCGATGTAGCTAGGCAGGTAAGTAGTGTGACGGGTCCGCGTGATGTTGTGCGCCACGGACAGCGATTTACCCGTGTTGCACAACCGATGGGTGCGGGTACCCACGCTAGCGATATCGGTCACGATATCGCAGAGTGTAAAGCGGCCTTAACAGGGAACAATCAGGATCCCAGGATCTCAGGATCCCAGGATCAGCAGGTCACTGCTCAAGCTCTATGATACTGCAGACATTTGCATCTGCTGCCACAAGAGGCATAAGAGAACACTAAAACCAGCCATTGTTATTATTATGTTTTGCTTATTTAGCACCATCATATTCCGTAGCATTGTACATAGACCAATCACTGTCCCCATTGGGGCTCACAATCTAAATTCCTTATCAATATGTCTTTGAAGAGTTGATGAAAACGCACAGAAACTAGGGGAGAACGTACAAACTCCTTGCAGATGCTGTCCTTGGTAGGATTTGATTCCAGAACCCCAAAGCAACAGTGTTAACCACTGAGCCACCGTGCCGTGGAGACATGTTCAATATTTATTTCACTTGCTGTATGATTACAGGTCTTTTTTGTAGCTCTCCACAGGAGGTCATTGGCTCTTATTACAACTGTTCTGATAAATGTTTTCCCTCCACTGCCTGAAATCTCACATGGAGCACCTGGTTGTGGCTGGTTTATGGTGAAATGATCTTTACATATCCAGATTATGGCCCCAACAGTGCTCACTGGGACCTTCAGTAGTTCAGAAATTCTTCTGTATCCAATGCCATCAGTATGCTTTGCAACAATAAACTTGTAAATGTCTTGAGACAGCTCACTGGTTTTATCCCTCATGAGGTGTTTCTTGTGTGGCACCTTTGTAATGAGACACCTTTTTATAGGTCATCAGATGAACTCATGTTATTTTTCACTATGTTGCTGGATTGCTTTCTAATTACTGTTAGATGTAAGCTGCTGTTATGATGTTCCATGTTTTTTTACACCTCTTTCTGCATGTCTTAAATACTTTTTCCCTGTGTAATTTCTAGTTATTGCACATGACTAATTTTATGTATGGTTTTGATTTCTTTCCCTAGGTAGACTTGATGGGCTGTTACCAAAGGCATGTGAGCATTTTATGTCAGTAGCACCTTTAGAAATATAGTTACTTCGAAGATTGATGACGTTCAATACTGATCTCATCCGCTGTGTATATATATGTAAACATATATATATTGCTCTTGCACTTCTCACCTTAGCACTTAAGCTGAAAAAGCCCTTTGGTTCTACCATCTTCTCCACTACGTGACATTTGATTCCTGCAGTGCTGTCATATTCATAAATCACTCCGTACTCCAGGTGAACGTTATCCACTGTGAGACTTACATGATCCTTCTTCCCGTCTATTATTGCCATGGTACTAAACTTGTCAATAACCTCTTTGGGAGAGAAACAGACATGAATCAATGATGTGCAGTCAATGAAAATGCAATTTTTAATAGTGAAATGTTGAGAAGTAAAAAACTTGACTGTACCTTCAACTTTGCAATCAAATCCATCCCCATCATTGTCCCCTAGAGGTTTGGCGTGTGTAGGCTTTAACATGTCTTCCTTGGCACTTTCAATACTGTCATAAATCCACTGTATGGAATCTTGCTAAAAAACAAACACACCAAATAAGATTTTAGGATTTTAGGATATGTGCACACAATGTTTTTTGCAGGCTGATTATACTTTTTATGCAGTTTTGGTTGCAGTTTGCGTGCAGAAAAAACTGCAGCGTGCGCATATAGCCTAAGCATATCGTTTTCATACATAAGTAAAGAATTTACTGGGATGTCTCAGTTCCCACAATAAAGTGAATATTGTTTGCAGATTATAAGAAACTGCTGAGCATGTGCTTTAACCTACTTACTTTTCAGGAACTGCTTACACAATTGCATTATATAGACCTATTAACATCAGGTGCTGTTGGAACTTTATAGTCATTCACATTCAAGTCAAAATATCAATATAAGAGGAGCACCATAGTCACTGTGCCAACTTTCTAGCTGGAAAAGATACAACATCGTAAATTAAGAATATATAAGGCACAGCCTAACCTGCATGGGGCGCCGATACTTCCTGCACGCAGTCACGTGGGCGATAACGCTGGCATGGCTCTCCTTGCTGACATTGATCCCGTTCACTTTGATGATGCACTGTCCGGGGTGAAGACCGGCAGCCGCTGCCACTGTCGCTGCAGAACCCGATACGAGAAATTACCAATCTCAATTAAAATGACATTGCCGCTATTGATTTACAATCCAGCTGCTGATTAAGGAGAATATGTTGCTTTTAAGAACAGAAAAGCAATTTGAGAAGATGACACGCTGCCGAGATATATCAATTTAAGCGCTCTGAAAAATTGTTAAAGCGGTGCACTATGGGTAGGGTCAGAACTGCGGCAATGACTGTTTTGCAACCCTGATGACACTGAGTAATTGGATTATTTCACCAAAACCATGTGAAGCAATCTGAAATAAGTTGTATCTGTCTTCTGAAAAGTAGGAGAAATTAATCCATACATCATCTGCAGGAATATATGGGGAGACTTATACTATCATTATTTAATATACAGTGCTGTGAGGTTTCTTCATCTTGCTTCCGTAGACAATCAGACAAGACATGATAAACCACCATTATATAAGACCCAGGGGGATTGGACAAAGCCTGGTATTATAATATTACTGCTGCAACATTTTATAGTATGTGTATTTACAACCACCAACCAGCAGATTACAATTACATTAAAGGAATTATATATGTATGTTGCAGGCGGGGGCCACTGCCACTTCTGCGGCCGCTCGGATCCGGGTTCGCTGCTGCGGCTCGAGTGGTGACCGGACCCGGGCTCGCACAACCGTCAGAAAGGGGTATTTACAGGGGGTTGATGTGTCGGTCACACCACCCGTGGGTTGCGGTGAGGGATAGTGACACCGCCGCTGCCCGGTGATAGGGCGCCCGGGGCTGATGGAGCGGGGCAGCAAGGTGGGATCCCCTCCACGGGTAGGGGAGGTGTAGTCCCGGGGCCCTCTTTGGTACACGGGAGTAATGGCTGCTGGAGGTGGCGTGCTGGGTTGGACTGGGGATCAATGGTGTACTCACAGTTCAATAATCGCACACAAATTCAGTGGTAAACCAAGTTGCCAGTGGCCTTTGGTGGGTGTATTCGGGTCCCACACCCTGGTGTAGTAAACAGGGGTCCCTTCCTCCTGCACTATGTGTTTGTGTCTTCTCTGGGACGACTCCGCATGGAATGGGGAAGTCCACTCCCGGTACTGTGTATGTTGGGAGCTGTGGCCCGCGAAATCTGACCCTTGGGATATCTGTGGATTCTGACGGACACCCTATCCCCTGCATTAGGCTTCCGTTTCGCTCTCTGGGCTTCTGGAGAACAAGGCCTGAAACGTCGTCCTCTGCTGGTTGATTAACAAGGGGCATGCAACCTTCATCATCCTAGGGTCCAGGCACCCCATCTGTGCATGGCCTCCAAACTGAATTCCCGCCGTCGGCACCGGCAGGCTACAACCCTGCCCCGGTCTACTTAAGGTCTCCCGCGACCGGATCTCCGTCGCCTGTGGCCCTGTTTACTGTCTGACACCTAGCCGGGTAGTCCAGGGGCCCCTACCCCTGACTCCACTTCTCTGTCTGTACTTGACTACTGTCAAAACCGATCTCTCTCATCTCCTACACTTAACTGTTCCCTCAAACAACTGTTGTGTTCCCGCCCCTGACACCTCAGGACCCCTAGGTGGGCGTTCTCATCTGCCTGATCCCACCTACTGGTGTGTCCTTATTATCACGAGGGGGTGGCTAGACTTTAATGGCTGTGTATTGTACCTGGGTGTGGGTTTTTGGAGGTATAAAGGAGGGTGGACTACTTCTGTGACTACCTGGTTTTGCCAGGGCGTCACATGTAATCTTACAATATAGCTCTAATGATGCCTGGTATACTCCAATGCAAACTGGATTTATTCATATCCACCATATAGTAACATCCGGGGCTTCAAATTTCCTAGAGTTGCCTTTAAAACACTGTTGCAAAATTATAGACCTCTATTTACAGCTATCTAATGGTTGTCAATAATCTGTCTTGAGTAGTGATACAGATAACCAGGACCGGTGGGTCTAAATGGGTTAAAAAAAACCTGGTTCCGGACAGGATTGGTCCCAGATATCTGGACGTACACCAAATGTTTTATTTATTTATTTTTACACCACGATAGTGACCCACAGACAGCGCCTGTGATTGGTTGCAGTCAGACGCTGCCACACAGGCTCGGGGCGACTTCAACTAATCACAGATGCCAGGTCGGCCGGTGGGCGGGGAAAGCAGTGCATATGGAAGGGCAATAATGAGTGGCCCTAGAAGATGAATGAGCGGCCTGGAAGCCGTTACAGCTACACTGGAGACTTGGTAAGTATGAATCGCTTGCTTCATTCTTATTTTCTTTATTTTTCTTTTATTTATCTTTTTATTTCCCGAGTGCCAGATCATTAGCAGGAATCTCGGGTACGTTTGAAACTGCGCGGATCTGGACTTTTACAGTTCGGGTCCGTCTATCATTACTCCTGAGTCCTCCTTATACTGGAGAACTTTCCTCAGGATAAACCAGCACCAAAAAAAGAATCAGTGAAATTCAATGGTCTGGATTCTTCTTTCACATAATCTGTTGGGGAAGAGTGGAGAGGCCTCCATACACATTACATTGTTACCCAATCCCACCAAAAATGGCAGGTTTAGATAGCTTTTATCTAATGAGTATTGTGATCTGAAGAGTATAAAAGGATAGTGGAGATAATACAGTTGAGTCCTGACTATTGCATTTTATGTAAAAGGTACACTTTATATTAGGTCATGCATGAAAACAAAATGGAAAATTTTCCAGTGTAAAGGAAACTCCACCATTTGGACTAAACCTATGAGAGATAAACCGTGGCATAACGACAGTAGCATCCATTATCCAGACACTATCACCATCCGATTTGGGGCTCTAATGGGAACAGAGTCTGTAAACTAAAAAGAGGGAAATTGTGGATTATTGGGAGTGGACATTTGTTTGTGGTGGCCCATTTTGGACATTGGGGGCCAAGCCTTAAAGAGTCTCTCACTCCAACGCTAAGGTTTGAAGGGAAAAGAGGCCGGGAAATTAGTAAGAAATGGCTGCCTAGGGTGATAGATTGATAGATAGGAAGTAGAAATGATTAAAAAGAAATAGCAGAACCCTGGTCCACTGGCCACATTGGTGCCAACCAAAGCCCTGGCAACCACCTCTTATCTACCAAAATCCTCGGCACCTTTCTGCTTTACGGGCCCAGGGTAGGTCATCGTTACAATATCATGCACATGTTGAGTCGCAACAATGACATTGCGGTGGGCCTCCTATTCAGTAAGGGCAACAAAGATTCCAACAGGTAGGAAGAGGTTTACATGGTTGTGGTCAATCTAGAGACATGGCCACTGAGCCACTGAATCTTTTTGATACTTTATAGCAGCAAGTGAACAGTCCAAGTTTTTTTGTTTCACTAACATTTGCTCAAATGCTGCCTTCTCTTTGAAATGTAGACAGACAGACAGACAGATAGATAGATAGATAGATAGATAGATAGATAGAGAGATAGAACTGTACCTCTGCCCACAGCATGTACAACCGATGGTCCAAAACCCCTTATCTGGAAGCCGAGTCCCTCTGGTGAATCTGGAATTTTTACAGTACTGGAAAAAAAAATGAAATAATAGTTTAAGAATTATATTTTAATGAGAGAAAAATTAAAAAAAAAAATCTTACAATATGGCTCTGATGTCAGCTGAGCATCTACTGTCAATAATATATTCCATAAGCACATCATATATCAGTGGAAAAGTAATTTTTATGGACATAAAAAATAATATGTTCTCTGATATAGAATTCTATTATATACAATTTTCTAAAAAAATGAAATTATTTCCGCTATACATCAAACACAAGCCAGTGTGCAAGTGTTATCAAGAGAACAAAGAAACAAATATACAGACATTAGATCAAAAGGTTTTATGCATAAACCATAATACAGAAAGAAGAAAATCAATCAAACCATATATTTGAAAGAATTATTATAAAGATTTTTTATTCTGACTGCATTATGTTTTACATTGTAACTTGCATTACAATTATAGAGGGTGAAATAAGTATTTTCTAAGTAAATATATTTCTAAGGCCTCTTTCACACATCCGTGGAAAACATACACATTTTGAAGGTACTTATGGCCCTCTGTGTGCTGTGATTTTGGTACACGTGTGTTCTCCATTTACCTGTGATAGCACATGGAGATCAGGAACTCCTTACTCACTTGTCCCCGGCGCTGCTGTTCATGGTGCTACGGTCACACTTGCTTCTGGGCCTGTGGTGCAGTGAATATGCAATGAGCATAATGAGTGGGCCCTGAAGCAGGTGACAGCAGTGCTGAACACAGCAGTACTGGAGACAGGTGAGTATAGAAAATAATTTTATTTCAAAGACACGTGTTTTCTCCGGTAGGTGTCACACGGATCACACCACTGTGTGGTCCATGTGCCATCAGTGCTGCCGGAGAAAAACGGACATGTCTCCATGCTGAACACACAGACATGCATGTGCGTCACTCAGACACATGGTCCATGAGAAATCACTGATATATGTGCAGACCCATTGATTTTAATGGGTCTAGCATGTCCATGATTCTGGTATGTACAAAAAACGGCGTCATATGCACCAGAATCACTGATGCATGAAGGGGGTCTAAAGGTGCTATAAACATGAATTTCTCACCAAATGTCGGTAACAACCCATCCAATGAATTTGGTCCGTTCTTCAAATCCTGGAGGGTTCCGTCGGCTCCTTCTATGAACTCTGAGCTTTAGTTCCTTCATAAATTTTCTATTGGATTCAGGTCAGGTTATTGTTTGGGCCATTCTAGCAGCTTAATTTTCTTTCTTTTAAACCAATTGACTGTCACCTTGGCCGTGTGTTTGGGATCCTTGTTTTGCTGCAATGTCTACCCTCATTTCATCTTCATCATCCAGGTAGATGGCAGAAGACTTTAATCAAAAATGTCTTGGTACATTTGTCTATTCATCCTTCCTTCAATCATATGAAGTTTGCCAGTGCCTTATGCTGAAAAACATACCTACATCATGATGTTCCCTCCTCCAAACCACTGTTGGTATGGTGTTTTTAGGGAGATATGCAGTGCATTTTGACCTCCAAACATAGTGTGTATTATGGCATCCAAAGAGTTCAATTTTGGTCTCATCTGACCAGATTATATGCTCCAGTATTTCAAAGGCTTGTTTAAACGTTGTTGAGCAAGCTCTAAACATGCTTGAACATGCTTATTGTTTAGCAATGGAGTCTTGCATGGTTAGTTTGCATAAATGCCATGAAGGTTGAGGGAATTACTTATTGTTTTCTTCGAAACAGGAGTTCCTTAGCTTATATACAACTTTTCTGATAATTCTTTTTAGTCCTCTGTCTGAAATCTTGCTGGGAGCAAAGGTTGTGGCCGGTTTATGATGAAATAATGTTCCTTCCACTTCCGGATAATGGCCCCAACAGTGCTCACTGGGACCTTCAGTAGTTTAGAAATTTTTCTGTTACCAATTCTATCAGTATGTTTTGCAACAATAAGGTTGTGAAGATCTTGAGACAGCTCATTGGTTTTACCCATCATGACATGTTTCTTGTGTGACACCTTGGTAATGAAACACCTTTTTATAGGCCATCAGTTGAACCAGCTGATATTTTTCACTGAGTGGCAGGATTGCCTTCCAATTAGTGATAGATTTCAGCTGGTGCTATGACTTTCCATGGCTTTTTTCACCTCTCTTTCTTCATGTATTCAATACTTTTCCCTGTGTCATTTCTTATTATTACTCATCATTACATTTATGGACATCTATGGTTTAATTTTTTTACGTGTGGATTGAATAGGTTATTACTGACATCTGGTGAGAAATACATGTTAACAGTACCTTTAGAAATATATTTACTTATAATATTGGTGACGTGTTCAATACTTGTATCACCTATTATATAGTACTGTCCTTTATTCCACATCATCACCTCTGGTTCTTATTACATAGCGTCCCCACTTGTTATGAATAGAACCATTTCTTATTACACAGAATCCTTTCTTTTTATAAACAGCGGTGTAAAAAAGTGTTTTCCCTATTCCTGATTTATTATTCTTTTGCATGTTTGTCACACTTAAATATTTTAGATCCCCAAAGAAATGTAAATATTAGACAATTACTACACCAAGTCTGCATAGATGAGTGGGCTAAAATTCCTTGAAAGCATTGCAAAAGACTCATTGCCAGTTATCAGAAACGCTTGATTGCAGTTGTCCATAGCTGTAGAAAAAGATATTGACTGCACCTCTAAGGGGTACTTTGCACGTTGCGACATCGCTACTGCGATGTCGTCGGGGTCAAATCGAAAGTGACGCACATCCGGTGCCAGTAACGACGTCGCAACATGTAAAGCCTAGATGCACCGATAAACGATCACAAAAGCGTCGTAAATCGGTGATCTGTGTAGTGTTGGACATTTTCATAATTTCGCTGCAGCGACAGGTACGATGTTGTTCCTCATTCCTGCGGCAGCACACATCGCTGTGTGTGAAGCCGCAGGAACGAGGAACATCTCCTTACCTGCCTCCAGCGGCTATGCGGAAGGAAGGAGGTGGGTGGGATGTTTACGTCTCCGCTTCTATTGGCCGCCTGCCGTCGAGCGACGTCGCAGGGCAGGTAAGTGCGTGTGAAGCTGCTGTAGCGATAATGTTCGCTACAGCAGCTATCACAAGATATCGCATGTGCGACGGGGGCGGGTACTATCGCGCTCGGCATCACTATCATTGGCTAGCGATGTCGCAGCGTGCAAAGTACCCCTAAGAATCATGATTTGTCTCAATGCCATTAGGCAAAAATTATGCAACTGAACATGAGGTTCGTCATTGCAGTTGTTGCTGCTAAGGGAGGCCAAATCAGTTATTAGGTTTAGGGGGCAATCACTTTTTCACACAAAGCCCTGTAGGTTTGGATTTCTTTTCCCGTTAATAATAAAGAGCATCATTTATAAACTGCATTTTGTGTTTTCTTGTTTTATCGTTGTCTAATATTTAAATTTGTTTGGAGATTTGAAACATTTAAGTGTGACAAATATGCAAAAGAATAAGAAATCAGGAAGGGGGCAAACACTTTATCACAAGATTGTATAGTGCCGCTACTTATTACATAGCATTCCCTCTTGTTATATATACTGTCCTCCCTTATTCCACAGCATCCTCACTAGTTTTATATAGCGCTGTCACTTATTACATAGCAATCTCTCCTGTTATGTATAGAGCTATTCCTTAATTCCATAGCTTATCTACTTGTTATGAATAGTGCTCTCCCATATTAAATAACATCGCTTCTGGTTATACATTGCAATGTCCCTTATTACATAGCATCCCATCTTACTATGTATAGTGCAGTCCTGTATTACATAGAGTCCTCTCTTCTCATGTGTAGCGCCATCCTTTATTAAATAGTATCCTCTAATGTTATGTATATGCTGTACATAAAGGAAACAAATTATTGTGGCATGCTACGCTTGCTATTTTTTTTGTCTTTTTAAACTGCAGATGTGAACCACAGCACTTATGTGTTCATATGTATCATGACCTCATGATACGTTGGGTGCTGGGAGGGCATATGCACTGTAAACTGCCTGGACCCCTGGCTACCATTATTCCTCCCTTGAATAAGATAACAGTAAATCTCCAGTAAAATATGCAGGATTGTTACAGTTTCAACTAGAAAGTCATTTAAAAGCAGCAACAAAATAATAGGCTGCTGACTTAAGTGTAGTTATATATGAGAGGAAAATGGCAATTTGTAGTCATCTGACATAAGATTGTAATGTCCACTGCATTGTAACATAATAGTGTATGTGGTCTTGTGGTGGCGGGCACAGGTCAGGCAGCGGTGATAGTCGTGGTAGCCTGGGACGACAGACAACAGCACAGCCTGTCATTAACCCCTCACCTCCCTGTCACCGTACCACTCACAGGAGAACTCCGTAACCGTTGAGGCGACACCCCTTTCTCACTTTCAGTAAATAATGTCCCGACAATGTTTCTTCTCTCAAACATGCAAACTTTATTTTCCTTCAATCTCTGGATTCCTTCAGTCCACGTTTCGCCGGCACCTGTACTCTTCCCATAGGGGTTCCTCCTACTCCTTCTTTTCAAACACAATTTAGCAGAAGTCCGTATTCCTGGCACCTGGTTTCTGTCTGAGACCTCTAGACCTCTCATTCCTTCACTATACTTCACACTGGCACAAACCGATTCATTAAGTCTGTTGAGCCACTTCACCCCACCCACAAGGGACGCTAACACGTACGAAGGACCGTAACCGACATTGCTCTCCCATCCATGCCCAGGCTATCCAGCCATACTCTATTTCTTGAGGGTGCATTGACCTTCAGTTAGTGAGGAAGTCGTTGAGTATCATGAGCCAGGTAATACGGATGCCAGACCCTCGACTGTCAGACTAAAACCCTCTTCTTAGTGATGCAGTTCAACAATCCAGACGGATCCTGCATGTCATGGCTGCAGGGGTGACTGTTGTGAATGTCAGTTATGCTTTTGCTGCTGTGAGGCTCCCTCTTGTGGCCAGGAATGGTTTGGACAGAGACCAGGTGTGCTGGAGCAATGGACGTTTCCATTGCTAACTCTCTGCCTATTTACGCCTTGGTCTGCTGGCAGTCTGAGCCGGTTCTCATTTGTTCTTTAGTTTACCAGCCTTCTCATATTGCTCCAGACCACATCTACCCCAGATAAGTGCTTGGTTCTTTCTTAGGTTGTTTTGTTCTTTTGTTCTTATCTGGGTTTGTCATTTACTGTGGTTATTGTCAGTTTATTTGCATGCAGGAATCTTCCCTCTCTGTTGCTTAGCTGGGAAGCTCCCTGCAGCTATGTTTGGAGTTTTGCTCCTATAAGTCCATGTGTTTGTTGCTTTTTGAATTTGTAATTGTTCCTATTTTCTGTTCATTGGTTTGAAAAGAGCACCTGATATAGGACAGAGTTCAGATCGTGCAATCTGAGGACTTTTTGTAGTATCAGGTATTTGGATTTTTGTAGGGTTTTTCTCTTGCCACCATCAGCCCCTTTCCTGTCCTTTCCTATTTAGTCAATGGGGTCTCACCTTTGCTAATCCTATCATCCATCTGTGTATTGTGTTTTCCTATATCATCGTAGTCTTTGAATGTGGGGGGCTTGCTATACCTTTTGCGGTCTATTTCTGAGGCAGAGAGCTATTCATCCGTCCTTCCTTCAGGATAGCTAGTTCTCCAGCTGGGTTCGCGGTGCATAGGATGTTAGTTCGCCCCTCAGCTACTTCTAGTGTTGATGGTTAGTAAGGGGATGGCCGCCACATTAGTTGCCAATGCTCTTGTCACCTTTTTGCCAATGATCTATTGTGATCTTCCATGGTTCCGGATCATAACAGGTGACCCTAAGGGGTACTTTGCACGCTGCGACATCGCTAGCCGATGATGATGATGACGAGCGCGATAGTACCCGCCACCGTCGCACATGCGATATCTTGTGATAGCTGCCGTAGCGAACATTATCGATACGGCAGCTTCACAGGAACAACATCGTATCTCCTATTGGTGCGACATTATGAAAATGACAGACGCTACACAGATCACCGATTTACGACGCTTTTGCGATCGTTTATCGGCGCATCTAGGCTTTACAAGTTGTGACGTCGTTACCGGTGCCGGATATGCGTCACTTTCGATTTGACCCCAACGATATCGCAGTAGCGATGTCGCAACGTGCAGAGTATCCCTAAAGGTCCAGTCACACTAAGCAACTTACCAGCGATCCCAACAACGATAGGGATCGCTGGTAAGTTGCTAGGAGGTTGCTGGTGAGATGTCACACTGCGACGCTCCAGCGATCCCACCAGCAACCTGACCTGGCAGGGATCACTGGAGCGTGGCTACACGAGTTGCTGGTGAGCTCACCAGCAACCAGTGACCAGCCCCCAGCGCCGCGTGGAAGATGCTGCGCTTGGTAACTAAGGTAAATATCGGGTAACCAACCCGATATTTACCTTGGTTACCAGCGCACGGAGCTACACGTGCAGAGAGCAGGGAGCAGCGCACACTGAGCGCTGGCTCCCTGCTCTCCTAGCTACAGCACACATCAGGTTAATTACCCGATGTGTGCTGCAGCTAAATGTGCACAGAGCAGGGAGCAGCGCACAATGCTTAGCGCTGGCTCCTTGCTCTCCTAGCTACAGCACACATCGGGTTAATTACCCGATGTGTGCTGCAGCTAAATGTGCACAGAGCAGGGAGCAGCGCACAATGCTTAGCGCTGGCTCCCTGCTCTCCTAGCTACAGCACACATCGGGTTAATTAACCCGATGTGTCCTGCAGCTACATGTGCACAGAGCAGGAGCCGGCACTGACAGTGAGAGCAGCGGAGGCTGGTAACAAAGGTAAATATCGGGTAACCAAGGACAGGGCTTCTTGGTTACCCGATGTTTACTGTGGTTACCAGCCTCCGCAGAAGCCGGCTCCTGCTGCCTGCACATTTAGTTGTTGCTGTCTCGCTGTCACACACAGCGATCTGTGCTTCACAGCAGGACAGCAACAACTAAAAAATGGCCCAGGACATTCAGCAACAACCAACGACCTCACAGCAGGGGCCAGGTTGTTGCTGGATGTCACACACAGCAACATCGCTAGCAACGTCACAAAAGTTGTTCGTTAGCAGCGATGTTGCTAGCGATGTTGCTTAGTGTGACGGGGCCTTTAGGGTAAGAATCTTCAAATTGGGGATAATTATGCTATTTCTCCACTGGGACTCTTTTATCCCTTCCCATTGTCTCTCCCTTATATATCCCCTACTTCCCTCCTCCTCCTGCCCACCCAGGTGCCAGGACAACCGTGCTGCTACACTGCCACCTGGTGATAATACTACATGATGCATTTACACTTTACAATTGTCACACAGACCGTGCCGGCTACAAATTCATGGGGTGGGCCTAACCCTAACACCCTTCTCATTTTGTCTCTGCTATCCGACAGTTGCCAGAAATCCGACCCTACTGAATTTCTGCTTAACCACATTCACTAATATTAGTTGCATCAAGCAGCTAGACATTTATAATCCTTATGTCCGGAAGGCACAATTTGCTTGGTACTCCTGTGAACAGGTTTTGAGTATGCAACGCCACAGTAAGTCAACTCGGTGGTGACTCAACAATGGGTAATTTTTTATTTACAGAAACAAAAGATTAGCAGTCATAAAGAAATGATCAAGGAAGAGTACAGTTGATTATCAGAACACAAATTAATACACAGTCAGTAATTTACAAAGTATAAATGCAGTACTCTTTAAAATTTAGTTACAAAAGACACTAGACAATTGATATTACAAATGGTAACTTAAGCCCCGGTCTCTCTGTGTCAGGGAGGGTATCTGCGTCACCCCATCTCTTGTCACAATACCTTATATAAACAATATACAGTTAGGTCCAGAAATATTTGGACAGTGACACAAGTTTTGTTATTTTAGCTGTTTACAAAAACATGTTCAGAAATACAATTATATATATAATATGGGCTGAAAGTGCACACTCCCAGCTGCAATATGAGAGTTTTCACATCCAAATCGGAGAAAGGGTTTAGGAATCATAGCTCTGTAATGCATAGCCTCCTCTTTTTCAAGGGACCAAAAGTAATTGGACAAGGGACTCTAAGGGCTGCAATTAACTCTGAATGCGTCTCCCTCGTTAACCTGTAATCAATGAAGTAGTTAAAAGGTCTGGGGTTGATTACAGGTGTGTGGTTTTGCATTTGGAAGCTGTTGCTGTGACCAGACAACATGCGGTCTAAGGAACTCTCAATTGAGGTGAAGCAGAACATCCTGAGGCTGAAAAAAAAGAAAAAATCCATCAGAGAGATAGCAGACATGCTTGGAGTAGCAAAATCAACAGTCGGGTACATTCTGAGAAAAAAGGAATTGACTGGTGAGCTTGGGAACTCAAAAAGGCCTGGGCGTCCACGGATGACAACAGTGGTGGATGATCGCCGCATACTTTCTTTGGTGAAGAAGAACCCGTTCACAACATCAACTGAAGTCCAGAACACTCTCAGTGAAGTAGGTGTATCTGTCTCTAAGTCAACAGTAAAGAGAAGACTCCATGAAAGTAAATACAAAGGGTTCACATCTAGATGCAAACCATTAATTAATTCCAAAAATAGACAGGCCAGAGTTAAATTTGCTGAAAAACACCTCATGAAGCCAGCTCAGTTCTGGAAAAGTATTCTATGGACAGATGAGACAAAAATCAACCTGTACCAGAATGATGGGAAGAAAAAAGTTTGGAGAAGAAAGGGAACTGCACATGATCCAAGGTACACCACATCCTCTGTAAAACATGGTGGAGGCAACATGATGGCATGGGCATGCATGGCTTTCAATGGCACTGGGTCATTTGTGTTTATTGATGACATAACAGCACACAAGAGTAGCCGGATGAATTCTGAAGTGTACCGGGATATACTTTCAGCCCAGATTCAGCCAAATGCCGCAAAGTTGATCGGACGGCGCTTCATAGTACAGATGGACAATGTCCCCAAGCATACAGCCAAAGCTACCCAGGAGTTCATGAGTGCAAAAAAGTGGAACATTCTGCAATGGCCAAGTCAATCACCAGATCTTAACCCAATTGAGCATGCATTTCACTTGCTCAAATCCAGACTTAAGACGGAAAAACCCACAAACAAGCAAGACCTGAAGGCTGCGGCTGTAAAGGCCTGGCAAAGCATTAAGAAGGAGGAAACCCAGCGTTTGGTGATGTCCATGGGTTCCAGACTTAAGGCAGTGATTGCCTCCAAAGGATTCGCAACAAAATATTGAAAATAAAAATATTTTGTTTGGGTTTGGTTTATTTGTCCAATTACTTTCGACCTCCTAAAATGTGGAGTGTTTGTAAAGAAATGTGTACCATTCCTACAATTTCTATCAGATATTTTTGTTCAAACCTTCAAATTAAACGTTACAATCTGCACTTGAATTCTGTTGTAGAGGTTTCATTTCAAATCCAATGTGGTCGCATGCAGAGCCCAACTCGCGAAAATTGTGTCACTGTCCAAATATTTCTGGACTTAACTGTATTATATCAAAACATGGGTTTAACAAGACTGAGATAACCCAATACGCCACAAGTTGTGATCAGAGAGCACTACCATGCTCCAGACTCGGTACTTGATGAGAGCAGTTAAATGCTCAGATGGGCATGGCTCAAGCACCCGAATAATGGTAGTCAAAGGGGGACTCAAGCATTTTTCCTGGAAATCTTCCGGAAATATGCTCGAGTTCCCTATTGACTTTTATAATACTTGGGTTTTTGAGTCGCGCCCATCCGAACATCCCACTGCTTGTAATGAGTACGGATTACCTAAGCATGGTAGTGCTCACTCATCACTAGCCACAAGTCCAACTTTAACAAGCAACCTTCTCGCTTATTACCACACTGCAAGACAGGAAGTAATGACCAACAGGAATGATCCTCTGATACAGCCAGATTGTCTCCCAGACCAGTTTGGTTCTATTTACAGTCATCTACTGTCATTGGCTACAGTCTTCTGGTGTTGGTAATGGTCTTCTACTGGCGCTAGTTATGGCATTATACTGGTGCTGGTTATAGTCTTCTAGTGGGTGAAATCACTCACAGATACTTTGCCTTTTATGGGGGCCACAAGCCTGCTTCACCAGTTATACTTTCACCTGCTTTCAAATATTGGAGCCAACAACTTTCCTCCTTTACCGTCCCGAGCTTTTATATTTAGTAACTGTGTCACAGCTATCACCTGACCAAGCATCCCCTTTAAACTCTTCCCTTGAGGAAACACACTTTTCATTCTTCAGTTCCTGCCTGCCCTGTCCAACCAGCAGGTGGTGATAATTACTTGCAAGTATTGCAACACATTAGCTGTGTGCATTTTCTGTTCACCATCACCTTACACTCCTAGCCAAAATGTGTATAAATGCATGGAGCCACTATTCACCTGCCTTTGTTTTAAAAAGGTTTAAATACATCTTTGCTTTGGCTTTCAAGTATTGTTCTGGCTTAAATATACATTCAGTGATTCCTGTTAAATGTCCTGCTTCATCACCAGTTACCCCTTCTAAATCAAAGTATGTTTCTGTCAATGTGGACCTTGGACTTGAGTAATTCTCCAAAGGAAATAACTTTACAGGTGGAAATAGAATTAAGCAAAGCTACTGCAGAAACAATTAGGTATCAGAGCCAACAAAGCTAGCAGCCATGGAAAATACAGGTCTGCACCAAAAACAGCAAGATATAAAAGAACAATATGGGCTTGGTTGGAAAATACATTCTACTAAGTCAAGGTCTGGGAGACGGCGAGCCTGATGACTTGACAAAATAGAGTTTTACTAGGTATCTTTCAAGGTATTATGGCTTAAACCCACAATTATTGCAGTGTTCTTATTAAACTAAGTAATGATTGAGAGGACATGGCCTGGCTGTAGAGCTTCTTGGAAGCTTGCTGTGAGAGCTCCATTATCTCAACCACTTTTCTGCCTTTTATCAGCATCTAATTGCCAATTCAATTGCTCTAATGCGGGGAAGACTTTACTATACTCCAAGGTACCTGGAACTCCATTGCCGCAATGATATAAAACCTCTCCCGGCTCAGTGGGAGGCGCTGAGAAGTGTTATCGGCGTGGTGCTCATCCAATAGGGATCTAGGATTGAAAAAGAGCCTTCAATCTGGAATGTTTAACATCCCTTAACGTTAAGAATTAGACCATAAACAAAATCAAGACTCACAAACTCTTGTGGAGTTATTAAATGCTAGAACAAGTTTTCGATCTCTGTTGGATTTGGCCTATGCTAGCCATTGCGATTGGACATGGCAATTCCTTTCCGAAGTCTCCTATAAACCTGGAAGTGCTTTGGCTAAATTTCTCCATCCTCATATTCTTTCCACCTTCATCTCTACAACTAATCCTCCATAAGGAGATTTTTTTTTCACAAATCCTAGTAAAAACAATAGTGCATTCAGTGATTATTATGATTCCTTACGCAGTATGAAAGAAACCTTGTCCACAATAACCATTTTGGACAATGGTTGACTCAAACACTCCCTTTCCTCCCCTAACTGGTGAGGAATCCTTGGGACCGCTTCTTCACACATCGGTCCACACTGACCAAGCAGGGTTCTTCTAATATAGAGAGGACCATAATAATTCCAACAATACCCTTCTCCTCACATCTTATATGCATTGGCTTAGAGCACAATGTAGTGCCCCTGAAGCCATCAGGGAGCTACAAGTACTGCATCCCCACCAGGATGCAGGGCCTACTCCCAGGGACCCAGAAGACCAGTGCTGGTAACAACCAAACATTCCAGAGAATCCTTGTTTTCCCCCAAATTCCCCATAGACTGGTACCAGGCTAGGGTTGGACTAAAGGATGGCTGCCTAGAGGTGGAGTCAATCCAGTCCACTAGATGACCAGGTAGGAGAGGCAGATAGTGGATAGTAAGACAGTCAGGCAAAGTCTCCAGGCAGACATGATAACATCTGCACAGTGAGGGGACCATAAAGGACCTCCCTGACCTTGAAGTTCGAGACATAGTAGCAACAGGGCAACCGGGAAACAGGACCAAAGACTCGAACCCCACAAGGTTCACACTACCGTCATATGGACTACCATTAAGAGACTACCAGGAGGGGACTCCCAGCCACTCCAAGCCACGGGGACCCACCAACTAAAGAGAGGTGCAGAGGAAAGAAGCCTCCAGGTCACTAAACCGGCACTGGGACTAAGGGGACCTGCGGTCAGCACCAGCCTTCCTCGGGTGACCAGTTTCCACCTTGCCGTGAGTAAAAGAACCAATTACACTGCAACCCCTTGTCTAGCCTACTTTCTTTCAACACCCGTCCACCTTACCTATCCTCTGGTGCCTGGCCCTGTTTGCGGAAGGCCTAACATCCAGGCTGTCCCTAACACCAGCCCCAGTGGTGAAAACTGTGCAGCGGCGGCTCCATCCACATAGCCGCAACCTGCAAGTGGCGTCACGTGATAAACATTTATTTAATTCCCCTGTAAAATATACCCTTTTTAAAAAGCACCCAGGGCATGGAACAGGGCAATGGTTACCAAGTGACACTTTCCCTATTATACACCGCCCGGGACTGAGTACTCCATAACCCTGGGCGACACCCCTGCATGTCTACTCTTGACTGATTCTGAAAAAGCGTACAATCTGGTCAACTGGACCTTCTTACATTCAGCCTTGAACCAATTAAAGACTGCAGAATGGGGAGAATTTTCTCCCTCTATCATAATCCCACAGTCAATATATGCATTAATTGTGTCCTCTCCCCACCCTTCAAAATTGCCAATGGGATAAGACAGGGGTGTCCTCTATCTCCACACCTATATGTTACAGTTATGGAGCGCTTAGCAATTACACTTCGTAACTCTCCTGACATTACTGGTCCTCAGGTTGGTTCGAAACACTGTATACTAGCTCTTTATGCAGATAATTTACTTCTGTATCTGTCTAACCGTAACATTTATTTTCCAGTCTTAATTACAGAGTTTGAACATTTTGGGGTAGTTTCAAACTTTAAGGTGAAGTATATAAAATCAGAGGCTCTTAACATCTCCCTTCCCTCCGTACTTCTTAGTAGCCTTCAATCCTTCTTCCACTTCAAATGGCAATACAAAATTATTAGATACCTGATGACACGCAGATCTACCTCTCTGGCCCAGATGTCACATCTCTGCTGTCCAGAGTCCTGGAGTGTCTATTGGCCATATATTCCTTCTTCTCTTCTTGCTTCCTAAAGCTCAATGTAGCCAAAACTGAAGTAATTATCTTTCCTCTATCTCACCTATGTCTCCTACCTGATTTATCTACAGGGTGGGACATAAGTATGGATACACTCTGGGTGGGCCATAAGTATGGATACACCCTGATGAAAAAAGTAAAGTTGTATTAATAAGCCACAAACGGTAAGGTGATATCAGCAACCATTTCCATTTTTACCAGGGTGTATCCATGCTTATGGCCCAACCAGGGTGTATCCATACTTACAGCCCACCCTGTATTACAATAAATAACTTCACGCTCTCCCCAGTACCCGAAGTACGCTGCCTCGGAGTAACCCTTGACTCTGCCTTCTTCTTCATACCATACATCAAATCCCTCACCACCTCCTGCTGGCTTCAACTAAAAAATATTTCCAGAATAAATCCTTTCCTCAATTCTCAATCTGTGAAAATGCTAGTGCATGCCTTCATCATCTCCCGCTTTGATTACTGCAACATCCTCCTCTGTGGCCTTACTGCTAACACTCTCACACCTCTCCAGTCCATCCTTAACTCCGCTGCCCGACTGATCCACCTTACTACCACCCCACTTCTCCCCTCTGCCAATCCCTTCATTAGTTCCCAATTCTCCACCGTATCCAATCCAAACTACTAACACTGACCTACAAAGCTGCCCATAATCTTTCTCCTCTGTATATCTCTGAACCAATCTCCTGCTACACTCCAACACATAATTTTTGATCCTCCCAAGATCTCCTTCTCTCCTCCTCACTCATTCGCTCCTCATCCGATGCCTCTAAGACTTCTCCTGGAAATCCCATGTCTTCTGGAATTCACTGCCTCAACATGTCAGATTATCTGCTACAATTGCAAGCTTCAAATGGTACTTGAAATAACTCAACTGTTCAGAAATGCCTATAGTCTCCAATGACCCCACCACCTGAGCTGCTGCCTCAGTCACCACTGCTGGAGCTGCCAGCTCACCATCACCCCATCTACTGTCTCCTCCCGAATATCCTATAGAATGTAAGCCCGCAAGGGCAGGGTCCTCTTCCCTCTGTATCAGTCTGTCTATTGTAACTTGTTTATATATTTTGCATGGAACCCCTTCTCATGTACAACACCATGGAATCAATGGTGCTCTATAAATATTATTATTATTATTATTATTATTAATAATAATAATAATAATAATAATACCTGGGCATCCAGGTTTCAACTAAGCCTACAAATCTATTTTCCTTTAATTATCCTGCATTATTCCAATGGACTCTCAAGGAAACGTAAATTTTACTGTCGCTCTCAACTCTCTTGGTTTCATAGCGGAAGTGTAATATATTTGGATATCCTACCGGATTCTTTCATCTTTTCCAAACAGTACCAACACATAACCTTAAATCATACTTCAAAAGGCACTAAACAAATTTGTTTGGGGATAACTTATACTGTGATTAACTTTAATATCTAGGCCTAGATGAGTACGTCAAAATCAAGAGGGGGAGCAGGATTGCCTAACGTTGAACATTATTATCAGGGGGGTTTTCTCTAAAGAATCATAGACTTGAGATATAATGAAATCAATATACAATGAGTTGAAGTTGAAAAATTATTATTGACATAACCTGAGTTTACTGCCATGGGTCCCTCTTCATATTAGACCTTCAATCCCTGAGTTTTTATGCTGGACTAAATCTCTTTTGATTGAGCCAAATCTATGAGAAATTGAATCTCTCTTACAGACCAACCTTCATGAGTCCTTTCTTTGATAATCCAGCATTTTTCCTTGCTATGGAGAAGGATTCTTTGCTAGGTTGGCCTTCTTCTGACCAGGTCAGACAGGGTCGGTTGATGACTAATTCCTTCAAACTTCAATTTGTTGCCCTGCAAGGTACTTGCTCAGAAGTGTCCCTATCTTGGCTATCGCATCTGTAACTAAAGACCTTCCTTCGAACAATGCTCCCGCATAGTTTACCTCCTCTAACTCCTTCATTTCAATCTCTTTATTTATCTATTTTATAAAAAAATGTCCCTTTTATCTCTTTTCAGTTATACAATATTGTAACGGGGTGCCAGGGGTGCCTCGGGGATTGTAGTCGTGGCCCCTGCTGTCAGGCTTACCCCTGGCTCCGCCGTCACTATCGGGACAGGAGATGTCCTGGTGGGGCAGAGTGTGGTGGTGCACATGTTGTCCGACGTACAAACACTCTTCAGGCGTGATTCCGTGAAACCAGAAGGCATTTTATTGTTCACAACTTCTTCACACACACGGCAGTAAAAGATGATGTTACACTTCTTTAGCTGGGGAAAGCCTGCCCTGACGTCTCCTCCAATGGGGATGTGCCCGGCTACTCTGCTTCACCTGGCTCCCACTTTTGGCTACCCACAGCCCGGACCCACACCGGGACTGCTTCGCACTATGAGGTTCCGCCCGCTTCTTTTCTCTCCGGCTTCCCTGTTCTTTCAGCTCCCACACTCTGCCCCTGCGCTGCTTCTTCTCTCCCGTCCTGGACACAACTGCCTTCTAATCTCACACTTTCCTCAACAACACTTCTCCTCCCTCCCCTTGCTTCTGCCGGCTCCTCCTTTCCACTGTGGTGACAGCCGTCCCACCCGGCCACTAGGGGGTACCCTAACCCAATAGACATACAATAAAAACATTTTTATTAAACAGCATCAACATTCCGGGCTCCTTTGTAAGGGGTCTGCCCACCCCCTACAATATTCTCACCAATGCTCTATCAGAAGGTGTTCCTGAATACCTTGATATCTGGCAAAAAGAGCTACATATTACTTTGTCAGAGTCGGGTTGCCTCAAGATATTTACTTTGACTCACAAGATGTCAATATCCTGTTTTGCTCAAGAAGAAACTTTGAAATCTTAACTCGTTGGCACAGATGACATCAGCAGTAGCGTAGCTACCTGGGTGGCAGAGGGCGCGGTTACCCCAAACCCGCACTCAGAGGGGCCTACCCGCAATCACGCTACTGTTAACTATATCGACGTGAAATCACAGAGATTTGAAAATCAACACAGATTTTAACGAGTATGTGTGTGCATGTGTCTCCTGTATGTGTGAAAATGGAGACCACATGCACCAGAAACACAAACGTGTGAAGGGAGCCTAAGGCTAAGTTCACATTTCCGCTAAAATGTATCAGTCACAATCCGCTGCTCTTGTAAACAACGGAATCCGTTTAGCGGATTCTGTTGCTCCCATAGACTTGTATGAGCAGCGGATTGTGACTGATGATGCTGCGTTGCATCCTCCGCCCAACTGATCAGTCGTGGAACGACTGACCGCCGGGCGGGAGGAACGCAGCATGTAACGTTTTTTGAGCAGCGCGATCCGTCCATGCTCTCTGGCTCCCTGCACACGTCACCAGCTTTGGTTGGTTACCCGATATTTACCCTGGTTACGGTGCAAGGAGCCAGTGCTAAGCGGTGTAGGCCCGTAACCAAGGTAAATATCGGGTAACCAAGGTAAACATCGGGTGCTTTGCTACCCGATATTTAGTCTGGTTACGTGTGCAGGGAGGCCGACACTTCCCCGCTCAGCCCCGCCCCCTCCCGCACTCCGCACATGTATGTACACACACACACACACACACACATACACTCACCTGTCCCCAGCCATGCAGACCGCAGCACTGCCAATGACATCCTCAGCGCCTGGCCCCGCCCCCCGCTCGGCTCCGCCCCCTCCCGCATTCAGCATGTGTATACACACACACACACACTCACCTGTCCTGCAGTCCCTGCGGCCCTGACGTCCTCAGTGCCATGGCCCCGCTCGGCTGCCCCCCCCCGAACTCCGCCCCCCGCACACAATGGAATCCGACAAAGAATTCTGTTCTTTGTCATCCGTTGTACAGCGTTGAACAGCGCATCAGTCACATGCGTCAAGCGACGCATGTGACTGATACAAAACAACGGAAATGTGAACTTAGCCTAAGACAGATGAGACATCTCCATACCAGGGACATCACATGGAAGAAATAGAAAGGCCATATTGATATATCACAGTTGAGCTTTGTGTCTAGGATGGGGAAAGTATGCTAGGAAATACGGTGATAATATTATTCCACTAGAACATTGCGGTGGGAACATATGACATTAATTATTATTATTATTACTTTGCAGACATTCAGCTATCCTCCCTCCACCTGATCAGGAGGAGTGAGGCGTATGGATGAGACACTTTATAATATCTCATCCAGAAAAACTGTCTGTCAGACTCTTGGAAAAGTATCGCGTATGTGAATTCTGTCCAAACATTAGATGGTATCTCCTAAGCAAAAAAGCACTCATTGATCTAAGAATAAAAGTTTTCTTTATCTCATTTTAATTTATTCTGTTTACTTTTATGTACTGTATGTCTTTTTTACTATTTCATGAAAAATATGCCAAACCTATTAAGCAGCTTTTGCCTTTTAATACATGAATTTGGGGCAATTTTCTCTACAGTATTGTTTTCTTTTGTTTTTTTTTGGTTTTTTTTACTGATGCATAAAAAGCCAGTCTTGTGAAATCTGCCCCTTGGAGTCACTTAATACAGCCCAATGGCGTAGCTACTGGGATGGGAGAGGAAAGGGTAAGGAGGCCTTGGGCCCGACGATCACAGTGCCTCACCCGGAACTACTGCTACTGTAACCTGTATTGGCTGGAAATTTGGATTAGGGAATCATGATCTCCCTGCACTCTGTTCTATAGATCACAGCTTGATTTAGGCCTGTGGTCTACAAAAAAGCAGGGAGATTCGTGGACAAGGCGGAGACATGGAGCAGTGTGAAAAAGATGTCATCACGCTGGGACTCTAAATGCTTCGGCGCGATGACATCACCGTCATGGTCCTATTTGCCAGTTGCTGATGGACTCCTCAGGATCCGTCGGTAGGTGAGTATATGTTTTTTTTGCTCATAGGGGCAATACTGGGGGCCATATTACACTGTGGGGAAAATATGGTTGGCTATGATACAGTGTGGGGGGAATACTAACAGCCATATTACACTGTGGGGGAAATACTGGGAGCCATATTACCGCGTGGGGGAATACTCGGGGCCATATTACACGGTGGGGGTAATATAGGGGGCCATATTACAGTTCAGGGGAAATACCATCTATACAGTGTGAGTAAAGTTACTGGGGTCCATCACACAGTGGGGGGACACTGGGGCCATTATACAGTGGAGGGGCTACAAAAAGCTTTCATACAGTGGGAGGCTACTGGGTGCCGTCATGCAGTGGAGGCGCAACTGGGGGCCATAATACAGTGGGGGGTGTTGTGGGCCATACAGCAGGGGAGGCTACTGAGATCCATTCTACAGTGGGGAGGCAACTGAGGGCATCATACAGTGGTGGAGGCTACTGAGGGCCAGTATACAGGGAGGGCTATTGGGGGCCCATCATGCTGTGTATAGGGAGGTCTGTATCTATCATGCTGTGTATGTGGAAGCTGTGTGGGGGGGGGGCTCATGCAGTTTAGAGGCGAACTATATAGAAAGACACGGGAGACATTATTAAATGTTAAGTGGGCACATAAGAAGCATTACTGTTATAGGGTTATTGTGCATTGTACATTATGTGGGGTAGAAAGAGGATCAGTAATAGGTACACATACAATATTAGCGGCTCAGCAGTGGGGTGACAGCAGGATGAGGAGTATGTGCACGTCGGGAATAGATGGTGACTGATCTAGAAATGTGAGAAGTCAGATGTGTCTCTGCAGACTGGAAAAAGTTGCGATATTGGTCTCGCCCAGATGAAGAAGACGGGAAAAGTGAACGACTCCATCAGAAAAAATGTCAGCTGTAATTCACTATCTATAACTGCGCTGTAAAATCTTATATGTTCTGCAAAACTGGTATCTATGATTATACAGTCACTGTACGGTGGTAATATCAGTGTTAATCTTTGTATAATGTGCAATACAAGGTAATATTGTGGTACCGTGTTAGCCAGAAAAATCAATTGAAATACTATTACCCAAGAATGACAAAAGTATTTTATGAGTGATACCTTTATAGGCTATACAGAAAAATTATATTAGTAAGCTTTCAGAGCTTTTTTGTAATTCAGCCTGAAGAAGGAGCCTCGATGCTCTGAAAGCTTGCTAATATAATTTTTCTGTATAGCCTATAAAGGTATCACTTCTAAAATACTTTTGTCATTTTTGGGACATAGTATTTCAATTAATCTTTGTATAGTAATTTTCAGTAACAGCACTGTCATCTGATGAGGTTCACATATACCTTGGATTAAGCGGGCTTTACATGCTGCGATATCGCTAGCCGATGCTAGCGATGGCGAGCGTGATAGCACCCGCCCCTATCGTTATGCCAATATGTGCAGATCGCTGCCGTAGCGAACATTATCACTTTGGCAGCATCACACGTACTTACCTGCTCGGCGACGTCACTGTGACCGGCGAACCGCATCCTTTCTAAGGGGGCGGTTCGCTCGGCGTCACAGCGACGTCACTAAGCGGCCGCCCAATCAAAGCGGAGGGGCGGAGATGAGCGGGACGAACATCCCGCCCACCTTCTTCCTTCCTCATTGCTGGCGTGTAGCAGGTAAGGAGAGGTTCCTCGTTCCTGCAGCATCACACGTAGTGAATTGTGCTGCCGCAGGGACGAGGATCAACTTCGCCCACGCGACAGCAGCGATAATTGAGAGAGGACCGCCATGTCAACGAGGATCGATTTTGGATGTTTTTGCAACGATACAAAATCGCTCCTAGGAGTCACACACAACGAGATCGCTACAGCGGCCGGATGTGCGTCACAAAATCCGTGACCCCAACGAGATCGCTGTAGTGAAATCGTAGCGTGTAAAGCCACCATTAGGCTGCACCATCGTAGTCATCATGGTTACTTGGTTAGGAGCCACTCAGATGAACCCCTAGCTACGCCTCTGATACAGCCGTTAGGCCCATTATACAGAACTGATTTAAAGAATTATGGTAGCTAAGTGGTTAAATACGGATGTCAGAGACGACACTGTAAGGAAATTAAAAGGTGTATTTGCATCTTAAAATAGAAAGGACATGAGGTGACTTACTCCCTTGGTTTTGTGCTCATGAGAATCCTCAGAGGTTTTCTGCTGTTTAAGCAAGTCCTGAGAAAACAATCCACTTCATGAAACGGCCTCAGGAAAACAAGGTCACCATTTACAGCGTAGATTTTTTTTCCGACTGCCATTCCTGACAACTGGGAGCAAATGACAGAAATAGTTTCTTTATTAAAGCAAATCTTTCCAATGCAGAAGACATTAAATACAGAGCCCGGTGTCACCGCAAAACCATCCGCACAATCCTCAGCACATTAGGCACCAGAATTAGCGCTAATGCCCGGGTTGTCATGATTAAACGGGAAAATAAATTGGAACTGATGATGGAGATTATTATCTGGGCATGTGCACTGAGAATACACACATACAGTTTATTACCAATGTACTCCATAGTTCATAGATTCAGTCTAGTAATGTACACGCATAAAGGGTATATAGATGGTGTCCTCGAAGAAGAATACGATTAGATACAGTAACAGTTTAGAGGTCATAATAAGTGTCTAATCACAGAAATAATGAAATGTAATTCATTTGGGCCAATGTTTTCGCTTCACTCTTAATTCATATTATTGTTCTGTGTATGGATTCCTAATTCAGCACCTGTTGGCTCATATTGCTCCACAACGCACCATTGTGTACTTGGGAGATTTTTTTACAGAGACTACTGAAGTTTTTTTTTGCAGACTAATACATAGTCTATGTAAAAATGAGGCATGCTGCATTGCATCCGATAATATGGATGTATTTCACCCTAACAATGCTTTTGATGGAGAATATAGTGCCCCAACACCAGACAGTGAGTCCTGAGTGCCTGTAGGTGTCATGGTTGTCTCTATATTTTTGGAGACTTGTGATGGATCCAAGATTGGAATCTCTCATTTCCATCTGAGACTACATTTAATTGTGGTTTCATTTTTTTCAGTGCCTTATGAGTTAATGTCAGTTTTGTTGTCCAGCAGTTCCTAGCTGTGTGTTTCAGCTGCAGCTACTTTGTAGCCACATTCCTTCAGATTTAAGTAGTGCTGTTTCCCAGCAATCCTTGTTGTAGATACAAATACATTGTTCTCTTGCCATCTTGGTGGATGGTTCTGCTAAGGAGTTGTCCTGAAGTTTGGTTTTATCCTTTTTCGTTGCTGTTTTACCTGTTTGTCTTACCTTTCCTTGTGTTTTATTAGTGCAGCAGTGGGGCTAGCATCCTTCATCTTCCTTCTCACTAGCCAGGGTGTATACAGGGTTTTTCTCAGGGTCACTCGCTCCTACTTGGAAACAATTGAGGAAACTGTATAGGGACTGGCTAGGAGAGTAGGGACAGCTGAAGGTGAGTGCAGGAGGTGTTCTATCTACCTCTTTTATTAACACCAGGGCCCACCATTGTTATCGAGTCCCCTTTGTTTGTTGTGTTTTTTGTTGTGTGTTAGATGTTTGTAGATCTGACCGCCACTGCCACGCTCATCAAACGTGACAGTAGGTCAGAGCCTGACACCGTGGTATGTTTTATTTGCAGCATTTCAGTAATCATAGTTTAAAAAGCAGGAGGGGAGAACTATAGGGGGAAACATGAATAGTTTGGGACCGTCCCCTCCCAGCTTCACTTAATTGACAGGTGTGTACAGGTGTTCTGTAAGGCTAAGTTAAAGGGTTATTCTCATCTCTAAGATCCTATCCCAATGTGTCATAGGTGTAATAATAATAGTATCCAATACCTCCAATTAGAAATGTAGTATAGTTCTCCTGATTAGCCATGTCTCTTACATCATGTGCAGGGTATTGCAGCTCAGGTATCCATAGACACGTCCACTCATATAGTTATAGTTAGTTGCTTGTGGTCATATCTAGAGATAAGCAGACCTGTGGAAGTTCGATTGGTGGGTTCAGACAAACTTTAGATAAAGTTCGGTTTGGGACCCAAACTTGACCTGAACCCCAATGGATGTCACTGATTGGGCAGTTTGGGTCCTCGCCCACATGCAGGCAGCCATAAACAGACCACTTCCAGGGGCGGGTGGGCGAGGTTTTTCCTTCTTTTTTTTGGGTTGGTGCACATTACATCCAATCATGCTGTTACTCCCAGTGCGAGCCGGGACCGAGCGTACCCGAGCACATTGAAGCTTGCTTAAGTGGTGTTGATACGTAAAGCACCTGAACTTTGAGCCTGAACTTTTTTTTTTGCTTAAAGTCAGTGTTTTCTCATCTCTAATCATAACCATGGATATCTAAGCTGCAATGCCCTGCACATGAGGTAAGAGACATGGCTATATCAAGAGAACTATATTACATTTCTAATTGGAGGTGTTTGCTAATATTATTATTACACCTACTACATATTGGGATAGGATCTTGGAGATGGAAATAGTCCTTTAAGTGCGCACGATGATTATTTGATGTATTTGCAGGGGGTTTTTTTGGAGCATCTCTGCACCCATTAACTAAATTAGGCTAGTTGCATTTTTTTTTATATATTTTTTTACATACATTTTTTTTCAGCTACGGTTTTTGTCTCTATTTCCCATGTCTTGTTTTAAATAAAACTGCTTTGTTTCGGATATTTCTTGTTATTTAACTTTACTAAAACTTTAAAAATACAGTCATGTACAGATTATGTTTGCTTTTAGTGCGTTTCTGTTGTGGAATTGCACTAAAATTGCACATGTATTTTATTTGCAGATTTTTCTAATTTCATACAAGTCTATTGTGAAAATCCGTAAATGAAAACTTATATTTATTGGAAGAGAAATCTGCATGTTTCAGATTTAAAAAATATATCACAGGTCAGATGAAATCCCATCTATTTTTGGTGGAACTATAATAATAGGCTTTTTTTCACACCAAAAATATGTAGCAGAAAAAAAACATCAAATACTCATTGTGTGAATTCACTCCTAGGCCCCCTTCACAGGTCAGTGAAAAAGATACATGTGTAAAGATGCATATGTCCCTCTATGTACCATGATTTTGGCACACGTGTGTTCTCTGGGTGCTATCCGTGATAGTACACGAAGATCAGGGACTTCTATACTCACCTGTCCACGCTGCTGCTGTCCGTGTGGCTGAAGTCTCCCGCGATGCTGTGTCCGGCCGCTGCTGGCTCTCCGCTGCTGGAACTTCCGGGTGCAGTGAATATGCATGAGCATAATGAGCCGGCCTGGAAGCAGGAGACAGCAGCGGCTGAAGACAGCAGGGCTGGAGATGGGTGAGGTTATAAAGTTTTTAATTGAAATGTACAGTTAGGTCCAGAAATATTTGGACAGTGACACAATTTTCGCGAGTTGGGCTCTGCATGCCACCACATTGGATTTGAAATGAAACCTCTACAACAGAATTCAAGTGCAGATTGTAACGTTTAATTTGAAGGTTTGAACAAAAATATCTGATAGAAAATGTAGGAATTGTACACATTTCTTTACAAACACTCCACATTTTAGAAGGTCAAAAGTAATTGGACAAATAAACCAAACCCAAAAAAAATATTTTTATTTTCAATATTTTGTTGCGAATCCTTTGGAGGCAATCACTGCCTTAAGTCTGGAACCCATGGACATCACCAAACGCTGGGTTTCCTCCTTCTTAATGCTTTGCCAGGCCTTTACAGCCGCAGCCTTCAGGTCTTGGTTGTTTGTGGGTCTTTCCGTCTTAAGTCTGGATTTGAGCAAGTAAAATGCATGCTCAATTGGGTTAAGATCTGGTGATTGACTTGGCCATTGCAGAATGTTCCACTTTTTTGCACTCATGAACTCCTGGGTAGCTTTGGCTGTATGCTTGGGGTCATTGTCCATCTGTACTATGAAGCGCCGTCCGATCAACTTTGCGGCATTTGGCTGAATCTGGGCTGAAAGTATATCCCGGTACACTTCAGAATTCATCCGGCTACTCTTGTCTGCTGTTATGTCATCAATAAACACAAGTGACCCAGTGCCATTGAAAGCCATGCATGCCCATGCCATCACGTTGCCTCCACCATGTTTTACAGAGAATGTGGTGTGCCTTGGATCATGTGCCGTTCCCTTTCTTCTCCAAACTTTTTTCTTCCCATCATTCTGGTACAGGTTAATCTTTGTCTCATCTGTCCATAGAATACTTTTCCAGAACTGAGCTGGCTTCATGAGGTGTTTTTCAGCAAATTTAACTCTGGCCTGTTTATTTTTGGAATTGATGAATGGTTTGCATCTAGATGTGAACCCTTTGTATTTACTTTCATGGAGTCTTCTCTTTACTGTTGACTTAGAGACAGATATACCTACTTCACTGAGAGTGTTCTGGACTTCAGTTGATGTTGTGAACGGGTTCTTCTTCACCAAAGAAAGTATGCGGCGATCATCCACCACTGTTGCCATCCGTGGACGCCCAGGCCTTTTTGAGTTCCCAAGCTCACCAGTCAATTCCGTTTTTCTCAGAATGTACCCGACTGTTGATTTTGCTACTCCAAGCATGTCTGCTATCTCTCTGATGGATTTTTTCTTTTTTTTCAGCATCAGGATGTTCTGCTTCACCTCAATTGAGAGTTCCTTAGACCGCATGTTGTCTGGTCACAGCAACAGCTTCCAAATGCAAAACCACACACCTGTAATCAACCCCAGACCTTTTAACTACTTCATTGATTACAGGTTAACGAGGGAGACGCCTTCAGAGTTAATTGCAGCCCTTAGAGTCCCTTGTCCAATTACTTTTGGTCCCTTGAAAAAGAGGAGGCTATGCATTACAGAGGTATGATTCCTAAACCCTTTCTCCGATTTGGATGTGAAAACTCTCATATTGCAGCTGGGAGTGTGCACTTTCAGCCCATATTATATATATAATTGTATTTCTGAACATGTTTTTGTAAACAGCTAAAATAACAAAACTTGTGTCACTGTCCAAATATTTCTGGACCTAACTGTATGTGTATTTTCTGGTACATATTACACGGATCACACCACTGTGTGGTATGTGTGACATCATTGATGACAGAGAAAAATGGACTTGTCTCCGTGTGGAACACACAGACATGCGTGTTTGCCGCCTGGAAACACGGTCCGTGATTCCGGTATGTATAAAACTGCAACATATGTACCAGAATCACTGACGTGTGAAGGGGGCCTTATATAGACCTCAAGGCACTTTATATGCCCCTGTATGGGGTAAGAAGATGATCAAAACACTAAATGAACTGATCTGACTGGAAAGCATTGTCAAAGCTATTTCTGATAGAATAATTTCCTATAAATGTAACTTTCTCTGTTTTAATTCTGATTTCAAAAATCACTAAAAAAAAACATAAAAACAAAGAAAAAACACTATGAAAAAATTCCAAAGAAAAATCCTATTTTTTTAATGTTTTTTTTATATTCCATTGACTTAAAAGCTAAATATTGGATTAATTTTGGGGACAATCTAGGGGAAATCTCACCTCTGCATTGGACCCTCGCTCAATGTATTTCACAATAGGCACTTTATTTTTATCTTCTAGTGCAAAACCATAGCTCCCATCACTGGGCTTCACCTGGAAAAGAAAGGAGCAGATTTACATCAGTAAACACTTTGTGGTATCCTGTGCCATAACATAAAAAGCAAAATCATCTTGACATAATGTATTTTTTGTTCTGCAGACTTCTCAAAACTTTATACAGTATAAGTAAGCACAGAAAAGAATATACACTAATGATAATAAAGCCTCAATTCAGTGATAAAACAATGTGTCTTATGTGACAGATACAGCATCATGTTCCACAGTCAGTGTCTTCCTCTGTGTGATGACCCCCGTCTGCTTCAAATTATGGACTCCTGTCTGCAACATCTGTCACTCAAAGGCTCCTATCTGTCTCGGTGATAAAAAACAAAAAATAGAAATAGTATTACCTGTGTTGCTTAGCGTCTACATACCATGAACATTGTTTTTTTCCCATTTCTATGTAAATCAATTAACATCTCTGATTGTTTCCATCCCAATGCAGCAGGTGTTAAAGGGACGGTGGAATTCGGTGGTAGTCGCAGCAGGTACTGCTGTCCAGCTGCAGCACAGCCCTGGGTCAGTTCTCTGCACCGCAACCACCTCACTAGTGCAGAAAAAAGTTTGCTGGGAATTGTGGTGTGGGGCACTTACTTTCAGGCGAGAGGCCAGGGCTCGTTCTTTATTTAGGACCTCTTCCCGGCTGCTGGCTGCAGCAGGTTCCGGTCCCCTCAGACACCACACAAAGACACAAATCTCCCTAACCCTGAACTTCACTTTACTTGGTACGGTTTCAAACAGTCTTATATCTCGCCAGTGGCGGGTAAAACTCTTTTCCATCTCAAGGGGCATAAACATCCCTATACACAGTCCTTTGGACATCCACTCTGGTTCTCCACTGTGGTCCCATTAGCAATCAGAGTCACTCTCAATTTGCCGGCCAGCCACTCCCCTTATATTCAGGCCTCCAAGCAACTCATCCCCTCTCTCAGCTTCACTCTGTCGGGCAAACTCAAATAGTCCTCTGAATATCTCGTCGTCCCACCCACAGGGATTTTCGGGTATAACTTAGGATGGAACTCTTCAGGGACAGCACTCCTCTGCATCTGGTTTGTCAGTACCTACTTCCATTGTGGGAGCCCACTGACCTTCCACTGATTTAGGGGGTTCTTTGGGTATCAGCCATGGGGTGACCACCATCCAGGTCATCCAGACTTCACAAACTTAGGATGTGGTTAGTACAGCCCACTCTCACTAGGGCCCCACAGGTTCAACACCAGGATTCAACCTAGCGGGTCAGCCTAATTAGCTTTTCTTGAGGGTTTACATGTCTCACTCTCAGCGGGGACTCTCCTGCCTCTTCCTGTGCCTCTCTCCCTTTTGTTAGCTGGACTCTTCTCTACCATTATTCCTCTCTAGCCCCGAGTACCAGGAGGAGCTACCAGCCCACCGAGGCCACCTAGTGGCCGCAAACGTTTCACCAATATAGAACATCACAGTACGCCCTATACACGACGGACTTGCAGGTCTGGGCAGAGCCTTACACCCCCTTACACAGGTACAGACATATCCCTAGTTTAGCCTCCTGCATATCATTACAGCATGAGGGGATTAAGGGGCCCAGGGAGCCATCTTTGAAGCTGTACTAAAGTTTCAGAAGCTGGTCTGAGCACTGAGTGTACCCGAGTACAGCAATGCTTTTGCGAGTTGTTGTTTGCATTCGTATATCATGCGAACTCTAAACCCAAACTTTGTCTGAGTTCATACCTAACACCCAACACTGAACTTCAGATTCGCTCATCTCTAATAATGACTAATCAATATGGCAGAGAAAAAAACAAATTTGCCTGCTAAAATATACTACAAAGTTACTTATCTTCATGTGTACTATTGATTTATGAAATAAAAATTTAAACGCTGGTTATGCTTTGACTATTTTGTTTCCTATTGTCTGGCAGCAGCTTAAAATACTGCTATGCAATATACATAAAAACATTATAACTAGAGATGGGCACACTCTCAGAAAACCGGGACCGGCGGGTCCTTGCTATTTTTTTTTTAAAAATCCGGTTCCGGTCTGGAATCCGGTACCCATATAAATCTATAGGAGCCAGAATCAGGAGATTAAAAATGTTAGTGAAAGGAATGCAGCAGGAGGCTCAGGATGAGCTATTCCCGAGATGATGTGTCCGTCTCTGCTCATCCTGAGTCTGTTTCATGCAGCAGGGGCTCAGGATGAGCATGATGTGTCCTCCTCTGCTCATCCTGAACCTCCTGCTTCATGATTCATGAAGCAGGAAGTTCAGGATGAGCTCAATCCACGATGTTTCCTCCTCTGTTCATCCTGAGGATCCTGCTTCATGAATCATGATTCGGACCTGCAAACAGCGCCTGTCTATGGTTGCAGGCACACGCTGTTACACAGGCTGGGGGCATGTCTGAGTGCAACCAATCACAGATGCCAGGACGGCCAGAGGGCGGGGAAAGCAGGGAACAGTGAATATGTATGACTAATGATGAGCGGCCAGGAAAGCTGCAGGAGCAGTGTACAGCCGCGCAGGAGCAGTTTACACCTGCGACAGTGACTCGGTAAGTATGAAGTGCTCACTTCATTCTTATTTTCTTTATTTTTTCTATATTTTTTTATTTTGTGACTGCTTGATCTGGATCAAACACCCGGAATACCAGGCCCGGGTCCGGCACCGGGGCACCTTTGAAACCGAACAGATCCAGACTTTTACAGTCCAAGTCCGCTAATCACTAATTGTACGGTAATTAGGGATTATCAAATACCAGAAATATTCGGCAACACCCATATTTGCCGAATAGGTCGCCGATATTCGACTATTTGCGAATATTCGATGCGCAATGTAAGTTTATGGGAAACCCGAATAGTTGCCAAATAGCAACTATTCGGGCTTCCCATAGACTTACATTGCGCATCGAATATTCGCATAGCGGCAACCTATTCGGCGCCAAATTGCCAAATATTTGTGATATTCGATCATCCCTAATTATAACATATTACATGACTACATATTATAGTTCACAGGGCACCTTATTTATAATGATGCAAGACATAATATACACTACATAATGCAATTGGTGTCTTCATGGAAAGGAACGCGACAGTAACCAGTCCATCTCCTTACACAGCCTCTGTTTCCGCCCTGAAATGACTGAAATGAAGCATCATCAGTGACCTCCATTTCTGTGGCTTGATGTCACGCTAGGTACGTGGGATGTACCAAGTGAATGGCAAAAGGGAATGCAAAACCTGTGTCAAGGAAAGGGGGAGATGGTGACCCCTGACCAAGCCTACCATTGGTCCCTAGAATCCCTCAATGCCCTAGATAGGTTCTGCACCTATGCGCAGAGCCAGATACCTGACCCTTGCCTGACCCTGATCTGGGCCCTTGGTAGGGAGTGGATGGGATGAGCTCTTTGTCAACCCCACTAGGCACTAAAAGCCACACAGGGATAACAAACAAGTGAAAAAAACAAACAACTTATCTCTGGACGACTCAGTAAGAAGTTCAGCAAAGAGCAACAACGATCCTACTGATGAGGGCAAGCCATGTGCTTGCGCTGAAGACTTGATAAAGATGTATCAAATATTGGTAGCACAGTTTGTGCAGCCAAACACTGTGACCTTCTCTAGCTGGACAACACAGGACTGTCTGTCATCCATGACACACCAATGACACTGGACTAGTCCCTGCTTACTGAGGATGCATCGGTTGTCAATTCTGAAGTATGGTCTGTACGAGCTCCCTTTTCATTGTACAATATTTTTTTCAATGCACAGTGACAGTGTGCTTTCTTGGAGACTCTAATAAGAAGTAATGAGCCGGCAAGAGAGTATGTGAATTGTAAAGAGAGAAAAGGAAAAGCAGAGACCAGCACCACCCCCAAAACAGATGTCACTATGAGGGTGGGAATGATCTCTACTCGCTGCTTCCCATGACATGATCACGGGGCACCAATGAGTTGCCATGAAAGCTGGGATGTGCTGAAGACCTCTGTTCTTATCATGACGATACTCCTGGGAAAGCCAGTCTGTAGCTGACATTCATAGGAGACCCAGATTTTCACTATACACTGTAGAACTGTGGTATTGTCGTGTATAGTACAAGTGATTGGATGATTGCAGGTCCAAGTACCCCACATAGAATAAGAAATACAGAAAAAAGTTTTAAAAAATATAAACGCTCAAATCACTCTCCTTTTCCCCCATTAAATGGAAATTAAAAGGAAATAGATAGATAGATAGATAGATATGTTTGGTATTGTTATAACCATAAAAGTCTAATTTATCAAAATATAAAATAAATTAACCCAATCAGTAAAAGACCAACAAAACCTTGTATCTACCACAAAATGATATCAATAAAAATGACAGCTCAGGGCACAAAAAATAATCCTCAAACAGCCCCATCAAATAAGAATAGAAAATGTTATGGTATCAGAAAATAGCGACACAAGCAAGATTTTTTTATTTTTTTGACAAACTTACTAATTTTTTCACCACTGCGTGTTTGGTATCTGCATAATAGTACTGACCTTGAAAACCATATTGCCTGTTCAGTTTTACCATTTTGTAAAGATTGTGAATAAAAAAAAAAATTGCGGAATATGACTTTGAGACACCGCATAGCCCATTTTGCTTCACCAGTCTCAACCAATGCAACAGTTTTCAGCTTTATGGTTTCCAAAGGAAGCCTGTAACTACATTAACAAAACTGATCTATGCTTCTTTCTCTTTTCTTTCGAGAAGTTTGGGAAACTCTTCACACTCCATAACTTTCTTGATTTGAGAGCCAACATAAAACGCCAGTTTTAACTTTTGGTTCTGAAAGCTTTTGGAAGAGATCTTGTAGATACTTGAATGGCACTGATTCCCTGTCCAAAGCTGTGACAAATTGTTTCAGGAGGCCTAGTTTGATGTGGAAAGGTGGCATTAGTACCTTTTGAGGGTCTACAAGTGGCTACCATTTAATCTTCACATTTTAATAGTCTTCTTTAATCTTTGCCGAATGGGCAACGGGAAGAGAAGACTACTGGTTACTATTATGGAGCAATATTTATGTGTATCAATAGCTTTGAATTATGTAAAGTCTGGAATCCTGAAGTCCTGAATACCTTTCATATTTTGGTTACCATGAGAGGAGAAAACAAATCTTATCAGACTAATGAAATGACAGTAATGTGTAGTTCACATGAACAATGACATTCAAATATAGTGAGTTTACATTCGAATATAGTGAGTTTACTATTGTACTACATAGGTATCCTAAAATCATTGTGGCAGTCACAAAAGCGAGGATTTGGGGTTACATCAACTTTATCCAAAATAAGTAATGCACAATTAAACAGGAAATAACACTTTTAACCCAGGAACAGAATTTTTTTGTTTGTTACATAGTGTTATCAAGAAAAATTTGCGTACGTTTGACAAATACCAAATACTTTACTGATGAATTCTCTATTGCTTCAGCAATGTTCTGTGAATTATTTTGTAACGATGGTGAGCCAACTTCACAAGTGAGTGGCCACAGCTATGATGGATGGCATAAAACTAAACAGAAAGAGGGGCCAATGTGCTGACACCAGAACAATACGTATGTAACAAGTAGCGATGAGCGAGCACTACCATGCTTGGGTTCTTGGTACTCGTAACGAGCAGACGCTCAGATGGGTGCGACTCGTGTACCAAGTATAATTGAAGTCAATGGGGAACTCGAGCGTTTCTATGGAAGAAAAATGCTTGAGTTCCCCATTGACTTCCATAATATTTGGTAAACCAAATGGGGCCCCCTGGACAGCATTTGCCGTGGTTTTATATGGGTGAGCACTCTTAACTTATATTTCACGATTTTTTGGCCGCAGCATGGCCCGGACTTGCAGCTGGTCTGTTACTATTGATTTGTGCTGGGCTTTCCACACCTGAATTTTCCCACATACATCCAATCACTAGTGGGTGTGGGTGCCTCTTTTTGTTTCCCCATCTGCATCCGTGCTTGTGGACATCTTGACGGGCAACTATTGTGATACGAGGGATGTAAATGCATCTGGATACATACTATGTGCCTGCCATAGGTGTCCTGAGCACGGTTGATATGGGGATTCCCACACCTAATAGGGGTTAATGCTCCCTATTTACTCAATGGTTGATTCAGGTGTTGACAGTACCAGAATTCACCATCATTATATGAGGAGCACTCTGTGTGTGCCAGCTGCAACTTTGGTACACTCTGCCTTGCGTGCCAGTGTACTATCTGTGCTCACAGGTCACTGTATCCACGGCAACTCTGCTGCCCTATTTGGTTGCACTTGTTTCTCTTCCCCCCCCCCCTTTTATACACTGTGTGTGGTTTTTATCATTAGTATATTGAATAAAACTATACTTTTATATTTACTCTTTGGAATATGACTCCAATTTTTCCGATCTTCTGCCTATTGGGAGTTTTCCATACTTGAGCATTAATGATGCATTGGATGTTTTTGATTACATATTTGGTAAACCAGTAGAACTCATCTGAGTGTCCAACTGCTTGTTACAAGCATGATAGTGCTCACTCATCATCACTAGTAATCAGGTAACTAATGTGTGTTTTATGGCATTTACCCTCTTTGATCCTTGTGAAGTAATAATAATTGATTTAAGTATGGAAGGAAAAGACAGGATACCACAAACAAGCAACAATCAGCTTCACACTGGTCTAAGGAACCGGACCACTATTGGGACATAAGACACCTGCCCCGGAGCTCCACGCTCAGAACCAGCGTGACCGTTTCACTCTAGTGTGGTGCTTCTACGGGTCCTCTAGCCACACTAGTGCAAAATGGTCACCGTTGTCCAAGGCTTCGGCTCCGCCTCCTTGCACTACATGTTACCCGTATTTGCACAATAAAGAAGACTTGATCTCACCCCCTGGTGAGTCGCTGCTTTTTTCCTTCATTTTTTGTTGGATCTGTAATAATTGATATCAAAACGTATTTGGAGATAAAATAAATATAAGAACTTGCAGTCCTCGTTAGTGCTGGTACCTACCAATAGAGATTTAGCAATAACATTCTCAACAATTTTCAGGTCATGTTTCATAAGTCTGTGCTTCATATTGGATCCTTCCATTTCTTCATCAGAAAAGAATCGAAATAACAGAGGTTCATCCTTGAATTCACTCTTCTCCAACACTAGACAATAAAAGCCCATTATACATAAATACTCTGGGATATACTGTTGATATACTATATTTATGATACAGTATTGTCAGAAATGCATATAAAACAATTATAATAAAAAAGAAACGTTAAAAGTGAAGGATGGACAAAAAAAAAACCCAAACAAACAAGTTATCTATGATTAAAAAACAAGCTGCATAAACAATAAAACCTAATAATACCGTGGTGCATGAATCCATTGTCACAAAGTGCTACCCCAAGAATGATTGCTTCCTCTCTTGAGCGGCAGTCACCCTGTAATGTTATAAACATATGAAAACATTTTTATAAAGACTATCATTAGTATTCAAGATACTAAAGTTATGCATTTCTAAACCATTATGGAGGTTAAAGGGAATATGTCAGCAGGTTTTTGCTACCTAATCTGAAAGCAGCATGAAGTAGGCAAAGAGATCCTGTATCTAATGAAGTATCGATATATCACTTAGATTACTGAGTGCAGCCGTTCTGACACAATCAGAATTTTTAGATTTAGCAATGCAGCAGAGATGGGAGAGCTGTCCCCGCCACACCAGACTCTCTATAGAGATTGTACATGAGGCATTAGTCACAGGAGGGCCGGGGAAAAAGTAATAAATTATACAGACATTACAGGACAGGATCGCAAATTATTCTTTCTATGAGGTAAAATATTTTTAAAAACAGGTAGGAAAATGTTTTACCTCAAAAAAAGAATCAGCTATGATCCCATGCTGTGTTGTTATGCTCTTTTGCATCTTCTCCGCATGGGACCTATGATCAGACCATGTCCCTGTATGGTCAGATATGACCATTACACAGTACATGGTAGGGGCACAAATATAAGATTATCTCAGAACAGAAACATGTTTTTTAAAACACATCCAATTGAATAAATAATTATTATTCTAAGATCTATTGATTAAAATCAGCTTTGAAATTAACTTTGTTCATGGGAAAACCCCTTTAAGTGTGTTGGAGTTTTATTTTTCCCATACTTAGAGTTTACAGAAAAGCATAGCTGGGGGAGGACCACCATGGCATCCTCCTCGAGTGTCAGTTGCCTGGGGTAGCGCTAACAAATCACTTTTAGAACCTTGGCTAGGAAGGTGAACTGAGCATTTGTCCCAGAAGGAAGCCTACCTACAGCTCTTAGTAGACTGGACACAAAATATTCCTTTTTTGACTAGAATTTCCTTTCATACCTGTGCAATAAGCCAGTCTATTAGCTTGTTTGCCATAACTACTGACTTGTATGTTCTCAGATGATAGTCTTTATCCCTAAAAAGAAAAACACAATGAAACATAGATTAGGAAAAATATATATAGATAAAGGCAAAACAATTTACCCATTCAAATTATAACTTGCTATGCACCCCAATTTGGGATGTATTCCACCTGTCTAGATTTTGGCGGTTGGTGACTGTTCACATTAAGTCATCAGCCTTTGTCCACAGGCTATTTACTTCATGCAGCATTTGCTTGGACCTGTCCCGCCCACAGCCATGACTCAGTCATGGGTACGGGATTGAAATAGACCAGGTGAGTGCTGCTAAGAGCAGTTCTACTATTCATATGTGAGGCCGTATGCCACATTTTATAAAAATATTTTAGTGTAGGACTGCCTCAAATGAGATTTGACGTGACGTGGCGAGGCAGCTCAAGAAATTGCAATTTTTTGCCAAAAATCTCAAAATTTTTATAATAAGTACAGTTTGGAATTGTTAGTGCTGAAGTGCACATTTAGTGCTGGCTTTTTGTTTTTTCTCCATTCAAATTATAGTTTTATTTTCTGCTAACTTTAAACATTTATAGTTGATTTTCTGCATTTTTGAAATTTGCTGTTGGAATTTTATTTAGGTGGACAACAAATTTGTCTGAAGACTGCTGTTACTAAATACTCCTTAATATGATATTGGGATATGACATTACATATTGATGCAGAATTTAAGTAATATACTGGGATTTTGACCTGGATATCAAGTTTAGTGGTTTTAGCACCTGCAAAAGCAATGTAGGCCATGCAGGTGCAGGGTTCCTTGAAGGATAAGAAACTTAAAGCCTTATCTGTCAGCACTTCTTTGCATATGGAAGTTGTATCACAGTGTAGTACTTATCCCCTCTTAAAAATGTGTACCTTTTTTGTAGGGATCAGATGTACCAGACATAAGAAATCTAGCATAGACGACATGTGCAAATCAGACCGGTGTCATGGCTTGGTTTGGGGATTCAATTGTTTCTGGTTGAATCCTCTATCTGTTTGGCTATTGCCTTTTGTTACCTATCCAAATGCTGATGACCCCTAATGTCTTTGTTCTCCCCTCTTTGTACACTCCTCTCCAGGTGTTTCTCATTTTACCATTTGGGTCTGCACTATCACATTCTGGGTTGGGTCATATATGTTCACCTTTCACTGCATTTCCTTGCTGGCTATACCTTGGGGTCAGGGGTCACAAACTCGACTGGGTATATGAGCCACAGATACAAAAAAAATATTTTGAGACCACATTCTTTGCAGGAAAAAGTGACATTTTTAGTGACACCATATTTTGTTTTCTGTGCACCGTTTGATAACTTTTTTAAACATATTTTGCTTTATTTATTTTATTTTCCAATTTCAATCATATATGTTAGGGTACAGTATCTGGTATTTATAGCTTGGGTCGCGTTAGGTATAGTATCTGGTGATAAACGTTTTTCTTTATATTAGTGTAAAAAGCATTTTTAGTAGTAAAAAACATGTCATGCCTTCTTTGGATTTTTTTTACTTTTTTACATCTTAGCAATTTCTTTTAAGTAATATCATCTTACAATTAGCACCATATAGTAAATTTGTCCAACATCTTGAATTAATGTGCCCCATCCTGGCCCTCATTTTGTAGTAATGTGCCCCATCCTGGCCCTCATCTTGTAGTAACAGGCCCCATCCTGGCCCTCATAATGTAGTAATATGCCCCATCCTGGCCCTCATCTTGTAATAATGTGCCCAATCTTGGCCATCATCTTGTAGTAATATGCCCCATCCTGGCCCTCATCTTGTAGTAATATGCCCCATCCTGGCCCTCATCTTGTAGTAATATGCCCCATCCTGGCCCTCATCTTGTAGTAATATGCCCCATCCTGGCCCTCATCTTGTAGTAATATGCCCCATCCTGGCCCTCATCTTGTAATAATGTGCCCCATCCTGGCCCTCATTTTGTAGTAATGTGCCCCATCCTGATCTTGTTGTAATGTCCCCATCCTGGTCCCCTTTATGTATTAATGTCCCATCCTGTAGTAATTTACCCTATTGTGCCATTCTTCACATTCATATAAAATGTCCTCCATTCCCTCGGCTTCCTCTTCATTGCACATGCGGCCCACAAGCATAGTAGACCCCAATGACTTTAGTTACATCTGCATCCTTAGATGCACATTCAATTGAAATGTATTGCCGATGTCGCGCAGAGACAAGCTCTCGGCACAGATACGCCGGACCGCGATCATCAGGGGCTCTATTGTGCCTGTGGGCCACATGAAGTAGCCTCAGGGGCCACAAGCGGCTTGCGGGCCATGTGTTTGAGATCACTGCTCTAGGCGGATTTGTGCCCAGGAGTTCCAGCCCTTCAGCTTAAGGCTATGTGTCCACGCTGCAGATTTTGCCGCGGATTTGCCACGGATTTACCGCGGATTTTCCAAAAATCTGCAGCAGCGGCACTTCCAAGCCATTTCAATGGCATTTTGGAAGTGCTGTGTCCATGCTGCGGATTTTTCCGCTGCGGATTTGCCGCGGATTTTGATCCGGAAAAATCTGCAGCATGTCAATTATTGTTGCGGATTTTGGTGCGGATTTTGGGTATAGAATGGGGGGAAAAAAAAAAAATCCGCATCAAAATCCGCAGCAATTTCGCGGTAATCCGCGGCAAATCCGCGGCAAAAATAAGGTGCGGATTTGCCGCGAAAGTCGCGGATTTTCATGCAGAAAAATTCGCAGGTACATTCTACCGTGGACACATAGCCTAAGAGTTCACCTTTGGGTAACACCAATTGAGTTCCTGTTGTGAGTTGGTTAGTTTTCCTCTCCAACACCTATTTGTTTAACCTTATATGAACGTGTTTTATGTCTCTCACTCTGGATTTCTTTGTGTATTCCTGCACACCAGACTCTACCATTGTTGGCAGTGTTTTGTGGCCTTCCCTTTGGTTCTTCAGGAGGTACTTGAAACCTCTTGACAGCCTTTTAGGGGCTCAGATGCCTGGTGGTGGTGTTAGTTGTCCAGCTAGGATCTTTTTAGTTTGTACAGGCACTAGTTGCTGATGTGTCATCTCCCTGTAGTAGGTATTTCCCTTTTCCATTACCCGTGCGTCAAAGTGTTTATGTAGATAACAGCCGAAAACTGCAGGTGTGTCAATGTATTTGAACTGCTTCTGCCAAGTCACTAACCACACCCCTGGTGCATTGTCTGAAGTGCATATAACCTATATATATATATATATTGATAAGCAAAAGGGTAACAATGTTTTGAACTTTGATTTTCAGGCTCCATATCTACCCATTCACTATAGCTTTGAGTGTGGATGGTGAGGTATGGAGCCTGAAAGTCAAAAGTTCAAAATATTGTTACCCTTTTGCTACTCAATTTATCTATTTTTATCTATTTTCCAATAGTGAACAAAGCAAGACTATAATATTTGAGGAGCTATGTGTAAAGCTATGTAATAAAGGTCCTTTAGCTTGTTAGTTTAGATTTACATCTATTTTGATTAGCTTACTTCTTACAGAATATGATTGCTTGATGTTACAGGCCCAAGATCCGAAGCTGCTAGACTGACAAAAGCTTCCGATGAAAACAAAACATATTTTGCCTTCCATCAGGCATATTATGGCCATTGAAATCTTGTGAAGACTCATGTCACTATCTACACCAATGTCGCGGGCGGAGGAGGGGACGCTGCGCTCGCTGCGCTCTCCCACTGCTCGGGTCCGGCCGCTGCTGCTGCTGCGGCTGCCGCTGCTCTTTGGTGGCTCGAGCGGTGGGCCGGATCCCGGGGACTCGAGCGGCGTTCCTCGCCCGTGAGTGAAAAGGGGATTTGATTGTGGGGTTTTGGTTATTGTCCGTGACGCCACCCACGGTTGTGGTGATATTGGTGACACCACCGCTGCTCTAGACGGGGATCCCGAGAGCGGTGACAGGGAGCAGCTTTGTTGTTAGTTCTCCCCTCCGTGGGTAGGGGGTTGGTTGTCCCGGGGCCCGGTGATGGGGTAGGGATGGATGGCAGGCGGGTTACGGGGCCTGGTGAGGTGCAGGGTCGCGGGGGCAGCGCTGTGCCGGACGACATGGTGGTACTCACTCAGCCAGTAACACACACGGAGTCTTTGATGAAACAAGCGGCTGGATGGACGGGTCCCACAGACGGCTGCGGTGTTTTCCCCAGGTTGGTAATGTAAGTCCTTTCCTGCACCTTCCGTACACTCCTCCTGCGCTCCGGTTTCCAGCTGGCTCCCCGGTTCGGTACCGGTGGGCCACCGCCCAGCCCCGGCTACCTACGGTTCCACCAAACTGTCTTCCCGGCTCTCGCAGACGGCCACTACCGTCTGCCTGACTGCTGCATGAGGGCCCTAGGCTCCAACCTAGGTCCCAGTCTGCGTCTGCCTCTCTGCAGACCTCCTCTCTCTTCCTCTGCCTTGACTTGTCTGGACCTGCTTCCTGCCTCAGGCCAGCTAAACTCCTCGGTAGGCGTGCCCATCTGCCTGACTCCGCCCACCTGGTGTGTCTGTCTGAACCCGAGGAAGAAACCAGGTCTCACTGGGGATGTCTGCTGGGAACTGCTGGGGGTGGGGGTGTGTGTGTGTTGTTACCTGTGGCCCCTGGCTTGTCCAGGGTGCCACACCAATATATACATAAAACCTAGTCTGAATAGTGTGTATATTTACCGATATAGATTTCAATAATGAATTGAACTTACATATTGTCCCTATGACAAAAACATAAGTCAGAGTGCATGGCTGGGGATTCAGTCCATGGTCTGTATGTGAAATCTTTTATATAGATCTCCAATTTTGTTTCTTTATTACTATTTATTGTAGCTATTATTACACAGTGTGATTCACTCGCTACTGTATATTGGAAAAATTACTGTAACTTCTAAAAGAGATGATCTATCATATTGATATTTGGACTGTACATACTTTGACCCATGAGACACTGATGTTTTAATCAGGTGTTCAAAATGTCCACCGTTCACATTCAAGTACTCTGTCCTGTGCACACGCTCCATATTGTTAAATGTATTCCGCAGGACGTCTGGGGTTGTAGCTGATTTTTTTCTCTGTATGTTTCCTCGATGCGCCTGTAATGTTCATGACTTGTTACTGTATAGCCGACCTTTCAAAAGGCCCCAAAATAAAAAAATCTGACGCTGTTAAGTCAATTGATCTTGGTGGCCACAGTCCCTTGGAGATTACTATGCCACCAAAGAAGGCTTCAATCTCTGTCATGCTAACAACCGACATGTGACACGTTGCAATATCCTGCAGAAAGCACCTCATTCTACGTTCCTCATGTCCAGCTGATTGATAAAGGGTTGGAGATTTCCATGTACGATTTCGTCACTATTGCTTCAAAAAATGTGGGGCCAATTATGTGCAGCCTGGAAATGGCACCCCATACACTAAACTTTTTCTGGATGAATCAGTGTCTCGTGAAGCATGCTTGGATTTTCAGCTGCCGAAATACAGGTATTTTGCAAATTCACACTGTGTGGTGATAGGTTTAAATACCCTTTACAAGTCTTAGGCGGGCTTTACACATTGCGACATCGCTACTGATATATTGTCGGGGTCACGTCGTTAGTGACGCACATCCGGCGCCGGTAGCTACATCGCAATGTGTAAATCCTAGGTGCGACGATGAACGAGCGCAAAAGCGTAAAAAATCGCTGAATTGTGTCACGTCATTCATTTCCAGAATGTCGTTACTGCTGCAGATACGATGTTGTTTGTCATTCCTGCAGCACCACACATCGCTGTGTGTGAAACCGCAGGAACGACAAACATCTCCTTACCTGCGTCCACCGGCAATGAGGTGAGCGGGATGTTATGTCCCGCTCATCTCCGCCCCTCCGCTTCTATTGGCCGGCCGCTTAGTGACGTCGCGGTGACATCGCTGTGACGCCGAATGCACCTTCCCATTGAAGGAGGGATTGTTCGGCGGTCACAGCGACGTCGCCGACCAGGTATGTGTGTGTGAAGCTGCCATAGCGATAATGTTCGCTACGGCAGCAAACACCAGATATTGCATGTACGACGGGGGCGGGTGCTATCACACTTGACATCGCTAGCAATTGCTAGCGATGTTGCAGCATGTATAGCCCGCCTTAGGTGCAAGCAATCAGCTTGTATTCATCTGGAAAAACTTTGTTGTTGTTGCAGTTCCTCTCCCTGAGTCAACTGGAGATAAGTTATTGGTATACTTTCCCCTGTGCATATTCCTTGTGTGTCTTTAGAGCTTAGTAGGGTTGACTAGCGTTCATCCCATCCATTCCCTAACTAGGGCCTATTTCAGGGGCATAGGTGAAACTACGCTTTGTCAGTGTACCACGCCTAGTCCGATATGTTTTCTTTTTCAGCAATGAAGGTCTGAAACCACTGACAATAACAATTATTTTTTCTTGATCAAGACCTTTCAATTCTTGAATGACAATGTATCTGTATCGGTGAACATAACCTTTCTTGGCCGCTCATTGACATGAGGAACATGACATGCTTGTTGTCTCACGGGAAAGCCTGTGCAGCAATTTATGTGAAGACGCCAGAAGTTGCTGTTTCACATCTTGAATTGTATCCTCAGACATTTTTGAATGCTCTCCATCATGATTAACCAGTAATGCCCCTCTATATTCCTGCTTATTCACCAATATCAGAATACACAATTTTAACTTCCAAACTTCTTTAGAAACTCACTTTGGTACCTCTATAAGTTTTCCAATAAGTTTTCACATTGAAAACATGCTCCTCCAAACTGTATCTATACAAATGAAGAAGGAATTCGGCATGAATGAAATACAAGCACCACACAAACTACCAACAAACATAGAGTAGCGCAGCAAGTCTATCTCGTAGTGGAGCCGACCGGTGGGGCGACAAGTCAGCACTCGGTACAAGGATGTATCTCTTCACTGTCACTGAGATTCATTATACCCTCACTTCTCATGAACAAAAATATGTAGAGTTCAAATGTCAGTACGGTTGACCGTCTCTTTTAGAAGTTACAGCAATTTTCCAGGTGAATCACCCTGTATATATATTCTTTGTACTTTTCAGAGCTTTTACAGAACTTTTTTATTATATCTTAGTACTCTATTTAATCATGTCATGTTGCGTCTGTATACCTAGGACGTATTTCAGGGTCAGGTATCCTGCTTGGCGCATAGGTGTAGAACCTATCTTGAGTGGTGAGGGAAGCCAAGGGCCAGCTGTAGGTTTGGTCAGGGGTCACCATCTGCCCCTTCCCTAGACACAAGGTTACTTTCCCTTTTGCCACTCACTTGGTACTTCCCCATACCTAATGTGACAGTTATTCATTCATTATAAGTGAGTGGTTCCTCTTCATCAGCATTCTGCCATCATTATAGGAGTCAGAACTTGCTTTTTTTCTACTACCCAGAAAGCATTTCTCCTTAAAATGGTTTGTGTGCTCTGAATGCCCACCTCTTCATTATGGACCTGTGCCATTTTGCACAGAGGAAAAAAGGAGCACTGAAACAAATCAGTGTCTGTGTCTTAGCTACTAGGATGGATTTTACTTGATACCAGGCAGTGAACAACAAGAGTGACAAAGGGAAGACGCCTAGTGGTGAGCACTTTTGAATGATTTGTTGATAAGGGAACCTAATTTTTAAAAGAAGTGATCATGGATTGTTCATCATATCTATGAAACAAGATCATGTCTGAAAGCACAGAGAATCATTTATCAAATAGAATCGCAACTACAGTATTACTGTCACAGATGTGTCATGGGTGACAGGTAGCCATGTGGTTTCTGGCAATAGAAGATCAAAGCATTGGGCTGCGCAAAAAGCTTCCGGACTTTCTATTATTCCCGCTGTAAGGCGGGCTTTACACTTATACGTTGCGACATCGGTAATGATATATCGTCGGGGTCACGTCGTTAGTGACGCACATCTGGCGCCGTTACCGACATCGCAGTGTGTAAACCCATCGCAAAATGTCAAAAATCGTTGATTGGAGACACGTCGCTCCTTTTCATAATATCGCTGCTGCCGGTACGATGTTCCTCGTACCTGCAGCACCACACATCGCTGTGTGTGAAGCCGCAGGAACGACAAACATCTCCTAACCTGTGTCCCACCAGCAATGCAGAAGGAAGAAGGTGGGCGGGATGTTATGTCCCGCTCATCTCTGCCCCTCCACTTCTATTGGCCGGCCGCTTAGTGACATCGTGGTGACCGAGTGGAGTGCTCCTTCTGTCTAGCTGCTTATTATCAGTATTCCTCTTCTGCTTAAATACTCCCTTCTTCCTTGGACTTGTGGTGGACTTCTACTTGAGTCATCTGTGGATAAGTTGATAAGTTGCTCATGCATTTTCCCCTGTGTGTCCTCCTTGTTGTTTTCTTTGTGTTTAGTGGGGATGACGTAGAGCCCATCCCACCCGTTCCTTATTTAGGGTCCAGTACTAGGAATATTTAGGGTCAGGTATCCGGCTTGGCACATAGATGTGGAACCTATTTATGTTGGTGAGGGATGCCAGCGGTAGGTTTGGTTAGGGGTCACCATCTTCCACTTCCCTAGAGACAGGGTTTTTCTTCCCTTTTGCCGCTCGCTTGGTGCTTCCTCATACATAGCGTGACAGCTACCTTTTCTAAAAGAAGATTAAATGAGCTTCTTCTTATTGCATGGTCACTTTATATTCATTCTAGTAAGGTTAGAAATTGTATATTTTGTGGACACAGCAGTCTGTATGTATGAATATTCACTGCCTGCAATTACTTTTTACACTTGGTTCCATTTGAGTATAGATATATTACAAAGGTACTGTTATTTCACAGTTCATTAGATCCTCAAAATGTGACATCACAAATGTGGGAAATGGAGAGCGAGGATGTGTCACGTGTCCCCAGCTCTAAATTAATTACTACATTTCTAATGTGAATAACCAGCGAGGCCTCCGCACCGCCGCTCATCTCACGTCATTCACTGAAGCCCCATAGGAATGAGAAAATATATTCACGGAAACAATACAATATCACCGTCTTTGTTACCCATTTCTTTTGGGCTGAATTAAAAAAAAAAAAAAAAAAAAAGGCAATGTTATTTCCAGAAAGCTGAGTAATTCAGGCATGGCAGAGCATAGGATTACATCCAGCAAAACTGCTAAACTACTCCATTTGTATAATATGTAATTGCAGGCAATGTGCTTGCAGGCAATGTGCTTACAGGAATACGAGGACATGAAGGATAGAGTTATTACATTTTTTGTCTGGCTTGACATTACACTGACTTGACATAATGTCTGGCAATAGACTGCTGCTTGGAGAGACGCAGAATAGATCCTTATTGCCTTGTGCAGAAGACAAGCAGACAGCTCATTCTCTCCCAGGAGGTGTAAAAGACCATTTATACTGCTAAAAGTACATTTTATGCCTTCATGTATTTTAATTTCCAGCACTTTATGCACTCATACAAATTATACATAAACTAATCAATTTGCTCCGTTTTAATTCTAATACCTGTTACAGGCAATTCTGATATGGCACATTGCGCACTTGGGGGTTTCGCTGCCTCCATCTTGATGGTGTACTATATCAAACAATCTGTAAAACAGTTTTTTATTAAATCAGAGTATAGCTGACCTCGAGTCTCCTTGGAGGACTAGGCTTAAATTGATGGAGTCTGTAATACGTAATCATATTTAGGGCTAGGGATCACAGATGGGCTCACACACTTTGATCAAAATGTGTTCTAATAAGCATTGAGTGTCGTGCCCCGGGGTAGCCGAGCTGCTCGGATCTGGGCGGTCTATGGCTCGAGGGGTCCCGGACTCGGGGGCACCATGGAACAGTTTTAAATGAAAATGAAAAATTAAGTCCGACTACGCCACTCGCGGTTTGCGGCCAGGCACAGTAGGGCCACCGCTGCAGGTTCCCACTGAGGATGATGGATGGGGGCAGCGTGGAAGGTGGAGCCCTCTGCGAGCAGAGCTTTTCCCCAGGGATAAGAGAAGGGTTAACGTGGAGGCGCGCAGCAATGAAACAGTCCAGAGAAAGAGGGCAGTTTGATGGTTTGCGGGTGGTAAGGAAGGTGAAACCAGGTTGAAACGTTAAAGGAAATGTGCCTCCCACAAGGGAAGAAATGTTAAAATATTGAAAATGTTTTAAAGTGTTTGAAAATGTTTGCATGTAAAAACTGCAGTATGACCTGTTTGAATTACAGTCCGCGGACGTGCTGACTTTAACCAAGGGGGAAGGTGACGCCCCTGTGGTAACCAGGTGTCACAAAAATAAGGTAACAACAAGGTAACAGCTCGGGTCCAACATATCTGTGCCAGCCACTACACACACACTAGCACACCAGGACACTTACACTCGCTGTACTCGGCAGGGAGCCTCACCTAGCCAGATGACAGAGCTGGGCACTGTTAGATAACAGGAAGCCAACTGGGAGGAAGAGACTAGACCTGGGGGAGAAGAAAGTGATCTGGGGAGTGTGGTTAGACAGTGAGACAGCGAGTTGAGTTTAGGAGGAGGAAGTAGTAGGTTGTGAGGAGAGGAGTAGTAAGAAAGGTGTCAAGACAGACCAGAGACTCTTGAGACATAGAGAAAGTGGAAAGTGAGGAGTATGAAAGTCGGCGGAGTGGTAGTAACCTCCCCCAGGTCTGGTCTCTTCCTCCCAGTTGGGTGCCTGTTATCTAACAGTGCCCAGTCCTATCATCTGGCTAGGTGAGGCTCCCAGAGGGGTACAGCGAGTGTAAATGTCCTGATGTCCTAGTGTGTGTGTAGTGACTGGCACAGTTATGTTGGACTCGAGCTGTTACCTTGTTCTTACCTTATTTTTGTGACACCTAGTTACTGCAGGGGCGTCACAGTAGCAAAATAAAAGAAATAATAATTTATGTGTTCAATGTTTGCAGGAAGCTCTATTTTTGGTATATGCGTTGGTAATGCAGCCATGTTATTTTTTTTACATAGGAAATGCTGACTGCTTTTCTGCAGATTTGGCTCCACAAGGCAGAATACAGCAATGAAGAGTCATTCATGTTTCAGCTACATCATAAGGCCTCGGCTCCATTTGTGTATCGCTTCCGATATATATCTAATATATAAAGCTGAGTGTATGTGTGTGTATGTGTGTGTGTGTGTGTGTGTGTGTGTGTGTGTGTGTGTATATGTCTGCTAAAGGAATCCGCACCGTCGCATTTACAATCATGAAATTTTCCACAGATGCCTCATGTGACTCAAGGAACGTCATAGACTATGTTTTGACGGGAAAATGTAATCCCGCGCTTTACAGTTACTCTCCAAAATCCTGCCTCCATTAAACTGAATAAAGGTGGGAGCTACAGGCTATTAATAGCAACTGTCAGTGGTTGCTATAGGAACAAAATAAACTGCTAGTATAAGAAGCTTATGTGTCAGGTAATAAGATGTCGGTGGGGAGACAGATGGAGACAGAAAGAGACAGAGACAGACAGAGACACAGACAGAGACAGATGGGGAAAGAGACTGACCTGGAAAGAGACAGACAGGGAAAGTGACAGACCTGGAAAGAGACAGACCTGGAAAGAGACAGACCTGGAAAGAGATAGATGGGGAAAGAGACAGACGAGGAAAAAGACAGCCCTGGAAAGAGACAGATGGGCAAAGAAACAGCCCTGGAAAGAGACAGCCGGGCAAAGAGACATCCCTGGAAAGACACAACCCTGGAAATAGACAGCCGGGCAAAGAGACAGACCTGGAAAGAGACAGACCTGGAAAGAGACAGACGGGGAAAGAGACAGATGGGGAAAGAGACAGACGGGGAAAGAGACAGACGGGGAAAGAGACAGACGGGGAAAGAGACAGACGGGGAAAGAGACAGACGGGGAAAGAGATAGATGGGGAAAGAGACAGACCTGGAAAGAGAAAGACCTGGAAAGAGACAGACCTGGAAAGAGACAGACCTGGAAAGAGAAAGACGGGGAAAGAGAAAGACGGGGAAAGAGACAGACGGGGAAAGAGACAGATGGGGAAAGAGACAGACGGGGAAAGAGACAGACTTGGAAAGAGACAGACTTGGAAAGAGACAGACTTGTAAAGAGACAGACGGGGAAAGAGACAGACGGGGACAGAGACAGACGGGGACAGAGACAGACGGGGAAAGAGACAGACGGGGACAGAGACAGACCTGGAAAGAGACAGACGGGGAAAGAGACAGACGGGGAAAGAGACAGATGGGGAAAGAGACAGACGGGGAAAGGGACAGACGGGGAAAGAGACAGACGGGGAAGGAGACAGACGGGAAAAGACAGATGGGGACAGAGAGAGACAGACAGACACACACATAGAGACAGACACAGAGATAGAGACAGACAGATAGAGATGGAGACAGACTGATACAAATACAGACAGAGACATAGACACAGACAGACAAGGAAAGAGACAGAGAGACAGACAGACAGCGACACACATAGAGAGACTGGGAGAGAGACAGAGAGACAGTTACTATCCTGGGTAACACCCGGGTACTACAGCTAGTATATATCTTTTCACTTTGGAAGACCTGGTACATGATGCCATACATGCATGGGCAGACCTTTTATTTCAATGGTAACTTTGCAATGCTGCTGTGGAGAAAGTAAATAGTGATGGTTTCCAAAAAGAAAACAGATAATCAGTAAGGGTTATAACAAGGGGACAACCTTTAGTCAGCCTTATGCTGATGGAACTTTCTTAATAAAAGGCTTTACCCAAATTGGATAGTCCCTATAAACTGGAGCTAAGTAAACTGTCAGTAATTTAGCATGTGCCTTTGCCCAACATTATCACTTAATGGAAAACGCACATTTTTATAATGATATAAATAAAAAAATGTTATAGACTTCGGGTATGTTCACATGTGGCATGGTAATTTTGTATTATTTTTTCTGCACCACTGTTCTTGTCTCTGGAAATCAATAGATTAATGATTTTCTTATTTGTATATATTTGTTTAATCCCATTTATATGTAAATCCTGAGCAATGAGCAATGCACAAATGGCATTGCTATACATTATTAGGCGCACGCATGGACAGGGTGGATGTTTAGCATTAGAGTTGATCTTGAAAAGAATAAAATAGGGAATTTCGATTTGGGTCAGAGTGAAATGACTGCTTTGTAAGTGAATTAGTAGGAAATTTGTGCCGACAGCAAACGGCTCTTATAGATGTGCCATTGTCTGGAACAGTTCCGATGAATTATACAGATCATCAGCAAAGTGCAGAAAATCCACTCGCTGCTGCTTTACTTAGACAGTAAGCTCCAGATATTTCTTTGTCTCATTATTCTATGTATAGCTCATCATTATCACTGACAAAGAGCCAAGGGCAATATTTAATAAATGATTCCTGGGCATATATTTAGCCAGCCAGTGGCCATGCCAATTAGCTATATCTCATACATCATGGGATTATCCAGAATGATATGTCCTAGTTGTTTTTAAAAGAACCTATAGACCATACCGGCATAATGTAATTTGAGAGTAGTTAGGAAAAGGCCTCTTATTTTGTACAGTGCTTTCCCACCTTTCTTGTTAAAGTGAACTTGTCAGGTGCAATATGCATCCAGAACCACGATTAGTCCTGGGTGAATATTGCCTAATCCCTGCCTAACTGTACCAGCATCTAGTAGTATACATAAAGAAATCTTTAGAAAAGTATTTCAAAGATCTTTTATCATATGCTAATGTGGCCAGCGACTAGTAGCAAGTCGGCCCCCTTAGCATGTAAGCACGCCCCTGGGGGGTGCTAACATGCTAATGAATGTGCAGCGTCAGAGGATGGTCGCGCTCATCCCTCAGCTGCCACCGCTGTTTAAGGCTCAGTGCGCATGATCAGAAGTCCTGGACTTCCAGTCATGCGTACTATTTTGCCGGGTGTACCCAACCGCTTTAAACTGGTGTAGTGCGCATGACCGGAAGTCCGGGGATGTTCTGGTCTTGCACACTGAGCCACAAACCAGCAGTGGCAGTTGAGGTGAGAGCGACCATGGCCTCTGACGCTACGCATTCATTAACATGTTAGCACGCCCCCATAGGCATTTTGACATACTAAGGGGGCAACTAGCCAAGGGAACTAATACCCTTGATTCTCGTCCATGGCCTCATTAGCATGTAATAAAAGATCTTTAGGACACACATTTCTAAAGATCTTTTTCTCTATGCTACTAGTGCTAGGACAGGTAGGCAGGGATTAGAGTTATGCACCCACAGCTGCAGGAAGGAAGGTGACCATCATGAATTTGATTGTTGAGTTAGATTGGGCTGTGCTGGGACTCAAAAGACCAGCAAGATCAGAAACAACCCAGCAAGAACTGAGAATGTGTATGAATATGCCTTGTAAAATTGAAACGAGCTGTAAGACATGTGCCCACTATTTGGTCTATAAACTCTATCTGCGCATGCGCCGACTTTGGGCACCATTATTTGAAGCCAGAGCATCTGGGACACCTGCCACACTGCCCTGCTCCACACAGACAGCCACCCGCACAGACAGCCCTCCACACAGACAGACAGACGCTGGCAGACAGCCACCCGCACAGACAGACAGTCGCACAGACAGACAGTCGCACAGACAGACAGACAGACACCAACACAGCCAGCAGCCCGCACAGACAAACCCCACCACAGCTCGCACGGCAGCCAGCACAGTGCCCATTCTCCACCTCCCAATAAGCTACATTCGGATTTCGCCTACATTCGGCCCTGTGGAAACCAAGTCATCATTTGGTCTGATCAGTCGATAACAGTGGCAACAGCGGCCTGTAGAGGCACACAGCCCACGCTACACAAGTCCACACACCCAGCCAGGAACCATTTTTTCATGTAGTGTGCCAGGGTCATCCGCAGTCAGTGCTTCGCCCACGACTACTAACCGGTGACACCCTGCAGTCTTACACATTAGGGTATGATTCCACTTGCGTATGACTCATGCGAGTTTTGCATTGGTATCACCCGGCATGGCGCTCACTCTCCTGACAGGAGCACCTCAGCTGCATGGAAATACATGCAGCCGACCAGTTCCTGTCAGGAGATTTGTGCACCGTGCGGGTGATACCGATGCAAAACTCGCACAAGTCATATGCGAGTGGAATCATACTCTTAGGCCCCTTTCACACTGCATTTTGCTTTACGTTTAGTGGTCCCGTTGGGGCACCCGTCCGAACTGCCCCTCTCCCACCCCGCAAAGCATTTTTCGGACGCATGCACCGACAGGGCCATTGACTGTAATGGAGCAGACTACGTTAGCGTGTACTCTCTTTTGTACTATTTTTGCACAAATACGTTTTCTGATGGCGGACACCCGAACGTAGTCGAGTATGTTTTGGTGTACGCCTTGCAGAAAACGTATGTCCCCGAAAACAGTACAAAACAGAGTACACACTAACGTAGTCTGCTCCATTACAGTCAATGACCCTGTCGGTGCATGCGTCCGAAACAGGCTTTGTGGGGTGGGGTAGGGGCGGTTCGGACGGATGCCCAACGGGACCACTAAACGTAAGTGTGAAAGGGGTATTAAGGCCTCATCACACACTACGTTATATCTAACGATATGTCATCGGGGTCACGGAATTTGTGACGCACAGCCGGCATCGTTAGAGATGTCATAGCGTGTGACAGCTATGAGCGACTGTTAACGAGCAAAAATACTCACATTATCGTTGCTCGTTGACACGTCGTTCATTTTCATAATGTCGTTCCTCCTTTTACACGCTGGTGGTTCGTCGTTCCTGGGGCAGCACATATCACTACGTGTGTCACCCTAGGAACGACGAACACAGCTTACCTGCGTCCCGCCGGCAATGTGGAAGGAAGGAGGTGGGCGGGATGTTACATCCCGCTCATCTCCGCCCCTCCGCTTCTATTCTATCTGGTGACACCCTGCAGTCTTACACATTAGGGTATGATTCCACTTGCGTATGACTCATGCGAGTTTTGCATTGGTATCACCCGGCATGGCGCTCACTCTCCTGACAGGAGCACCTCAGCTGCATGGAAATACATGCAGCCGACCAGTTCCTGTCAGGAGATTGTGCACCGTGCGGGTGATACCGATGCAAAACTCGAACGAGTCAAATGCGAGTGGAATCATACTCTTAGGCCCCTTTCACACTGCATTTTGCTTTACGTTTAGTGGTCCCGTTGGGGCATCCGTCCGAACTGCCCCTCTCCCACCCCGCAAAGCATTTTTCGGACGCATGCACCGACAGGGCCATTGACTGTAATGGAGCAGACTACGTTAGCGTGTATTGGGCGGCCGCTGTGTGACGTCGCTGTGATGCCGAACGTCCATCCCCCTTCAGGAAGAGGATGTTCGCCGCCCACAGCGACGTCGTTAGGGAGGTAAGTATGTGTGACGGGGGTAAACGACTTTGTGCGAATTGCCCATGACGCACAAACGACGGGGGCAGATGCGATCGCTCATGCGATCGCCCGACATATTGAAGCGTGTGACGGGGTCTTTAGACTTAAGTCAGACTATTCAACAAAGGGTAAAGAATCTTTGTTCTCAGGGAAGCAGTCTGACAGCGGCTTAGTCCACATTCCCTATTGAAAACACATGTCTACATGTATAAAAGGAATCCATCAGGATTATCTAACCGCCAAGTAGCCACTATTGAAAGTGTATGACCAACTTTATGACCATTGATTCCAATAATATTATTCAATATTATTAATATTATATTATATAGTAATAGTATTTCAAAAATATCCTAAAGTCAGTGTCATCACCTGCACGCATGGCTTATTGTGGATTGCCAGAAGCTGAAGCAAGGCAAGTACTGCTCTTCCTAATAATTCAAAATATGTAGAAAAAACATCCAGCACCATAACAGGAATCCAAATAATAGAATAGATAAAAAAGTTTTCCCGTTTTATTTCACTCATAATATTAAAAATACATACAAAAATTAAAAAACATGACCAAAACCTGACATGTTTCGGACCCTAGATTATGGTCCTTACTCATACACCTATGAGTAAAAACCATGTTCTAGGGTTCGAAACATGTCAGGTTTTGGTCATGTTTTTTAATTTTGCATGTATTTTTAATATTATGATCTAAATAAAACGGCAAAACTTTTTTATCTATTCTTTTATTTGGATTCCTGTTATGGTGCTGGATGTTTTTTCTACATATTTGAAGTCTGTGCCCCTGGTCCTCTAACCCTAGTGATCCTCCGTGCATCAGAAAACTTTTGACATTCAAGGCATACAACGGTAGGCTGAATATATTTTTTGTTTTTTGGTTTTGTCTTCCCAATAATGCCTTTAAAACAAAAATGCCCTTTAAGTGCCGTCTTTAGGTGCCCCTGAGTACATCAGGATGCTACAGGGAACTGCATCCTTTTTCCCCAGGGTGCAGGACCTACCCCCCATGGTTCCAGGTTCCCAGAAACTGGTGTCACCTCCATCAGCACCACAAACCCCAACCAACACCTCAGACCATGACCTGTCAGACACACCAGTGGGTTGGTTTAGCTGGAACAGGGCCACCCACCTAAAGGTCAGGCAGACGGGTGGGAGGGACCAAGACAGACGAGTAACAGCTCTCAAAGTGAGAGGTGCGGAGAGTGTTAGCTCCCGGGGAGCTAGGAAGAGAAGAGTTGGGTCGCAGACAGTGATCCGGGACCAGAGGAGTCGGTGACCGCGTTCAGGGACGTCGGTCTGGGGTGCGACAGACACAGTCTAAGAGGGACTGCAGGCGCCAGAGAGAGACCAACAGAGCGGACTGGTACCGAGCCAATGGCTTCCTACTTTACCATGAGATCTTACTGCATCGGTGTCATGTTGATACCAATACGGCACTATCAAAATTACTCCAAAGAATTGGTACATGGGCAACCCGTCCCTGTGACCCCTCACTCTACAATACTTCCATGCCTTAGCTGTTATTTTACAAAAACACTCATTACACAGTGAGCTGCCAGGAGTTGTCAACCATTGCATCAATATACACTAAAACGTTGTCCCTTGTTTTGATTTCCAGTAAAAAAAAGGTCAACACTGTTTAAGAATTTACAAGTTAGCCACAGACAGGTATGATTTGCGAATTCATGTTGGGTGCACAATGAGAGGCGTGCACCTTGAATTAAAGTAGCTCTCCACTGCTCGGACATCCCCTACTCAATCACCATATTTCGCTAAAGTAAAATAATAACACATATGCTCACCTACAGTGCCGCTGCTGTTCCAGAGCAGTCGGCACTGTTTCTCCTGGGGCTAAAGTGACATTGTTATGTTATGTGATCCCTGCAATCTTTGGCCACTTTAGTGTCCCCGCTTATTGAGATGTAACTGAAATCCGGAGGAAATGAAAGCTGTGGCTGCTCTATCACGTTCTCCGGATGTCTGAATTATCTGAAGGTGATGAGAGTGAATTTCCACATGGTCAAGGAAAAACTACTCAAGAAATTAGGCTATGTGCACACGCTGCGTTTTTTTGTGCGGAAGGCAAACCGATCAGATGATGTGTCAGGTTCTAGGATGTGAATCACATCACACATCAGCTGATTGTATAAAAGCCGATTATACAATCAGCTGATGCATCAGTAGAAGAAAAAAAAAACAAAAAACGTACTTGTGTGCTGATTACCGGCAGCTCCTGGAGCGAGCGGACAGGAGTCTAATCCTGTCCGATCGCTGCAGGAGCTGCCGGTAATCAGCTGATGAAGTCTCCTGACGGCAGGATCAGCTGATAAGTTAAGCTGGCTGGGCGCTAAAAAGCCGGCGACACCGCGAGAATTACGATCAGCTGATGCGTCAGGTGACTGCATCAGGTGATCCATCGCCAGGTCCTGCAAGCATTGTACGTGCCCGGGAAGACTGCACCCAGCCAGAGCGGCGGTACCGGTCAGGAGAAGAGCTGGGAGCATGGCACCGGGAGTCTGCAGACAGGTGAGTATGACATTTTTTTTTCTACTGTTCACTTTTGTTTTCGCCGCTGCCTCCACCTCCCGCCCAGACATGACGCCGCACGGGAGCTGACATGGCACCGGGCGGGTTGTGGAAGCGCCGGTGACGGTACCTGGAGGATTCATGCTTCTGTGTTTACCAACAGAAGGAATCCTCTTCCTGTACACGTCACTTTACTACCCACCCCTTGCGTTTATAGCTGCGTTTTTAGTCATAAAAACGCAGCTATATGCGTTTTTCATTGCGTTTGTGAACTCATTGAACTCAATGGGTGAAAAACGCAGTGAAAAACGCAGAAATAATTGACATGCTGCATTTTTGTGGTCACCACAAAAACGCAGCTACAAAAAAATGCTGTGTGCGGACAGCACTTATGAAAACCCATAGACATTGCTGGGGAAGTAATGTCACTGCGTTTTCAGCACAAAAACGCGGTAAAAACGCTGCTAAAAACGCAGCAAAAACACCTAGTGCGCACAAGGCCTTAAAGTGTAAAGATTCTCTTTAGTTTAGCAAGAGATTGGAGGATCAACAAGCTCAAGAGTGTCTTCTAATGAGGATATCTTGATGTCATGGATTTGCATCAGGAAGGGCCATTTTTCTCTTGCCGTAAAGTCATAATTCTCTGCTCTTATTACTGGGTTCATTGGTCAGTATGGGTGCATGGGATAGCGTAAATGTGACGTAGTCTAAGGGTTCTTTTCCACTTGCGAGAGACTCGCACGTATCTCGCATTGCATTAGCCGGGATGGCCTGCCTCTCTCACGACAGGAGCGGGTCAGCTGCATGTATTTCTATGCAGCTGAGACGCTCCCATCGGGAAAGATGCAGGCTGTCCTGGGTAATGCAATGCGAGATACGCGCGAGTCTCTCACAAGTGGAATCCTACCCTAAGAATGAGGCTACCTTGGTGTGAACTGATGTGGGGGAGTCTTTATATTCTTAGAATCTCCACAACATCTTACACATATAACCCAATTAAAAGCGAGGGTTCATGATAAACGTTTTCCCATTAAACACAAGTTACAAAAAAACAGAAACAAAAACAAATTTGCATGGACTTTCCAATGAGGTCACATTACAGAAAAATACATAATTTTTCAATACTTTACCTAATTACTGGAGTAAACAGACTGTGGAGTCGGCAGTATAGTCTAACACCCTGAAAAGAAAGAATAACATCTTATTTTAGCATGAAATACATTTAAGTGGGCAATTTATTTACCACAATTATATTTATGAATACAATGATGGAGAGAAAAAAGCATAAATCCTGCCGTAGCCTTAACAGCATGAATGATATCAGTAACGTTGCATCTTGTGTTGCATAGCATTAATCATACCGCCAGTTATTTCTGGGTATGAACAACCTAACCTGTATAAGTCATAACCAAAAAGGTGAGGAAAGAGAGCGCAAATAGGGTCTTACCAGATATTAACAGAGCGGTGTGTAACAATGTACTCCCACCTTATGAGGTTGTGAGGGTCACAACCACCAAGGCAGTATACAAAAGATAATGGCGGCTGCTGCAGCCCCACATGGATGAATCTTCAGTGTTGGAGAGGAGAAGGGGTTAAAGCTGCGCTGTCACCAAGGAAGGATGAAAAAAGTTGTTCATTTAATAATAAAAGTTTTTATTCCATAGGTCGACGCGTTTCAAGGTTCAAGACCTCTTCTTCAGGACCAAAAAAAAGAAAGAAGAAAGAAAAATCAACAATCAATTGTTGATTTTTTTTGGTCCTGAAGAAGAGGTCTTGAACCTTGAAACGCATTGACCTATGGAATAAAAACTTTTGTTATTAAATCAACAACTTTTTTCATCCTTCCTTGGCGACAGCACGGCATTAATCCTTTGTCCTCTACAGCACTGAAGATATAATCAAAAAGGCAACTGGTTACACAAACTGTTTTTTTTCTTTACTGGAGCCTTGTACATAGAGTTCTATTTGTAAAAACTGGATAACTAAGAGTAAAGAATGGAATATAATAAATGGAACCCAAATGTTCCCCACCGCTCATTTTACTTCTTGGCGTGATCGTACATGGTAAAATTTTGATCATCGTTGAACAGGAAAGCCTGACGCATTTCTGGTGTCTGCAGACATCCTTAGTGATTGGTAGGTAAATCTAAGGATGTCTGCAGACACCAGAAACGCATCAAGATTTCCTGTTCAGCAATGATCAAAATATGAATATGTTTTAAATAAAGACGTTTAATTTTAATACTTCATCTCCTGGATTGGATGTGTCAGTTTCCGTCGTTCCTGTTATAGTTTTCTTGAACAAAATTCCAAAAGACAAGCTGCGGCAATCACCAGTGAGGTCTTATATACAGAATTCTAACATGCTGTATATAAGAGCCCAGGCCGCTGTGTAGAACGTAAAAATCACTTTATAATACTCACCTAAAACGGTCGCTGCGGTGCAGATGGGTCAAGTAGGTGGCTCAGTTCTCTGGGTGCGGTGCCTCCTCTTTCGGCCATCTTTGTCTTTCTTCTTCTGAAGCCGGGGTGCATGACACGTCCTATGTCATCCACACTTGCTGGCATTGCGGTCCTGCGCAGGCGCACTACAATACTTTCATCTGCTCTGCTGAGAGCAGATCAAAGTGCACCTGCGAAGAACCTCAATGCCCATTTAGCCCATGTGCACCGAACCGACCGTTTAGGTAAGTATTATAAAGTCAGTTTTATGTTGTACACAACGGTCTGGGCTCTTATATACATCATGTTAGAATACTGTATATAAGAGCGCACTGGTGGTGGCCGCAGCTTATAGTCACCAAATCTGGTGACAGGTTCCCTTTAAGTTTGTTTATGGACAGCGAAAAAAAGTGCCCATATTTTATGGACTGTCAAATAATTTCTGGCTGGTTGGTAACCCTGGTGGCCACCATTCGCCTGTCATTGGCTTGTTTTGACTTAACAGGCCTCACCAGATAATGGAAAAAAAAACCCATACAAACCGATACTGAGCGGGAATGAAATAAGGGCAGAAGCTGAACACTTTGACCCATCATATGTAAAGTCAGTAAATAAAATTGGCAGAAACTTGTTTCAGGGAAGTCGGTAGTAGCATAAAAAGTAAATCTAAACAAATATAATTTATAGGTATTGTCCATGCTACGATCATTATATACAAAACTACTGTATATTCCCTGCTTATGCTTGCATTTTTTATGGAAATGACTGTAACACACCAGATGTTATCAGATTATTTCCCCAGAAACATCTTAACATAAAGATGCTGAAGTGCAGAAAAGCAGGTGGGCGCATAATATCCCTATTACTTTACACCTGGTCTATGATTTGTGTACACAGTATAGCAAGAAAACAGTCTGAGGTCAGTGTATTGTAGGGGACATTACATAGAATGAAGTGAACATGCTTTCGGATGCAATGGACACATTCTGTTGTCTTAAAGGGGCAGTGCGGCGTTATGATTTTCAATTAAATTGAATGGGAGCAGAGAAGCAGTGTTTGGAAATAGCCACTAGGGTCTCTTTCACACGTCCGTGAAAAACTACGCACGTTCTTCACGGACGTGTCAGAGGTGCGTTTTGCCCTCCATGAGCCGTGTTTATGGCCTACGTGTGTTTTCCGTGTGTTATCCGTGATGACACACGGAGAACGGGAACTTTCTGCTCACCTGTCCCTGGCGTCGCTGTCCGTGGTGCTGATCTTCGGTCTCCGGTCCTGCCGACTCCCCGCTGCTGCAGCTTCCGGCCGCAATGAAGTGAATGTGCAATGAGCATAATGAGCGGAGGTCGGAAGCAAGTGACAGCAGCGGCAGAGACAGCAGGGCTGGAGAAGGTGAGTAAAGTTTTTTTTTTTTCTCAAACACGTGTGTTTTCTCCGGCGCATGCCACACAGATCACCTCCGTGTGGTCCGTTTGCGTTCCATGTGACACCCGTGATGCTGGAGAAAAACGGACATGTTGACATGTGGAGCACACGGACACACGTATGCTCCACACGTACACATGGTTCATGGCAGAACACGCACGTGAGCGCAGACCCATTGATTTTAATGGGTCTATGTGTGCCCGTGTCTCCGGTACATGAGGAAACGGACCAAATAAGTACCGGAGACAAGGACGTGTGAAAGAGGCCTAGAGCTGTGCTGTCTTGGCTCACTGTGTACATCCGGTCTCATGCACACACACAAAACACCTGCAGTTTTTCCCTGACAGTTTTGTCTACAATATTGGTTTGTGCTGCGTCTTTGGAAGAATGAGCATGTCAATTATTTCAGTGTTTTTACCAAGGTTTTGCTGCGATTTTACCACCGTTTAACCAAGATTTTTAACTTATACAAATCAATGACGAAGTGCAAAACCACTGCAAAAACCGCAGGCTATTTCCTGGCAAAACCTGAGGTTTTGCTGTAGAAAAAACCTGAGCAAAAACACCCTGTATGAACATAGCCCTAGACCCCCTATAAATGAGGACACATTGTAATTACTCTTTTTACTTTCAAGATTAAGGGACTGTCCACTACTTGAACAACCCTTTCTCATTCCAGATGTTTGCTCTTGTTAAAATGAAAAAGCTTATACTCTCCTCCATCCCAGCGGTGTCGGCATTCACTCTCCCTGGGCTCATAGGAGATTGTTATGTTACGCGAGACCCAAGCCACCTTTGGATACCGTATTTTGCAGACTATAAGACGCACTTCATTCTCCCAAGATTTGGGAGGAACATGGGGGGGGGGGGGTGTTATAGTCCGGATGTGCTTGGCTCACTGTGGTCACAGGAGGCAACAGTAGTTTTGCCGATGCAGGAATCCGGCTGCTAAAGAGAACACAGGTGCCGCTATTAAAGAAAAGGAATATTCAGTGGTCCCCACTCTCATAATCCCGCTCCAAACTCAACACTGAAGGAAACCGGTGCCGAGGTGTGAGTGAGGTCATGGGCGAAGGGAGCAGTGAATATTCACTTTCTTTAATAGCGGATACACTGATCTCCCCAGCCACCGACTTACTGCAGTGACTGGGCTGCTCACATGTGTCTGCTATTAAACAAAATGAATATTCACTGCTGCCGGGCATGGGGAATAGTGAATATTAGTTTTGAATTAGCCAGCAGCTGATGTCAGTGTTTAACTGGGGGCTGATGGCATTGACATCATTCACTGTCCATCACGCACAGGGGGAGTAGACGAAACGTGTGTAGAATTGTTTATTTTTTTTATGTATGCAGCATAACAGGAGGAATATATATCAAGGTGGGTGCAGGATGGGAATCATATATACCAAGATTGGGGTCAAAGATACCCAGAATGGGTATTTTGGACATTGGTACAGAATTGGGGGACATTACCCCCATAAACGTGTCAGCAGCAGATCCCCCATAACAATGTGATTGCCACATTTTTCCTTAAAATTATTTTTTCTCATTTCCAGCCTCTAAAACCTAGGTGTGTCTTATGGTCCAATGCATCTTAGAGTCTGAAAAATATGGTGTTTTTTTAGAATTGGTCCCAGTTGTGCAAGGTTAGACATGACATGTTATGAATGAAGTTACTCATTGTTATGCTGCTTGCACTGATCGTATTTACCGCCAATGCTTTTGACCTACTTCCATTTTTAATATGCATGTCCAGTTTGTCATTCAAAGTTATATTTGATGTTTTGTTTCTTTGTTATCTTCTATTATTGCAGAGCTATAGATTAGGGTTGAGGTCTATAGGCTACCTGGGAATCTGAGTCCACTTTGTCATTCATTAGAGGGTCATGCTGCGACTCTGGGTTGCCAATATTGCTATTTTCCCTCTTAAAGGCAGCATAAAGTAGTAACAGACCCCGGTTAAAGCAGAGTGTCACTTATTTGTCTAGATACGAATTTCATAAAGTCAAAGTTTACAAGGCACCTGAATTATGGCCAACTTATAGTAACTAGGACTTTTTCTGGCTGGTCCATGTTATCATGCCATGTGGACTCATTTTATATTTGTTTTTATTCTCAGCTTTTAATTTTATGAATTTTCGGTAAAGTTTGCATTTTTATACTTTAATGTTTCTCATTGGGTTATCTTCATGTTTTATATATATAGGTGTTATGAAATAATTGCAGAAAAGTTCCAGCATTGGTTGAGGACTGTGTCAGCAAGGAGGCAACCTATCCCCAATGTCAGACGGTCCCACCCTCCCACCTCTGATTGACAGCTGTATCCCTGACATAGTGAGAACATTCAATCAGTGGCTGCTATCTATCTATCTATCTATTGTCAATCTATCTATTTAACTATTATCTATCTATCTTATCTATCAATTAAATTCAAAGAAACTTTATTGGCAGGACTAAATACACATTAGTTTTTCCAAAGCAAGTGTACAATAGGGACTGGGACTGTCCGGATGATAGATAGAGACTGTAGGAACGATGAATTGGGGGAACATCCAGAGTGGAGCAATGTTAACCCATGGCATATTATAGTCTCTTTCTCGAAGTCTATGACATTCGCTCACATACCCCGCTGCTATCTCCACTGCACTCTCTTCTTCCCCCAGCAGGATATCTGTTGTTACTTCATCCTTCATGGAGCAGAAATCCAGGAAGAGATCTGAGAGTCTCCTGACATGAGTGTCCCTCACTGCTGAGTATTTGGTGCAGTTTAGCGGGAAGTGGGTGTAATTCTCCAGGGCCTCCAGGTCACAGTGCTGGCACAGTCTGTCCACTCTGGGCTTGCAGCTCTGCCTGTGTCAGCCGGATTCTCTACCTATCATCCAGCATCGGACTAGCTACCGGAGGAATCTCCAGTAATGCCAGGCTTGGATTCAGGTACCTGCATTGCTCTTCGGAGCTCTCACCTGAGCTCTAGAGTGCAGTCTAGACTGTACCGCGAGCGCTGAGTGATTGAATCCCTGGTGATTGCGGTTCAGTTCATGTCAGCTGTAGACAGGCCGGGGTGATCTCCGGTGCTCTCACCTGAACTCCGTAGATCAGACTGGTCTGTCTGCAGCTGTCATGAACTGAGCCGCAATCACCGGGGAATCAATCACTCGGCACTCGCGGTTCAGTCTAGGCTGCCCTCTGGAGCTCAGGTGAGAGCTCCAGAGTGCAATGCAGGTACCTGAATCCAAGCCTGGCATTACTGGAGATTCCTCCGGTAGCCAGTCCGACGCTGCTATCATTTATCTAACTATTATCTCTCTAACTATCCATCTATCTCTAAATATAGTAGAAAGAAGGTCAACCGCCCTACAGAAATACATGACAAAGTGGAGGTGACTTTGTTTACCTATATCAGAGCAGTGTGTGTGTGTGTGTGTGTGTGTGTGTGAATCACTGTACTGTCATTTCTATATGTATGTTGGAGCGCTGCCTATTTTCTTATAATATTATTTGAAGGTGCGGAGCAGGGGGCCTGAAGGTTGGCACTCAGTCCCTACCAATGTGCTGCTTTTGATTGTTTTTATGTTTTATATCTCTTGATATAGATTGATGCCTGAATGATGAATACTTTAATACAATGTAACAGTTTGTATCTGTTTATTAATATTTACCAATATTACCTTGGATATCACGTCCTGCATTTCATTCCTTGGATAGTAAGTCCCATCATCATACCGGAATCTATATAACAACTGCTCCGATTTAAACTGGTGTTTATCTGTAACTAAAAAAAGAAGACAGTTTTCATATTAGTAGGTTTGGAACCTATCCTAGTGAATTCTCTGCCTGTGTATGTTCCCTGGTTCTTCAGTATGTGTCCAACATCCCATAGTAAAGCTATGATTGGTCCCAATCTGAACATTTCACACTCATCTTGTTGTTTTTCATCCTTGGACTGAGGCAGAGGCATGAACAGCTATGGTTCTGAACTCCTCCATATGGGAGATGATGCTAAAAACCTCAAAGTTAGGATTCTATGTCGAGGCTTGGGTGTGCCGCTATGGCAGATTTGGCACTCTATTGTTGTAAATGCAGAGATGAAGGTCTCTGATTGCCGGGAAAGTATATTGAATGCACTGGCTTAATAGGGTTGTGCAGGATGTATGCATTGATGATCACTCCTTAAGATAGATCATCAATATGATTGCTAGGGTCCTATACCTGACAACCCCACTCATCAGCTATTTGCAGCCCATTTCAATAAACAGATGGGCACTGTATTTTAGATTTTTTTAATGGGGTCACAACTTTTGGGGATGCCTAAGGGGTTGTACAACATCAGAAAAACATGGATGCTTCCTTCAAAAACAAAATCTGTCAACAGTTTATGTGTAGTGTTGTAACACCTGTATACTGATATGAATGGAATAGAGCTCCAATACCAAACACAACCTGATAACAAATGTGGCACTGTTTTTTTTAATTGTTGTTTTTAAAGCCTGTACTAACATTTGGTAACAAATTACATAAGCAGCAATTTCCTACCATAGTTAAACAGGTTGAAAAAAGTCCTGGGTCCATCTAGTTCACCCTTCCTCCACCAATTATATATTTTTCTCACTAAATTATTTATAACCTATAATGTGTGTACTGAGGGAATCATCCAGCCATTTTTAAAAAGCTGATATATTATCTGCAATTACTACTGTACCGCCCCGTGCTCGGCAGCAGAGCCGCTCGGATCCGGACCTTCAGTGGGTGACTCGAGGGTCTCCGGACCCGGGGTCCTGTGGTCAGGTCAATCAAAAAGGAGTTTGCGGTTTGGGGACGTAGGTGTACGGCCGGAGCCGTGCTAAGTTTGTGACGCCACCCACGGGATGTGGTGAAGGTGGACACTACCCCTGCAGTTACGGGGCACCCGGGGCAGATGTTGCGCAGCAAGTTGTTAACCCCTCCGTGGACAGGGATGGTGGCCCCGGGACCCATTGGGGGTGTTTGGTGGTGCAGGGAGATGGGCGGCCAGAGGGCACTGATGTTCTCACTATTAGTAAACACACGAGTCTCTGGTAAACCAAGGTGATGGTGGTCAGTGCCCGTAGCCGGCTGCAGTCTGGTCCCCCACCCGGTTGGTGCTCTCTGTTTTTCTCCCGCACCTGTTTGTGATGATGGACTACCTGCGCTTGCAACTTCAGGAGTCTGCTCCTGGCTTTTGGTTGCCTGAGGAGCCCTTCGCCCGCAGACGCTGGCCCGTGGGATCTCTGAGCCGGGGCGGTGGCTTTCTATCCCCCTCGTTGGGCTGTTGCCTTCAGTCGGGACTTTGGGTGGGACAGGACCTCTAGTCCTGGCCGCAATCAGTGAATTGCTAGCCCCCAGTAGCTTTTGGACCTAGCTTCAGGGTCTGAGAACCCCCCTTTGTGCTCCGGTTTCCGAGTCAGTTCCCCGGGTTGGTATCAGTGGGCCACTATCCTGTCCCCGTCCACCACGGTTCCACCGAGCTGTCTTCCCAGCTCCTGCAGACGGAGACCGCCGTCTGCCCCCTAGCCAGCAGTACCAGGGCTCCTACCCTGGCACCGCTTCAGTTTGGGTCCTTCCTCTGCTGGAGCTGCACACAGCTCCAGCCCACACACCTCTCCACTTGACATTTAGACGAACTCTAGAACAGAACTAAACTTTCCCACCCCAGGCTGTCTGAGACTCCTCGGTGGGCGTCTTCCAACCGCCTGGTTCCGCCCCCTGGTGTGTCCATCAAGCACTCAGGGAGGTAACTAGGGTTTTATGTGTTTGGCTGCTGTCACCTGTTAGGGAACGGTGTCCTATCTGTGACTACGTGGCCCGGCCAGGGAGTCACACTACCTCTTGTGGTAGGGTATTCCACAGTCTGACTGCTCTAACTGTAAAGCATCCTTTCCTATTTAGCTGCCGGAATCGCCTTTCTTCCACTCGCAGTGAGTGTTCCCTGGTCCTTAGTATCGTCTTTGGAAGAAATATGTCATGTGCCAGTCCTTTGTATTGACCACACATGTATTTATACTGTACATATAAATCAGATCTCCTCTGAGATATTTTTTTTCGAAGCTACAGAAACCTAACTTTTCCAACCTCTCATTGTATGGGAGGCCTTCCATTCCCTGTAATAGTCTAGTTTCCTGCTTTTGAACTGACTCTAACTTCTGAATATCCTCTTTAAAATGTGGTGCCCAAAGCTGGATCCCATATTCCAGATGTGGCTTTACAAGTGATTTATAGAGGGGTAACAATACGTTGGGATCACAGGATCTAATCTCTCCTTTTATACACCCTAATATCTTGTTTGCTTTTGCAGCTGCTGCTTGACATTGAGTGCTGCTGCTCAGCTTATTTGTAACCAGAATACCCAACTCTTTCTCCTGTTCTGCAGATCCAAGTTTATTTCCATTAAATGGCATATGCAGCTACAGTTAGGTCCAGAAATATTTGGACAGTGACACAATTTTCGCGAGTTTGGCTCCGCATGCCACCACATTGGATTTGAAATGAAACCTCTACAACAGAATTCAAGTGCAGATTGTAACGTTTAATTTGAAGGTTTGAACAAAAATATCTGATAGAAATTATAGGAATCGTACACATTTCTTTACAAACACTCCACATTTTAGGAGGTCAAAAGTAATTGGACAAATAAACCAAACCCAAACAAAATATTTTTATTTTCAATATTTTGTTGCGAATCCTTTGGAGGCAATCACTGCCTTAAGTCTGGAACCCATGGACATCACCAAACGCTGGGTTTCCTCCTTCTGAATGCTTTGCCAGGCCTTTACAGCTGCAGCCTTCAGGTCTTGCTTGTTTGTGGGTCTTTCCGTCTTAAGTCTGGATTTGAGCAAGTGAAATGCATGCTCAATTGGGTTAGGATCTGGTGATTGACTTGGCCATTGCAGAATGTTCCACTTTTTTGCACTCATGAACTCCTGGGTAGCTTTAGCTGTATGCTTGGGGTCATTGTCCATCTGTACTATGAAGCGCCGTCCAATCAACTTTGCGGCATTTGGCTGAATCTGGGCTGAAAGTATATCCCGGTACACTTCAGAATTCATCCGGCTACTCTTGTCTGCTGTTATGTCATCAATAAACACAAGTGACCCAGTGCCATTGAAAGCCATGCATGCCCATGCCATCACGTTGCCTCCACCATGTTTTACGGAGGATGTGGTGTGCCTTGGATCATGTGCCGTTCCCTTTCTTCTCCAAACTTTTTTCTTCCCATCATTCTGGTACAGGTTGATCTTTGTCTCATCTGTCCATAGAATACTTTTCCAGAACTGAGCTGGCTTCATTCAGCAAATTTAACTCTGGCCTGTCTATTTTTGGAATTGATGAATGGTTTGCATCTAGATGTGAACCCTTTTTATTTACTTTCATGGAGTCTTCTCTTTACTGTTGACTTAGAGACAGATACACCTACTTCACTGAGAGTGTTCTGGACTTCAGTTGATGTTGTGAACAGGTTCTTCTTCACCAAAGAAAGTATGCGGCGATCATCCACCACTGTTGTCATCCGTGGACGCCCAGACCTTTTTGAGTTCCCAAGCTCACCAGTCAATTCCTTTTTTCTCAGAATGTACCCGACTGTTGATTTTGCTACTCCAAGCATGTCTGCTATCTCTCTGATGGATTTTTTCTTTTTTTTCAGCCTCAGGATGTTCTGCTTCACCTCAATTGAGAGTTCCTTAGACCGCATGTTGTCTGGTCACAGCAATAGCTTCCAAATGCAAAACCACACACCTGTAATCAACCCCAGACCTTTTAACTATTTCATTGATTACAGGTTAACGAGGGAGACGCCTCCAGAGTTAATTGCAGCCCTTAGAGTCCCTTGTCCAATTACTTTTGGTCCCTTGAAAAAGAGGAGGCTATGCATTACAGAGCTATGATTCCTAAACCCTTTCTCCGATTTGGATGTGAAAACTCTCATATTGCAGCTGGGAGTGTGCACTTTCAGCCCATATTATATATATAATTGTATTTCTGAACATGTTTTTGTAAACAGCTAAAATAACAAAACTTGTGTCACTGTCCAAATATTTCTGGCCCTGACTGTATAGCATTACTTCGTCCTAGGTGCATTACTTTACATTTATCAATTTAAATCTCATTTGCCAAGTATCTGCCCATTCTGACATCTTCTCCAGATCACATTGTAATTTTGTACTATCAAGGTCCGTTTTTAATATCCTACATAGTTTGGTGTCATCAGCAAAGACTAAAGGGGGCTTTACACGCTACGATATCGTTAATGTTTTATCATCGGGGTCACGACGTTAGTGACACCCATCCGGCGTCATTAACGGTATCGCAGCGTGTAACACTTACCAGCGACCTTAAACGTCCTCCAAAGTGGTGAAAATTGTTTACCATGGAGAGGTCGTCCTAAAAACAAAAATTGTTAATGGTTGTTTATAGATGTTGTTCCTCGTTCCTGCGGCAGTACACATCGCTGTGTGTGACACCACAGGAGCGAGGAACCTCACCTTACCTGCATCCCGCCCACAATGAGGAAGGAAGGAGGTGGGCGGGATGTTCGTCCCGCTCATCTCCGCCCCTCTGCTTTGATTGGCCGGCCGCTTAGTGACGTTGCGGTAACGTCGACGTCACGCCGAACGCACCTCCCCCTTGAAGGAGGGATTCTTCGGCAGTCACAGCGACGTCGCCGACCAGGTAAATGAGTATGACGCTACCGTAGCAATAATGTTCGCTGCGGCAGCGATCACACGATATCGCATCCACAACGGGGGCGGGTGCTTTTACGTACGATATTGCTAGCATTTGATAGAAATATCGTAGCGTGTAAAGCCCGCTTTACACTTTACTATTGTGTCGCCCTGGGCAAGCCAGGGGACACAGGTCACACACCACCACACCCTACATCCCAGTTAGGAACACTAAAGCTAACCAAAAATCCTTGTTGCCTTCCTCCAGATGCTGATGATTCACACCAGGGGGTGGGCCAGGCGGTTGGCTCCGCCCACCGAGGAGTTCACAGCTCGGGAGGCGGGAGAAACCAGGCAGTTGAGTCCAGGAGGGACATGAAGGAGTAACAAGAGAGTAGCCCAGGCAGGGCTTGAGTAAACAGCTAAGTGAAGGAGTAAACAGAAAGTAAAGTGGTAAAGGAGGGAAGCAAGAGTGGTGACGGAAAGAAAGCCTGAAGTAGTCCAGCTGTGTGCAGGACAGGTCAGCAAGGTCAGCAACGGCGGTGACTGTCTGGAGGGGGACCGTGTGGAAATTCCTGGAAGGACCGAGGACGGGTAGTGGCCCGGCGGTCTGGAGCAGTGTACCGAAGGACAGTCAGCACCAGGGCAGGGGCCTCTCGGACCCTGGCAAGGCTAGGAGTCGCCATAATTTGCCAAATCCGTCAGTGAAGGGGACGTAGATCCCCCAACAACCAAGTCCCGATTGAAGGCAACAGTCCAACCAGAGTAGGAGAGACACCTCCACCGCCAAGGCACCAGTCTCTCAGGGCCAGCGCCTGCGGGCAAAGAGTAGAGCTCCTCCGGCCCAGCTTGAAGCTGGGGAGCGGGTTACCGGTGGGAACCCATCGCTACCAACATAGAACAAAGGTGCAAGGAAAAGGGACATCACCGTCACCTACTGGGAGAGCAAGTGCAGCCGTCCGTGGGAACCGTCTTTCCAGCCGTGTGGTTTACCGTAAAACTGTGTCAACGTCTCAGGCTGAGTGAGTACCACAGTGCCGCAAGGCACAGCGCTGCCCCCGCGTCCCTGCGCCCACCAGGCCCTGCACCTCCCAAACCATCACCGGGCCCCGGGATCACCAACCTCTACCCACGGAGGGGCAACATAACACCTGGCTGCTCCGCATCACCATCCCCGGGATCCCCATATTGAGCAGCGGTGGTGAAATCACCACAACCGTGGGTGGCGTCACGGACAATAAACAATTCCCACACCCAACAACCCCCTTTCACTCACGGGCGAGGAGTGTCGCTCGAGAGAACCCCCGGGATCCGGCCCACCGCTCGAGCCACCACTGAGCAGCAGCCGCCGGACCCGAGCAGAAGGGGTGAGCGTAGTGTGCTGACACCCTCCTCCCCGCCCGCGACACTATCAATCCCATCCACAAGGTCATTAATAAAGAGATTAAAAGAATTGGTCCTAGCACAGATCCTTGCGGTACCCACTGCTGACTATAGCCCAATTAGAGAATGTACCATTTATGATGACATTAGCATTGAATTTAGTATTGAATGGATATAACAAAGTAGTAAGATACCTGAGGAAATTCTAAGTACAGATTTACTGCTGTTTAATTTATTAATACTTGATCTCAACATATTTAAAACCAGAAGTATACTTGGGATCAGAAGCCAGAGTTCATCTATTCTAAGTCAAAACATCCACTTGGTGTCAGTCGACCGGCCGCCGTGTATTATTCCTGGGCAGGACACAGATTTTCTACTGATATACCGACTGCAGCAACAATGATATAACAAAACAAAGCTGCTCACAACATGCTGACCTACATCCGCTAAGAAATACTTTGATCGCTGGCAGTTATTTCTTCCAGCTGTTAATAGCATGTCATGTACTACAGCATTCACCAAATCAAGGCTTTCCACATTAGAAAGAATGACTTGCTGAAAACCAGAGTACTAGAGAAATGATCACCGCATTTCGCTCTAGAAGACTCCAGCTTATTACCATCATTGTCAATCATAATACCAAAAATTGCATTGGCAAGCAAAAAAAGTTCATTTTGATTCATGTGTACAGCGTCTGGGGATTGTAAAAAGCAATAGTAATACTTTGCTCTTAAAAACTTATTTCTGGAGATGGACATCTATTTTTGAAAAAATCAGCCAGGTTTTACTAATTTTGTTCAACTAAGTAATATTGGCTCTTTTTTTGCATATTTACTAGCTCTGGATAAAGTACGCATTCTGAATTGTTTAATCATTTTATCTAAACAATCCGTAATAAAAACAAATGGGCGAGCATGCTCGATACTGCTCAGTACTCAATCGAGCATCCTGGTGTTCAGGCACCATGCTTGAGTTCATGCCTCACATGTTTTGCAGCTGTTTCTCAGCCATTAAACATGGGGGGATCATGGTAATGCCATAGGTAATTTGACTACTGGCATTACTGTGATTTGCCGGCTGCATTGCATCATTGCATCATTGGGTCCATATAAGTCTTGGTGACGCCATGCTCTACACACTGCACCCAGAAAGAGTGTAGTTAGAGCTTGTTGGAGAAGAGACAGTGTATTAGAGTGATTGTAGCCTTACAGTCTTTGCTGCTGCAATATAAAAAAATATTCTATTTTTTATTAATACTGTTCTTAGCTGCATTTAGTGTAGGGCTAGCTGCTGGAGAAGGGATAGTGTAATAGACACTTGTAGACAGGGATTCTAGCCTTAAAAACCTTACTGTAGTTATGTAAAAAATCAATTCTTTAATAATACCGCCCTTATCTGCATTTAGTGTAGAACAAGCTGCCAGAGGAGAGATAGTGTATTAGAGGCATCTAGGCAGGGATTCTAGCCTTACAAACCTAGCTGCTACGTTAACCCAAAAGTCATTTTCAAGGCTAATTCAAATCTATTCTATTTTCTAATAATATTCCTACTAGCTGCAATTAGTGTAGGAAGAGCTGGTGGAGAAGGGGAAGTGTATTAGAGGCATGAAGGTAGGGATTGTAGCCTTAGAGACCTTGCTGCTGCTGCTATGTTAACCCAAAAGTCTTTTTCAGGGTTAATTCTAATCAATTATATTCTCTTATAATATAACTCAGCTGCAATTAGTATAGGGAGAAGCTGGTGGAGAAGGAATAGTGTATTGCAGGCATCTAGGCAGGGGGTCTTTGCTGCTGCTATGTTAACCCAAAAGTCCTTTTCAGGGCTAATGCCTGCTTTACACAAGTCGACCGATCGCGCGATTTCACGATCGATCGTACCCGCCCCCATCGTTTGGGTGTCACGGGAAAATCGCTGCCCGTGTCTCACAAAGTCGTGAAACCCCCGTCACACGTACTTACCTGCTGATCGACCTCGCTGTGGGTGGCGAACATCCACTTCCTGAAGGGGGAGGGACGTTCGACGTCAAACAGCCGCCAGTCAATAGAAGTGGAGGGGCGGAGATTAGCGGGACGTAAACATCCCGCCCACCTCCTTCCTTCCGCATAGCCGCCGGGAGCCGCGGGATGCAGGTAAGCTGTGTAAATCGTTCCCGGGGTGTCACACGGAGCAATGTGTGCTACCCCGGGTACGATGAACGACCGACGCCATTTTAATTAAACAATTTTTTAAAACTGAGTGACGAGTACACGACTCACGATTTGTGAGCGATACTGCGTCGCTTGGAGGTGTCACACGAGACGACGTCGTGAACAATGCCAGATGTGCGTCACGAAAACCGTGACCCCGACGATGCATCACACGATAGCTCGTCTTGTCTAAAGCCCGCATTACTCTAGTCTACTCTATTTTCTAATAATACACGCTTAGCTGCAATTAGTGTGGGGAGAGCTGGTGGAGAAGTCATAGTGTATCAGAGGCATCTAGGCAGGGAATGTAGGTTAAAGAGGGCTTTACACGCTGCGATATCGGTGCAGATATCGCTAGCGAGCGTACCCGCCCCCGACGTTTGTGTGACACAAGCAAATCGCTGCCCGTGGCGCACAACATCGCTAAAGAGAGAGGAGAGAGAGAGGGAAAAAGAGAAAAAGAGAGACTGAGAAAAAGAGGGAAAAAGAGAGAGAGAGAAAAAGAGAGAGGGAGACTGAGAGAGACTGAGACTGAGAGACTGAGAGAGACAAAGAGTGAGAGAGAGAGCAATGCAGCCTCATTCCGTGAACTGCTCTGATTTTAGAGGTGTGACTTACAGCTAATGTCCGGCTCCTCCCCTCAGTGCATAATTAAATTAAATTAAATTACAATTATAAATAAATAATTCTAATTTAAAATAAATAAAATTTTTTACCAGGGCTAGAACTTGTGAACTAATGCTTCTGAGTCAAGCACTCTAACCATTGAACTACTGGCTCTAATGGAAAAACATTGGCAGATTTGGTAATCTTGACTTTTGAATTGCAGATTGAAGTCTCAGATTACAGCGCGGTTCAGTTCAAGTGCTATGTGGAGAGGGCATAGATCGCTCCCTGCATCTTCATGTAGCAGAGCTGACAGTGTCGTGTGGATTACTTCGGACCTGGATTGTTGTTCTGGGATTAATAAAAAGGTAAATGAGGTGATTTTTTGTCTTTTATTCCAAATAAAGGATTTTTCGCTGTGTGTGTTTATTTACTTTCGCTTACAGTTTAATCATGGAAGGTGTCTCAGGGAGACGCCTGGCATGATTAACTCATTATTACCCCGATTGCCACCGCACCAGGGCATTTCGGGATGAGCTGGGTGGAGTCCCGGCACTGTCGCATCTAATGGATGCAGCAATTCAAGGCGGCTGCTAGGTGATATTGTTGGGGTGGTGGGCTCCCCATAACGTGGAGCTCCCCATCCTGACAATACCAGCCTCCAGCCTTGCGGCTTTATCCTGGCTGGTATGAAATATGGGGGAACCGCATTTTTTTTTTTTAATTTATTTTACTGCACGATATAGACCCACCCGCCGGCGGCTGTGATTGGTTGCAGTGAGACAGCTGTCACTCATCGTGGGGCGTGTCTGACTGCAACCAATCATGATCGTCGGTGGGCGGGGAAAGCACGGAATAACTAATTGAATAATGAAGCGGCAGCCATTTTCAAAAGAGGAAATGCCGCTGGAGATTTGTGACAGCCGTGCAGCGAGACCCCGTGATCGGTGAGTAGGAAAGAGAGAGGAATTGTGTTGGGGACGCAGGACGCATGCAGACAGCAACGTGTGCACATAGCCTTACTGTGAAAAGCCACGTTTTTGGTGCTCGAACCATTTTCGAACATAACTCGAACCGTCGAGCTTTTAGGGAAAAGCTCGAGTTCGTCAAACGTCTCGAACACCCCCCAAAATCACTCGAACATGAAATTGGCGAACCTCGAGCCCCGAACATCGCTCATCTCTAGTTAAGTGGCTTCCTATAAAATTGTCCCTTTTGCATGTATTTTAGATAGGGAATTTAGACGGTGAGCCGCACAAGCACTGATCTATATGATGGCAATATGCAAGCATTAGGAAATATTAAACATGAAAAAGCTAAATTAGCTTTCCTCTCACAGGAAACAGTGAGTCTAAAGGGGGATTTACATGCAACGACATCGCTAACGAGATGTCGTTGGGGTCACGGAATTCGTGACGCACATCCGGCCTTGTTAGCGACGTCGTTGCGTGTGAAACATACGAACGACTGCTAAGAATCAAAATTACTCACCTAATCGTTGATCGTTGACACGTCCTTCAAATCCTAAATATCGTTGTTGTTGCAGGACGCAGGTTGTTTGTCGCTCCTGAGGCAGCACACATCGCTACGTGTGACACTCCAGGAACAACACCGTACCTGCGTCCTCCAGCAACGAGGTGGGCGTCACTTTCTTTCGGCTGCTCTCCGCCCCTCCGCTTCTATTGGACGGCTGCCTTGTGACGTCGCTGTGACGCCGCACAAACCGCCCCCTTAGAAAGGAGGCAGTTCGCCGGCCACAGCGACGTCGCTAGGCAGGTAAGTCCGTGTGACGGGTCCGAGCGATGTTGTGCACCACGGGCAGCGATTTGCCCATGACAAACAACTGACGGGGGCAGGTGCTTTCACCAGCGACATCGCTAGCGATGTCGCTGCGTGTATAGCAGCCTTAAGTGATATAGATCCTGCTTTCTCATTGTACACAAAATGGATCATATATTAAATATAACACCCGTCACACGGACTTACCTGCCCTGCGACGGTGCTCTAGCCGGCGAACCGCCTCCTTTCTAAGGGGGCAGGTCGTGCGGCGTCACAGCGACGTCATACGGCAGGCGGCCAATAGAAGCGGAGGGGCGGAGATGAGCGGGACGTAAACATCCCGCCCACCTCCTTCCTTCCGCATTGCTGGTGGAGGCAGGTAAGGAAATGTTAGTCGCTTCTGCGGTGTCACACATAGCGATGTGTGCTGCCGCAGGAACGAGGAACAACATTGCTAACATCCTGAAAACGATTTTTTGTTTCAGTACGACCTCTCCACGGCAAACGATTTTGCCCTCTTTTGGGATTGTTTAAGATCGCTCTTAAGTGTCACACGCTGCGATCTCGTTAATGACGCCGGATGTGCGTCACAAACAATGTGACCCCAACGATAATTCATTAACAATATCGTAGCGTGTAAAGCTCGCATAACAGTCCTTGTGCAATCTAAATCCTAAAGGCCTTCTCAGGTCTACATCTATCCTATTCCCTATTAATACCGCTGTTTGTTGCATTCAGTGTAGGTATAACTGCTGGAGGATGGATAGTTTTCGATTCGAGGCATATAGGCAGGGTATATTGCTTTAGATTCCTTCTATAGATATACTGGTATTGCACCTAATCCTTCGGACTTAATCAGGGAACTGGGGCTTATGACTGGTTAGACTTAGGCTACTTTCACACATCCGGTTTTTGCTCTGCGGCACAATACGGCGCTCTGTAGAAAAACCGCAAACGTTTTTTTTGCCGCCGCTTGTGGGACTTTTTGCATAGACTTACATTAGTGCCGTATTGTGCCGCATGGGCTTGCGTTCGGTCTGGTTTTTGCCGCATGCGGCAGATTTAGCCGATGCCGCGGCTGGATGGAACGTTGCCTGGAACGTTTTTTGCTCCGGCAAAAAAACCGCATCGCGCCGCATCCGGCCGCTGCGGCGCATTTTTCAATGCATGCCTATGGACGCCGGATGCGGCGCGATGCGGAAAAAAAAACGCATCCGGCCGCCGCATGCGGTTTCTTCTACTGCGCATGCTCAGTAGCATGCCGCAACCGGAAAAAAATGGATGGGCAGCATGTAAAAACTTTTGCAAAGGATGGAGTGTTTTCGCCGCATCCGTTGCATAGGTTTCCCAGCCGGATTGAGCCGCACTACTCAAACCGGATGTGTGAAAGTAGCTTAAAAAGGTTGGAACCGCAACTGAACCATAGTAATGTTTTGCTGAAAACTGGTCCATTTTTACTGCTTTTAAACTGCATAGTGGTTCATTGGTTAGCAATGGTGCCTGAGCTCAACTAAAAGACATAGCTATGGAGTTTGTACATTCTCTCCGTGTTTCTGTGATTTTTATCTCAGTTTTAAAATTTCCTCCTACACTCAAAAAAACATAACAGTAGGTTAAGTGTAGAGATGAGCGAGCCTCTGAAGGCTCGAGTTCGGTTCGTCGAACGGAGGCCTCGTTCGAGTTCGGTTCGATGAACCATTCGACGAACCTCTCAAGCCACATTGAAACCAATGGCAGGCAAACACAAACACATAAAAACACATTATAAATGTACACATACAGTTAATAAACATTGCCATAACACTTACAGGTCCCCACGACACGTCCTGCACTCTGTCTCCCGCCGCTTTTCCTTCCGATAATCGCTGCGTCCTCCCAGTAACCAGCACTGATGATAGGACCTTCCGTGACGTCAAAAAAAGCATGTGACCAGTCATGTGTCTATTATCTCATTGGCTACAGACTGGTCACATGGCTATGACGTCATGCTAGGTCCTGTCATTGCATCTCTCTGGTATGCGGTGATCGTTCCAGCATCTTGGCGAAATGCTCTGGCACATGGTCGACTCCCCGTTCCTGCATGTGTGCGCTCTTTACAGAGTCAGCGCACATGCAGGGACTAGCTGTCAAAGCCGGTAAATAGCGGCACCGGGAGTCACGTGATCGAAGCACCGTTGCTATGGTAACCCGCCTGTCAGCGGTGATGTCACTGCTTACAGCCCGCAGCGGCATCGGGAATCACGTGATCGGAGCAACATTGCTATGGTAACCCGCTTGTCAGCGGTAACGTTACCGCTTACAGCCTGCAGCCTTTGCTCACTCTCACTGAGTGAATAAACTGCACGGGAAGCAGCAGTGTCTTCCTCCCATGCAGCGCTGTCTGATGTAGCAGAGCTGCATGGGTTGAAGGAGAAAGAAGACAGAAGAGGAGGATCGTGGAGGACTGACGGGGAGTAATAAACATGGAGTCTCTAAGTGTGTCTGTGTATTTATTTCTATTAAAGTATTTTTTCTCTGTGTGGTGTCTTTTTTTAACCCTTTACTGGAGATTCTTAATGGCTGGGTCAAACTTGCCTGACATTAAGAATCTCTGGCTTAATACTAGCTAGTAAAACAAATCTAGTATTAACTCATTATTACCCAGCAAGCCACTCAGCTGCAGGGCAGCTGGAAGAGTTGGATACAACTGCCTAGTTGTACCTGGCTAGACACAAAAATGGGGCGAAGCTCATGTCGATTTTTTTTTTTAATTATTTCATGAAATTCATGAAATAATTAAAAAAAAGGCTTCCCTATTTTTTTAGTTCCCAGCCGGGTACAAATAGGCAGCTGGGGGTTGGGGGCAGCCATACCTGCCTGCTGTACCTGGCTAGCATACAAAAATATGGCGAAGCCCACGTCATTTTTTTGGTGGGCAAACAACTCCTGCATATAGTCCTGGATGGAGTATGCTGAGTCTGTAGCTCTGCAGCTGCTGTGTGCTCTCCTGCATACAATAGTGAATGGAGCATGCTGAGCCTTGTAGTTCTGCAGCTGCTGTCTGCTCTCCTCCATACAGAAAGACAGCAGCTGCAGAACTACAAGGCTCAACATACTCCATCCAAGACTGTATGCAGGAGTTTTTTGCCCCCAAAAAAATTACTTGGGCTTCGCTATGTTTTTGTATGCTAGCCAAGTACAGCAGGCTGCTACGGGCTGCTCCCAACCCCCAGCTGCCTATTTGTACCCAGGTGGGAGCAAAAAATATAGGGAAGCCCTTTTTTTTTTTTAATTATTTCATGAATTTCATGAAATAATTAAAAAAAAAATTACATGGGCTTCGCCCAATTTTTGTGTCTAGCCAGGTACAACTAGGCAGCTGGGGATTGGAATTCTCAGCTCAGGGTGCCCAAGCTTTCTGGGCACCCCTGCTGCGAATTGAAGTCCACAGCCGCCCCAGAAAAGGGCGCTTTCATAGAAGCGCCATCTTCTGGCGCTGTATCCAACTCTTCCAGCTGCCCTGGTGACGGGTGGCTCGCTGGGTAATAATGGGGTTAGGGCTAGATGTATATTATCAACTGGCCCTAAGCCCGAAATTCATGGTGGCATGCCAATATTAGACATGGCCATCATGAATTTTTAGTACAGATAAAAAAAACACAACACACAGAAAAATATTTTTATTACAAATAAAACACAACACAATTAGTGAAACCATCTTTATTGAAATAAAGAACCCCCCTCCGCAGTAATCCTGGGTCAAGGGTCCCGCGCCGTCCAATCCGGATCCAATATCATCTGATCGGTTTGCTGGAAGGGAAAGCGATCAGATGATGTGTCAGGTTCAAGGGCCTGAATCACATGACACAGCAGCTGATTGTATAAACGGCTTTTATACAATCAGATGATGCATCAGTGCAAGAAAAAAAAAACGACACACTTCTGTGCAGACTCCTGTCCGACAGCATCAGCTGATAGTTTAGCCGGCCGGGCAGTAAAAAGCCGGCCTCACCGCTTGACTTATAATGTCAGCTGATTCCGTAAGGTGTCTGCATCAGCTGATCATCAACAGGTCTGAGAGAGAGAGAGAAAGAGAGAGAGAGAGAGAAAGAAGAGAGAGAAAAAAAGAGAGAAAAGAGAGAGATAAAAAAGAGAGAGAGAGGGAGAGAAAGGAGAGAGAAGAGAGAGAGGAGAGGTGAGAGAGAGAGAGGGAAAAAGAGAAAAAGAGAGACTGAGAAAAAGAGAGAGAGACTGAGAGAGACTGAGACTGAGAGAGAGGAGAGAGAGAAGAGAAAGAGGAGAGAGAGAAAAGAGAGAGAGGAGAGAGAGAGGAGAGAGAGAAGAGAGGAGAGAGAGAGAGAGGGAAAAAGAGAAAAAGAGAGACTGAGAAAAAGAGAGAGAGACTGAGAGAGACTGAGACTGAGAGAGATAAAGAGAGAGAGAGAGAGAGAAAGAGAGAGAGAGAGACTGAGAGAGACAGAGAGAGAGAGGAGAGAGAGAGAAAAGAGAGAGGAGAGAGAGTAGAGAGAGAAGAGAGAGAGGAGAGAAAGAGAGAGGGAAAAAGAGAAAAAGAGACTGAGCAAAAGAGAGAGAGAAAAAGAGCGAGAGAGAGAGAGAAAAAGAGAGAGAGAGAGACTGAGAGAGAGAAAGAGAGAGAAAAAGAGAGAGAGACAGAGAAAGAGACAGAGAGAGACAGAGAGAGAGACAGAGACAGAGAGAGAGGAGAGAGAGAAAACAGAGAGAGAGACTGAGAGAAAGAGAAGAGAGAGAGAGAAAGAAGAGAGAGGAGAGAGAGAGGGAAAAAGAGAGACTGAGAGAGACTGAGAGAGAGGAGAGAGAGAGAAAAGAGAGAGGAGAGAGAGAAGAGAGAGAGGAGAGAGGAGAGAAAGAGAGGAAAAAAGAGAAAAAGAGACTGAGAAAAAGAAAGAGAGAAAAAGAGAGAAAGAAAAAGAGAGAGACTGTGAGAGGAGAGAGAGAAAGAGAGAGACTGAGAGAGACTGAGAGAGACTGAGAGAGAGAGAGAGACTGAGAGAGAGACAGAAAGAGAGAGACTGAAAGACAGAGAGAGAGGAGAGAGAGAAAAGAGAGAGATGAGAGAGAGAAAGAAGAGAGAGAGAGAAGAGAGAGAGAAAAGAGGAGAGAGGAGAGAGAGAGGGAAAAAGAGAGACAGAAAAAGAGAAAGAGAGAGAGAAAAAGGTGAGGGAGAGAGCGAGAGACTGAGAGAGACTGAGACTGAGAGACTGAGACTTAAGAGGACGGCTTTCTTCCGACAGGGCCGTGGGGTCAGACAAGGCTGCAGTCTGAGCTCAACTCTATTCAACATCTATATAAATGGACTAGCAACAGCTCTAGAGTCCTCCCCCACTCCAGGCCTCAGTCTGCATGACCGAGAGGTGAAGTTCCTGCTGTACGCAGATGACCTCCTGCTACTCTCCCCAACCGAGAAAGGCCTCCAAGACAGCCTGGCAGTACTGGAACATTCAGCACCACATGGGCGCTTCCCATCAACCAAAAGAAGACCAAAGTCATGGTGTTTCAGAAGAGGAACCAGAATAACATAAACTCTCCCTCCTTCACATTAAATGGCACCACGCTGGAGCAAGCCAGCAGCTATACCTACCTCGGTCTGGAACTAAGCAATAACGGGAGCCTCAAGCAAGCAGCAGAAGCCTTGAAAGGAAAAGCGTGCAGAACCTTCTACGCCATAACAAGACAACTGTACCACCTCAAACCACCTGTGAGAGTCTGGCTCAAGATATTTAATAGCATCAACCCTATACTGCTATATGGCAGCGAGGTATGGGCCCAGTGACCTACCCAGACCACACAAAGTGGGATTCCAGCCCAACTGAAGTCTTCCACATGGAGTTCTGTAAATATCTCCTCCAAGTCCATCGGAGCACCTCAAACATAGCCTGTTGGGCAGAGCTGGGCCGATCCCCCTTATGGTTCAGTATACACAAGAGGGCGCTATCACACCAGGCGCACATACAGAACAGCAACTCCAGCTCCTACCATCATAAAGCCCTGCTGAGCCAGAGCCCAGACCAAGCCAGGAACTGCGGCAGCCAGTACAGCCAAAGTCAGCAACACACCCTGACAAAAGCCCAAATAAAAGAGATTTCAGAGAGCTGAAAGATGCAATACCTAGAGGACTGGAAGAGTGAATTAGAGAACTCCCAGACACTCACCATCTATCGGTCACTGCGGAGGGACTACACTCTGGCCCCATATCTAGAAAGGTTACGCCACCCCAAAGACAGGCAGACCCTGAGCCTGTACAGACTGATTGCCCACAGCTTAGAGGTGGAAAAAGGGCGGCACCGACAGACATACAAGCAGCGAGAGAAGAGACTGTGCCATCACTGCTAGCAGGGGGCTCTGGAGGACAAGGCGCACTTCCTGCTGCAATGTGACAAATATTCAGCAGTGAGGGCCTCCCACTTCCAGAAATTTACCACCCATACCCCGGACTTTCCATCCATGGACGAGGACATGAAACTCCGCTTCCTACTGGGGGAAGAGGAATCAATGGTGGAGATCGCTGCCCAATATGTCACCACATGTCATAAGCTGAGGGGAACATAGGGCCCCTAAATGGACTTTCAGAGCCCAAATTGTGCCCCCAACTCCCCATAACCCTGATCCCATCCCACCACACTTACTGTATTTCTCTTGCTTTGGCAACACTAATTGTATTTTCGTCCTGCCAATAAAGCATATTTGAATTTGAATTTGAAAGAGACAAAGAGAGAGAGAGACTGAGAGAGAGACTGAGAGACTGAGAGAGAGAGAAGAAAGAGGAGAGAGAGAGGGAAAAAGAGAAAAAGAGAGACTGAGAAAAAGAGAGAGAGAAAGAGAGAGAGAGAGAGAAAAGAAGGGAGGGAGAGAGAGATTGAGAGAGAGACTGAGACTGAGAGAGACAAAGAGAGAGAGAAAGAGAGAGACAGAGAGACAGAGAGAGACAGAGACTGAGAGACAGAGAGAGAGAAGAGAGAGGAGAGAGAGAAAAGAGAGAGGAGAGAGAGAAAAGAGAGAGAGGAGAGAGAAGAGAGAGAAAGAATAGAGAGAGAGAGATAGAGAGGGAAGAAGAAAAAGAGAGACTGAGAAAAAGAGAGAGAGAAAAAGAGAGAGAAAAAAGAGAGAGAGAGACTGAGACTGAGAGAGACAAAGAGAGAGAGAGAGAAAGAGAGAGACTAAAAGAGACAGAGAGAGAGAGACTGAGAGAGAGAGAGAGAGACTGAGAGAGCCTGAGAGAGACTGAGACTGAGAGACTGAGAGAGACAAAGAGAGAGAGAGAGCAATGCAGCCTCATTCCGTGTACTGCTCCGATTTTAGAGGTGTGACTCACAGCTGATGTCCGGCTCCTCCCCTCAGTGCATAATTAAATTAAATTAAATTACAATTATAAATAAATAATTCTAATTTAAAATTAAAAATAAATTACATTTTTTACCAGGGCTAGAACTTGTGAACTAATGCTTCTGAGTCAAGCACTCTAACCATTGAACTACTGGCTCTAATGGAAAAACATAGGCAGATTTGGCAATCTTGACTTTTGCATTGCAGACTGAAGTCTCAGATTACAGCGCGGTTCAGTTCAAGTGCTATGTGGAGAGGGCATAGATCGCTCCCTGCATCTTCATGTAGCAGAGCTGACAGTGTCGTGTGGATTACTTCGGACCTGGATTGTTGTTCTGGGATTAATAAAAAGGTAAATGAGGTGATTTTTTGTCTTTTATTCCAAATAAAGGATTTTTCGCTGTGTGTGTTTATTTACTTTCACTTACAGTTTAATCATGGAAGGTGTCTCAGGGAGACGCCTGGCATGATTAACTCATTATTACCCCGATTGCCACCGCACCAGGGCAATTCGGGATGAGCTGGGTGGAGTCCCGGGACTGTCGCATCTAATGGATGCGGCAATTCCAGGCGGCTGCTGGGTGATATTGTTGGGGCCGTGGGCTCCCCATAACATGGAGCTCCCCATCCTGACAATACCAGCCTCCAGCCTTGCAGCTTTATCCTGGCTGGTATGAAATATAGGGGAACCGCATTTTTTTTTTTTCATTTATTTTATTGCACGATATAGACCCACCCGCCAGCGGCAGTGATTGGTTGCAGTAAGACAGCTGTCACTCATCGTGGGGCGTGTCTGACTGCAACCAATCATGAGCGCCGGTGGGCGGGGACAGAACGGAATAACGAATTGAATAATGAAGCAGCAGCCATTTTTAAAAGAGGAAATGCCGCTGGAGATTTGTGACAGCCATGCAGCGAAACGCCCGTGATCGGTGAGTAGGAAAGAGAGAGGGATTGTGCTGGGGACGCAGGACGCATACAGACAGCAACGTGTGCACATAGCCTTACTGTGAAAAGCCACGTTTTTGGTGTTCAAACCATTTTCGAACGTAACTCGAACTGTCGAGCTTTTAGGAAAAAGCTCGAGTTCGTCAAACGTCTCGAACACCCCCCAAAATTACTCGAACATGAATTTGGTGAACCTCGAGCCTCGAACATTGCTCATCTCTAGTTAAGTGGCTTCCTATAAAATTGTCCCTTTTGTATGTATTTTAGATAGGGAATTTAGACGGTGAGCCGCACAAGCACTGATCTATATGATGGCAATATGCAAGCATTAGGAAATATTAAACATGAAAAAGCTAAATTAGCTTTCCTCTCACAGGAACAGTGAGTCTAAAGGGGGCTTTACACGCAACAACATCGCTAACGAGATGTCGTTGGGGTCATGAAATTCGTGACGCACATCCAGCCTTGTTAGCGATGTCGTTGCAAGTGAAACATACGAACGACTGCTAACAATCAAAATTACTCACCTAATCGTTGATCGTTGACACGTCGTTCAAATCCTAAATATCGTTGTTGTTGCAGGATGCAGGTTGTTTGTCGCTCCTGAGGCAGCACACATCGCTACGTGTGACACCCCAGGAACGAGGAACAACACCGTACCTGCGTCCTCCAGCAACGAGGTGGGTGTCACTTTCTTTCGGCTGCTCTCCGCCCCTCCGCTTCTATTGGACGGCTGCCTTGTGACGTCGCTGTGACACCGCACAAACCGGCCCCTTAGAAAGGAGGCGGTTCGCCGGCCACAGCGACGTTACTAGGCAGGTAAGTCCGTGTGACGGGTCCGAGCGATGTTGTGCACCACGGGCAGCGATTTGCCCGTGACGCACAACTGACGGGGGCGGGTGCTTTCACCAGCGACATCACTAGCGATGTCGCTGCGTGTAAAGCAGCTTTAAGGGATATAGATCCTGCTTTCTCATTGTACACAAACTGGATCATATATTAAATATATGTATCTTTGGCCAATTTAAGGTCTATAGGTCATCTGCTTGACTAAACCATGTCTTCCGGATGTCATTTCAATACAGAGTACAAGTGTTTTTTGCTTTAAAGAATTCTAGATAAAGTTAAGACAACCAGAATATAAAATTTCTCAATGTTATGAATTGTGTCATGGAATTGTGCTACCTCACACATAAAGAGGTGTCCAGTCCAGTTTTAACTTTACTTGAATTTACTTTTAGGACTCCAATTTGTCACAAATCAATCTCCTAACAGAGTATCACAAATTATGTGGCTGTTTTTTTAACTCGCAATTTTACACCACACGTCAAGATAAATTGGGCGAAGAATAAAGGTAAGCAAGGATATGTCAGAAGATAGAAGAATATTTGATGCTACAGAATTCATGAAAGGATGTTCTTTTTGCGTTTAAAGGGAATCTGTCAGCAGGTTTTTGCTATGTAAGCTGAAGACAGCATGCAGAATTCAAGGATACCTGTCTTGTCAAGGTCTGATCTGTTAGTTATTTGCTGTTTCTTTAAGCAGCAGAACTTCTCATTGTTAAGACTACAATGTCAGCACACGGCAGTCCGGCACACCCTCTCCTCTGATTGACACCTCACGGTCAATGTACAAGCTCTATAGAGAGCCTGGTGTGGCCAGGGACAGCTCTCTCAGCTCTGCTACATGGATAAATCTAAAAATTCGGATTTTGTGAGAAGAGCTACAGCCAGTAACCTAGGTGATGCATAGTTGGATTCAGGATCTCTCTGCCTACATTTCCTGCTCTCTGATGAGGTAGAAAAAACCTGCTGACAGAGTTCCTTTAAGCCTTCAAAGTTTGGTCAGAAGAGCTAGGCTTTGAAGTTTTTTTCTTTATTTAGTACTCACTTCAACCCTAGTATCAAACTTGTCATGTTAATGGGCAATTTCTGCAATCTGTATAAAGTTTTTTCAGATTTGTTAACATTTATTAGTGCAAAATATGGAGACATTCAGGGTCATTTGTAAATGTGATTATGCAAAAAAAATTTGTGTAAAGTGATGCAAATCATGTCCCTCTCTCTCTCGGGCTGTCATGAACTATGGCGCTCGCTGTGATTGTCAGATGTAGCCGTGCTGGAAGCGTTGTGGGACCTTGTATGGATTACTTTGGATCTGGAGGGTGCTATTTGACTTTTACTTCAAATAAAGGATTTTTTGGGGCTGTTTGTGTTTATTTACTTTCACTTACAGATTAGTGATGGCGGTATCTCATAGATGCCTGCCATCACTAATCTAGGACGTAGTAGCAGATGTGGGCTGTTATTAACTCCTTATTACCCCAATTGACCCCGCACCAGGGCAACGGGAATCTTATGGATGTGCTACTTCTGGGGCATCTGTGGGCTGCTATTGTTAGGCTGAAAAGAGAGAAATAACGACGGGTCTTCCCACCTTAATAATATCAGCCCCCAGTTGTTTGCTGGTTTTAATGGGGGGAACTCACATAATTATTTATTTATTTATATTTTTTTAAATAAATCAAATAATTAAAAAAAAAAACAAATGTGGGATCTCCTCTGTTTTTCATAACCAGCCAAGGTACAGCTGACAGCTGAGGGTTGCAGCCTGCAGCTGCTACTGTTCCTGTCCTGGATATGAAAAAATTTGGGGGGGGGGGGGACCCACGTCATTTTAAAAAAAAAATAATTAAAAAACAGCTGGCCAAACTAGCTATTCCTCTATCAGGCTATTCTGTTGTTTCTTATTATCTATTCTTTCTTTCTTATTATCTATTCTTTCTTTCTTTCGTTCTTTCTTCTTATCTTTTTCTTTTTTATTATCTTTCTTTCTGTCTATTCTTTCTGCCTATTTTTTTCTATCTATCTGTTTATTCTAGCTATGTATCAAGTATCCTATCCTATCATATTTTCTTTCTCCTTTAAAAATGCATTAACAAATCCGCGGCAAAAACGCACCATCATTACAAGCGTTTTTTTATATTTCCAGGCTCTCTGTGACAAGGTGCAGTTTTGATTGCAGTTTTGGTTCAGTTAAAACTGCAATATGCACATATAGCCTTACATGTTTAGTCTGTTCCTCTGTTAGTGAGAAATCAGTATTTGAATTGATTTTCAAAATAGGCTGAAGGACTATGGTAGATCTGATGCCTCTGTCACTCCAGATCTATTCACCCCCCTGCGCCCTTGACTCAAGGCTCCTTTGCCTGAAGTCACACAGCATAGAGGCTGTCAGTCAAACAGATCATGTTTTCAGGAATTCCTTAGCATTGCCTAAGTGATGAAATCATTATCAAGACGTCAAAAATTGTCACCTTTGTTCTCACCTGTGCAATACTAAGGAAATCCTGAAAACTTGAGCTGTTGGGGCCCCTGAGGACTGGAGTTTAGGAAACACTGATCTAGATCTTTGACTTCATTTGCATATCAATTCATACGCTATACCCTCAGTAACGGAGGAATGTACTGGCCATGTAACACTATTGCTGGACTTGTCTTTGAAAGAGATGCATTCTCATATAATCAATACAGTGTGTGAAATCATGCTGACAAATTCCCTTTAAGAAAATCCTTTTTTTTTCTAAGATTACATTTAAAACTACATTATTTAAAAAAAATTAACCTAAATGTGTCATCAACATTGTCGTGATACCAAAAATATTTGAACAAGTGTTATTTAATAGATCCATTATTCTTTACCAAGTGAAGGGTGACGCATCATGGGAACATTAATAACAGTTATTTGCCTTCAGCTTTGTCATCTATAATTGTCCTGTTATGTATTAGGAAACAAAATCATAAAAGTAATTCTCACCTAACAAAAAGACAGAACTAATTAAGATTTCAGATGAAACAAAATTGTGATTAGTTTCACATCAGCAGAGTGCACCAACCTCTAGATAAAAGCAATTACATTTCAATATATTTGTGTATCGCGTTCATTAAAACATCAGCCAAGCGGAAAAGAAAGCTCGACTAAAAGAATGGATGTATTAAATTGTAAACCAGAAAGACTCTTATGGAGATAGCTAAAAAAAAAAACCATGCACGTCCTTAAGGAATGTGCACATCAATTTTTGAGGTATGCAACAACTCATTAAAATGTTAGCTATTTTGTGAAAAGTTTATAACATCTGTTCACATTGCGAAGACGCATTTTATATGTTGAAAGTATTTACTCAGTAAGTCGTTTCACCCTCTTTATTACTATGGATTTATACATCTGTTTATCAGCACTTTCACATATTTTTTTGGCATCATCACAAATACTATTCTTTCCATTTCTTATACAACGAAACCATATGGCCAACTTTGGGTATGCAAAGGACAAAAGCATATAGGAATTAAATTAATCCTTAAACGGGTATAAAGGAAAAATAAAGAAAAAAATAATACAGCAAGCGGCGCTTCATACTTCCCGATCCTCCGGTGTGGCTGTAACTGCTCCGGTGGCTGCCTATTCACTTCCGGGGCTGCACATTAGGCTCATGCATATGCACTGCTCTCCTCACCCATTGGTGTCTGTAATTGGTTACATTATTTATTTAAATAATTTAAATTAAAAAAGCAGCATGCGGTTCCACTTATTTTGATACACATCTAAGATAAGCGCATGGCTGGGGGCTGCAGCCTGTATCCTATGCTTTATCTGTGCTGGGTATCATAATATGGTAGGACCCTAACCCAATTTTTTATTTACTTATTTTTTTATACACATAGCGCCTGTGATTGGAAGTAGTCAGCTGACACGCTGTCACTCAGGGTGGGGCGCGTTTGACTGCAACCAATTACAGATGCGGGGAAAGCAATCCATATGCTTGACCCTAATGCGTGGCCCAGAAGTGAATAAACGGCCAGAGGAGCAGTAAATAGCCACACCGTTAGCCTCAGTAAGTACAGTGTGTCGCCCAGGGATAAGGGGTACTCAGATCCGGGCCAAGGGATCACTTTTGTAGGTGTACAGTGGCGTAACCCAGTCTGTGATCCCAGGCTCCAAAATAAAAGGGGGATTAAGAAGGGGAAATTGTCCGTGACGCCACCCGTGGGTTGCGGTGATAAGGTGGTGGCACCGCCGCTGCCTCTGGGGACCGTGCCCGGGACTGGTGGTGTGGGGCAGCAAGGTGGAATCCCCTCCACGGGTAGGGGAGGTGTAGTCCCAGGGCCCAATTGGGAGTTGTGGTGGTGGCAGGGATTGCAGGGAATAGTACACTCACAGTTCGGTTATCGTGGTGCTGGATGAAGCTGGATTGATGTGGAGGGTCAGGAACAGAGATGGAAGAAATACACAGAGTCTTTTATCAACCAAATTGCTGGTAACTGGTGCCCACAGATGCTGTGAGGACGGGTCCCAGACCCGTGTCTGTAATTCAGGTGTTGTTTTCCTGCCTGAGATCTGTGTCTGTGTCTGCTCCGTGCACCAGTCCAGACAGGGTCCCGACAGCTGGCACCGGGGGGGGCCCACTACCCTCTCCCAGTCCACTTCGGGCCCCACAAGCGGCTGGCCTATTCCTGAGGCCCTCACTACCACTTCTCCTAGCCCCACACAGGGGCTGCTTCCGGACTCCTCTCCTCCTGCAGACTGACTGAAAACTAAACTCTGCTCTGCTCTTTCTAAGCTCCTCCCGCCCCTCCTTTTTCCTGGGGAGGGGGTGAGTGGAACCTGATTGGATGGTGTGTTTCTGTGTGTGAGAAACTCCCCAAGGGAGTGTGAGATCTGCACCAAAAACATGGATGCAGACCTCTGTGACACCCTGGTTTTGCCAGGGCGGCACAACAGCGCACCTGCCCCTATCCCCCTATCCCTTCTACCACCAATTTTAATCACTGGGTTCTGGTCCCCATAGACTTATATGGGGACCAGCGTCTGGTCAGATATCCAGGATCAATTCCGGGTGGGAACTGATTTTTTTTTGTTAAGTCCGGTTAGTCCTGCCAATCCCTGATATCTGCGAGTTTGCCCATTACTAATCCTAATATTTAGTAGGTGTAATAATAACAATATTACAAATACCTCCAATTAGAAATGTAGTATAGTTCTTCTGAAAAGCTTACCTCATGTTCACGGCATTACAGAAGCTTAGGTATCCATGGCTCTGGCCATGCCTGCACATGAGGTAAGTGACAGCTTATCAGGAAAACTATACTACATTCATAATTGGAGGTGTTTGCTTATGTTCTGATTATTACACACATATTGGGATAGGATCTTGGAGATGGGAATACCCCTTTAAGGTGTCAGTGAGATCCATTGCAAGAAGATCTATAAAAAATCTCAGTTGGTGTAGAGGGTTCCCCAAGTGACTAGTGGACATATATGCCCTAATATAGTAAGGAGTTGTGTAATTAGAGTCTATACAAATGCTATCTTTACTCTTACTCCGCACTGTAAGATGCTGCATTTTTGAGACCACGAAAATACGCAATATCAAACTCACCAAAAATTCATCTTAGGCCCCCTTCACATGTCCGTGTCTCCGGTATGTGCTAGGTCCATGCCCATATGTACCGGACACAAGGGCACACGTATACCCATTAAAATCAATGGGTATATGTGGACGCACATGTTCTGCCAGTGGCCCGTGCCTCCGTGTGGAGCAGACGTGTGCCGTGTGCTCCCCACGGATGCATGTCCGTGTTTCTCTGGCAGCACGGGCTCGCACACGTACCACACGGATGTAGTGTGGATGCGGTCCCACATAACACGTGCCGGAGAAACACACGTGGCATTGTAAAAAATAAAAAAAACACAAACTCACCTCCACCACCTTTGCAGTCTCTGCCGCGGCTGTCACCTGCATCCGTCCCCCAGTGAATTTGAACAACGCATCTTCTTCACTGGGGGCCGGAAGCAGCATCAGCGGGGCATGGCCTGTGCCGGACACTGTCATTCAGCACCACAGACAGCTCCGGAAGAAACAGGTAAGGTGGGACTTTCCGTTCTCCGTGTGTTATTACGTATAACACACGGAGAACACGAATGTGCCACAAACACGGCACATGGGGAGAAAACCACCCCTTTAACACGTACGTGAAAAAACGAATCTTTTTTTCGCGGACATGTGAAGGGGGCCTTAGGCACACTGAGTATGTGGTGAGCTTTCTTCCTCAGTATTGGTAACCAAAACCAGGAGTGGCTAAAAAAATACAGAAATGGTGCTCGTGTTTTAATTAGGGCGCTTTTCCATCTGTGATTTTCTTGTGCGAGTGCGATCCGATAAAAAATCGGATTGCACTCGCACCAGTGTTAATCAATTAGACAGTTTCCTCTCTCCCGTTTGTTCTCCACAAGAATCAGGCTCTCGGTACAATCGCAGCATGCGAGTCTCGGCTCACGTGTGTATAAAATCGCACTGCACTTCCATGTTATGCGACTGCAGTGCACCCAGAGACAGACAACGGAGGAGATGGGGAAAAAGTGCTCCCTCCATCTTCTCCGCTCCTGTGATGCGATCGCAATATCGCATAACAGTCCCATTACCCTGGGCTGACACCGCAGCACAAGGTCATTAGCATATCACTTCCAATGCTCCTGCATCAGAAGCGGTACGCAAGTGGAAAAGCGCCCTTATACTTTTCCTCTGGTTATTCCACCCCTTGGAAAAAAACTCATCATATACTTAACGTTTGCATGTGGCCTTAGGCATTTTGCCCCCGACATGTTTTTGGTCAGTTTAAAGCTGCATATTTTCGCTACGTCAAAAACGAATGCAGAGTCTTACATTTCCAGCACAGTGAATGGATTCATAGAATTCTTCTGCCCCCTGCACTTCTTTTTTACTAGGTGTAAACTGACCACGATGCATTTTTGTAATTTGCAACATGTCATTTTCTCTTGCAGTTACCCTGAGTTTTAAGTGCAGATTATTCTCATAGTGTCTTCGTTAAAAAGGCACCGCAGATTGCGGTTCGGCACTATTTTAATGAAGATAGAATCACTGTGTCAATGCACACACACCGCCAACAACAGCAATGGCGACGCGAGATTCAAATAAAAAAAAGGGGGCACATCATAGAGGACACTGGAAGAGGACTTTACAGCGAGGACCCGACCCACAGAGGCACCTGTCAATCGTAGTGCAGTGTATTTCTGCAACTTTGATTAAAGATATTTCTGCAACCAAGCATCCGATCTTTCTATAAGGATGGACTCACGCGAGCGTATGGCATCCGATGCAAGAGCAATGGATGCGATATGCTAATGACCCCCGACTCGAGCTCTGCTGCGAGTGTGAGCCGAGTGTTATGCGACTGTGGCCCGATCCTGCAATCAGGTCACAGCTGTGAAGCTGAGGGCGGGCGCTGAGTAGAAGGAAGGGTTAATCCCTCCATTTCCTCCATTTTCAGCCTGTGCATATATCACACTGCACTGGGATAACATCCGAGTGCAGTCCGATGTTTCTTTCGCACCCATTCACTTGAATGGGTGCGAGTGATATGGCTCACGTAGAAAATCGCAGCATGTTGCAACTTTTCTCGCAATCAGAATCTGATGCGAGAAAAGCTGACAAACTGCTCACCCTCATTCACTAACATTGGTCAGAGTGCAATGCGAGATTTTCTCGCATTGCACTCGTCCGTTTTTCACGCTCATGTGAGCATGCACTAACAGGTATGCCTGGATTCAGCAACTTACTGCCAGTATGGCATTGCCTTTAGTTCATATTGCAAAATCCTGGTGGTTGGTTGTCTTTAATTAGCCATAACAGAAAATGCCATGAAGAGAAAAACAAAATCAAAACGCGTTTCCTGTTCACTTCATGTTTCTAAAAAAATTGTAAAAACAATTAAATCATATGAAAATGATGCAAATAAAAACATCAGCTCACTGCACAAAAAAAAAAAAAGCCCTCACTCAGCCGCATCAACAGCAAAATAAAATGTTACGGGTCTAGAAACAGGTTGACAGAAAGCAAAAAAAAACAAACTTTTTTTTAGAATATTTACAATTTTTTATGACATAAATAGATAAAAAAATCAGTGCATATTTGGTATTGTTGGAACAGACTGGTCAAAGCAATCAGCCTTCCAAGTCATTTTTACCGCACAATGAACACCACAAAAAATAAAACAAAAAAAAAGGCGGAATTACAATTTTTTCCACCATTTCAACACAGTTATTTTCTTGTCTTTCAGTAAAATGAATAGCGCCTATCAAAACTGCAACTCATCTTACAAAGAAATCAAGCCCTTATACATTTATGTCAATGGAAGGATAAACAAGTAAGACGGTGAGGAAAAAATGAAAGCGCAAAAAACAAAAAAATTCCCTGTTCCATAAAGAATTCATCTGATCCTCGCCCCTCCACTTTTAATGCTCCCAGTGGTTATATTTCTGGCCCTGATGGATGTGTCTGTTGCAGTCAGAAGAGGAACCACAAAGGAGCGTGGGACTTGGGCAGCATCAGAGGCTACAAGTAGAATTTTATTTTTGTTTTTCTATCCAATAACATTTTTGAATTTGGACTTTTCACACTCTTTTTTTTTTTTTTATAATAAATACGTTTATGTAAAATTAATATTTCTATTAGAATTTTTGTATTTGGCAGAATGTGTCTTAGGGTTCAAATTTTACCATGATGAATTATTCCATTCTCCAGTAACGCTTGGCCAAGGTTAACACCTTCTTCAGGTTTGTGAATTTCTCCAATTTCCAGCAGCCACTCCACAAATTCACTGCAAGAAAACGGAAACAAATGAAGAAACAATTCCAGAAAGGGTTCATTCTCCAGGTTTACAACTGTATGGGGATTACTTACTACTATGCACTCAAGTGACTGCATACATAGTCAAGCATGCTGTCTAGGGTTCCGAGCTGTCTGTAAATTCCTTAACAGTTAATAAAAATAAGGGACTTATTATTTCCAATGTCAATAAAAAAAATGGAAGTATCCTTGATTTTCTCTGAATTGGAAAAGCTTTCACATCTTAAGGCCGCTTTACATGCTACAATTTATCGTGCGATCGCATTTGTGACGTGACACGCCCAGATCGTATTTACGATGTGACGGTATCGCTTATAGGTCATTTATTTGAAGTCACACATAACGATCTCAAAATCGGCGCATCAGCGATCGACGATATATTGTTGGACCCAGGCGGTCGTTTGAATGTTGTTCGATCTTGTCAGGGTGTCAAACGGAGCAATATGTCGGCTAATTCCCCAAAGCGAACAATTTTTTAAAAATGAACGACGTGTCAACGATCCACGATTTTCATCCTATTTGTGATTGTTCAGAGTCGCTCGTAGGTGTCACACGCAACAACGTCGCAAACGATGCCGGATGTGCGTCACGGAATCCGTGACCCCGACGATATATCTCCCTATAAATCGACGCGTGTAACGGGTGCTTTAATTGTAATTATTGTCCATATTTAACTTCTCACTGTAAATACCGTTACAGTGCTCATATGAGTATTCTGGGCTGTATACTGTAAGTACATTACAAGGACAAAAGTATTGGGACACACCCCTTGAACTTTGAATTCAGGTTTTTCATTCAGTCCCATTGTCACAGTTGTATAAAATCCAGTCCTTAGCCATGCAGTCTGTCTTTACAAATATTTGTGAGAGAGTGAATCAGTTTAGTCCTGTAATAGGATTTCACCATTGCAACAAGAATGTTCATGAAATGTCTTCCCTCCCTAGTAGCATTAGTGCCAATTTATGCAGACATCTCATCCCATAAGGCCCCTGAATGGGAACAGGAGTGTCACCTCTTACCTTCTGGCATCCACGACTCTTCTTTTGATTAGACTCTGTGGCATGATGCCACCTGTTCATCACACTGTAATGATGATGATTCACCATGCTGGCTATTCAAAAGAAGAGCCGCATATAATGGCAAGAAAGAGGCAGTACTCCTGTCCCTGTGTAGTGGCTACAGACCACTATCTTGGCCGATGGGAAGTGCAAATAGATTCAAGCCAACTCTACTCCTAAATATTCTACCATCACCTGTGATAAGGGAAAGGCTTTAGGAACCACAGCAACCTAGCCACAAAGTCGCAGACCACTTAAAGTTACAGTTGACACCAGAAATTTACATACACTATCTAAAAAGACACATCTGCATGTTTTTCCCACTATCTGACATGAAATCAGAATAAACCATTCCTGTTTTAGGTCAATTAGGAACCAAAATGATTTATATTTGCCAAATGTCAGAATAATGAGAGAGAGAATGTTTAAGGCATTTGTATTACTTTCTGCAAAGTCAAAAGTTTACATACACTAAGAGTACTATGGCTTTAAACAATATAGGACAGCCCATATGATGTCATGTCTTCGGAAGCTTCTGATAGGTTTATTGGCAACATCTGAGTTAATTAGAGACACACCAGTATTTTAATGCACACCCGAAAAACACTGCTTCTTTGTGTAGCATCATGGGAAAGTCAAAAGAAATCAGCCAAGATCTCAGGAGGAGAATTGTGGACTTGCATCAAGTCTGATTCATCTTTGGATGCAATTTCCAGAGACATGAAGGTGCCTCGTTCATCAGTACAAACAATTCTACACAAGTACAAACAAGATGGGAATGTCAAGCTATCATACAGCTTAGGACGTTCTGTGTATCAGACATGAACACGCTTTGGTCAGACATGTGCATATCAACCAAAGAACAAAAGTAAAAGACCCTGTGAAGTTGCTGGTGGAAGTTGATAAGATTGTGTCAGCAGCAGGCCACTCTGCTAGGAAGAAGACATTACTCCAAAAGAAACATAAAAAAGCCAGATTATGTTTGCAAATGCACACAGGAACAAAGAACTTAATTTTTCAAGACATGTCCTGTAGTCTGACAAAACAAAAATTGAACTGTTTGGTCATAATGACCATCATTACATTACGAGGAAAAAGGGAGAAGCTTTGAAGCCTAAGAGCACCATCCCAACTGTGAAACATGAGAGTGGCAGCATTATGTTGTGCAATTGTTTTGCTGCAGGAGGGACTGGTGCACTTCACAAAATAGATGGCACCATCAGGAAAGAAGATTATGTGGCAATACTGAAGCAATATCTCAAGACATCAGCCAGAAACTTAAAGCTTGGGTGGAAATGGGTCTTCCAAATGGGCAATGACCCAAAGCATACTGCCAAACTGGTTACAAAGTGGCTTCAGGATAACAAAGTCAATGTTTTGGAGTGGCCATCAGAAAGCCCTGATTTCAATCATATTGAAAATTTATGGGCAAAGCTGAAAAGGCTGGAGCGAGCAAAGTGTCCTACAAACATGGCTCATTAAGACCAGTTCTGTCAGGGGGAATGGGCCCAAATTCCTACCAACTATTGTGAGAAGCTTGTGGAAGGATATCCAAAACGTTGCCCTGTATGACTTGGGTGAAATTATACTAAATACTAATGAAATGAATGTAAACTTTTGTCTTTGCAGAAAGTAATAAAAATACCTTAAAACATTCTCTCTACCATTATTCTGGCATTTCGCAAACAAATAATTTTGGTAATACTAATTGCCCTAAAACGGGAAAGGTTTATTCTGATTTCATGTCACATAGTGAGAAAAACCTGCATATGTGTCTCTATAGCGAGCGGAGGGAAACTTCTGGTTTCAACTGTACATAGTGGGGTTGCTGAGTTTTGAAGTGCATGATGCATAAAAGCCACAAATGCTGTGATGGTTCAATAACTGAAGAATGCCAAACCACCAGGAGTTTCATCGCCAAGCATAATGCTAAACATTGGATGAAGTGTTACAGAGAACACCAAGACTGAACTCTGGAGCAGTGAAAACTTGATTGATGTGGTGTGATTAATCGCACAGGATTTCTAGGTCGTAACGGTGACGTCGCTCATGTAAATCCATAGTATCATGCCCACGGAGCGATGCGATGTCCAGGGGACTAGACCCTCTGTCATTTACATAAGGAACACATAAGTTCTAAAACTTTTTTTATACATTTATTTTACACAACATTACAACACAGGGATGGGTAGGAAGGGGTTTCTAGGCTACACATCACCCTGTTTGTAGGTTACAAGGCATATGGGACCTCACAGGTTCCCTTTAAAAACGCATTGGGCAAAATGCAGTAAAAACACGTTAAAAACACAAACAGTTTTTGGATGCGTTTTTGCCATTAGTGTGTTGGTTGCCATTGGGACACAAACGCTGCATCTTTGTGTTAAAAAAAGATGCAGTGTGTGAACATAGCCTTATATCTATCAGGCTATTGATGGATAATGCAGAAACAGCATTACCTACTTGTCTACATTGACTGCATTGAGCCAATTATAAAGTTTGCTGGAGGAGAATAATGCATTGGAGCTGTTTCTCACAAGCTGGCATGGACCCCTTATCTCCAGTGAAGCAACATCTTAATGATGCACTATACCAAGGTATTGTGGACTGTTGTATGCTTCCTATTTTGTGGAACAGTTTGGGGAAGACTCTATTTTGTTCCAGCATGACTTTACTCCAGTGTACAAAACAGGGTCCAATAAAGCATGCTTGCGTGAGTTTGGTCTGGAACTTGGCTGGTCCACAAACAGCCTATCGAACACCTTTAGGATGAACAAGAATGGAAAATGCAAGTCAAGCCCTCTCAAACAACATTACACATTTTTTATGAGATTTTTACAAATCTTTTTTATGGTTGGAGAAAAGAAATCACAGACAGACTAATATCTTCTGGAAACACTTCTGTTACTCACTTGTCGTTAACAGTACCATACATTGAACCCTTCTCTATGGCTGCCTCAACTTGCAGTAGACCATGTCCAGTTTTTCAGGTAACCAAGTGAACTAGCTTGACATCATAACCCAAGGCTTTTTAAGGCTGGCTCAGGCAGAGGCCAGTTGCTGAAAAAAGTGGAGATTCCAGCTCGGCTCAGTAAAATTAAAAACATAGCCTTATTAGGAATATAAGTTAAAAGCCATGGAAAAACGTTCATTTAGCTCCATATGTAGTCCAGGTAAGTGTCTGCGTCTACGCGTTTCAGGCACAACATGCCTTTAATTATGACCAAAGGCCAGTTGCTGGAGGACCTTTCACCAAGTTTTTAAGATTGAACTGGACACACTAGGTAACTTTAAGATGTAGATTATTTTAGGACAACCATACAAACTGCCCCACCCCAAAGACAGGAGACTTCCTATATCTGTGGTTGGCACCTTTTTTGGCTTAGTAACTGTTTACCAAAATACCTCCCTCTACCTCCTTCCTGGATTTAATTAACTGGAAAGTAAGTGTCTCCTCCTTTGAGTTAGGCAGATCAGTCATAGTTCTTGGTCAAGTTAGTACAGGGTCAGAATGGAACTTAACTAGATGAGAAAAAAACCCGATGGCACCTCAAGAGACTTCTTAGTCCTTAACAGGCTCTGCAGTTACGGACATTCTCATCAATATTCTTATGAGAATTCTGCTACCAAAAAGATCTACAGACAGACTTTCACATTGCAGAAAAAGCTGGATGCCCTGCTAAAACAGAGCCATGCATTTCTTTAAAAAGATCTACTCGTAAAGAGAGCGGTACATAAAGTTTGTTTTAGGCATCTGGGGAGACATGTTACAGGAGCCAAAGATCTTCACAGACATCCAGAAAAGTGGGAGTCACCCCACAACCTAACCTATTGGGTCTCCCAATTGATGTCCGGATTGTGTTTAAATAACCTTGGCAAGCCTAGCACTAACTTTGCAGGTAAAGAAGGTAGAACCATAAAATAAATCATTTCCATGTGTAACCCTCCTATCTTCATACATCCATACTCGACCTTCATATACTGTGACTGTGAAAAAGGAGAGTTATCAGTAGAAGAAACTTGAATGGGTAGGTTGAGAGAAGAGAAATCATAATCACAATCTACAGCAAAGTCATGATCAATTAAATTCAAGGTAGAACCAGAATCCACAAATGCAGGAGTGCAAACAAATCCAGACTTTGTCTCTGGTACAGATGCCCCATTTTTTCTTACAGGTGTCAATTGAGACTATCTCAGGCTCTTGGAACCTGCATCTCTACAAAAAGTCTCTTTTTTCCTTTAGAAATTCTATAATATATTTAGAACATTGAACCATGACATGACTAGAACCTCCCACAATATCAACAGAACCGAGCAGATGCTCCAAGTTCAGTTCCCATTTTGGTGTCTCTGCAAGCATCAATTTCCATACGTTCACCAGTGTCAACTGGTAGAGAAGAAGATACCCCTGAAACACCTTTAAATGTTTCTTATCTCTAAGGTGTCTATCCAAATGAACAGGTAGTGTCAAAGCTTACTTCAGGGACTGCGTGCAAGGACTGTAAACCATCATGTCCTTAATCTGACCCAAAATTCATTGACATAACTGACTCCGAAGAACAGGGTCCTTCCAGGAGATCTCTACTGCACAACATCTAAACTGTGAGCAGTAGTGCTCAACTCTATGGCCTCCCTGAACCAACTTACAGATCTTGGAATCAGCAACAGCAACTTTATCACAGTTATCATAGATGAGGCCAAGAGATGAGAAAATGTCCTCAACAGAGAACAGGTCTGTAAAATGTTGTGGAATTAATAGCGTTATATAAGTGAGTAAAATAATTAAATAAATAAACATAGGAAAATGGCGGGGGATCCTTGGACAAAGAAAATGCCCAAGCCTGCGTATCTCCATGGCACAAAAACAAAACAATCAAAACAAACAATGCCCACTCATTGACTTGCAAACCCAGAAAAAGACCAGACAGAGGCAAAAATACAATTTGCATGAGGAAGAAAAAATTGAAAACTTACTTCTATCTCCGTCGAAGCAGTCCAGTAAATTTACTTTCGGTTCCACTGCTCCATTAGGACTAGTAAGTTGTTGATGATGGCTGATGGCCACAACTTCAAAGGACAAAGTTTGAAATTGTGCGGCCAAAGGATTCATGGGATCCATGTTAACGCCCAGCAAACACTAATGCGCTGGCTATAATGTTATGACTGGGCCCACACACTCACAAGGGTTAGGTGCAAATCAGGAGAAACGCAGCACCTTCACCAAGCAGATGATAGTCCCTAAACTGACTCTGATTTGTCTTTGCCTGGATTCGGAGGCTAGCACTCTAACAATATGCAGTGTCCTTGTAAGTGTCATAACTGCACTCTGACACTAGACAATGTGTAAAAGAAAAACAATGATAGCAGAATTAAATAAACATAAATTAGAGGATGAGGAGAATCACACAAAAAACAGAATATGTGGAAAATCTCCCTGACCACAAATGTAACAGAAAGGAAAGGGTACTGGGGAAGAAGACACACAAACTATACAAACTATAGAAAAAGCAACAGAAATTGACCAGGTTAGATGATCTCTAGTTGAGGAGCTAGATTTCCAAACACCCATCTGTATTGAAATTTAGTCAGCAAAGGTGCAAGGGGAGTATAAATAGCCCCACCCAAGATGTAATGGGATTGAACCAAATAGGGAAGTGAGAGACACCTGAATAGACGCATAACCAAGAATGGAAAGAAAAGACAAAAGAACCATCAGCAGTTAGACAGAGACCAAAACAGGCTGTGGCTCAGCAGAGAGGGAAATTGACCATGCAGCAGGAGTTCACTGGATTGAGTCCTGAAAGTGAGGCATGACATTTCACTGCTAACCATAACCTTTCAACTAGTCCCAGTTTGCATGTATGACAGTTATTAACCATTGCCCTTATGGAAGATACTAGACTATTTACTTTCGACACTCCTGTAATGTACCGCTCCCTTGCTGGAAGATACTGATTTTGAGTAAATGAATGATGTAATATATATCGAAAAGGTACTCACAGAAAAAGTTAGACAATTTTAAAAAAAATATAGAAAATTTTGCTAGGAGATATATTCTCCAGGATTATCTAGATATCATCTCACTGAAATATCCCCATTCCATTAATCGATTTTTCTTCCATTTTGGATGCTACGCTATACGTATTTTGGTATATACTGATTTAACTCCTGATAACTAAAAGTCTTTGTTATTTGATGGTTACTATACTTCTAGAAAGTAATTTTTAGTCCCTTGGACAATCTGTTTTATCTTTACATCTATATATACACACTATTAGCTAGTAGGGATAGAGGTGGGACAGTCTTCATTAAGCGGGGGTGCCACTTGCATCTCTAGCGTGCCAACATCTGCAGCTAGGAAAGGCATCTCTTTTTAGGGAATTTATAGGGGAGGTGTGTGTGTGATTTGCTCCTCCTGCACCTGTGATGCCTCCATTTAGTGGGGGTTTAGCTGTATCCTGGTAGAGTATTATTTTTGGCCTGGGCGATACACTCACTGCAGCCCATATTTGCTGTAAGTAAGACTTAATTTTTGGAGGATATTTATTCCTCTTCTTGTTGCTATTTTTTATATTTAGTGTAGGGACCTACAAGCATGAAGTCCCGTGACGAGGGTTGTAGGCTTCCATTTTTATGGCCATAAATACCAACAAAAACCTCATATATTTTTGTACAGGATACAGCCAGGCCCCTTGCTGTTGGGCCTTGCATTTTAGAGTTTCTGTCCCTGCATGATACACAGGTGGGGTACGGCTTGGCAGCCCGCCTGATCAGGGCTTGTGACTGTGTTATCTGCATGTGTGAACAGCGCTCTATGCAAGTCACTAGTGTGCAGTTTTATCATCCAGCAATCACCCCCTCCATTCCATGGAGGTGTGTGTGATTTGCTCCTCCTGCACCTGTGATGCCTCCATTTAGTGGGCTTTAGCTGTATCCTGGTAGAGTATTAGTTTTTTTGCCTGGGCGATGTACACACTGCAGCCCATCTTTGCTGTAAGTAATAATTAGTTTTTGAAGGATATTTATTCCTCTTCTTGTTGCTATTTTTTGGAATTTATAGGGGACTTCAGTTTGACAAATGGTGGCCCGGAGTTTGACAATTACATTTAGCAAGGGGTTTATTTAATGCCTAACATGCATGTAAATGTCACCATGAGCATCATTGATATTTCCAGATATCACTAAAAACACTAATTTGCAGGGTGGTGCAAGCTATGATTGGAGATAGTCGAGTATATCTTGCTTGGTATGTACGGCCCTCAATCTACAATGGGGCATTTTAGACACCATTCTAGGGATTGGTGGGGATAAAACCCTCACAAATACACAACTTATCTACATATTTTAACTTTGAGACTAACCCTAAAATTTATTACAGGATATTAGATTTTCCAATTTGGTTAACAGGAAATAAAGTTATATCAATTACCGTTTTTCACTTTTGAGTTAGTTTTTCCAAAATTGAACATCAATTGACTTTTGGGAGAAACTAAATGACATTCAACATAAAACTAATATAGCTGAAATTACAAAATGAGACCCTATGAAAACAAAATAACTTTGTAAGTAAATATAACATTATTGTTGTCACAATCTTACTTCGAGATAGCAAGGGGCAGGGGGGTCCTATGCTGTCCCTTATGCTAGGGGACCCTAGGATATCCCTCACCTCCAGATTACTCCTAATGGTGGAGACAGCGGAGTCCCATGCCTTATTGTACTCCTGGAAAATACTACTCTAATACCCCCTCCCCCACCCCAGGGAGGGACGGGGCAGGTGTGAGATAATAAATAGGTAATGACAGACAATGGAGAACCAAAAGTCTGACACACTGCATACACAAGGAAGTGAGAAGACAAAGAGACACAGACAAAGAGAGACTGAGGAGAAAAACAAGAACAGAAGGGTAGCAACAAAAAGGCAACAAGGATTAACTCCACAAGCACACACAGCAACAGGTATCACACCAGATAGTTTGGATCAGTAGACCAGCAGATATTAAATCTTGCTCGCCTGCCTCTGAATTAGCACTCAGCAGGTCGATGCCTGAGTCTGCCTGCTTAGATCAGAGACACCAGAGGAGTTATAAGGCAGAGTGTCAGAATCTGTAGTCTGAACATAACCCAATGCCGCCATGGCATCCGGCGAAGTTTGTGAAAATCTCCATGTGACAATTGTAAAAAATTACTAATGCTCTACCTTCATATTTACAGATAGATCTTAATTTTTTCCATTTAATTGTAAAGTCTCTATTTGTTGCCATGTAATCCCCATTACACAATAAAAATAATATATAACAGCAATTCATAAGAAATAAATTGTGATAAATTGTTCCATGGTTACCTGCCAAGAAAACACTTTGGGATTGTTGTAAGTTTCTTTTTTCTGTCTTTGATTAGGTTTCCTTGTTTACACATCATTTTATAAAGTTTTTCTCCTTGTTCTGATATCATCATCCAGGTATCCTGTTCCATACCCAGCGTCAAACCTGTGTCAATCATATACAATATTATTAGTGTTATTACATTATCTACACACGTGGTCAAAATTGTTGGTACCCCTTGTTTAATGAAGGAAAAACCCACAATGGTACAGAAATAACTAGAATCTGACAAAAGTAATAATAAATAAAAATCTTTGAAAATGAACAAATCAAAGTCAGACATTGCTTTTCAGCCATGTTTCTACAGAATTTAAAAAAAAATAAAACTCATAAAATAGGCCTGGACAGAAATGATGGTACCCCTGAAAATAATGTGACAAAAGGAACATGTTAAACCAGGGTGTGTCAACTAATTAGCATCACAGGTGTCTACTATGTTGTAATCAGTCAGTGGGCCTGTATATAGGGCTACAGATACTCAGTGTGCTGTTTGGTGACATGGTGTATACCACACTCAACATGGACCAGAGTAAGCAAAGGAAAGAGTTGTCTCAGGAGATTAGACAGAAAATTATAGACAAGCATGTTAACCCTGCTGTTCTGTTTAGGTTTACTATACACTTATAATGTTCCGGTTATTTCTGAAAAAAGTAAACAAAACAAATACCAACCCATAGTAAAAACCCCTCAAATGAGGAAAAGTCAATTAACCACAAATTTCAGAATTGCATAATGAATATTAAAAAAAAAAAACCCATCTTCAAGCAGCTTGATATTTCTGTGAATTTTTCGATCCATGGGACTGTAGTCAACCTCCATGGATGTGGCTGCAGGAGGAAAATTGATGACACATCAAAAAGATGGATAGTACGAAGGGTAACAAAACAGCCCATAAAAACTTCTAAAGAGATTAAAGGTGAACTTCAAGCTCAAGGAACATCAGTATCAGATCGCACCATCCATCATAGTTTGAGCCAAAATGGACTTCATGGGAGACAACTGTGGCGCCCCTGAGGTTTCAGTTGCCACAGAAGTACTACACCTCAGCAAGAGATGTAGCATTCCATCCCGGGTAAGGAGGAGGTCATCCACCGGTATGCACACAAAACACAGACACTCACTCAGCAACACTCCACTGGACCGTGGTCAAGGCAAGTTGCACCTTTGATGGCTCCATAAGAATACACAGTCCGGGCCAGGCTGGGGGGTGGAGTCTAGTTAGTGGAAGCAGCCTGTAGAAAGTTAGTCAGTTGGAAAGGAGCAATGGAGGAGGAAAGACCTGTGGTCTGGAGCTGGTGCAGCTCGACCCAGGCGCAAGACAGAAGGCGTACTAGAGACCACGGGAAGTGCAACATAATCCTTTGGCCTCGTTCCACATACAGCAACGGAGTGGAAGGACTTGGCCTCAGATCGTGGACTGGTCCCTAGACTAGAGGAGAAAAACCAACATGCTCCACTAGTAAAACCAGAGGCTGGGGACCATTTAGTACCAAAGCCAACTCCGCACATGAATCTGCTGGAAGATGACCACATAGGGCCAAGGGATAGAGCTTCCAGCCACCCCGAAAGGGCCTGCTGACACTGGCTCAGGGGACTGTGTGCGTAGGCGTGAGACAGGCGGGAGAGAAGTCACCGCAGGAAGACGACCAGCTAAGGAACACTAGAAGGAGACCTGCACCATCTAAGCTGCGTAACCATCTGCCCCAGAGGTCCCCATCCTGCGCCGGCGGCACCTAACTTGCTGCATACCACAGGTGGCATCACGAATAACTGTCATCATCCCCTTCATATTTAAATGACACCACCAGGATCACGGAACCGGCACCGGAGTGCCAACAAACCGCACTGGATAAATACTGCGTCCTGTGACCAGGGGACACAGACACTGGGTCTGAGCTACGGCATGCCTGAGTACATGGACTGCCCTGAGTTTGGAAGCTGCAGACCTGGTGACAGGCAGTAAACAAACACTTAAAGAAATGTGAAATAGTTTATTGGTTTGAGTTTTACAGATAATGTTTTTTTTGTGTGAGTTAAAATGGACAATTGGGTCACTATGGGTGACCAGGACTGCCTTTGCACATAATCGCACTGATTACAGTGCCTTCTAGCAGAATTCATAGGCCACAGGAGTTAAAAGCTGTCTGGCATGCAGAAGCAATGAAGTGTGGTGAGGAATGCTCTGTTGCATGCCCAGAGCCTACCTTGGGGGTTTGTAGGTGGCGGGTCCCCCCCATTGTTCTATCTGTGGTTGCTGATGCTGCACAAATCAGGAGTGGTGCAAGGATCTTTGGCATCACAGGCTCCTCAGCAAAGTTAATTGTGTGAAAATGATGTTTTATATTGTCAAGTTTTATACTGTAATGCAAAGGTTTATCATATTGGTAACATTCAAGATAATGCCTCCCATAAAGGGAAGAAAATGTTTACATTGTTTACAGCATTCAAAAATTTGCATGTCATAACACCACTGTATTTTTGTTTTGTTCCAGCTCGAAGACGTGCTGGGTTTTTCTGTGGGGGAGTGTCGCACCCCTGAGGCTTCAGTCGCCACAGAGGTACTGCACCTCAAGATGAGATGTAGTATTCCATCCCGGGTACGGAGGAGGTCATCCACCGGTATGCACACAAAACACAGACACTCAGCAAAACTCCACTGGACCGTGGTCAGGGCACGTTGCATCTTTGATGGATCCATAGGAATGCACAGTCCAGGCCAGGGGGGTGGAGTCTATTTCGTGGGAGCATTAGAAACAAGGCACTCTCAAATGGTGATACAAACAAAAAATGTATTCCATTAGTCTTAAAGCAACATGTTATGTTTCGGCCAGGTGGCCTTCATCAGGCAAGTTGTTACTAAGACTACAGGATAGTAGTAAAGGCAGTGGTATCCACCGCTATGCTGCATAGCAGGGGATGGGAGAAGCTTTTGGGAGAATGTCCTATGGATAGATGAGACAAAAATTGAACTTTTTGGCAAGGCACATCAGCTCTATAGTCATAGATGGAAAAATGAAGCACATCAAGAAAATATCAACTGTCCCTACTGTGAAACATGGAGCAGGCTCTGTTATGTTTTGGGGCTCCTTTGCTGCATCTGCATCGCTAGGAGGTGTCATACGAGACGACGTCGTGCAGTATGCCGGATGTTCGTCACGAAAACCGTGACCCCAACGACACATCGCACAATCTATCGTCTTGTGTAAAGCCAGCTTTAGTTAAGTTTCTTATATAATGTACTTTCAGGTGAACATCACCTTGAAATGTCTGAACGAATGTTACTAGGTGCTATTGTTCTGTCCCCACTTAAAGGCGATGGAAGGTGTGTAGTTGTGATAGGTTGTGAGAATCTTACCTTCGTTTTTCCTATAGGTGGGGCAGACAGGACCAGAGCACTCCAGAGTGAAAAATGCACATGCTGAGATGAAACAATGGTGGTTTATTTTCTCCAAAGGTTAGGACATGCAGAGTGCAGTAATCCAAGTACTTGGCATTGTAATTCTCCAGCGATGCTTGCCTCTGTAGCTACTACATGGTCAGAAGACTTTGCTCCTAGTAGCTCATATCCAATATGGGAAGTTGTTCTCACAAACTCTGATTTGGAAATGAACATCCCAGGATGTGATGCAAGAGAGTCATCAGACACTCCCGTGGGCTGGACAAAAGAAACAGAGGAGCCGAAAGGTCTGACCAGTAGATGGCAGCAGAGACAAGCATGAAAAACATTAAATAACAGTTTTAACTAAGACAAATAGAAACAGCACACTCCCCGTCTGAAATTCACTTTGGGGATTTCACTATTGAGTCCATAATACAACCTGAAAGGAAAGGCATGTTAAATGCAAAAACAAGCTCAATTGAGTCCAAAACAAGAAGGATGGCTCAAAGTTCAGGTCCGGTAGCGTTCATCCTGTAGGGACGCTCTCTATGGGCAAAAGCAGAACAAGTTCGTGGATTGGCCTTGCAAAGGTCTTCGTCTCACCTTTCCTGATGACCTTTAGCTCCACCTTCTGAACATTGCCGTCCTGACTAGGCAGTATCCTAGTAATTAGTCCCATAGGCCAGTCAGTCCTTTCTGTGGTCTGATCTTTCATGAGGACTAGGTCTCCTTCCTTGAGGTTCGGCTTGGGATGACGCCACTTCTTTCTTCCATGAAGAATGGTGAGGTATTCCTTCCTCCATCGGTTCCAGAAGTAGTCAGCCAAGTATTGAACCCGTTTCCAGTGTTTTTGATAAGTGTTCGCGTGGGTGAACTCTCCGCTGGGCATTACCGCGTTGTCAGTTTTTTGGGTAATGAGAATAGTAGGAGTTAATATGGTTGGTGTTTCTGGATTCATGGTCACCGGCACAAGGGGTCTTGAATTGATAATGGCTGAGACTTCAGCTAAAAGAGTGACTAGAGTCTCATGTGTGAGTCTTGAGGAATTGACGTCCATTAGCATGGAGTTCAAGATGTTGCGTGAAATCCCGATCATCCTCTCCCAGGAGCCTCCCATGTGACAACTGTGAGGGGGATTGAAGATCCAGGTGCAACCTTTCTCTGCCAGCTGATCTTGGATAGGTTTGGTGTCGATGTTCAGTTCTCTACATGCACCAACGAAGTTGCTTCCACGGTCAGACCTCAGCTGTTTCACTGGTCCTCTGATGGCAAGGAACCTTCTCAAAGCATTGATTAGGCTGGAGGTATCCATGGACTCTAACACCTCAATGTGAACGGCTCGAACACTCATGCAGGTGAATAACACAGCCCACCGCTTGCTGTTTGCTTGGCCTCCGCGAGTTCTGCGTGTGGACACCATCCATGGTCTGAAAACGTCTAGGCCCACGTAGGTGAAAGGTGGCTCTGTGGAAAGTCTGTCTGTAGGCAAGTCAGCCATTTGCTGGTACAGTTGTTTTCCTCTCGCTTTACGACAGTGCACACAATCGTGTAGTATTTGTGCTACACGTCTCTTCATTCCAATAATCCAGAGGACTGCAGACCGTAAAGCACCTTCTGTAATTTGCCTGCCTTGGTGTTCAGTCTTTTCATGGTGGTGTCGGATCAGCAAGACTGTAACATGGTGTTTGTTGGGAATGATGAGAGGATTTTGTTCTGCAACTCCAAGATGAGCCTGATTTAAACGACCACCAACTCTTAGTAAGCCGAAACTGTCGATGACTGGGTTTAAATTGGCGAGAGGACTTCTTAATGGAATCTGCTGTTTGTTGTATAAACACTTCCATTCTATGGCGAATTCACTCTGTTGGAGGTGGCGTATTATGAGGGACTCGCTATGGGAGATGTCCTCAGCAGAAAGGGCTTTGTGGCAGACATGCCAGCGATGACAGTCTTTGGTTTTAAGGTCAGTACGACAGCATCTGGCGATATGCACTAACCTAGCGACAGTCCTGACGAGCCTCGTCCAGCTGGAGAAACGTTCAAAACGTTGGCAACCGAAGTTGGAAGTTTTTTCTGCACTGGTGGCCAGGGTATTGACTTCAGCTCGGACATCTGGATCGTTGTCTGGATCTAGGATGCTGAAGGCTTCCTGGACACCTTCTTCTGACTGTCTCAGCAGGAACTCTGGACCTGTAAGCCAAGAAGAGTTAGCAAAAGAACTTATAGACATAGGTCTAGTTGCGTGATCTGCTGGATTCAGTTCGGCTGGTACAGGTTCTGCTAGGTTGTTGCAGACTTCCTGGTCCATAAAGGCGACGCTGTGTTCTCTCATTGCAAGCTTGCTGTTCATAGAACGCTGAAGAGAGTTAAATCTGGTCTGAGCTTGATCTCGGTTGTTTGGGAGTCTTCCCCTGGTAGATCGGGAGGGTAATGGAGAGTGGTTGGTTTTGTCTTTAGAAAACTCACAGTCCATTATTCCGATGAATTCTCTGTCCTCTACTGACAAGGCTACTTTATCGTCGTCCTTGGTTGTGTGAAAGACTGATCTTCCCAAGTTGTCGATATGCAGAGAAGAAGCGATGTCAGGTAGCTGTATTGTGTCTGGAGACTTCTCTTTCACTCCATAGTGATGAGGAATGGCTTTAGGCAGGTTGTGCGCCCATTTCCATGCACATAAGTCTTGAAGGAATCAATTTCTGATCGATCAACGCACACATTTCCTATGACTACCCATCCCAAGTCCAGTCTCTGGGTGTATGGTGCATAGTCAGGCCCATTACACTGCTGTCGCACCTTGTGTACCCTTAGATTGTCTCTGCCGAGCAGGAGTAGAATCTCTGCGTTATTGTCCAGAGGTGGGATAACACTAGCGAGGTGTCTTAGGTGTCGTTGATGAAATGCAGCTTCTGGGGTAGGAATTTCATTCCTGTGGCTGGGTATTTGGCTACATTCAACGAGCGTTGGTAGAGGTATTTCAGTCTTCCCATTGATAGGAGAAGCAATGAATCCCTGGGCTCTTCTGCCGCTAGTCTCAATGCGACCTGAGCAGGTGTTCAAGGTGTAGGGTTCTGATGGTCCATTAATTCCGAAGGCTTCAAAGAATTTGGTTCCTGCTAGGGACCGGTTGCTTTGGTCGTCTATGATGGCATACACCTTCATTGCCTTTTCTGGATGTCCCTCGGGATAAACCTTGATGAGGCATATTCGGGCACAACATTTCTGTGTTTGGCCCTCTCCACATACCTCTGAGCATGAGCAGGAGACGGCTGTGGTGGTGTCAGTCTGATTCTTGGGCTCCCCGCCATGACTTGGAGTGGGAGTGGTGGTGACTGCAGCCGGTGTGTCTCTAGCTAGCTGGGTTGGGTGCATGGCTGAAACGTGTTTTTCACTATGACACTCCTCACACTTGACGATGGATTTACAGTCCTTGGCCATGTGCTCAAGTGATGCGCAGCATTTGAAACAGATCCCAAGCTCTGTGAGGACTTTCATGCGCTCCTGTAGGGTTTTGGATCTAAACCCTCTGCACTTGTTCAGTGAATGCGGTTTTTTATGGATGGGACATTCTTGATTGAAAGACTTATCTCGTGATGAGATGGTGTTCTGTTTATCTGTGCGTGCTGCAGGTGATGGTAGCTCAGTCTTCCTGACACTCACAGTGTTCTTAATGTCTCTGCGTTTGTGTATGGCACCTTCATACCTTGATGATGATGATGTTGCAGCTGCAGAAGTGTTGAACTCTAGGAAGTCGAGGCTGGGGTCATTCCTCTTCTGGGCCTGCTCGTCAATGAACTTGCAGAACTGAATAAATGGGGGAAAGGTGACGTCATTCATTCTTTTGTACCTTGAGACTGACATTGCCCATTTCTCCTGCAGACTGTATGGCAGCTTCACCACGATTGGGTTCACTCCATGGGCTGTATCCAGGTAGCACAGCCCAGACAGACGAGGGTCTCTTTTGGCGAGCTCCAGCTCCATGAGCAGATCACTTAGGTCTTGAAGCTTGTGGACTTCTTTAAGGTTGATCTTTGGGATGTCCTGCAGTCTCTTGAATAGGGCTTTCTCTATTGCTTCTGCGCTGCCAAAGGTGCATTCCAGTCTCTGCCATGCAGCAGCGAGACCTGCTTCTGCTTGTCCCACATAGACGGTTCTGAGGCTCTTGATACGGTTTGTAGAGCCTGGGCCCAACCACTTGATCAGGAGGTCGAGCTCCTGTTCCGCAGTGAAGTTGAGATTGGCGATGGCTGCCTTGAAAGTTGCTTTCCAGGCCCTGTAGCTCTCTGCACGATCATCGAATTTCGTGAGACTAGTGTTGATTAGCTCTCTGCTCACCATGAACCTGGCAAACTCAGACATATCTGATTTCTCACCACTTTTTGCCACGACGACTCGTGATGCCCCTGGGGCGTATGGGCTGCCTGGCGTGAATGGATGAGATGTTCCCGGGTAAAATGACGTTGCTGCAGGGTTGAGCTGTGGTTTAGCCTCTGTAGATTCTGATGACCGCTGCTTGAGCTGTGGAAGTGGGTCAGGAAACACTTGGTTGCCATCTTGCCATGGTGACTGTGTTTGAGAGGGCACCTCTTGGTGACTGTTATTAATTTGCTCGGGTGCTTTAGGTGGCACTGGCACTGGTAGAGGTAAGTTGGAGGTTTCGGTGTTGTCAGCTTGGACGGTACTGCAAACCAGGGTTGCTACAAGTAACTGATTCAGTACATAGTCTCTTGTGCGATCAACTGGATTGTCTGCTTCCAGTGGTGGCGAGTGAGCTGGATCAGGACCTTGGATCAATGCTTGCTCAAGTAGTCTCACTTTAGCTAGCGCAACTTCCTCTTCCATCTGTGACCGAAGAATCTTTATCCGAGCCTCCGCTTCTGCCCTTTTGGCTTCCGCTTTAGCAGCTTCTGCTTTTGCATGGGCTTCTGCTTTAGCGGCTTCTGCTTTTGCAAGGGCTTCTGCTTCAGCCCTTTTGGCTTCAGCTTTAGCAGCTTCTGCTTTTGCATGGGCTTCTGCTTTAGCGGCTTCTGCTTTTACAAGGGCTTCTGCTTTAGCAGCTTCTGCTTTTGCAAGGGCTTCTGCTTCTGCCCTTTTGGCTTCTTCCTCTACTTCTCTTTCTGTGAAGGAACATCTCACCTTGGATTCCTCTGCTCTTATGCGGGCCGCTAGTATCCTATCGCTCAGGGCTGAGCTTCTTGAGGATGATGACCTGGATGACCGAGAGGAACGTCTAGATGAGGTTGATCGGTGTGATCTGGTTTCTTGCTGGTGAGAGATACAGTGTTCGGCCTTGTCTATGGCATCTTGCACCTTGGCATCTCTTTCCTTGTTTACCTCTTCTGCCTTGCTCAGGTCTGAAAGAGCTTCATCAATTTTAGAGTCTTTTAGAAAGGTAATGTACCTTGTTGACAGTCTCTTGTATCTTTCATGAGCTGTGTTCAGCCGTTCCAGAGCGGCTTGTAAGCATGTGGTATCACCTGATGAGGATTCAAATCTTGGAATGTAATAGGTGACTTGTTCCCACTGTTCTTCCAGGTGTTCACATAGCTCATCTTTCATAGTGTGATAGTTTTCAGTGGCCTTTATCGTGGGTTTGGAAGAGCGCTTCGGTCGGACAACTTGGTCTGCTGAAAGCGTGGGCTCTGCCTCCTGGGCTTCATAATGGACAGTATCAGATTGTATTTGCTCTGTTTCAGCAGTGGGGAACTGTCCAAGGTCTTTTTCAGCCATTTTGATTTAAGGTGTACTGTCTCTTTAAGAAACTTGACTTTTGAATAGGGGTCCAAAAATCGTTGTGCAGCTCTGCAAGGACTCCCTGATGAGATTCCCAAGGTGTCTTTAGTAAAACTTGGGGTTCGCAGTGCAGCGATGTGCAGTAATGGGGTATAATGTACTGCAAGTCTATAGAAGTGGTATGGCTAGAGGGAAACAGCAGGTGCATAAACTGTCCCTTTACAATGCAAGCAGAGGTGACACAGGACGTGGCAGATGGGAGAGCTTCCCCTTAGGCTTGTCCAGGCATGCACTGTGCAGGCAGACTAGTGCACAAGGCTTGTTGCTAGGCAGATTACATGGGAAGTTACAGGGCTCTTAGGGATCTGTAGCCGGGGTATTGAGCTCTTAAGCAGTCTTCTGACTGATTTGGACTCTCAAGAAAGTTTTTGTTTTGGGCTCTTAAGCAGTCTTCTGACTGTTCTGTCCCCACTTAAAGGCGATGGAAGGTGCGTAGTTGTGAGAGGTTGTGAGAATCTTACCTTCGTTTTTCCTATAGGTGGGGCAGACAGGACCAGAGCACTCCACAGTGAAAAATGCACATGCTGAGATGAAACAATGGTGGTTTATTTTCTCCAAAGGTTAGGACATGCAGAGTGCAGTAATCCAAGTACCTGGCATTGTAATTCTCAGTGATGCTTGCCTCTGTAGCTACTACGTGGTCAGAAGACTTTGCTCCTAGTAGCTCCAATCCAATATGGGAAGTTGTTCTCACAAACTGTGATTTGGAAATGAACATCCCAGGATGTGATGCAAGAGGGTCATCAGACACTCCCATGGGCTGGACAAAAGAAACCGAGGAGCCGAAAGGTCTGACCAGTAGATGGCAGCAGAGACAAGCATGAAAAACATTAAATAACAGTTTTAACTAAGACAAATAGAAACAGCACAGCTATCATATAAGATAGCCTAGCTTGCATTTTTTATTTTCTTAGCAAGGTGAATTCTCCAGCAATTTATATTAGATGGCTAGCAGAAAAAGGATAGAACATCCGGGGCTTTACTCTGATCCTCCCTCTGAGAGATAAAGGGCTATGGGGTACTATATATGTATATGTACGGGGATGCTGTGTCACGGGTATGGAATGGCCATTGCCCGGTTCCGTGACCCTGGGGGTTGCTTTAAAACGGGTTTATATACAGGGGAGATGAAAGAGTATGTGTCGTGACGCCACTTGCGAGTTGCAGCCAGGTAGTTGGAGCTGCCGCTGCACAGTCTATGGCCACTGGGGCTGGTGGTGATGGCAGCTTGGATGTTGGGCCCTCCGCAAGTAGGGCTGAGCCCCAGGGGGTGGATTATGGAGTGCGGCATGGAAAGAACGGAGACCACACAATGGGAATGCAGTGCAACTGTTGTTTACTCGCAGTGATGGTAATGCTGGACGGCTGGTTCAGACCCATGGTCCCTGTAGTCCCAGTGCCGGTGTGGTAACCTGGTGGCTTCTTTCCCCTGCACCTCTCAGTAGTTTTGTGGAACTCCGTGGCCTGGAGCATCTGGGGGTCCCCTCCTGTTTGTCGTCAGTCTCTGGTCCGTTTGGCGGGCAGTGTGAACCCTGTAGGGTCGGTGTTCTGTTCCGGTCCCTGGCTCTCTTGTTCGTCTGGTGCCCCCAGATTCTTTGGTCAGTGAGGTCCTGGATGGTCCCCTCACTGTGCAGGTATTTGTTAGGCAGCTTGAAGCGTTCACCTAACCTGGGGCCCTGTGCCCCGTCGGTGCTTTGTTTCCAGGGGTACCTCGTCGTACCCTCCCTGGCAACCACTCTCCTGTACCAGTCAGGTAACTGCTATATGACCCCGTCTCGAGACATGTCCATCTTTTATTACGGTCACTTCTGACTGACCTGCTGTCTCGCTCCTCACCCCGGGTTGTTGGCTAGTGGAATAGATCGGCTCCACCCTTAGATGGCCATCCATTGGGTCTCCAACTAGTCAGTCACCCCAGATTGGGCAAGGGAACTGAGGATATTATGTGTTTGATGGTACCGGCACTGATCTTCCAGGTCCCTGGGGGAGGACATGCCTCCTTGCCAGGATGCAGTATCTAGTAGTGCCCTGAAGGGTTCAGGGGTGCTACATAACATAGATGTGGCAAAGAAGAATAATGTTCCTAAAGGTCCAACTAATTTCACACTTTCAGGATTCACTGCTTAGCCATTCTTACTGCTTTTGAATATAAGAATAAAGTAGATCATAAAATATTATAAGTATCACTACTGTTTGGAGCCAGCAGCAGGATTTAGATGGCACATGGCTGCAGGAAGAGTCTAGTGGAATTTTACCTAATATGATATCCATTGTTTAGGTTGTCATGGACGTTGTTTATTGACCACTACACGCAATGGAAGTTTAACAATGCAGAATACAGTAGGTGGAATGATCTGATCTCACATAAGACATACCTAATTTGGGGAGACTGTTTACAACTGTTATGCTATTTACAAGAGGCTTTTTTAGCAATGACTCATATGGCATCCTGTGCTAAAAGAAGCATAAAGCTAAAAACAACTCTTAAATAGGGATTACAGGAACACAGAAGAAACATGTCAAACCGAGCGAGGATGGGTCTAGACTTTCATTTCAGCGCCATATTCTTTATATCAGGAAACTCTTACTCACAATGAATTAGTGCAGACTGCGAGTTATGATATCCATGTGACCACTCAACTGTGCGGCTAAAACGCCCAACTTATGTTCTTGTTTATATCCAGAGACTACAAGAAGAAACAATTCAGACAAAGCTAACACTCCTCACGACTAACAGTGGCCTCACCGAATAGATGATTTGACTGTATTAACCAATTACTATTTTTAAATACAAGTAAAATATATCTTTGTACCGTGTTAGCCAGTAGAGATAAAAAAATTGTTTAAAAGAACAGAGAGCCACTGAGGACTCTCTGTTCTTTTAAACAATTTTTTTATTTTTAAATATTTAACTGTTGTAAAAGTTTGACATGGAGTCACTATGACGAGGGATGAGCGGACCCGTGGATGTTCAGGTTTGGCCAGACTTTAGTTAAAAGTTCTTTTTGAGACCCAGATATGACCCGACCTGGTTCCCGGACCCCAAACCCCATATAAGTCACTGATTGGGCAGTCCATCTCTCCGCCCACATACAGCCAGCCATAAACAGAGCATTTTCAGGGGAGGAGAGGGTTAATTTTTGGACATACTACATTTTAAAAACGTTGTTTTTACTCCCAGTTAGAGCCAGTTAGAGACTGCAAGCGGCTTTCACTGGTTGGGCACCGAGTGTACCCGAGCACAGTGATGCTCGATTGAATGGTTAGCATGAGAACAGCACCCAAACTCGGACATAGACTTTTAAAAAAAAAAACAAAAAAAACTTGTACCGGATCAAGCTCCAGACACCCATTGTTCGATATGAACCCCGACTTTTACAGTTCTGGTTCGCTCATGTCTAACTATAACTAGTTGTGTAAATTAATTTTTTTTTATATGAAATTGGAGGCACAGTGAAATATACACTGTGTGCAGACTTATTAGGCAAATGAGTATTTTGATCACATGATGCTTTTTATACACGTTGTCCTACTCCAAGCTGTATAGGCTTGAGAGCCAACTACCAATTAAGTAAATCAGGTGATGTGCATCTCTCTAATGAGGAGGGGTGCGGTGTAATGACATCAACACCCTATATAAGGGGTGCATACTTATTAGGCAACTTCCTTTCCTTTGGCAAAAGGGGTCAGAAGAGAGATGTGACGGGCACTGAAAAGTCCAAAATTGTGAGATTTCTCACAGAGGGATGGGTCTTGCAATTGCCAAATTTTTGAAGCGTGATCACCGAACAATCAAGCGTTTCATGGAAAATAGCCAACAGGGTCTCAAGAATCGTGGTGGGCAAAAAAGGCGCAAAATAACTGCCCATGAATTGAGGAAAATCAAGCGTGAGGCTGCCAATATGTCATTTGCCACCAGTTTGGCCATATTTCAGAGCTGCAATGTTACTGGAGTATCAAAAAACACAAGGTGTGCCATACTCAGGGACATGGCCAAGGTAAAGAAGGGTTCAAAACGACCACCTTTGAACAAGAAACATAAGATAAAACGTCAAGACTGGGCCAAGAAATATCTAAAGAATGATTTTTCAAAGGTTTTATGGACTGATGAAATGAGAGTGACTCTTGATGGGCCAGATGGATGGGCCAGAGCCTTGATCAGTAAAGGGCAGAGAGCTCCACTCTGACTCAGACGCCAGCAAGGTGGAGGTGGGGTACTGGAATGGGCTGGTATCATCAAAGATGAACTTCTGGGACATTTTCGGGTTGAGCATGGAGTAAAGCTCAACTCACAGACCTACTGAGAGTTTATGGAAGACAACTTCTTCAAGCAGTGGTACAGGAAAAAGTCGGCATTGTTCAAGAAAAACATAATTTTCATGCAGGACAATGCTCCATCACATGCATCCAACTACTCCACAGCGTGGCTGGCCAGTAAAGGTCTGAAAGATGAAAAAATAATGACATGGCCCCCTTGTTCACCTGATCTGAACCCCATAGAGAACCTGTGGTCCCTCATAAAATGTAAGATCTACAGGGAGGGAAAACCATACACCTCTCCGAACAGTGTCTGGGAGGTTGTGGTGGTTGCTGCACGCAATGTTGATCATAAACAGATCAAGCAACTGACAGAATCTATGGATGGTAGGCTGTTGAGTGTTATCATAAAAAAAGGTGGCTATATTGGTCACTAATTTTTTTGGGTTTTGTTTTTGCATGTCAGAAATGTTTATTTCTAAATTTTGTGCAGTTATATTTGTGACGCCCTGGCACCGCCACGTGGTCACACAGAATAGGCCCCCGCACAACACCTTCCCTCACAGGGTTAAACCTTGCCAACAAAATCCTAGTCACCCCCCCAGGGTAGGAAAGGCACACCAGTGGGCGGGACTAGGCAGATGGAGAACGCCCCCCTATTGGTCTAGAGAACCCGGGGCGGGAAAAAAGTCAGTTAAGTTAAGTTAAGCTGAGTTGAAGTTCAGGTGGATAGGAGCAGGAGGAGAAAGTGCAGTATAAGAGCAGAGGCGTCGGTGTTGGAGCCTCGGTGTATTGGCTAGGTGGCAGATGGTGGTCCGAGTCTGACAGGAGACGGGAAGACGGCAGCCGGAGATCCGAGGTGGACCGGGGCAGGGTTGGAGCCCGCCGGTACCGACACCAGAGACCCGACCCGGAAACCGTGCACAGAGGGGGTACCTGGACCCTGAAGCCAGGACTGGAACCAACGGCCTAGCTAATTAACCAATTGAGGGCAGAATTACAGGTCCTGTCCCAACCAAAGTCCCAAAAGCAGACAACCACGCACAGAGAGGGATAGGGCATCCGCCAGGGCCCGGTAGATTCCATGGGTCAGCGTCAGCGGGCACGGCTCCCAACAGAAGTACCGGGAGCGCACTCCCGTGTTCCACACCGGGGAGTAAACCATATCATAACACAGTGCAGAGGAAAGTGACACAGATCATCACCCCGGGTGAGGGACCAGAGTACACCCGGCTGCAGCAGCCGGCCACCAGCACTTTGGTTAACCATTGGACTTGTCTGATTTATTTAATCATGAGTAAACTGAGACTCTCTGGTCTGACCAGGCGTGCCGGCCCCTGCCATCAACGTCCCCTGCACCGAGTCACCTGCCCTGGGGCAACCATGCCTACCCACAGTGGGGTTAACAACCAGCTGCCATCCCATCGTCCCCGGGTGCCCCACAACAGCAGCGGTGGTGCCACACTTTACCACACACCGTGGGTGGCGTCACAGACAGATTACGGCAAATCCCGTACAAATACGTCCCCTTTCATTTGGAGTGTCCGTGTGACCCCCGGGTCCGGAGAATCCCTCGAGCCACACTGCGGGTCTGGATCCGAGCAGCCCGGCTGCTACTGACGTGGGGGCGGCACATGTTGGTTTACCTTGTGAAAATAAACAAGTGAGATGGAAATATATTTGGTTTTTATTTAGTTGCCTAATAATTCTGCACAGTAATAGTTACCTGCACAAACAGATATCCTCATAAGATAGCCAAATCTAAAAAAAAAACCACTTCAACTTCCAAAAATATTAAGCTTTGATATTTATGAGTCTTTTGGGTTGATTGAGAAAATAGTTGTTGATCAATAATAAAAAAATCTGCTAAAATACAACTTGCCTAATCAGTCTGCACATGGTGTAGTAAAATTTCCATGAGTGATATATTATAGATTTGATTAGATGTATACGGTACTAATTAATGTATATAATGCTAATGCTTTTCCACATTTTCACAATAAAAGGGTTGAACCATAAATTAAGTTATCACCTATACCTAGGATACCTAAAACTTGTTCATCAGTGGGGTACCGACTACTAGAACGTCCACTGATCCAAAAAAGGGAATCTAGAAAACTCTTCATGAATGGTGTGCAGCTACTTTTGCACCATAGCTCAATTTATCGTCTCGTGGATTGTCCTTGGCCTTCTCCGACTCTCCCAATGACAAAAAAGGAATTGGAACACTGGTGTGGGGCCATTGCTCCAATCTAATAGGGAACTCCAGAGCCCAGTTATTTGGAATGGTCGGATTACCAGTGATGAGCAAGTTTCCACCCATTCCTTGGGAAGAAGATAACTTGCATTTGTGATAACTGCCCTATTAATTTTCTACCAGACAATTGCACTAAGAGCTCCAGGCTGTGGTTCCCCCAGTGCAGATTCAGTGAGATTAGTCAATCGCTTTTTAAGGGTTAGCCATCATTGTACTAAAAAAAAACAAAAAAGGTACTAAGAGCTCGTATGTACTCACTTTTCCTCCTCTCCCTCTCTTTCAGGATTGCTTCCAGCCACTCTTGTTTCTCCTCAGGTGTCTTTGCCATGCAAACAAACCACTTGTTTTTTGCTGTGTTGTGTATCTTCCAGCCATTGACGACAAGGTTACCACTGCTATGGAAATCGGCTAAAAGAGGCAAAATGTGTAAATCCAATGAGGATACTAAGATACTAGTACACACAACATTTCATTGAGGCATGTCAAGTGAAAATAGTGCATCATACACAAGGAAATATTTTAAGTACTTGGTGTACAATATTTAAATAATTCTACTCCTCTAAATGTACACAAATGCTTTATATATATATATATATATATATATATATATATGTTTCGCCCGGGGACCAGGGGTACTCAGATCCGGGCCACAGAGTCACTTCTGTGGGTATCACGATGGCGTGACCCGGTCTGTGATCCCAGGCTCCACAGTAAAAGGGGATTTGGGTAAGGGGAATTGTCCGTGACGCCACCCACGGTTGTGGTGAGGTTGGAACACCACCGCTGCTTTGGATGGGGATCCCGGGAGCGATGGTATGGAGCAGCAAGATGTTATTTCTCCCCTCCGTGGGTAGGGGGTTGGTTGTCCCGGGGCCCGGTGATGAGATGTGAAGTGTAGGGCCTGGGGGGCGCAGGGACGCGGTGGCAGCGCTGTGCCTTGCGGCACTATGGTACTCACTCAGCCTGACACACGGACACAGTTTGTACGGTAAACCAAATGGCTGGTAGGACGGTCCCACAGACGGCTGCACCTGCACTCCCGGTAGGTGACGGTGATGTCCCTCTTCCTTGCACCTTTGCTTGACTTGTGGTATCGGTGGATTCCCTCCGGTTACCCGCTCCCCGGCTGCAATCTGGGCCGGAGGAGCTCTACACTTTGCCCGCAGGCGCTGGCCCTGGGGAAACTGGTGCCCTGGCGGTGGCGGTGTCTCCCCGGTTCAGGTTGGGCTGTTGCCTTCACTCGGGACTTGGTTGTTGGGGGAGCTGCGTCCCCGTCACTGACGGATTTGGCAAATCTGGCGACTCCTAGCCTTGCCGGGGTCCGAGAGGCCCCTGCCTTGGTGCTGACTGTCCTTCGGAACACTGCTCCAGACCACCGGGCACACAGCCAACGGGGTCCTTCCAGGAACTTCCAAACGGTCCCCCTCCAGACAGTCACCGCCGTTGCTGACCTTGCTGATCTGGCCCTCACAAAGCTGGACCCTTCAGGCTTCTTTCTCCTCTGTCACTTCACTTGCTTTTCTCCTTTACTACTTTCACCTTCACTTTCTTAACTCCTCCACTTTAGCTCCTCACACTTGCCCTGCCTGGGCTACTCTGCTGTTTACTCCTTCCACTTCCTCCTCCTGGACTCATCCGCCTGGTTTCTTCCTGCCTCCAGAGCTGTGAGCTCCTTGGTGGGCGGAGCCAACCGCCTGGCCCACCCCCTGGTGTGCATCATCAGACTCCTGGAGGAAGGCAACAAGGATTTGTGGTTAGCTGTGATGTGCCTACCTGGAGTGTGGGGTGTGGTGGTGTGTGACCTGTGTCCCCTGGCTTGCCCAGGGCGACACATATATATATATATATATATTAGCTGTAGTACCCGGACGTTGCCCGGGATAGTAACTGCCTCTCTGTTTCTCTCCCACTCTCTGTCTGTGTGTCGCTGTCTGTCTCTTTCCTTGTCTGTCTGTTTCTATCTCTCTGACTGTATTTGCATCAGTTTATCTGTCTCAATCTATGTATCTGTCTGTCTCTCTCTCTGTCTTTTTGCCCGGCTGTCTTTTTGCCCGGCTGTCTCTTTGCCCGGCTGTCTCTTTGCCCGGCTGTCTCTTTGCCCGGCTGTCTCTTTGCCAGTCTGTTTCTTTGCCAGTCTGACTCTTTCCAGGGCTGTCTCTTTCCAGGGCTGTCTTTTTGCCCGTCTGTCTCTTTGCCCATCTGTCTCTTTGCCCGTCTGTCACTTTGCCCATCTGTCTCTTTGCCCGTCTGTCTCTTTCCCGGTCTGTCTCTTTCCCGGTCTGTCTCTTTCCCGGTCTGTCTCTTTCCCGGTCTGTCTCTTTCCAGGGCTGTCTCATTCCAGGTCTGTCTCTTTACCCGGCTGTCTCTTTCTAGGGCTGTCTCTTTGCCCGGCTGTCTCTTTGTCCGGCTGTCTCTGTCTGTGTCTCTGTCTCTCTTTATCCATCTCACCTCCGACATCTTTTTACCTCACACATAAGCTTGTTATACTAAGAGTTTATTTTGTTCCTATAGCACCAACTGACAGTTGCTATTTATAGCCTGCAGCTCCCACCTCTATTCATTTTAATGGCTGCAGCATTATTGTAGAGTAACTGGAAAGCAGTTTTTTTTCCCCGCCCAAACATAGTCTGTGACGTTCCCTGAGTCACATGGGGCATCTGTGCAAAATTTCGTGATTGTAAATGCGACGGTGCAAATTCCTTTAGCGGACATACATACATACATACATACATACATACATACACACATACATACATACATACACTGAGCTTTATATATTATATATATATATATATATATATATATATATATATATATATATATATATATATATATATATATAAATATATACATATAAAATATATTTGGTTGGTGGCTGACCTCCACCCTGCTGTGCACCTCAATTTGTTTTTTTTTACCACCTGTCTTGATTTTGGCGATTGGTGGCTGTTCATATTCAGCCATCAGGCCATGTCCACAAGCTATTTATTTCATGCAGCATTTGCTTGGGCCTTTCCCACCCACAGCCATGATTCAGTCATGGGCACGGAATTGAAAAGCACCGGGTAAGTGCTGCTTTAAACAGTTCTACCTTTTCATATGTGAGGCCGTATGGCACATTTTAAATAAAAAATATTTTAGAGTAGGACTGCCCTAAAGAGATTTGCCGTGACGTGGCAGGTTAACTCAAGAAATTGCAATTTTTTGCCAAAAATCTCAAATTTTAAAATAGTACAGTTTGGAATTTTTAGCGCCGTGCACATCTTATGATACATGCCATTTTTGAGTTGAGCTGGCTTTTTTGTTTTTTTATACATATACAGTTAGGTCCAGAAATATTTGGACAGTGACACAAGTTTTGTTATTTTAGCTGTTTACAAAAACATGTTCAGAAATACAATTATATATATAATATGGGCTGAAAGTGCACACTCCCAGCTGCAATATGAGAGTTTTCACATCCAAATCTGAGAAAGGGTTTAGTAATCATAGCTCTGTAATGCATAGCCTCCTCTTTTTCAAGGGACCAAAAGTAATTGGACAAGGGACTCTAAAGGCTGCAATTAACTCTGAAGGCGTCTCCCTCGTTAACCTGTAATCAATGAAGTAGTTAAAAGGTCTGGGGTTGATTACAGGTGTGTGGTTTTGCATTTGGAAGTTGTTGCTGTGACCAGACAACATGCGGTCTAAGGAACTCTCAATTGAGGTGAAGCAGAACATCCTGAGGCTGAAAAAAAGAAAAAAATCCATCAGAGAGATAGCAGACATGCTTGGAGTAGCAAAATCAACAGTCGGGTACATTCTGAGAAAAAAGGAATTGACTGGTGAGCTTGGGAACTCAAAAAGGCCTGGGCGTCCACGGATTACAACAGTGGTGGATGATCGCCGCATACTTTCTTTGGTGAAGAAGAACCCGTTCACAACATCAACTGAAGTCCAGAACACTCTCAGTGAAGTAGGTGTATCTGTCTCTAAGTCAACAGTAAAGAGAAGACTCCATGAAAGTAAATACAAAGGGTTCACATCTAGATGCAAACCATTCATCAATTCCAAAAATAGACAGGCCAGAGATAAATTTGCTGAAAAACACCTCATGAAGCCAGCTCAGTTCTGGAAAAGTATTCTATGGACAGATGAGACCAAGATCAACCTGTACCAGAATGATGGGAAGAAAAAAGTTTGGAGAAGAAAGGGAACGGCACATGATCCAAGGCACACCACATCCTCTGTAAAACATGGTGGAGGCAACATGATGGCATGGGCATGCATGGCTTTCAATGGCACTGGGTCACTTGTGTTTATTGATGACATAACAGCAGACAAGAGTAGCCGGATGAATTCTGAAGTGTACCGGGATATACTTTCAGCCCAGATTCAGCCAAATGCCGCAAAGTTGATCGGACGGCGCTTCATAGTACAGATGGACAATGACCCCAAGCATAAAGCCAAAGCTACCCAGGAGTTCATGAGTGCAAAAAAGTGGAACATTCTGCAATGGCCAAGTCAATCACCAGATCTTAACCCAATTGAGCATGCATTTCACTTGCTCAAATCCAGACTTAAGACGGAAAGACCCACAAACAAGCAAGACCTGAAGGCTGCGGCTGTAAAGGCCTGGAAAAGCATTAAGAAGGAGGAAACCCAGAGTTTGGTGATGCCCATGGGTTCCAGACTTAAGGCAGTGATTGCCTCCAAAGGATTCGCAACAAAATATTGAAAATAAAAAATTTTTTTTTGGGTTTGGTTTATTTGTCCAATTACTTTTGACCTCCTAAAATGTGGAGTGTTTGTAAAGAAATGTGTACAATTCCTACAATTTCTATCAGATATTTTTGTTCAAACCTTCAAATTAAACGTTACAATCTGCACTTGAATTCTGTTGTAGAGGTTTCATTTTAAATCCAATGTGGTGGCATGCAGAGCCCAACTCGCGAAAATTGTGTCACTGTCCAAATATTTCTGGACCTAACTGTATATTACTCTGCCACTCTCCCACTCTCCTTTCTATCTTTGTTCCTCTCCCACTCTCTCTCTCACCACCAAAATCATATTAACTGACGCATAAGCTTCTTATACTAAGAATGTCCTTCATTGCCTATAGGAACCAATCACAGCTCCTATTAATGACCTGTAGCAAAATAGAAGCAGAGCTGTGATTGGTTGCTATAGGTCACCTGATAAATATCCAGGCTAACTGTCAAAACAGCCAATATATTACCGCACACATCCAAACAGTAAGTAACCATTTTTTTTTTGGTGGACAACGGGGTTAACATTTCTCCCCAAAACATAGTTTACGATGTTCCCTAAGTCAAATAGGATGTCTGTGCAAAATTTCTTGATTGAATTTGTATATTTGTTGTGTTTTGTTGATTTGGAGCCGCTAGATATATCCCAGATGGAGGACTTTCCTATTTATATTATATTTCAAATTTTACTTTATAAATATTTTTTTTTGTACAAAAAGTGCCATATTCTCACTTTGTTCATCAAGGTTAAATGATGTTGTATGGATACCATATATGACAGCTGTATGGAGCAACAGTATGTCAGTTGATGGGCAGATGTGCTGCTCTTGCCTAATGTTGGGGTGCCAAAGTGAGTTGAGGCCTGACAAAGTAATTTGGAAGTAATTACTTAGAAGAGTAATGCGGCAAGAGGAGCATATATTGAAGTGAAACGCAGACACCGAGTAACAGTGCGCCCGCTGCCTCTAAGGAGGAGAAGGGACAGTAATAGATTGAGGTCAGCAGATGGTTCTATAGTTCCATACCAAACCCAGAGTATAAATTTGTCCACTGAACCAATAGTACTATGCTAGTGTTGGCAACATTGTGGCGCAGGCACTGTCTGATCAATGGGGACCCAAGGAAGCAAAACTACTAGGACAGAAACTAGAATAGGTCTACCTTGGGTGGAGACCTATTGAACTGTTAAGAGTCTGGAAGAGTTGGGCCTTCATCGTGTGCTGTGTTTCCGCCAGGAAAATCCATAAACTGGGGAAAATAAGTTTCAGTGTATTGTGTGCTATGTGGGTTGCGACAGAAGGAGAGTGTAGGTGGTAAGTTCATTATATTGCAGTTCAGGAATTACACCTTCATATTAGAAGAAGCTGTAAATAAACTCAGGTTGTTTTAAGAAGTCTTGAGTGGTCTCAATGTCTTTTCAGGTAGCCGAGAACCTACCATCCACAATGGGATGACTGTATAGTTAGAGCTGTAAAAGATTTGTTTAATAGATTCCCTATTGTATATATTGTAGTTTCTAGTGTGCTTTAGGCGATTAAATTATATAATTAATCCTGGGCTGTTCTGTTATCTCGATCTTGAATCCCACGTCTGTGTGTTCGGCTAATAGTTACCGTGAAGCGGTTGGTGGCAGCGAATTGTGCCAAGGATTATTGTGGGGAGGCCAGTGAGATTCGGGGAGATTTTATATATTCCGCCCGCGGAGGTCGGGGGAATATATACCCTACTCTCACCGGGGACCCTTCAATAATCGGCATAAGTAGTATAGCGGCCTCCTTGCTTATTGTCGGGCAATTCCATAATTGGCCTGACTATAAGAGGGGCGCTAGAGAGCGCGTCACGTGCTCTGTCTGTCGGTCGGGAGGTATAAAGGAGGGTTGACTCCTGCTTGTTACCCCCCGATTGTGACGTACTGGTAGCCAGCGCGGGGGATTTCTGAGTGACCCCCCCGGTGGTTTGTGTCTGCAAATTGGGATTCTGATCTGGCTTATATATCCTGAGTCATATTGCAAAGGATTGTCAAAAATCCACTTGTGACTTTTAGGATCGCTACTTCCAATAGGTGGCGCTGTGCTAGAGTTTGTCTCCTTTACTGGAGAGACAATTTGAATATTTCCCTATTTCCCAGAGGGGCATTGCAGCTATAAGTCCCCTTACCTGGCAGCCAGACTGGCTTGCAAAGTCTCCTTAAGGAGAATAGTGTTCCCCCGTGGTCCCCACATAGCTTTCTCATGAGCCAGATCAGACACCCCCATACTTTGCACTGACGAGGGGCAAGCACCCCGAAACACCGTGTCTGCAAATTGGGATTCTGATCTGGCTTATATATCCTGAGTCATATTGCAAAGGATTGTCAAAAATCCACTTGTGACTTTTAGGATCGCTACTTCCAATAGGTGGCGCTGTGCTAGAGTTTGTCTCCTTTACTGGAGAGACAATTTGAATATTTCCCTATTTCCCAGAGGGGCATTGCAGCTATAAGTCCCCTTACCTGGCAGCCAGACTGGCTTGCAAAGTCTCCTTAAGGAGAATAGTGTTCCCCCGTGGTCCCCACATAGCTTTCTCATGAGCCAGATCAGACACCCCCATACTTTGCACTGACGAGGGGCAAGCACCCCGAAACACCGTGTCTGCAAATTGGGATTCTGATCTGGCTTATATATCCTGAGTCATATTGCAAAGGATTGTCAAAAATCCACTTGTGACTTTTAGGATCGCTACTTCCAATAGGTGGCGCTGTGCTAGAGTTTGTCTCCTTTACTGGAGAGACAATTTGAATATTTCCCTATTTCCCAGAGGGGCATTGCAGCTATAAGTCCCCTTACCTGGCAGCCAGACTGGCTTGCAAAGTCTCCTTAAGGAGAATAGTGTTCCCCCGTGGTCCCCACATAGCTTTCTCATGAGCCAGATCAGACACCCCCATACTTTGCACTGACGAGGGGCAAGCACCCCGAAACACCGTGTCTGCAAATTGGGATTCTGATCTGGCTTATATATCCTGAGTCATATTGCAAAGGATTGTCAAAAATCCACTTGTGACTTTTAGGATCGCTACTTCCAATAGGTGGCGCTGTGCTAGAGTTTGTCTCCTTTACTGGAGAGACAATTTGAATATTTCCCTATTTCCCAGAGGGGCATTGCAGCTATAAGTCCCCTTACCTGGCAGCCAGACTGGCTTGCAAAGTCTCCTTAAGGAGAATAGTGTTCCCCCGTGGTCCCCACATAGCTTTCTCATGAGCCAGATCAGACACCCCCATACTTTGCACTGTCGAGGGGCAAGCACCCCGAAACACCGTGTCTGCAAATTGGGATTCTGATCTGGCTTATATATCCTGAGTCATATTGCAAAGGATTGTCAAAAATCCACTTGTGACTTTTAGGATCGCTACTTCCAATAGGTGGCGCTGTGCTAGAGTTTGTCTCCTTTACTGGAGAGACAATTTGAATATTTCCCTATTTCCCAGAGGGGCATTGCAGCTATAAGTCCCCTTACCTGGCAGCCAGACTGGCTTGCAAAGTCTCCTTAAGGAGAATAGTGTTCCCCCGTGGTCCCCACATAGCTTTCTCATGAGCCAGATCAGACACCCCCATACTTTGCACTGACGAGGGGCAAGCACCCCGAAACACCGTGTCTGCAAATTGGGATTCTGATCTGGCTTATATATCCTGAGTCATATTGCAAAGGATTGTCAAAAATCCACTTGTGACTTTTAGGATCGCTACTTCCAATAGGTGGCGCTGTGCTAGAGTTTGTCTCCTTTACTGGAGAGACAATTTGAATATTTCCCTATTTCCCAGAGGGGCATTGCAGCTATAAGTCCCCTTACCTGGCAGCCAGACTGGCTTGCAAAGTCTCCTTAAGGAGAATAGTGTTCCCCCGTGGTCCCCACATAGCTTTCTCATGAGCCAGATCAGACACCCCCATACTTTGCACTGACGAGGGGCAAGCACCCCGAAACACCGTGTCTGCAAATTGGGATTCTGATCTGGCTTATATATCCTGAGTCATATTGCAAAGGATTGTCAAAAATCCACTTGTGACTTTTAGGATCGCTACTTCCAATAGGTGGCGCTGTGCTAGAGTTTGTCTCCTTTACTGGAGAGACAATTTGAATATTTCCCTATTTCCCAGAGGGGCATTGCAGCTATAAGTCCCCTTACCTGGCAGCCAGACTGGCTTGCAAAGTCTCCTTAAGGAGAATAGTGTTCCCCCGTGGTCCCCACATAGCTTTCTCATGAGCCAGATCAGACACCCCCATACTTTGCACTGACGAGGGGCAAGCACCCCGAAACACCGTGTCTGCAAATTGGGATTCTGATCTGGCTTATATATCCTGAGTCATATTGCAAAGGATTGTCAAAAATCCACTTGTGACTTTTAGGATCGCTACTTCCAATAGGTGGCGCTGTGCTAGAGTTTGTCTCCTTTACTGGAGAGACAATTTGAATATTGTTTAATATGGACTCTTGTCTATGGGATGTCCAGTCACTGGCCCTGCACCCTCATCTTTACATTCATATGGTCCTTAACGTCAGCAATCAAAAACAAACTACTCAGGAGTCAGGATCAGGACCCCTTTAGCGCTAAAATACAGAAAAAAGATCCTGAACCTATTTTTATATAGGTCTAGTGCAGTGAGTGCTAAACATACTCACTTGGAGAAGAGAGAATGTAGTGACATATTGTATACTCAAGCTGGGAAACATCAGCGTCTTCTAGAATTTATTAACAAGTCTATCAGGAAGTGGATGACTAAATATTCCATCTCCATGCTGTTCTCCTGTTCCCAGCAGATGTTTGTATGTTTCAAGGGAGAAAAATGAACAAATTTGTACCGTATTGTGCTACCACATTCCAGAACTCAGAGGAACGGTATCTGCCGTCAGAGCAGGAGAGACGGTAGCTCTTAATAAGAGATCCCCAAGTACAACACCCGCTCTATACCAACAGAAGGGGAATATAAACATCAGGCTCACAGGACAGTAGCTTCTGACAATTATCATTTTGTTTCCATACAACAGGCATTAAATTGGAACCAATTCAGTTCAATCCATTCCTTCCAAGAATTGCACTGTAAGCAGACAGTCTTGACAGTGTTGCATAGTCATTTTTTTCATAATATATAATTCTTGAAATAACGTCCATTAACTAATGACAACATGTAGTAATCTCCTATAAAACCTTATTTCCAAAAAGTCTACTATCTTACAAAGTCGATATTAACTGGTGATCAGATTTCATAGAATCCAAGGATGTAAATTTCCAGATGATGGTTTTTATCAGTAATGGAAAAAGAATCTTCGCTACGGGTAACACAAATTTTAAAAAAATATAAGTTGTCAGAGTCAACTGACCCGTCTTCTCATTTGGTAGCAACTTAAGAAATAAGAACGAAAGGATTACAGTATTTTTCGGATTATGAGACACACTTTTCCTCGCAAAAAATTGTAAAGAAAATGAGGGGTGTGTCTTATAAGTAGAATGTAGCTTACCGGGGGGGTGATGGAGAGGGGTCACAGGAGACAGGGGTGATGCTGCGGGCTGTGCTGCGGGCGGCGCGCTGTGGGCTCTGCTGCACTGTCGGCTCTGCTGCGCTGTGGGCGGTGAGGCAGGGGCCACTATCCTGAATGTCGGTGGTGTGGGCTTCAAATAAAGGTGCCCGGAGTCAGTGCATGCAAAGATGGAGCTCTCGTCTCAAAATCTCCTCTATGCAAGCACTGCCTCCGGCCCACTGATCTCCCAGCAACGGACTTAAGAAAAATAACGCCCGTAGGTAGTGTGTGCGCAGATGAGACCTCAGCTTGTGATTGAACAGATAGCTCAATCAGCTCAGGTGCTGACTTTGGGCGCCATTTCTTTGAAGCCGTCAGTTCCTAGATGTTCTTTCTGCCTCACAGCGCCGCCGTCCGCATTGAGCATCTGGGACACCCGCTGCACCACCCTGCCCCTGCTTCCTCCAACCTTACTCCACCAACCGCTGCCTACCCACTGCACCACACTGCCCCTGCTTCCCCCTACCCCGCCCCACCAGGGAGAAGAGACCACCACCGCTGCCTAGCCCCCTCTGGTGAGACACCATCGGATTATAAGATAGATCCCATATTTTGTTTTTCCTTTTTTTCCTCTAAATTTCTAAATTTGAGGTGCAGCTTATAATTCGTGGCATCTTATAAAACGAAAAATACGGTAACTGTTGTAATTCCAACCTGCCAATCCTTTTCTCTCCTGACTTAATTTGCTCCCATATACATTAATCCATTGTCCATTCCCACGGATATTGGTGGATTTGGTAGAATTTGTTATGATGTGTATTTAGGCGTTTAATGTGCCTTGTTGAATATGATAATTAAAAAAAAAGTTGAATATGATAATTACTATATTTTTTAGGTGGCAGCAAGGGGGTCCTTGAAATGAGTATATCAGTGTCATATAGAGGCTCCATTTGTCTTAAAATAGTTGTGTTACTCTATAGTTAAAATCTATATAGTATACAGTATATCACAAAAGTGAGTACACCCGTCACATTTTTGTAAATATTTTATTATATCTTTTCATGGGACAACACTGAAGATATGAGACTTTGATACAATGTAAAGTAGTCAGTGTACATCTTGTATAACAGTGTAAATTTGGTGCCCTCTAACTAACTCAATACACAGCCATTAATGTCTAAACTGTTGACAACAAAAGTGAGTACACCCCTAAGTGAAAATGGCCAAATTGAGCCCAATTAGCTATTTTCACCCTCTCTGGTGTCATGTGACTCATTAGTGTTACAAGCTTAGTTTTCATGTGTGAATGGGGAGCAGGTGTGTTACATTTGGTGTTATCGCTCACAAACTCTCTCATACTGATCACTGGAAGTTCAACATGGCACTGGATTCTCTGAGGATCTGAAATAATGAATTGTTGCACTACATAAAGATGACCTAGACTAGATGATGACTGCCAACACCACAAAAACTGAACTGCAGTATGGTGGCCAAGACCATACAGCTGTTTAAAAAGCCAAGTTCCACTCAGAATAGGCCTCACCATGATCAACCAAAGAAGTTCACATGCTTAGCGTCAAATCCAGAGGTTGTCTTTTCAAAATAGATGTATGAATGCTGCCAACATTGCTGCAGAGGTTAAAAGGGTGGGGTCGGCCTGTCACTGCTCAGCCGCACACTGCATCACATTGTTTTGCTTGGCTGTCATCCTAGAAGGAAGCCTCTTCTAAAGATGATGCACAAGAAAGCCTGTGAACAGTTTGCTGAAGACAAGCAGACTAAGAACATGGATTACTGGAACCATGTCCTGTGGTCTGATGAGACCAAGATAAACTTGTTTGGTTTAGATGATGTCAAGCTTGTGTGGCGGCAACCAGGTGAGGAGTACAAAGACAAGTGTGTATTGCCTACAGTCAAGCATGGTGGTGGGAGTGTCAAGGTTTGGGGTGCATGAGTGCTGACGGTTGTGGAGGGTGACAGTAAAGTGAGGGAACCATGAATTCCAACATGCACTGTGACATACTGAAGCAGAGCATGATCTCCTCCCTTTGGAAACTGGGCAACAGGGAAGTATTCTAACATGATTACAACCCCTAACATCTCCAAGATGACCACTGCTTTGCTGCTAAAGGTATTGGGGGTAAAGGTGCTGGACTAACCAAGCATGTCTCCAGAGTGAAACTCTATTGAGCATCTGTGGGGCCTCCTCAAATGGGAGGTGGAGGAGCTCATGGTCTCTAACTTCCACCAGCTTCGTGATATTGTCATGGAGAAGTGGAAGAGGATTCCAGTGGCTCCTGTAAAGCTCTGGTTAACTCATCGCCCAAGAGAGTATAAGCAGTGCTTGAAAATAATGTTGGCCACACAAAATATTGACACAATGGGCACAATTTGGCCATTTTTATACCCTGGGGTTTAACATAGCCTAGGATAAACTATACCCTGGGGAGTAACATAGCCTATGCCAAACTATACTGCTCCAGGTCAAAATAAACCCATCTAATGTGGAACCCGAGTATAGTCTGGCTCAGGCCACAGTATACCCCGGGGGATAAACTTTATACCCTAGGAGTGTAAAATAGTACAGTGCTTACATTGAACTGTCAGTAGATGACCCTAAACTTTTTCCAATTTTGACAACCTTGGAAGACCAACTATATGACTAGCTTTTGAGATTCTACACTGCGACCAAACAAAAGCACCTCGGTGGATCTATGATCTATCTCCAGAGAAACGTGTAAATACCAAGTCCCAGTTCAGACAAACAGCTAAGCCATATTGAGCAGAAAGAGGGATTTTTTTTTACCAAAATTAAAGTAATTCTTGTGTATATCACTCAATGCTACTAATAATATGGCCTGAGGAGTATATTTTGGCCTAGGCCAATTTATGCTCTGGAGTATAATCTACCCTCAGGTATAGTCTGGACTGTGGGTATACTCTGGCCTGTCACACCAGTCAGCAGCTACACTGCAGCTGCAACCTAAGAGCCCCCTGTAGCACAGGCCAGATCAGTCTAAAAGGTGTTAATGGGTAAAAAACAGTTATCCCCTTAGAATAAACAAACCTTCTTTGAACTGATGGATGGTTACAAGTCCCAACTATTACAAATTAATTCAACTTCAATGCTCAGCACAGTCAGGAGTGATTTGGGGGGGAAAAACGAAGACCTTTTTAACTGTTTTTGTTTTTTTTTACTTTTTTCCCTAACTGCAAAGAATCTAGAATTGAAAAATAACAGCAAAAAATTGATATTCACTGGACAAGAACCAAGCGAAGTTCATAGGAAAGAGAGATATTAGAATTGATTTCAGCTCATTCTGTTACAACATGATATCAGTGGCATTACCGTTAATTATTTTTGCAAAAAACTATAGCTTCACCCATTATATCCCCGACCTCCACCTGCGGTAATAAAAGGAAATGGAGAGGTGAAGATTAAGGGCCTGCATTGGAAAAGTGACCGCATGTCAGAGAGCAAGACCGCTTGTACCGTCTCCATCACGGCCGCTATGTGTAATCCTTTGTGCAGAATGTAATTCAATTTATTTACTCATTTAAAATCATCAGTATGCAGAATGTATAACAGATGAGGTTCCCGGAGCAATGAAAAGCGAATAAACTAACAGAGGAGCCATATTTCCAATTCTTAATATATCGATAAATGTGTTACGTTACTAAAGTGATATAAATTGTGTGCCATAAGTGCAGTAATTAAGCGTCTGTTTATCAAAGCTTTGCTATTGCTGATCTGTCATAGTGAAGAAAGTGCGTATGTTCCAATTTCCAATGTAATGTTCTGAACAATGAGAAAAACTATAAAATCCACAACAGATTTATATCCAGTAATATGAAAATACAGAAGAGCCTAACTGGCACAAAATTCTAAAGCAGGCTTTACACACAGCAACATCACTAGCGATGTCGCTTGTGAAAGCACCCGCCCCCGTCAGTTGTGCTTCACGGGCAAATCGCTGCCAGTGGCGCACAACATTCCTAACACCCGTCAAACGGACTTACCTGCCTAGCGATGTAGCTGTGACCGGCGAACCACCTCCTTTCTAAGGGGCGGTTCGTGCGGCGTCACAGTGACATTGCTAAGCGGCCAGCCAATAGGAGCGCAGGGGCGGAGATGAGCAGGCCGAACATCCCGCCACCTCCTTCCTTCCTCATTTCGGGCTGCCGCAGGTAATGTGAGATTCCTCGTTCCTGCGGTGTCACACATAGCGATGGGTTCTGCCGCAGGAACGACGAACAACCTGCGTCCTGCAACAGTAACGATAATCGAGATTAGAACGGCGTGTCAACGATCAACGATATGGTGAGTATTTTTGATCATTAACGGTCGTTCGTGCGATTCACACGCAACGACATCGCTAACGAGGCCGGATGTGCGTCACGAATTCCGTGACCCCAACAACATCTAGTTAGCGATGTCGTTGCGTGTAAAGCCCGCTTAACCCCGCAGGTTTAATGGCTTGTGCTGGGGTTGTCTATCTTTGGTGACATTTTTTCTTTTACTTAAAGGAAATCTGTCACCAGGTTTCTGCCACCCCATCTAAGAGCAGCATAATATAGAGACAGAGACTCTGATTCCAGCGATGTGTCACTTGCTGTTATTTTGATAAAATCACTGTTTTCTCTGCTACAGATCTAGCAGTTATACAGAGCTCATGATATGCTGGACTACCTGCAGCACGCCAAGTAGTCCTGTAATAATAACCTACTACTGATTAAACAGTGATTTTTTTATCAAAACTACACTAAGCAGCTCAGCAAGTGACACATCTCTGGAATCAGGATCTCTGCTCCTACATTATCCTGCTCTTGGATTAGGAGCTGAAAACCTCGTTACAGATTCCCATTAAATGTATGTATTTGGGTCTAAAGCCAGCTTTACACGTTGCAATTAGTTGTACAATCGCATTTGCGATGTGACACACCCAGGTTGCATACGGGATCTTATGAGATTGCACATAGGTCGTTCATTTGCTGTCACACGAGCGTTCGTAGTCTATGTTAAATTGATCAATTTTATGTGCGATCCTTTAGATCATGTGTTCTGTGACGTATGCATTGGGCACCTTTTTTTTTTTTTTTTTTATTTATTGACTTGACAAGCGTGTGTACTGTGTAGGGATGCGTTTTTACTATGTCATCTGCCATTCAGCTCTGCTACATGGCCGCTAACAGCAGACACAGACAGCCATGTAGCAGAGCTGAATGGCCGCTGACAGCAGACACAGACAGAGCCGCACTGTCAGAATGAACTCGGGTTAACTTCACCCGACTTCATTGTCATGCTGCGGCTCTATCTGTGTCGCGTCCTGATTAGTGGTCACCTGTGAAGGATTCACCGGTGACCGCTAAACTCCTGAGTAACTGAATTGAGCAGCCCTCTCTCATATACTCACCGATCCCCGATCCCCGGCGCGGCACTGCACGGCGTTCACACTGCTCCGGCGGCTTTTACTATTTTGAAAAAGCCGGCCGCCCATTAAACAATCTCCTATTCCCTGCTTTCCCCGCCCACCGGCGCCTATGATTGGTTACAGTGAGACACGCCCCCACGCTGAGTGACAGGTGTCACACTGCACCCAATCACAGCAGCCGGTGGGCGTGTCTATACTGTGTAGTGAAATAAATAATTAAATAATTAAAAAAAACGGCATGCGGTCCCCCCCAATTTTAAAACCAGCCAGATAAAGCCATACGGCTGAAGGCTGGTATTCTCATGATGGGGAGCTCCACGTTATGGGGAGCCCCCCAGCCTAACAATATCAGCCAGCAGCCGCCCAGAATTGCCGCATACATTAGATGCGACAGTTCTGGGACTGTACCCGACTCTTCCCGATTTGCCCTGGTGCGTTGGCAAATCGGGGAAATAAGGAGTTATTGGCAGCCCATAGCTGCCAATAAGTCCTAGATTAATCATGTCAGGCGTCTCCCTGAGATACCTTCCATGATTAATCTGTAAATTACAGTAAATAAACACACACAACTGAAAAAATCCTTTATTAGAAATAAAAAACACAAACATATACCCTGGTTCACCACTTTAATCAGCCCCAAAAAGCCCTCCATGTCCGGCGTAATCCAGGATGGTCCAGCGTCGCATCCAGCGCAGCTGCATGGAGGTGACCGGAGCTGCAGCAGACACAGCTGCTCCTGTCAGCTTCACACAGCAACTGAAGACAGCCGCGCGATCGGCTGAGCTGTCAGTGAGGTTACCCGCTGTCACTGGATGCAGCGGTGGCCGCGGGTAACCTCAGTGACAGCTCAGCTGATCGCGCTACTCACCGCCGCTCCTCTCACCTCCACGCAGCAACTGAGGTGAGTAGCGCGATCAGCTGAGCTGTCACTGAGGTTACCCGCAGCCACCGCTGGATCCAGTGACAGCAGGTAACCTCAGTGACAGCTCAGCTGATTGCGCGTCTGTCTTCAGTTGCTGTGTGGAGGTGACAGGAGCGGCGGTGTATTCTGCAGCTCCGGTCACCTCCATGCAGCAGAGCTGGATGCGACGCTGGACCATCCTGGATTCCGCCGGACATGGAGGGCTTTTTTGGGGCTGATTAAAGTGGTTAACCAGGGTATATGTTTGTGTTTTTTATTTCTAATAAAGGATTTTTTCGGGTGTGTGTGTTTATTTACTGTAATTTACAGATTAATCATGGAAGGTGTCTCATAGACGCCTGACATGATTAATCTAGGACTTATTGTCAGTTATGGGCTGCCAATAACTCCTTATTACCCCGATTTGCCAACGCACCAGGGCAAATCGGGAAGAGCTGGGTACAGTCCCAGAACTGTCGCATCTAATGTATGCGGCAATTCTGGGCGGCTGCTGGCTGATATTGTTAGGCTGGGGGGCTCCCCATAACGTGGAGCTCCCCATCCTGAGAATACCAGCCTTCAGCCGTATGGCTTTATCTGGCTGGTTTTAAAATTGGGGGGAACCGCACGCCGTTTTTTTAAATTATTTAATTATTTATTTCACTACACAGTATAGACACGCCCACCGGCTGCTGTGATTGGGTGCAGTGTAACACCTGTCACTCAGCGTGGGGGCGTGTCTCACTGCAACCAATCATAGGCGCCGGTGGGCGGAGAAAGCAGGGAATACGAGATTGTTTAATGGGCGGCCGGCTTTTTCAAAACAGTAAAAGCCGCCGGAGCAGTGTGAACGCCGTGCAGTGCCGGGGATCGGGGATCGGTGAGTATATGAGAGAGGGGGATAGACTGACATGGACAGAGAGTGAGGGACAGAGATAGTGACCGACTGACAGAGATTAGTGAATGACAGACATTGTGAGGCGCTTCAGAACGCAGCTTTTCAGCTGCGCTCTGAAGCGGACCTTTTTTAAGCTGCGGTGCAGAGCGCACACCTGCGCACATAGCATCAGACACCAAAATCGTATGAGGGATGTCACACGTTACAATTCACTAGGTTCGTGCAACAAAACGCTCAATTCTAGACAAAGATACGATGTGTTTGCGATCAACGGTTTTGCGTTCAATCCTGATCGCACGTAGGTGTCACACGCAGATACCTCACAAACGATGCCGGATGTGCGTCACTTACAACTTGACCCCAACGACGGATTGTGAGATATATTGAAGCGTGTAAAGCGGGCTTTAGAATCATTGTTGTTACATTTCATTGAATGTTTCTCATTATCTGTCTTTATTCATTTTGCTTTTCTGCACATTCAACTCTTATGTGAACTGTGGCCATAAATCAGCTGAGTGGAACTTAGAAGAGGATAAAAAAAGACACACTTTCCTTTCAAACTGTCAGTTCGAGCTCACTGATGGAATTTCAGTTAACTCATTCTGCAGTCAGCAATAGAGAGTGTAATACAGATGCTAGAGAAGGAAAATGATGCAAAACTTTTAAAGGCGTTTTCCCATGAACAAAGTTGATTTTATTCATTGAATAATTGAATGTGTAAAAGAAATGTTCCTGTGCTCATATTATCTTTATATATATGCCAACTGCTATGTACTGTGTAATGGCCGTGTCTGACTGTGCAGGGACATGGTCTGATCATACAACATCTCCTGGGCAGGGGAAGTAGTAAAAAAGTATACAGACATTACAGCACGGGATCACAAATAATTCAATCTTTGAGGTAAAATATTTTTTAAAAACAGACAAAGAAATGTTTTACCTCACAGAAAGAACCAGCTGTGATCCCGTGCTGTAATGTCTGTATACTTTTTTACTTCCTCCCCTGCCCAGGATTTGTGGTATGGTCAGACCATGTCCCTGTACGATCAGACACGGCCATTACACGGCACATAGCAGGGGCACATACTGTATATAAGATTATCTCAGCAGTTCTGACTTAATGTAGATAGAAACCTCAGCATCAAAATGATGGTAAATAAAGGATCTTGATGCAATAAAGGAATTTTTACTTTGATTTGGCAAGAAAAAGTCCAACATTGTGTTACAACTTCCAAGTGTGGAAAAAAAGCAAAAAAAAAAAAAGTACAATTCCACATTTTTTTTTATTTTTTTTATTTACCATGTTCACTAAATGGTAAAACTGATATGGTAATATAATTCTCCAGGTCAGTATGAGTTCATGGGTACCAAACATGGATAGTTTATTTTTTTATTTAATTAGTGAAAAAAATCAGAAATTTGTGTGATGGCATATTGTCTGTGTAAGCCGCCTGCTTGCAACCAGAGCTTGTATGAACTGAATAATATCACCAGCACAAGTCCAGGGTAGATGGGAGTATTTAAGCACAATGTGAATACTGTGAACAGCAGCTGGATAGAAGTTTAGCTGCCCTGTGTCTTAGGCCCCCTTCACACGAACGTGTCTCCGGTACGTGCTAGGTCCGTGCCCGCATGTACCGGAGACACGGGCACACGTAAACCCCTTAACATCAATGGGTTTATGTGCACGCACGTGTGCAGCCATTGGCCCGTGCCTCCGTGTGGAGCAGATGTGTGCCTGTGTGCTCCACACGGATGCATGTTCGTTTTTCTCCGGCAGCACGGGTGTCACACGGCCCGCATACGGACCACACGGATGAAGTGTGTATGCGGTCCCATGTGAGACGCGCCGGAGAAAACTCACGTGTCAGAGAAAAAAATAACAAATCTTTACTCACCTTCTCCTGCCCTCCTGTCTCTGCCGCTGCTGTCACTTGCTGCCGACCGCCGCTCATTATGCTCATTGCATCTTCACTTCACTGCGGCCGGAAGCAGCAGCAGCAGGGAGTCGGCAGGACCGGAGACCGAAGTTCAGCACCACAGACAGTGACGCCAGGGACAGGTGAGTTGAAAGTTCTCGTTCTCCGTGTGTTATCATATACGGATAACACACGGAGAACACACGTAGTGCCATAAACACGGCACATGGATGGGAAAACACACCTTTGACACGTCCATGAAAATCACGGACGTGTGAAGGGGGCCTTAAAAGGGAATACCTGAAATCCAGCAGGAAAGCTACCTACCTAGTACAATAGAAACAAAAAAGAGAAAAATTGGGAGTTTTTATGACCCATGTCCCTACCTAGTACAATGAATACTGACAGCAGGAACAACAGAAAGTCAGGGAGGATTTTGTGTAGCCAAACACTGTGACCTTCTATTGCCAGAAACCACATGACTTTTTCACCCATGACACTAAGTATTTGGTTTGACCTCCTTTTAATTTATTTATAAAAACTTTCCAACATACTCTGAAACCACAAAATACCAGCTCTTTATATTACGTTTTACCCTTACAGACATGAGAGCACTGTAATGTTAATACTTTGGGATGGAAGAATACAGAGCCCCACGGGGGACCCTGGCATCTCGGAAAAAAAGTAGCGGGGGAGGGGGTTAGGGAATGTAAATACGAGTAAATCGTAAAGTAAATCGTATACTTTCTAAAATATCAAGCTAGACAACCCCTTTTTGCCAATTGTAATAAATATTTTTTACATATCTATTCAGATAAATATCCCAAAAAGTATTTAGAATATGATTGTCTGTGACTTTTATATTCATGGATAGTCGTAAATGTGTGATTGGGGATCCATCACTCCGCATGAAGAGAGTTGATTTAGCCATGGCATCATTTCTCTGCTTTATTCACTCGCCAGCCTGCACAGTGGGAAATCAGTGGTGTGCGGCACTGACGATCATTTTACCGGGATTATTTCTATACACACCTGTTCCATCATCAACATTTTCAACCTCCATCACTTCTGTGTTAATCCGGCCTCGGAAGAGATAGCGGAGCCCATCTGTGGACGCTTTACTGTTCTTCAAACGTCTTTAAATGAAACAAAATCAAAGTTAATTGATGGAAGAGAAAGTATCTCATGCATCTACTAGATACCACAATAACACAAGACTCACATTTTGTGATGCTACATTTAATATTCACAAACAAAGAAAGCAATTAAATTGCACTAAAATATGTAATGTAATATGTCATTGCTCAGTCAGGCTCTTAAAGCCAGTTTTACACGTTACAACATATCTTACGATGTGTCGGCGGGGTCACGTCGTAAGTGCCGCACATCCAGCATCGTTAGTGGTGTTGTAGCGTGTGACAGCTACGTGCGACTGCGATTGAATGTAAAACCGTTCATTGCATACACGTCGTTTATTTCCGAAATATTGCACGTGGGGTTGTTCAATGTTCCCGAGGCAGCACACATCACAGTGTGTGACACCCCAGGAACGATGAACAGATCTTACCTGCGTCCTGCGGCTCCCGCCGGCAATGCGGAAGGAAGGAGGTGGGCGGGATGTTTACGTCCTGCTCATCTCCGCCCCTCCGCTTCTATTGGCCGACTGCCGCGTGACGTCGCTGTGACGCCGAACGTCCCTCCACCTTCAGGAAGTGGACGTTCGCCGCCCACATCGACGTCATATGGAAAGGTAAGTACGTGTGACGGGAAATAATCGTTTGTGCGACACGGTAAACAAACTGAACGTGCCGCACATACGATGGGGAGGGTACGATCGCATACAATATCGTATGTGATATCGTAAGGTGTAAAGCAGGCTTAACTCTCATATTTCTGATGTTTTGTTTGCTACAGTAGCGACCAAAAGTTCTACATTTTTGTTAAAAGTGTGATTACTTCTGTCTGGTTGTTGTGACGCCATTTTCCTGGTGATTTTAGTACCGGAAGCAAAATGGTTATCAGTTCTAAAAATTAAAATTGTGTTTGACATTGTTTTATCCCTTTATGTGTTTGTTTTCCACATTTGCTGGGTCAAATGTTTTACATATTTTGTCATGCGTGGTCTAATTTTGCTTAAAAATGTTTTGTTTGTTTGTATGTTTTTAGGATAAAATATGGTAAAGATAAAGCCAAATGTATCACCAGATGTCAGCAAGCTGATTATTCTGAGAGTGAAGTCAGGCAAATGCCAAAAAGAGACAGCGATGGAAGTCAACTGTTCTCAGAGTCAAGTGTCACGTATGATAAAGAAAGAAAAAGGAGGTAATGGAACAGCTGACAACCCTAGAAGTGGCCGACCATGGAAAACTTCCTCCAAAGCTGATCACATTATTGAGAAAAAGTCTGTATCTGATGTCCATAAGATTTCGCACAAAATGAATGAAGAATATGGGCTCAAAGTGAGTCGCCAAACTGTGGTGTGATGGCTCAGAGCAGTAGGCCTGAATGCACAAGTTCCAGTCAAGAAGCGTTTCATCTTTGCAAAGAACTGGAAGGTCCGACTTGAGTTTGCCAAAGAAAACAATAAAACGAGACAGATTGGTCTAAGGTGTTGTGATCGGATTAATTCAAGTTCAATCTCTTTAGTAGTGACAGCAGCAACTGGAAACCATAATGATGTAAGGTACCAAACACCTACAGTGAAACATGGTGGTGGCATTGTCATGGTTTTGGGTATCTGCCATTACCTCTACACATAGAATTGAGGGAAATATGAATGCTACCATGTACGCAGATATACTGGAGAAAGTAATGCTGCAAAAAGGTAAAACCAAAGTAGGCAGGTGCTGGAAATTCTAGAAAGACAATGATCCTAAGCACACATCCAATATAGTAAAAAATTGATTAGCAAAGAAAAATGTTCGCTTGTTGCAATAGCCAAGAGAATTACCTAATTTACACCCTATAAAGCATCTTTGGGATGAGTTAGGTGATGAGTTGGGGCCGTACCCATAGCAATACAGATTTACAAATAGAATGGAGCAAGATCCCTCAAGATATCTTGAATACCCTTGTGGTTTCAATGCCCCGTCAGTGTGATGCATAAGAATGAAAATTGGACAGTATAAGATTGGAAACTGGTGATTTGGACTGATGAGACAAAAGTCAATAAACTAGGATGTGATTGGTGCAAATAGGTCTGGAAGAAACTAGAGAAAAAGGTCTAACGGATCAAGAAATTGAAGGAACTGTCAGGTTTGGTGGAGGAAGTCTGATGATATCACAGCCAAAGGTGTTGAATACTTAACTAGGATCATTCGTGGTCTTAATGCTGAGCTATATATGAATATAATACAAGATGAGTTACTTTGTACATTCAAGCATTATGGGTATGAAAAAGACGACATAGTGTTCCAGCAGAACAACGAGCAGAAGCATACGTCGAGATTGATCAAGAACTGGTTCAATGACAATGAAGTAGAGGTGCTGAATTGGCCACCAAATATGGTATGCAAACATGCACACATGGTACTCAGACATTCACACACCATATGTAGACAGGCACACACATGCAGACATGCACACCCATGAAGATATGCAATACATATGGTAGGCAGACATGCACATTTACAGTATGCCGAAATGCACAAACTCAGTAGCAGACATGCACACATACAGCACGCATATGACTCGCCCGCCCAGGGCCTTGGGTGACTCGGTGTCGGGCCTGACTAGTCCGGGGTAGTCAGCGATGGTGGGGCCCGACTCCGTGACCCTGGTGGAGTCAATTAAAATGGCGGTATGGGGGAGATGGTACTAAAGTTTATATAATATGGTACGCAAACATGCACAGACACGGTACACAGCCATGCACACATATAATATGCACACATGCACACATATATTATGCAGACATGCACACACATGCATATATGCACACACATAAAGACATGCATACATACGGTAAGCAGATATGCACACATACAGTATGCAGACATGCACACAAATGAACACATGCTTACATATGATACGCATACATGCCCACACACATGCAGACATGCTCTCAAACACAAACGGACATATACACAGATGGTAAGGCAGACATGCACACACATGAAGACCTGACCGCACATGGTACACAGACATGTACACATGCAATACGCAGACATGGTAAGATGGTACACAGATATGCAAATACAGAAACAGATATAAAGACATGTAAACAGATAAGTACACATAGAGGGATATATATTTGAAGAGATAAGAGATATTCACTAAAATACATATAAACAGACATATAGACTGACACAGACACAGTAAAGGAATTTGGGGAAGCCAGTGTGACGCCCTGGGCAAGCCAGGGGTCACAGGTCATCACACCACCACACCCTACACCCCAGTCAGGAACACCAAGGCTACCAAAATCCTTGTTGCCTTCCTCCAGGGGCTGATGTTCACACCAGGGGGTGGGCCAGGCGGTTGGCTCCGCCCACCGAGGAGTACACAGCCCTGGAGGCGGAAGGAACCAGGCAGATTAGCTCAGGGGGAGCTTGAGTGAGGAGCTAAGTGAGGGAGTAAACAGTAGAGTTGAGTTTAGAAAGTGAAGTAAAGTAGAAGTGAAGTTGGAGTGAAGCTGAAGAGAGAAGCTGAAGTGGCAGTAGTAAAGCCTGAAGTTGGTCCGGCTGTGTGCCAGGACAGTGTCAGCAAGGTCAGCAGACGGCGGTAATAGTCCGCAGGGGTGACTGCTCGGAGGTTGCTGGAAGGATCGCGGACGGGTAGTGGCCCGGCGGTCTGGAGCAGTATACGAAGAACAGTCAGCACCAGGGCAGGGGCCTCTCGGACCCCGGCAAGGCTAGGAGTCGCCGTAAATTTGCCAAATCCGTCAGTGAAGGGGACGTCTGTCTCCAAACAACCAAGTCCCGATTGAAGGCAACAGTCCAACCATTGAGGAGAGACACCGCCACCGCCAGGGCACCAGTTTCTCAGGGCCAGCGCCTGCGGGCAAAGTAGGGCTCCTCCGGCCCATATCCAAGCCGGGGAGCGGGTTACCGGTGGGAACCCATCGCTACCAACACAGGAACATTAGGTGCAGGAAAAGGGACATCACCGTCACCTACTGGGGAAAGCAAGTGCAGCCGTCCGTGGGAACCGTCTTTCCAGCCGTGTGTTTTACCGAGAACAGTGTCAACGTCTTAGGCTGAGTGAGTACCACAGTGCCGCAAGGCACAGCGCTGCCCCCGCGTCCCTGCACCCCACCAAGCCCTGCATCTCCCACCTCATCACTGGGCCCCGGGATCACCAACCCCTACCCACGGAGGGGCAACACAACAACTGGCTGCTCCATACCATCCTTCCCGGGATCCCCATACAGAGCAGCGGTGGTGTCAACCAAATCACCACAACCGTGGGTGGCGTCACGGACAATAAACAATCCCCACACCCAAAAACCCCCTTTCACTCCCGGGCGAGGAGCGCCGCTAGAGTCCCCGGGATCCGGCCCATCGCTCGAGCCACCGAGCAGCAGCAGGCCGCAGCAGCCGCGGCAGCCGGACCCGAGCAGCAGTGGGAGAGCACGGCGTCCCCTCCTCCGCCCGCGACAACTTGGCATCACGAACAGGATCTTACCGCTCTGCCGTTGGGTAGAGGTGCGCCTTGTAACCGCCGGAGGTATCCGGCTGAAAAATTTCAGAAGTCGCCATCTTTGGCGCGAAAAGTTCCCGCTCGAGCGTCTTCTCGAGTAGCAGAGGCGCGAAGGTCAAAACTCCGCCCCAATAGAGGAGGGGCCGGAAAGAAGCTAAGGGGGACGCAGATGGAGAGATGGCGGCGTCCTCGAATTGGAGTGCGGGAATACCCGCCACCGGAGTACCCAAGCTCTGGGGGAAACGAGGCAGAGTAGCTTTTGAGGACTGCGGCCCGGGTGAGCTCCCCGCCGGGACCGCTGACGTGGCTGGAGCGGGAGTTGGGCCGATTCTGCGTGAAGGTGAGGGCGCAGAGCCTGCAGCAGTTGATGGATTGGAAGGCAGAGATGCGAAGGATGGTTGCCGTAGTGGGGGCCCGTGAGCAAGGGGCCGCTGCAGCCGTGCCGCGTCGCGATCAGTCCACCCAAACCCCAGAACCGGCCCTGATTGAGTGGGAGACGGACATTAGCACCGCGGCTGGGGTCCGGAGAGAATGTCGTTGATGGAGGAAGAGGTCCCAAGCATGCCGCCTCCGCCGCCATTCCTAACGGCTGTTAGTGGTTCGGGGTTGAACTGCCAGTGGGAAGAAAACCCCATGTACCGCTCGGTCCCGGAGTGGGCCGACCCCCTGCGGTGGTAGCCGCCTCAAGGGCAGCGGATGCCCGCTGCAGCAGTCCCCGTTGGGACCACCTGTGTGTATGTTTGAAAAAGTTTGTTGAAAAAGAATGATAAGCAAAAATGATTACCGAAGTTTCATCAGATTGTCTACAACCGTGATTGAAAGGAAACCGGCCATTGCCGGCACCGTTGTCCCCGTGGGGACCGTTTAGAAAGTTTGCATGAGGAACTGCTCATGGACAAGCCCGTGAACTTGCAGGGCAACCACAAACGTTAGTGGCTTGTAAATAAGTTGTTTTACCGTTACCGTTTCCGCTTTGCCGCCTCCGGAGAGGCAGGTTGGAGGGAGGGCCCTCAGCAGAGCAGGCTGGGGCCCAGCCACCACAGCAACCGGTGGCTACCCTCTGGAGGGGAAGGACAGATCCCGCTCGGGTGACTTGTGCTGGACTTGGGTCAAGGGGTGCTGCCTGGGTTTTAGGGGCAGCATCAGGGCCAGGTTGCTTGGGTGGGAGAGAGCGGAAACCGTAGCCGTAAACCGTTTAGCAACGTTTAAGAAATGTGCCTCCCGTTGTGGGATGATGTTATGCATTAAAATGTTACCGTTTACCTTTATATATTTACAGAAAATAAAACCGGTGTTGGACGGGCAGCCCGCGGACGGTCTGCATTTTGCTAAGGGGGAATGTGACGCCCTGGGCAAGCCAGGGGTCACAGGTCATCACACCACCACACCCTACACCCCAGTCAGGAACACCAAGGCTACCAAAATCCTTGTTGCCTTCCTCCAGGGGCTGATGTTCACACCAGGGGGTGGGCCAGGCGGTTGGCTCCGCCCACCGAGGAGTACACAGCCCTGGAGGTGGGAGGAACCAGGCAGATTAGCTCAGGGGGAGCTTGAGTGAGGAGCTAAGTGAGGGAGTAAACAGTAGAGTTGAGTTTAGAAAGTGAAGTAAAGTAGAAGTGAAGTTGGAGTGAAGCTGAAGAGAGAAGCTGAAGTGGCAGTAGTAAAGCCTGAAGTTGGTCCGGCTGTGTGCCAGGACAGTGTCAGCAAGGTCAGCAGACGGCGGTGATAGTCTGCAGGGGTGACTGCTCGGAGGTTGCTGGAAGGACCGCGGACGGGTAGTGGCCCGGCGGTCTGGAGCAGTATACGAAGAACAGTCAGCACCAGGGCAGGGGCCTCTCGGACCCCGGCAAGGCTAGGAGTCGCCGTAAATTTGCCAAATCCGTCAGTGAAGGGGACGTCTGTCTCCAAACAACCAAGTCCCGATTGAAGGCAACAGTCCAACCATTGAGGAGAGACACCGCCACCGCCAGGACACCAGTTTCTCAGGGCCAGCGCCTGCGGGCAAAGTAGGGCTCCTCCGGCCCATATCCAAGCCGGGGAGCGGGTTACCGGTGGGAACCCATCGCTACCAACACAGGAACATTAGGTGCAGGAAAAGGGACATCACCGTCACCTACTGGGGAAAGCAAGTGCAGCCGTCCGTGGGAACCGTCTTTCCAGCCGTGTGTTTTACCGAGAACTGTGTCAACGTCTCAGGCTGAGTGAGTACCACAGTGCCGCAAGGCACAGCGTTGCCCCCGCGTCCCTGCACCCCACCAAGCCCTGCATCTCCCACCTCATCACTGGGCCCCGGGATCACCAACCCCTACCCACGGAGGGGCAACACAACAACTGGATGCTCCATACCATCCTTCCCGGGATCCCCATACAGAGCAGCGGTGGTGTCAACCAAATCACCACAACCGTGGGTGGCGTCACGGACAATAAACAATTCCCACACCCAAAAACCCCCTTTCACTCACGGGCGAGGAGCGCCGCTAGAGTCCCCGGGATCCGGCTCATCGCTCGAGCCACCGAGCAGCAGCAAGCCGCAGCAGCCGCGGCAGCCGGACCCGAGCAGCAGTGGGAGAGCGCGGCGTCCCCTCCTCCGCCCGCGACACCAGCAGTAAGTCTCACGCACCTTCCCCACTCATCTCCCATCCAGGTCCTCTCTAGTAATCATATGGCAATGCAGGGTGCACTGCTTGATGGATGTCACTTTAGCAGACATGGCTGCACAGTGCACTGTGCAATCCATGCCTGCTAAGGTGATGGCCAACAAGCAGCTTGCAGAACAAGCATGCGGCTCTGCACAGCTGGTGGGGAGTGGTCCAGGGGGCATTTGCCCCTCTGCCCTCCCCCTGTCCAATTAGACCTTGCCGTCCCTCTGGTCGGTCTTCGGCAATTTGTGACCTGCCAACAGCTCCAGTGTTTCATGGAGCATGCTGGAGGTCACAACTCAATACAGCTCTATGAGAGCCTCGTTCTGGCCTTGTTACGTAACTTCTGACTTCGGTCAGTCAGAAGTTGCAGTCACATAATGGTGCTGTGGAACCGCAGTGGTACCAATAAAGCATGAAAACGCTGAAGAGTATGTTTAACACTAGACCCAGGGGACTTAAGCGGGCTTTACACGCTACAATATATCTTACGATGTGTCGGCGGGGTCACGTCGTAAGTGACGCACATCCGGCATCGTAAGTTATATTGTAGCGTGTGACAGCTACGTGCGATTGCGATTGATCGTTAAATCGTTTATCGCATGCACGTCGTTCAATTGCTAAAAATTGAACGTGAGGATGTTCAATGTTCCCGAGGTAGCACACATCGCTGTGTGACACCCCGGGAACTATGAACAGCAGCTTACCTGCGTCCCGCGGCTCCTGCCGGCAATGCGGAAGGAAGGAGGTGGACAGGATGTTTACGTCCCGCTCATCTCCGCCCCTCCGCTTCTATTGGCCGACTGCCGCGTGACGTCAATGTGACGCCGAACGTCCCTCCCATTCCAGGAAATGGACGTTCGCCGCCCACATCGAGGTCGTATGGACGGGTAAGTACGTGTGACGGGAAATAATCGTTTGTGCAACACGTTCAACAAATTGAATGTGCTGCACATACGATGGGGGCGGTTACGATCGCATACAATATCATATGTTTAATCATAACGTGTAAAGCAGGCTTTACTTTTAGGCCCTGTGCGCACTGGGAAAAAACTTTTTCTTAAGAAAAATCCGCACCCTCTGGCAGAATACCGCACCTGCGGAAAAAACCGCGGTAATAACGCACTCACAGTATTGACGCGGTTTTGACGCGGTTTTTCCGCAGGTTGGTACCTGCGGTTTTTTACCATTTCTGTGGTGAAAACCACAGCAAATCCGAGGCAAAAACCGCAGTCAGTGTGCGCACAGGGCCTTAAAGTACCACTCCAATGCTGAAACCCCCCCACGCCCCCAAAAGAGGGCTGCTATAATATTGTTAGAATACAACTGTCAGCAACTTCATTTGCTATCAATATTTCTTGTTTCCCTAAGGAAACACAGGAATGTAGATTATTTATCTAAAGAGAAGTTGAGGGCTAAATGCACAAATGCAAACAATTTACATAGCTCTAGAGACGCCCACACGACTTCCTTAATATCATAGTTGTGAGGACACTATATTTGGAATTGCAGACACAGCCAGCTAAGTATATGATTGAGTAGATTATTTACTGAAGCTTCATCTAACCCGAGGTTTGAAAAAATATTTAAAAATCTGAAGAACTTAAAGTCTTTAACCAAAAATGTCACCAGTGTGCAAACGTGTTCCAAGTTGTTGTCTGCTTTTGAGCGTTCTTTATGTATATATGTACAGTACTGTGCAAAAGTTTTAGGTAAATGTTGAAAAAGTGCTGCAAAGTGAGAATTCTTTCAAAAAATAGAAGTGCTAATAGTTTATTTTTATCAATAAACAAAATGCAAAGTAAATTAATAAAATCAAATCAAGATTTGGTGTGACTACTCTTTGCCTTCAAAGTATTATCACAACATCAACTTGTCAAAGTACACTTGCACACAGTTTTGGAAAAAACTCAACAGCTAGGTTGTCCCAAACGTCTTGGAGAACTAACTGAAGGTTTTTTGTGGATACAGGCTCTCTCACTTCCTTATTTTTCTTCATCTAATCCCACACAAAGTTGATGGTGTTGAGATCAAAGCTCTGTGGGGGCCATGTCATCACTTGCAGAACACCTTGTTCATCCTTATGCCGGCGTCACACGGTACGATATATCGGGAGATATGTCGTCAGGGTCACGTCGTTAGTGATGCACATCCGGCATTGTTAGAGATATCGTACCGTGTGACACCTCCGAACGACTATGAACGAGCAAAAATACTCACCTTATCGTTGCTCGTTGACACGTCACTCATTTTCAAAATATGAGTCCTCCTTCTGTGCTCCGTTTGTTCATCGTTCCCGTGGCAGCACACTTCGCTCCGTGTGACACCTCGGGAACCACGAACACAGCTTACCTGTGTCCGGACGGCAATGCGGAAGGAAGGAGGTGGGCGGGATGTTACGTCCAACTCATCTCCGCCCCTCTGCTTCTATTGGCCGGCTGCTGTGTGACGTCGCTGTGACGCCGAACGTCCCTCCCCCTTCAGGAAGGGGATGTTCGCCGCCCACAGCGACGTCACCTGGGAGGTAAGTACATGTGACAGGGGGTTAACGACTTTGTGCGCCACGGGCAAGTAATTGCCCATGACGCACAAACGACGGGGGCGGGTACGATTGCTCGTGCGATCGCACTATAGATCGTACCGTGTGACGCCAGCCTTATGCTGAAGATACGTCTTGATGACATTGGCGGTATGTTTGGGCTATTGCCCTGCTACAGAATAAATTTGGAGCCAATTAGACTTCTCTCTGATGGTATTGCATTATGGATAACTATCTGCCTATATTTCTCAACACTGAGAAAACTAAAGAATGGACAATGTTGAGGACCATAGACGCAGTAGTAGTTCAAAAACACATCATGCTAGCATCTCTTAACAATTAGATGTCCAGCAGCGTCATCAGCTCAGAACTCAACGCAGTGATTCTAGAGCAATGCCCCCTGGGAAATATTCAAATCAAGAAGGCCTGCGGAGACACCATCACATGTTTCTCAACGCTGGCAGGAAACTAGCCAGGTCTTTCACCGGGAAGGAACAACCATGGGAAGGGCAGTCTCCAGTCAAGGAGACCACCTATGCCAAACATGGTATCCTTCCACAGACAGCCGTTTCGGGGTATTTGCCCCTCATCAGTGTGGAGTAGGAATCTGGCTGGTGGGACATTGCCTAGTAAAAGACTATGTGAGCAAGAATGGTTGACCTTAGGGAGATCAACATCCACCACTGCGGAGACACCATCACGTGTTTCTCAACGCAGTGTTTCTAGAGCAATGCCCTCACTGCGTTGAGAAACACGTGATGGTGTCTCCGCAGTGGTGGATGTTGATCTCCCTAAGGTCAACCATCCTTGCTCACATAGTCTTTTACTAGGCAATGTCCCACTAGCCAGATTCCTACTCCACACTGATGAGGGGCAAATACCCCGAAACGGCTGTCTGTGGATGGATACCATGTTTGGCATAGGTGGTCTCCTTGACTGGAGACTGCCCTTCCCGTGGTTGTTCCTTCCCGGTGAAAGACCTGGCTAGTTTCCTGCCAGCGTTGAGAAACATGTGATGGTGTCTCCGCAGGCCTTCTTGATTTGAATATTTCCCAGGGGGCATTGCTCTAGAATCACTGCGTTGAGAAACACGTGATGGTGTCTCCGCAGTGGTGGATGTTGATCTCCCTAAGGTCAACCATCCTTGCTCACATAGTGTTTTACTAGGCAATGTCCCACTAGCCAGATTCCTACTCCACACTGATGAGGGGCAAATACCCCGAAACGGCTGTCTGTGGATGGATACCATGTTTGGCATAGGTGGTCTCCTTGACTGGAGACTGCCCGTCCCGTGGTTGTTCCTTCCCGGTGAAAGACCTGGCTAGTTTCCTGCCAGCGTTGAGAAACATGTGATGGTGTCTCCGCAGGTCTTCTTGATTTGAATATTTCCCAGGGGGCATTGCTCTAGAATCACTGCGTTGAGAAACACGTGATGGTGTCTCCGCAGTGGTGGATGTTGATCTCCCTAAGATCAACCATCCTTGCTCACATAGTCTTTTACTAGGCAATGTCCCACTAGCCAGAATCCTACTCCACACTGATGAGGGGCAAATACCCCGAAACGGCTGTCTGTGGATGGATACCATGTTTGGCATAGGTGGTCTCCTTGACTGGAGACTGCCCTTCCCGTGGTTGTTCCTTCCCGGTGAAAGACCTGGCTAGTTTCCTGCCAGCGTTGAGAAACATGTGATGGTGTCTCCGCAAGCCTTCTTGATTTGAATATTTCCCAGGGGGCATTGCTCTAGAATCACTGCGTTGAGAAACACGTGATGGTGTCTCCGCAGTGGTGGATGTTGATCTCCCTAAGGTCAACCATCCTTGCTCACATAGTCTTTTACTAGGCAATGTCCCACTAGCCAGATTCCTACTCCACACTGATGAGGGGCAAATACCCCGAAACGGCTGTCTGTGGATGGATACCATGTTTGGCATAGGTGGTCTCCTTGACTGGAGACTGCCCTTCCCGTGGTTGTTCCTTCCCGGTGAAAGACCTGGCTAGTTTCCTTCCAGCGTTGAGAAACATGTGATGGTGTCTCCGCAGGCCTTCTTGATTTGATCAGCTCAGACCTGGCAGCAACCAGTGGGACCCAGATACAACCATCTACTGTTTGGCGGAATCTGGTTAGAAGTGGTCTTCAAGGAAGAATTTATACCTTCAATATAGAAACATGGCTAATTAGTTCAGCTATGCATGAAAACAGGAACTGGGATGCAGAACACTGGAAGCAGGTTCTCTGGACTGATAAGTCAAGATTAGAAATGTTTGACTATAACAGAGGGTGGCTTGTGTGACGGCCTGGACTAGCCAGGTAGTCACATACATAACAACATGCACACACCCCCCACCCTAGACAGTAACAACAGTCAGACTAAAACCCTTGTTGCCTCCCTCCAAGGCCTGATGTCCACACCAGGTGGGGCGGAGCCAGGCGGTTGGCCCCACCTACTGAGGAGTTCACAGGCCTGGAGGCGGGAAAAGGAGTCAGATTAGTTTTGTAGGTGAAAGTGAGAGGAGTAAAACGTCTGCGTGTGCCTGGATAGGAACCCAGGCACTGACAGCAAGGTTGGCAGATGGTGGTCGCCGTCTGCAGGAGTTAGTGGAACTCTGCAGAGCCGTAAGGACCGGGGTCGGGCGTTGGCCCGCCGGTACCGAACCGGGGAGCGGAGTGAAGCTAAGCACACACAGGCAGGGCCATCGGACCCCGACCAGGCTTGGAGCCACTGTCAATAGTCAAATCCAAGTGTGACAGGAACCCCAGGGGTTTCCCAACAACCAAGTCCCGACAGAAGGCAACAGTCCACACCGTGAGGATATACAGCCACCGCCACAGGCTAGAGATCCAAGGGCCAGCACCTGCGGGCAAAACAGGCTCCTACGGCACCTATACGCCGGGAAGCGGACTACCGGTGGGCAACCACAGGGGTCAGAACATTTCTAAAAGGTGCAGGGAGAGACAGCCACCATCAGCCGTCCGGGGAGAGCACAACAACACTGCAGCCGGCTGCAGGACCCGGCCATCTGGCCGTTTTGGTTTACCAAAGACTCTGTCAGTGATTGTCTGAGTGAGTACACCAGTGCCGTCCGGCCCCGCGCTGCGCTGTCCCTGAAACCCTGCACCCCAGCCATCCAGCCTCCCAGTTACACCACCGGGCCCCGGGATCTCCAACCCCCCTACCCACGGAGGGAACAACATCCTAGCTGCTCCCTACCATCTATCCTGGCATCCCCGTTACCAGCAGTGGTGGTGCCATCATCACCACATCCCGTGGGTGGCGTCACAAACTCTCTCCCCAAACAAACCATCCCTTTTCACTCACGGGTGAGGAGCGCTGCTCGAGTCCCCGGGTCCGGCCCACCGCTCGAGCCACCGAGCAGCAGCAGCAGAAGCCCCAGACCCGAGCGTGGCGAGCGCGTCCCCTCCGCCCGCAACAGCTTGCTTGCCAAAGAGCTGGAGAGTGGTACAATAATGAGTGTCTGCAGGCAACAACGAAGCATAGTTGTGGTTCCTCGCAAGTTTGAGGCTACATTTCAACAAATTGAGCGGATTTGGTCAACAATAATGGTGTCCTCAGTGCTGGAAAATTAAGACAAATATTTGTCCATCAAGCAATACTATCAGGGAGGTGTCCGATGGGCTCCAAATTTATTCAGCAGCAGGACAACAATCCCAAACATATAGCAAATATCATTAAGAATTATCTTCAGTAGAATAAACAAGAGACAGAAGGATTAGAGCAAGGTACATCAACAGAAAATCTGTGGTTAGTTCTCCAAGATATTTGGAATGGCATTCCTGCTAAGTTCCCTCAAAAGAGGTGTACAGGTACACCTAGAAGAATTGATGGAGTTTTGAAGGCACAGCAAAAATGTATTTGATTTAGATTCTCTTTTGTTCATTCATTTTGTATTTTTAATTGCTAAAAACAAACTATTAATGCTTCTATTTTTTTTAAATCATTCTCACATTGTATTTCCATTCTTGCCTAAAACGTTCTACATACATTTTTACATATATTTACACAGTACAAATAGCTGGTTCCTGAGTGGCATATAGAACATTTTCTATGACCCTGTCTCTACTGGGAATAACATTTGGAAAATCAAGTTGCCCCACACGATTACCCCTTTTCTAAATATAGACTTGTTAATTGTCTGCTGATATCTGTAAGTTCAGCAGGTAAAACTCCAGTTAACAGTTGTTATTGCCAAGGGCATCAGCAGATAAACATGTTTTTTTTGGCCTCACTTCAATGGTACTCATTTCAGTAGTGCCCAGTATGACTAGATGATGTGATTTTAGTCCTGAAGAAGGAGAATTACTCTGAAACACGATGTGAATTTAGTCCTGAAGAAGGAGAATTACTCTGAAACACGATGTGATTTTTGTCCAGAAGAAGAATTACTCTGAAAAATGATGTGATTTTAGTCCTGAAAAAGAAGAATTACTCTGAAATGCAATGAGTTTTGGCCTGAAGAAGGAGAATTACTCTGAAATGAGATATGGTTTTTGACCTGAAGAAGAAGAATTGCTCTGAAACGCAATGTGATTTTAGTCCTAAAGAAGCAGAATTACTTTGAAACGTGATGGGATTTTTTCGTCCTCAAGAAGGAGAATTACTCTGAAACGCATTTACAAATAAAGATCACAATCATCTATCATCCTGAGTTTTGGAGATTTCTTCCACGACAGTGTGGCCTTTTACCCTTTCTACCCAAATTGATTATCAGTCTCTTTACAGTGGCTCTACACTCTGGCTATTAAAGGGAGTTACAGAGTGAAGGAAATCCCCCATGACAATCTTAGCATGAGTTTTTTTCTAAAAGTTATCCTGGTGAGACAACCTCTATATTTGTTTTCATGGTAGAAATGTGTTATATGATGCTCAGAATTGAGCCATCGTGCTTAGTCTTAGATGTCTGTGCATGACAAAATTCACGAACAAACAAAAAACATTCAGTGCTCCTTTAGGACTTGGACTTTTAAATCCCCATTTTTTTCTGCAGTGTTCCTTTACCCAGCATTTACAGATGTAGCATTATTCAATATAAATGATAATGGTCCCAGTAAAGAAATAGCTTTGATTGTTGGAAATTTTATAGGGTTAAAGGGAATCTGTCACTGCTTTGACCTTTTTGAACTGTTAATATGGGCATACAGGTTATAGACTGCTGAAAAAAACCATACTTTTATGTCTCATATCAGATGCCTTGTTGTGGAAAAATCATCTTTTATCACTTTATGTAGAGGAACTCTTCCAGGCTATGGGTCGGATGCTGCCTGGAAGATAACTCCGCCTCCAGAGATTATTTTAAGTAAAAGGGACGTTACCAGTGTGAGACAAGTAACTGGCACAGAACAGGAGAAATTAAATTTGTCTTCTCTCAAACACATTTTTTGCAGCTCCCAGAGCTCTGCTTCATTGCAACACTGTCTGCGTGCAAGCTGGAGGCTGAAGTCGAGAGAAACCTGCAGAAGTGTCATTTATAATCACACACAGCTCTGCAGTGAGAGCAGAGAACGGCCATCACACATCACACTGGTAACATCCCTTTTATTAAAATAAGCTTTGGAGGTGGCTTTATCTTCCAGGCAGTGTCCGCCCCATAGCCTGGAAGAGCTCCTTTACATGAAGTGATAAAAGTTGATATTTCAAAATCAAGGCATCTGATATGAGACAAAAAGGTGTGTCTTTTTTAGCATTCTATTACCTGTATGCCCATATTAACAGTTTAAAAAGGTCAAAGTGGTGACAGATTCCCTTTAAAGACAACCAGATTTGGGGCCTATAAGCTGCGGCCACCACCACTGAGCTTTTATATGCAGCATTCTAACATACTGTGAATAAGAGCCCAGGCCGCTGTGTAGAACATAAAAAAACACTTTATAATACTCACCTAGGAGGTTTCTCCGGTGCAGACTGGTTGGATGGGTGTCTCTGTTCTCCGGGACCGGTGCCTCCTCTTTCGGTTATCTTTGTCTTCCTTCTTCTGAAGCCGGCGGGCGTGCATTATGCGTCCTACGTCATGCACACAGGCCGGTACTGAGGTCCTGCGTAGGAGCACTACAATACTTTAATCTGCCCTGAGCAGGGCAGATCAAAGTGTGCCTACACAGGAACTCAGTGCCAGCGACTGTGTATGAAATAGGATGCGTCATGCATGCCGGCTTCAGAAGAAGGAAGACCAAGATGGCCGAAAGAGGAAACACCGGTCCCGGAGAACAGAGACACCCATCTGACCAGTCTGCACCGGAGCGACCTCTTAGGTGAGTATTATAAAGTGTCTTTTATGTTCTACACAGCGGCCTGGGCTCTTAAATACAGCATGTTAAAATACTGTATATAAGAGCCCAGTGGTGGTGGCCGCAGCTTTTAGGCCCCAAATCTGGTATCAGGTTCCCTTTAACATAAAAAAAAATAAAATGTTAAATTATATAACCTAATACAAAGTCAACTATAAAATATGGAGTTAAATATACAGTACAAACCAAAGGTTTGGACACACCTTCTCATTCAAAGAGTTTTCTTTATTTTCATGACTCTGAAAAATGTAGATTCACATTCAAGGCATCAAAACTATGAATTAAAACATGTGGAATAAAATACTTAAAAAAGTGTGAAACAACTGAAAATATTTCTTGTATTCTAGGTTCTTGAAAGTAGCCACCTTTTGCTTTCATTACTACTTTGCACACTTTTGGCATTCTCTTGATGAGCCTCAAGAGGTAGTCACCGGAAATGGTTTTCCAACAGTCTTGAAAGCGTTCCCAGAGATGCTTAGCACTTCTTGGCCCTTTTGCCTTCACTCTGTGGTCCAGCTCACCCCAAACCATCTCGATTGGGTTCAGGTCTGGTGACTGTGGAGACCAGGTCATCTGGCGTGGCACCCAATCACTCTCCTTCTTAGTCAAATAGCCCTTACACAGCCTGGAGGTGTGTTTGGGGTCATTGTCCTGTTGAAAAATAAATGATGGTCCAACTAAACGCAAACCGGATGGAACAGCACACCGCTGCAAGATGCTGTGGTAGGCATGCTGGTTCTGTATGCTTTCAATTTTGAATAAATCCCCAACAGTGTCACCAGCAAAGCACCCCCACACCATCACACCTCCTCCTCCATGCTTCACGGTGGGAATCAGCCATGTAGAGTCCATCCGTTCACCTTTTCTACAAAGACACGGTGGTTGGTTCCAAAGATCTCAAATTTGGACTCATCAGACCAAAACACAGATTTCCACTGGTCTAATGTCCATTCCTTGTGTTCTTTTGCCCAAACAAGTCTCTTCTGTTTGTTGCCTGTCCTTAGCAGTGGTTTCCTAGCAGCTATTTTACCATGAAGGCCTGCTGCACAAAGTCTCCTCTAACAGTTGTTCTAGAGATGAGAAGGTGTGTCCAAACTTTTGGTCTGTACTGTACATTTAAAGTTCTGCAAAATGTAAATTAAGCATTTGGAATTATTTGGCTTTTTGTGATATTTGTTAAGACTTACCGATGTTTTCTTTTGCAATACACTAAAAGATTATCAAAGAGAAAGAAAATCCGCTCTTGGATATTCCCAGAAGAAATTTTTAAAAGGACTCCATGCATCAGCATTTCAGTGCAAGTATCTGTTATGCTGGACCCCTAACAAAGCAGACAAGAAGAAAAGAAAACATATCAACTGCAGAATGGAAACAGTATTGTCGTATCAGAAAATGTTATTTTTATCAGAGCAATCGGCACAGCTAAACAAAAAATAAAAGGTTTCGCAGGCAATGATCTCTCCCATTATGTCACTTATTCCTTTATCTTTTTGCATTCTTTAAAGAACAAGCTGACAATGTGTAATTTAAATAATAAAAGCAGTGAATAATTATTGTATAATGCCGAAAACAGATAATAAACCGTAACGATAAGGAACAAAATACGGCATCTCTCCTGGGGTTGTTATGTAAAAATGGATTATCATCATCTCAGGAATTCATTTCATTCATTCATTGCATAATTCAATAGCATTGTTTTTCTGTAAAAGTTTATTTTCATACAAAAACAAAAAAATAGATGATATTTATGCACTAAAATTTTAAAGGATTGTTTGATAAAAACAAATAACGACCGACTAGTTAACCAATTAAAGATGCAAGCTATTTGGGACATTTAAATAGCAATATCTTTTCAATGCTTTTGCATATCCCGGTGATTCAGACAATCTGCTTCTTTGACACATTGTATTTTATGGTAATTATACATTTAAGTCAATATGTTTTGAGTTCATTAAAATGAAAAACTGAAATGTACCAAAAATTTAAACTTACATTTATTTTTTGAGCAGAACATTAGATGAATTTTACAGGGGTGTCACTAAGAGGACATATGGAGCATTCTCCTCAAGCACAATGGCAGGCATTTTGCTACTACCCTGATTGGGTTTCGACAGTTCTCTGTGCCAGCCATCAAGCTGACAGCTGGTCTAGGAAAGATGCAAACATTCCCACCCCTAACAATCAATTGTACTTGCATTTTTCAGGTGCAAGTACAATTGAAGCCCTGACCATTGGCGGTGAAGTCAGGTTATCTGATCATACTACTGACATCACTATTCAATGCTGCAAAGGTGCAAAAACGTTTTGCATGGTAAGAACACCAATTAAGCTAAAGACACCTTTGTTGTAATTAGGAGGGGATGTCTGAAGACACATTGAGAAAGATTCAGTGTAAGAGGACAGTGTGGGGGGCATGTACCATAAGAGGAACAGTGTGTGGGTCATATTTTGTGCAGGCAATATAGTAAGGGGCAATTATTTATTCAGGGACACAGCATAGGGCAGATAATTTTTTCACAAGCATTACAATCACACTGCAATGTACTGCAGAAGAGCAGAGAAGATGGAAGTCTGCAGAGATGAGCTGTGGATATGAAAAATCATTGTGGCGTTTGGACAATTTGAAGAAAAGAAATAGAACGACTCCGATCAGAATAGATGTCACTCATAAGGTACCTGGATGAAAATGTTTATTTGTGATGCTGACTTCCGTAATTCTCATAAGTACTGTGGTTCCTGTATGGTCCACATCTGATGATAACTGATATCAACACCCAGTATCTCTTTATCATTGTTAAGGACATACTGGGAGTTGTAGGTTCATGTGATACAAACATTTAGAGTAGCATGTATGTGTCTGGGCTCCTCTGGTCAAAATTACTGTTATTATGAACAGTTAGCCCTGTGCGCACTTACCGTTTTTTCCGCAGATTTCCTGCGGATTTGCTGCATGTTTCGCTGCAGAAAATGTTCATAACATCTCTGCAGTGAATCACCAGCAAAACCTATGGAAAAAAAAATGCTGCGCGCACTATGTGGAATTTGACAGCTGCATGTCTTGCTGCGGGATTACCGCAGCAAAAACAATTGCATGTCACTTCTTTTCCGCACGTCGCTGCGGGATTTCACTCCATTGACTGCAATGTAATCGTGAAATCCCGCAGGGAATAACGCAGGCAGCAAATTCTGTGTGGTACATTGCGTTTTCCTGCGTTATTCCCTCCGGTATTTCGCGGTTTACCTGCGGTAATATACATCGCTGCCTGCGGTTTGCAGGGAAGTGATGTCATTATGACAGGAAGAGGAAGTGAAGTAGAGAGTAAACACACACACAGATCACAGACACACCACACAGACATCACAGACATAGAACACAGACACAGACATATAGAATACACATAGAAAGCAAACGGAAATATAGAAAACAAAACACGTGGGCTCCGCCGTATTTTTACCTTCCAGCCGAGGTAAGCACACAGCGGCGGCCCGGTATTCTCAGGCTGGGGAGGGCGAGGGGCAGGGTTAATGTCCCCTGCCTCCCTTCCACCTCCCGCAGCCGAGAATATCAGCCGCAGCTGCCCCGGGACTGTCGCATGCATTATGCGGCAGTACCAGAGTGTCCCCGGCTCTTCTTGTTGCCGTGATGCGGTGGCAATCAAGGTAATGTAAGGAGTTAATGGCGGCGGATCACCGCCACTAAGTCCAGGCTTGATCATGGCAGCGTCTATGTGACAGCTGACATGATCAACCCGTAAGTAACGTGAATAAACACACACTGAAACATCCTTTATTTTAAATAGAAAACACAAAAAAGCCCCTGGTTCACCATTTTATTAACCCCCCCGAAACACACAGCTCCGGCGTAATCCACGTCCTGCGATGCTTGCATCCAGTCACGACTGATACACAGCGCTGAATGCAGCCTTGCAGCGAGACAGCAGAGGTAACCACAGGGCATTTCCCACAGCCGGTAATGTGAACTCACTACCGACCGTGAGAAATGCAGCGTGTGCTCACAGGGACTCTATCTATCTATCTATCTATCTATCTATCCATATATCTATATCTATCTATTCTTCTGTCTATTTCTCTATCTATCTATCTATCTATCTATCTATCTATCTATCTATCTATCTATCTCAGAATGAATTGACTTTTTTTTTTTGCAATGTGCTTTATTGCATTGAATGCAATAAAGCACATGTACCAACCCGCACGCGGCAAAACTGCGGCAATACCGCGAACAATACCGTGGTAAAACCGCAGCAAACCGCGGAAAACCGCATGCAGTTTTTCGGGTGCGGTTTGCCGCAGTTTTTTACCGCGGGTGCGGTATTCAATGCCTGCGGAATTTTCTTGAGAAAATTCCATTTTTCAGTGCGCACAAAGCCTTAAGCAAGTTAAAGGTGAACTGATCTGTAAAAGGCATAAAGTTCAAGATTGCATATTTTCTCTATAGTTTAGGCAAAAAAATGTTTTCATCTTTTACATTTTTAAATTTACAAAAAAGAAAATGGGCAGATACAAAACACCATGAATGGTTAGTGCCTAGTAGCACTCCCTTTGGCAAGTATCACAGCTTGTAAATGCTTTTTGTAATCAGCAAAGAGACTTTCAATTCTCGTTTGAAGGATTGTCATCCATTCTTCCTTGGAAATATCTTCCAGCTCACAGACAATTTTTTTAAATGCATCCAATTGTGGAAATAATTATTATTCCAAGATCTGTTGACTAAAATCAACTTGAAAATGAACTTTATTGGTGTGAAAACCACTTTAAGGGTATGTGCGCACGTTGCTTTTTACCTGCTTTTTACCTGCTTTTTTGCTGCTTTTTCTTCTGCGCTGTTTAATGCCAAAATGGATGTGTTCTTCTATTCAAGCAAAGTCTATGGGAATTTGGGTTTCTTGTTCACACTATGTTGTTCAAAATGCAGCCTTTTTGTGGCAGAACTTTGGTCAAAAACTCAGCTTTGCAGTGCAAAACCCAAATGGCAAAAACAATTGACATGTTGCTTCTTTGAAAAGCTGAGTTTTTGACCAAAGTTCTGCCACAAAAAGGCAGCATTTTGAACAACATAGTGTGAACAAGAAACCCAAATTCCCATAGACTTTGCTTGAATAGAAGAACACATCCATTTTGGCATTAAACAGCGCAGAAGAAAAAGCAGCAAAAAAGCAGGTAAAAAGCAGGTAAAAAGCAACGTGCGCACATACCCTAAGGTTTCCCTGTCAGCACAGAATGACTGTTTAAACCAAGTACAGGCGCTTGGTGCATCATGGCGGGGTCAAACATTTAAATACACTCTTCAACCTGCTTGTTTTCCCTCAATCTCTACCCACCCCTCTTCTCTTGATTGACAACTCAGGCTTCATAGAGTCTGACAAGGGTGGAGATAGATGGAAAACAAGCTGGTGGATAGGTGTATTTAGGTGATTGGCCCCATCAGGATGGATGAGCATCTGTATAGGTTTGAACAGTCATTTTATGCTGACAGAGTCCCTTAAAGTGTCACTCCATGTACATTGCACCGTTACAGTTAAACTCTTAAGGCTGCTTTACACACAACGACATCGCTAGCGTTCTCGTTAGCGATGTGACACATCAGATCGTAGATACGATTTGCCGAGATCGCACATAGGTCGTTTTGTGGCCGGCGCTTCAAAAACCAACCTACAGTTAGGTTCAGAAATATTTGGACAGTGACACAATTTTCGCGAGTTGGGCTCTGCATGCCACCACATTGGATTTGAAATGAAACCTCTACAACAGAATTCAAGTGCAGCTTGTAACGTTTAATTTGAAGGTTTGAACAAAAATATCTGATAGAAATTGTAGGAATTGTACATATTTCTTTACAAACACTCCACATTTTAGGAGGTCAAAAGTAATTGGACAAATAAACCAAACCCAAACAAAATATTTTTATTTTCAATATTTTGTTGCGAATCCTTTGGAGGCAATCACTGCCTTAAGTCTGGAACCCATGGACATCACCAAACGCTGGGTTTCCTCCTTCTTAATGCTTTTCCAGGCCTGGTTGGTGAGCTTTTTCTATCTACGAAAAATCTCTAATTTATTATTTGTTTGTACCCAGGCAATTTTGGGGTGTTTTTTGCCTATAAACCAGCTGCAGAATTTTAAGTGAATTTTTGGATCTAGCGCTTACTTTTGTCCTTGGACAATCCATTAACCTGATTACTCTTTCAGCAGGTTTTTGCCACCCCTATGACTATACAGGGGCCTTTATGGTGAGGTCAGAGGTACCCCGGCACCTTTAGTCCAATGTAGAGCTATCCAAGTTGCATGGTATTTTGCTATTGCCTTTCAGGTGTTGATTGTTCTTACACATTCTTATTGCATAGTATACCCCTGGATTATTCATCCTTCCAGGTGTTCTACTATTTTTGCAATTGTCTCTCCACGTGTGGCGGGGCTTTACTATTGTTATAGTGTTACTATTATCATAAATTATTGTAATTATGTGGGTACAAGATCTTGTCTCTAGCTTATGTTTTAATTGCTTTTAATTGTATTGGTGCTCTGTTAATAAAGGTTTTTTGTATATTCTATCATGGGTTGTGCGCTATATGCAATGTCTTTTCTCTCTTTTTAACCCATTACGTGCTCCATTGCATTGCTAGCACCCCCCTTGTTCTTATATTTGCCACTGTAGTGCATTCTCCTCCCTTGTAACACTGGGGGGAATTGACTCGAGGACTGATCCCGAAGTAGTAGCATAGCCGTGTAGGGCAGTCTAGCCACAGGACCATATATGGACCCAAGTGGTTGAATATCTAGGGGACAGCGAAGCCTTAAACTCCCAGCCTCCCTGGTAGCCAGTATGAACATGTCTACAACCGCAACAGAAGAATTGGTCTGTACCACAAGGTTAATGCCTTATGAGAAACTGAGTGTGAAACCTATCAGGAGCAAAGTGAAATGGTGTTTGAAACATGTTAGAACTTAGGCTAGTTTCACACTTGCGTTGGACGGCTTCCGTAGCATTGCGTTGTGTTACGGATGCAACGGATGCGTTGCATATAGTGGCACAACGGATGCTACGGATCGTACAAAACAACGGAAAGCTTTTTTTTTTATTATTTTTTTTTTATTCTTTACAGTTTTACCGGCAGCAGACTATTGTGAACGATCAGCTAATCACTGTCAATAGCCGGTGGCCAGTGGCTCAGCTGAGCACTGTCACTTGCCGGCGGCCGGGCATGCCGGCGGGCGAGCGCTCAGCTGAACGCTGTCACTTGCCGGCGGCCGGGCATTCCGGTGTGCGCTCGTCTGAGCGCTGTCACATGCCGGCGGCCGGGCATGCCGGCGGGCGAGCGCTCAGCTGAGCGCTGTCACATGCCAGCGGCCGGGCATGCCGGCGGGCGGGCGCTCATCTGAGCGCTGTCACTTGCCGGCGGGCGAGCGCTCAGCTGAACGTTCGGCCACCGCAAGACAAAATAAAGTTTTTGATTTAAAAAAAAAAGAGCATGCGCAGTGAAATCCTGAGGATTCCGCTGCTCAAAACAACGTTACATGCTGCGTTCCTCCCGCTGGGCGGAAGCAACGGAGCATCGCCTAGCGGAAGCAATGCAGGTCCTTTTGGCACAATCCGTCACCCATACAAGTCTATGGGAAACAGCGGAATCCGTTAACGGATTCCGCTGTTTTCCAAAAGGGCGGATTGTAACGGAAGAAAAACAACGCAAGTGTGAAAGTACCCTTAGAAGTAAATTTTGTGCAGTTTTTATCTGTAGTGAACTCCTCTGTAATAACCCTGAATGCAGAACTGCAGTCTGAAAGAGATGATGAGAAGCTAGCTTATGACTGAGAAGAACCACTGCAGCCAGGCAACACCTCCACACCACCTCAAACCCCCGTATCTGTAGCGTGCTGGCCCACATTACAATGTATGTACGGGAAATGTACAATATGTAGTGGATGTAATATTAATAATATTCTTTATCCATACGTACCACCACTAGCAACTAACGAACTGTCACTATATGCTTGATCGTAACCATGAGTACCTAAGGTGCTGCACATGAGTTAAGCGATATAGTGAATCAGGAGAACTATACTACATTTCTAATTGGAGATACTGTACTTGCTAATATTCTTATTATTACACATAACACATATTGGGATAGGATTTTGGAGATGGGAATAGCCCTTTAACTGCATACTTTTTCTTTCTATAGTCAATGTGGTTGCTGTACAGCATATTTCTGAATGCTGTTAACAGCAACTCAATCCCCTGTAATGCCATTACAGAGGGCATTAGGCAATAGGAAGTCACCATTGATGTTAATTGGTTGTCAGAATAGATGCACTAGTTCCTCGATAGCGACACTTTTTGCAACTCCTCTCCGCTCAAATGTATCTGTGACCTAGAGATAAAGGCCTGAGAGGCTCCGAATTATCACTGCTTCTCACTATGTCACGATAAATACTGTATAAATTGATTTTGCATACTATCGCTTTGACAAGTAAATACAAATGACTGTTTAGCTTTGCTTTAGCCCGCTGTGTGCTATGTGATCGGATCTACATCGTGTGCAGACTTATTAGGCAAGTTGTATTTTAGCGGATTTGTTTTATTATTGATCAACAACTATGTTTTCAATCAACCCAAGAGACTCATAAATATCAAAGCTTAATATTTTTGGAAGTTGGAGTGGGGTTTTTTTAGATTTGGCTATCTTAGGAGGATGTCTGTTTGTGCAGGTAACTATTACTGAGCAGATTTATTAGGCAACTTAATAAAAACCAAATATATTCCCATCTCACTTGTTTATTTTCACCAGGTAAACCAATATAACTGCACAAAATGTAGAAATAAACATTTCTAACATGCAAAAAACCCCCCAAAAAATTAGTGATCAATATAGCCACTTTCTTTATGATGACACTCAACAGCCTACCATCTATAGATTCTGTCAGCTGCTTGATCTGTTTACGATCAACATTTCGTGCAGCAGCCACCACAGCCTCCCAGACACTGTTCCGAGAGGTGTACTGTTTTCCCTCCCTGTAGATCTTACATTTTATGAGGGACCACAGATTCTCTATGGGATTCAGATCAGGTGAACAAGGGGGCCATGTCATTATTTTTTCATCTTTTAGATCTTTACTGGACAGCCACGCTGTGGAGTAGTTGGATGCATGTGATGGAGCATTGTCCTGCATGAAAATCATGGGGTTTTTTTTAATGATACCAACTTCTTCCTGTACTACTGCTTGAAGAAGTTGTCTTCCAGAAACTGGCAGTAGGTCTGGGAGATGAGCTTCACTTCATCCTCAACCCGAAAAGGTCCCACAAGTTCATCTTTGATGATACCAGCCCATACCAGTACCCCACCTCCACCTTGCTGGCGTCTGAGTCGGAGTGGAGCTCTCTGCCCTTTACTGATCCAGCCTCTGGCCCATCCATCTGGCCCATCAAAAGTCACTCTCATTTCATCAGTCCATAAAACCTTTGAAAAATCATTCTTAAGATATTTCTTGGCCCAGTCTTGACGTTTTATCTCATGTTTCTTGTTCAAAGGTGGTCGTTTTTCAGCCTTCCTTACCTTGGCCATGTCCCTGAGTATGGCATACCTTGTGCTTTTTGATACTCCAGTAACGTTGGAGCTCTGAAAAATGGCCAAACTGGTGGCAAATGGCATCTTGGCAACTTCACGCTTGATTTTACTCAGTTCATGGGCAGTTATTTCGCGCCTTTTTTGCCCAACACGCCTCTTGCGACCCTGTTGGCTATTTGCCATGAAACACTTGATTGTTCGGTGATCACGCTTCAAAAGTTTAGCAATTTCAAGACTGCTGTATCCCTCTGCAAGACATTTCACAATTTTGGACTTTTCAGAGCCCGTCAAACCTCTCTTCTGACCCATTTTGCCAAAGGAAAGGAAGTTGCCTAATAAGTATGCACCCCTTATATAGGGTGTTGATGTTATTACACCACACACACCTCCTCATTAGAGAGATGCACATCACCTGATTTACTTAATTGGTAGTTGGCTCTCAAGCCTATACAGCTTGGAGTAGGACAACATGTATAAAAATTATCACGTGATCAAAATACTCATTTGCCTAATAATTCTGCACACAGTGTACAAGCAGGTCTGAAAACTCACCCAGTGCCTCAAAAGCCAAAGTCCATGTTTTTTATTTCCACATAACATCACATTCACTGGAATTAGGCTATTTGTAAAGTTATTGGGAAATGGGTTTTCTAAATTCGACAAAACCTTTTCAGTAGACGTTGTCTTTACTTGATCTAATCGATGACAATTATATAAAACCTCAAATATTCTTAGGGAATAACTAAGTAACAACTTCCAAATTCATATTATTATTGGTGTGACTCCCATTACAAGTCAAAGTGTTTATATCAGAGAGGAAGGAAGAGAATTCAATTTCCCTACAGTTTTCCTGTCAGGCTATAGGCGACTGCAAAAAGCGTTCTCTTCCAAAGGAATACAGGAATCCTACAGACTGCTGATAGATATTATAGAATCTTATATAAAGATCCTATCACTGAGGAAATTTGATTCACAGCAAAGGTATTCTCCATGAACTGAATGTCCCTTATTGAGCTCTTTGATCTCTCCAGACCCCTGAGCATAAGAAGTATAACATATCAAAAATAAAAAAGTGATTATACGGTACCCTGTGCTCACCTCTCCATCCCCTCCACTCATCACTGTGACCTGTCCAGTCATTGTTACATCACCATTGCGAGTGCTGAATCCCCAGGTCTTGTCATGCTCGGCCAGGACCTCTGGCTCTGATGAGGCTGTGATGGTTCGGCACAAGTGAGGGTAATGCCATGATGTTTTGACATCATGATGTCACGGTCATCTCCCTGCTGTTTTGAGAGTAGTGATAACCTTAGAATTGGAGCCTCCCATCTCCATATAGACTACACATTTAAACAAAGTTTCTTTTCCTTTGGCGTCTCATGAGTTAATGTCAGTTTTTGTTGCCAGCAGCTCTCAGCAGTGCAGGTCAGTTGTAGCTGCTTTGAGCCGACGCCTATTTAGGTTTAAATAGTGAAGTTTGCCCAGTTGTCCTTGCTGCTAAAATTCATTCTACTCTGGCCATCCTGGTGGAAGGAGCTGCTGAAAAATTGTCCTGTGCCCATCCATCTGCTACTTTGGAGTCTGCCTGCTGCTGTGAAGTTTGGTGTTTATATACTTTTGTTTATCCCCCTGTCTGTCTTTCCTTTCCCTCCCTGTTTATTAGTGTAGTGGCGAGTGTAGTGAACTTGTTGGCCTACTCACTAGTCAGGGTGAGTATAGGGCCAGCTGAGCCAGCTGAGGGTCCAAGGGATCCTGCTCGCCGACAGGTTGAAAGAACCTGTATAGGGACGCTAGGGAGCTCAGAAGTCAGCTTGAGGTGAGTGCAGGGAGGTGTCCCCCTCACCCCTCTCCCTAGCAGCAGGGACCTCCGTTGTATCATGACTCCGTGTTTCCCCGGTTTCCCCCCTTTTGTCTGTGGTGGTTTAGTAGTGCATCACACGCCCATCGGTATGAACACATCTGTCATGTGGTGCATATGGACGTCTCCTACTTCATGGGTAACACATGACGTCCACTGTAATCTTATGCGCCCATGTGTAAATATATCCTGTTGATTTCAGTGATCATGGTGGTGATAAGAAGATGTGACAAGGACCGGACGGGTGATGATGAGGAGTGGAAAGGCCAGAGAGGGGAGTGGTAATGTGAGTATAAGTATTTTTATTTTTACCTTTTGATTGCTCATTACAGTTTAGCAAAATGGTAGCCAGCGTCTGTCAGCTTACTGAATCCACATGGAAGTGAATTACAAAAAATCTGTATTTTGGTGAAAACAGATATTCATTAAATTTGAGTAGAACTCAATTCCACGATAATATTTTCGCTCATCTTTACTAACAACTATTTGTAAAATGTATCTGGTTTATTACAACTTTATACACTTTTATGCTGGTTTTGGTGCAAATTCAAAAGCTTTTGTTGTCAAAAAGAAGGAAATGCTATATTTTCTCAAGATCCACTCCTGTTTGGGTTAAAAACCTACCATGAAAAATGGTAAATGACCATGAAATGACCATAAAAAATGACCATGAAAACAGCATCAAAGGCTGAATGTGTGAAGCCAGTGTTAAGCCTTACTCAGGCATCTGGGATTATCCTTGCATACTGAAAATGGTCCAATATTCATCAGTATTTTGGAATTAATTTTAATCAGTGTTTTAGATTTTACTCTCCGTGTTTCCTCAGTGATTTACTCATATGAAAATAAAATAAAAATTGTAAAACATCTCCTATTCATTGCAATGCTAGAAACGCACAACACACAGAAGCTAAATGTATAGCAAAGTGTGCTGCCAGTGATTTTTCACAGACCCATAGATTTGTATGGGTAATTTTGATTCTTGACTTATCCCTGGGATGCAGTAAACACTGAAATGTGAACAGCTCCATAGATGATTGATAATGGGTATATGTTCTATCTTGAAAAACACAAATGTAAAGAAGGTGGCGCCAAAACGCGCGCGTTGCGGTGGGCGTCACAGTCACTGATCTGATGCTTCTGTCCTGCTTAGGTAAATATTTGCTGGTTATCTATACTGTCACGGCATGCCTTCTTATGCCTTCTTATAATTCTTGAATGGTTGTGTTATTGCACAAAGTTTAATGTCCCTTGTGATGTATACTGCCATTACATACCCCTATATATAGTCTGAGTGGTTCCTGCTGCTTGACAAAGGTTAATGTCTTTTGTATTGTATACTGTCACTGTGTGTCGTTACATATACCATGAATGATTTCAGCTGCTGTACAGGGGTTAATGCCCTCGATCTGTATACCGCGTTATTACGTATCTGTATATTAACCCTATATTTGTATACATAGATCACATTTTTTGGTACCATGGTTCTACTAATGCTGTTCACATGGCCTAGATAACAGCATCTTTTTGTACCAACCACAATTTGATTATTTTTTATGTTTTTGAGCTATCGTGCACTTTGGGTATATGCACCCCTATTGTACAATTACGTTATATATACAACCATGCACATATTGTTAACAATAATCATACAACTACCTCATTGCACTTGACACATTATTTTTATAGTTATTACGATCTTTTTATATATTGTTTTTTGATTAGTCAGGTGTGTTTTTTATTTTATTGGCACCTTGCATCTACTGTTATTACATAAACAGCATATGTCTACTCTATATTAGAAAGGGGTTTATCCAGGCTATATGTAATTTTCTGTGACGCCCTATCTTTCCAGCTAACTGCTTTATCTTATACGTATTTAATAAAGTTATAATCATTTAGATCTTTTTGTTTTTTTTCTTTGATCATATGTAATTTTCCGAATGGTCCTATTGTCCTTTTAACCCCCGCACTCATGTTCATTTTTAGCATTGCTACTGTCTATATACAGTATTTAAACTACTTCTTTGGGTGTAGGTATGAGGTTTTGCTTGAACATTTTTGTGACACAAATGTGAAGGGCAGACATGTGAATGAGACCTTATTATTATAAAAACTGTGCACATCACGCAGGATTTTTGGAAATCATATTTGCGGATCCAGACATCGATATTTCCTCCTATTCTGCTTATGAAAAGAGTTTTATTCTATAATCAGGCAGAATATTTCTTCTTCAGCCATGAAGCTGGCGATGGGGGTCCAGCACTGTGGTACCATTCAGGCGACACAGGGTCATATTTCAGCAGATGTTCACTTATTGCCGGGATGTTCATGCTCATAAACTGTCTCAGTATATTCCTAGCAATGGGATTTAGGCCAGGCTTTGATCTTCACCACTTCTAAAAATAACTTTTTCTATTTCTTGTAAAGCTTTGCCCCCCATTAAACGTTTCCTTCTGGTCGGAAATCACTTAGTTTTTTCATTCTACTTTCCGAAAACACAACTGAAAAGCAGATGTTTACTTAAAAGAGCACAATGTGATATAATTGGGAGGATTTATTTGATAACTGTATGGCAAATATAGGAAATATTATCACCATATGAAATAGGTGGGAGTCAGTAACTGTGCAATCTGCTGTATTGTGGCCGAAGCCTGAATGTTACTTTAAAGTTGATAAAATATTTCTTAAAGAAGACCTTTCAGCAAATTTTTCATGGTGAACTGGGCACAGGATGTAATAATGGCTGTGCAGTGGAACAAAACTTCCTTTTCACCTCTCCATTACAGAGATTTCGGGAATAGAAGTGTTTAGCATCTAATGAGTTAAATTTTGTTACATCCAAGTGGGTGTTATCAGAAAGTTTCCACTGTGGGCAAGTACTTCTTCTCCCTGTATGATCCTGACCAGACCAAATCATAAAAATGAAATGCATTGTAACGCAGAGTCCTGTTGGTGCTGTAGTATATGTCTCTGGCCAATCTAAGGCTGGCAGTTGACGTTGGCATGCCAGGCATTGGTGTCGCATGGTAGTGACATCATATGCCACCGTAGTAGGCATGCAGATGTCAGCTGTAGAGATGAGCCACCCCCCTAGCGTTCGAGTTCGGTTCGGTTCGTTGAACGGTGGCTCAGTTCGGCGAACAACTTCGAACCCCATTGAAAACAATGGGAGGCAAACACAAACACATACAAACACATAGAAAACACCTTCTAAGGTGTCCAAAAGATGACAAACAACTCACAAGACACCACAAACACATGGAAAGTGACAAGTACATATACTCATGCAGAAACAAAAGAGCTGGACGAGTAAAAGGAGGATGAGACACAGATATAGGCATGTCATGCCCTTCTAAAATCATTTAAAACACCGCAAGGGGACTCCAACCAGAGTCTCCTTTTTTTTCTAAAAAAAAAATCACAGGGGTAGAAAAGTCCTTGCTGATCCATGACTTCTTCATCTTGGAAAATTTTAAAAAAAAATCAAAAAGGGGATTGCAAACCAGAGTCTCCCTTTTTTCAAAAAATTGGGCCACAGACACCACTTAAGTGGCATCACTTTTCCCCCAGTTCCAAATTTGACAGGTTGATTTGCATGAAGCACATTCAAAAATCCACAAGCATTTACTCTCCCCAGGATGACACAAGGGTAGAAAAGTCCTTGCGGATACATGACTTGTTCATCTTGATGAACATTAGTCTGTCCACATTGTCACTAAACAGACGCGTGCACTTATCTGTCAGCACACACCCAGCAGCACTGAAGGCAAGTTCCGAGAGAACGCTGGCTGCAGGACATGACAAGATCGCCAAGGTGTAAGTGGCGAGCTCAGGCTATTTTTCAAGATTGGAAGCCCAAAATGAGCAAGGTTCCAGTTGCAGAGTCATGGCATCTATATTCACTTGGAGATACTCCTGTATCATCCTCTCCAGCCATTGACTATGTGTCAGACTTCTTGTCTCTTCTGGCCTTGCAAAGGATGTTCTAAAAAAAAACATGAAACAATTCCATAAAATTGGTGTTACCACCAGATACGGTGTTGCTGGTACGGTTTGATTGATGATGACTCGACAGTCCCATGGTTGGCAAGTTATAACTGTGATATTCACTCCGTGCACCACTGGTGTTTAGTGGAAAAGCCGAGCTAAGATGGCATAACAGCTTCTGCTGATACTCCTGCATACGTGCGTCATTTTCTATGGCTGGAATTATTTCGCCAAATTTTGACTTGTATCGGGGATCTAAGAATGTGACAACCCAGTAGTCAGCATTACTTCTAACTCGGACAATCCGAGGGTCATGTTGTAGGTAGTGCAGCAAGAAGGTGCTCATGTGTCTTGCGCATCCATGGGGACCAAGTCCTTGCTGTGTTTGTGTCAGCGAGGTGATAACCGTGCTTCCTTCCTCTGACATCTGCCCCCAACCTCGAACAACCGAAATTTGATCAAGGTCTCCCCCATCTGCTGAGTCTTCCATGCCCATCCCCAGTTTGTCCTCCATTTCTTCCTGGGCTCCTGCACCTTTCTCAACAGTTTGGCTGCTACCATGCGCCCTTGTTAGTCCCTCTCCCCCTCCGTCCCATGCCTGCCGCCTTGGTGATGCTGAACGTCTGGACCTTGTAGATCTTGGTAACCCTTCCACATATGAATCCTCCTGTACTTCCTCCCCTTCCTCTTGTCCCACCCCCTGACTACGAATAGTGTTTAGCGTTTGCTTCAGCATGTAAATTACTGGAATTGTCATGCTGATAATGGCATTGTCAGCGCTAAATATATTCGTCGCCATGTCGAAACTGTGCAGAAGGGTGCATAGGTCCTTGATCTGAGACCACTCCATCAGCGTGATCTGTCCCACCTCTGCATCTCGTTGGCCCAGGCTACACGTCATAACGTTTTGCCCCAGGGCTCTGCGGTGCTGCCATAGTCACTGTAACATGTGGAGAGTCGAATTCCAGCGTGTCGACACATCGCATGTCAGGCGGTGAACCGCCAGGCTGAAAGACTTCTGTAGCAATGCAAGTCAGTCATCTGCGCCGTTTGAACGGCGGAGGTGAGCAGATAGTGACCGTGGCCTGTGCAGAAGCCCATCTAGGCCGGGATAGTGGGTTACAAATTGTTGGACAACAAGGTTTAACACGTGAGCCATACAAGGCACATGTGTCACCTTGCCCCGGCGAAGGGCCGCATCCAGGTTTGTAGCATTGTCGCACACGGCCTTCCCTGGCTACAGGTTGAGTGGAGACAACCATTTACGAAACTCGGTCTCCAGAGATGACCACACCTGGTCAGCTGTGTGACTCTTATTTCCCAGAAATTTCAACGTAAAGACCGCCTGATAACGTTGAGCTCTGCTGCCAGCATAGTAAGGAGGTGTGCGGGATTCCTTGTGCACAGTTACAACGCGGGTGGCCTGACCAGACAGGCTTTGGGTGGAGGTGGAGGACCCAGACGAGGTTGAGGAGGCAGAATCAGTGGAGGAACTTCTACATACAGAGGATTGATGCACAACTCGTGTGGACGGCAAGACTTGTACAGCAGACCCTTCTCCATCTCTCACCATCGTTACCCAGTGCCCAGTCATGACATGTAATGCCCCTGTCCATGCTTACTGGTCCAAGTATCTGTGGTGAAATGCACCCTGTCACACACAGAGTTTCTCAAGGAAGCGGTGATGTTGTGTGTGACATGCTGGTGTAGCGCAGGCACACCTTTCTTGGAGAAGTAGTGGCGACTGGGCATCTGGTACTGGAGTGCTGCGACGGACATAAAGTCTCGAAAGTCCGCTGTGTCCACCAGGCAGAAAGGCAGCATTTCTGTAGCCAACAGCTTACAGAGGTTGAAAGTCAACCTCTTAGCTTTGTCATGGCTAGGAGGAAATGGTCTTTTATTTGTCCACATCTGAGGGACCGAGGGTTGGCTGCTGTGCTGAGACGGCGTTGAGTATGGTGTCCCTGGAAAACTGCTGGTCTGTGAGGAAAGTGCAGGTGGAGACATAATGTTGCCTCCATCCAAAGTTGGTGCTCTCGATGTCTGAGAGAGCTCAACACCAGCAGCTGTTTCCACTTCCAAAACAACTGATCACCTACCAATCACACTTCCCATTGCGGTTAAAGAGGTGGAAGGTCTGCGTCGCAAAGCATGTGTGACTGCTGTCCCCACAGTCATTGAGGATGAAGAGCGCGCAGATGCACTTGAAGGGGCAGATGGTGGTTGGCGCGCTCCGCTAGGCCGCATTGTAGCACAGTGAGCTTCCCACTGGGACTTATGCTTGATATCCATGTGACGGATCATGGACGAAGTAGTCAAACTAGTGAGGTTTTGGCCACAACTTAGAGATTGGCAACAAATCTTACAGATGACATGAGTTGGGAGATCCTTTGAGATGTCAAAAAAGGACCAGGCTAGGCAAGGCTTAGAGCCCATGCGACCTGCAGAGCCACCCCTACTTGTGCTCAGAGGCAGAGTTGTGGCTGAGAATGCAGTTGTTGACGTGCTTCCAGTACTCCGCCTCTGTCCAGGAAGGCGCAAGCTAACCTCGTCGTCAGTCGCATCCTCCTCCACCGCCTCTGCTGACCTCATCGAGTGCCTGACTGTGGTTGACAGTAAGTGGGATCTACAACCTCATCATCACCCTGTGTGTTTTCACTCCCCTCGTCCTCAGAGCTAATCTCTTCCTGCCATAACTGAATAGTTAAGTTGTCATTCCAATCAGGTGTCTGAGTCTCATCATCACCAGAATGTTCCTCATTGTCTCCACCAAGAGGGGTTACAGTTTGGGAATGAGGGTCTACATTATACTCAGAAACTTCTTCATCAGAGCCTGAACCTGACTCACAAAGCTTCTGGGCATCACTGCAGATCATTTCCTGGTCTGGACTCACTGTAGCTTTGGAGCAGACCTCTGATTCCCAGGCTATAGTGTGACTAAACAGCTCTGCAGACTCAACCATCTCTGTTACCCCATACTCTGCAGGGCGGGTGGAGACTTGAGAGCTGTTAGAAAGCAAGTGCGATTGGGGTGACAACTCAGAGGACTGGAGTCTTTGGGATGTTGAAGTTGAAGTGGAGGAGAGGCCACTTGATGGAGCACTTGAGATCCATTCAAGCATATGCTTTTTTTTGTGCATCATCTACCTTTGGAAGAGTTGTTCGGTTCCGTAAAAAAGGGATCACATCGGATTGTCCACGGAAAGTAGTGGACATCTTACTTTTGCTGGAAGATGGCCTTTCTTCAGCAGATGTTACTGTTGCTTTACCACCTACCCCATGGACACAACTTTTTTTCCCTTTCCAACACGCCTGTTCCCCTTTCCACCAGCATCTGTCCTTTTGCCACTGGTTTTGTTTGTGAACAAATTGGACACTTAAAATGTCATAGCAAAAAATGGAGAGGTGGTGTAGATTGCAGAGATGGTCTAGCTTTATTGACAGCTAGCTAAAGAACCAACACTATCACAAACAATGAAAGTATGGCCCTAAAAATGGCAGCACTTTTTGCAATTAAAATTGCGTAGCAAAAATGGACAGGTGGTGTACAATGCAGAGATGGTATAGCAAAATTGTCAGCAGAGGAACCCTAATGTAGTATCCCAGACAATGAAAGTATGGCCCTAAAAATGGCAGCACTTTTTGCAATAAAAATTGCATAGCAAAAATGGAAAGGTGGTGTACAATGCACAGGTGCTGTAGCTTGCTTGTCAGCAGAGGAAGCATTACTTTCTATACCTGACAATAGAAACTATGCCCCAAGGAATTGCCTGAGCTGATTTAGCCAGACACTGTGATATAAACCCCTGCACAGTGCTGGCACAGACCTGCCTAGCAACAATGGCTATGAACGGCTGAAATTACAAGTAGTCCCTAATCCCTAAAGCGACGTGTAGATTGCACTTTATGTCTAGAGCGCACACAGCAGCAGCAGCGGGAGCAGGAGCAGTGACTGTCACCCACCCGCAGCAGAGAGATAATGGCGGCGATGGGGAAAATGGCCAGGTCTTATAGGGCAAAGACATGTGACATGCATAGCCTATGACACATGCCCTTGCTTGTCTGGCAAAAATCCACTGTGCAGTGTGTGTGTCTGTGATTGGCTGACAGCCTGGCCCGCCCCACTGTACGCGCGGTTAGGAAAAAAAAAATGTCAATCGCCATTCTTTCAGCACTCAGCAGCACTGATCTAAACCCCGTCCACCCCGTACACTATACGCTGAATTTTGATAATATCATTATTAACAGTGACTCACAGTATTAGGCCCGTTTCACACGTCAGTGAAAAACAGTGACGTTTTTCACTGGCGTGTAAAACACGCACATGTCCAAGCGTGTGCCGTGATTCACGGCACACGTGGGTTGTCTAAGTGCAATCCGGGCTCCGTTCTCCGTGGCCCGTGATTGCACTTAGAAAACAACTCACCTGTGCGCGCTCCCGCTGTCCATGGTGCTGATCGCTCCCGCGGTGCAGCATCCGGCCGGCGGTGACCCCTGCAGCAGCTGCTTCCGGGTCGGCTGTGTCGCGCATAATGAATATGCGCGACAATAATGAGCTGGCTCAGAAGCAGCAGGGAGAACGGGCTGCAGAGGGCATTGCTGGACGCCGGGTGAGTAAAAATGATTTTTATTTTAAAAGCACGTTTTTTTCTGGCACGTGTTTCACGGACCACACCACTGCGTGGTCCATGGAACATCAGTGATGCCAGAAAAAAATGGACATGTCTCCGTGCGGCAATCACGCACACGCGGGTACGCCGCACGGAGAAACGTGCAGTGAAAAATCACTGACGTGTGAGCAGACCCATTCATTATAATGGGTCTGCGTATGTCAGTGATTCTGGTACGTTTTAAAAAAAGCACAAACGTACCAGAATCACTGACGTGTGAAAGGGGCCTTACAGTGAAAAGCCAGCTAGTAACTAGTTACGCTTTTTGGTGATTGAGCCGTTATCGAACGGTAACTCGAACTGCCGAACTTGAAGCAAATCGTTCGAGTTCGTCGAACGACTTGAACACCGACCAAAATCACTCGAATTTGAAATTGCCGAACCGTTCGAATTGAACATCGTTCAACTCTAGTCAGCTGCTGCCCACTACACCACAGAGGTAGATGTCATGGGATGTGGGAACTAGGGTAGGTGAGTAAAATGTTTGTTTTTGTTTGTTTTTTTTACACCTTAGAGTCAGAATATGGAACATTAGGAAAAACTTTCTGACAGTGAGGGCATTTAGAGAGTTGGACAGGCTACAACGTGAGGTGGTGAGCTCTCCATCAAGGGAAATCTTTAAGCTGAAACTAGATAAACATATAGATAGGATGATTTAGGAAAATCTGCAATTTACAGGGAGTTGGATTCGAGGCCCTTGAGGTCTCATCAAACTCTACCATTCTATGATTCTAACACAGATACCAAGAAGGGGTCCAAGATGGGGACATATATATCAGAATAGGGGACATATTTATCAGGAAGGGGCCCAGGATAAGGACATATATATGAAGTATGATGATGGGGGTCATATTTACCAGGAAGGTGTCCAGGATAGTGAAATATATATCAGGATGGGGGACATATTTACCAGCATGGGGGACATATCTACCAGGAGGGAACCCAGGATGGGGGACATATATACCTGTAAGGGGCCCACAATGGGGGGCATTACTATATAATTACTATTAATATTACTATTGCCATTACCATATAATGAAGGGGGAGGTAAAATGTATGTCGTCATAGGATTTAGTATGCAACAAGGGCCCATACATCTGAACAACATGAGGGGACGCAGGTCCACATTTTGCCCCAGGGCCCACTACACTCTAGTTACGCTATTGGTCAGCATCAGACAGAGAGAAGTCCATCCCCCCCCCAATGAAAACTATCTGAAAACTACCTATTAACACTCACTTTGACTTAAGAAAAGTTGACTCATTAGGTGCCAAGCACTATAATTGCTAATATCTCCACAATGGAGAGGCAAAGGTAAAAAAATAAGAAACGTTCTATTCCACTCTGCAGCCACTAATACATCATGTGTCCAGTTTAACTTGACTAATTTGGTGAAAGGCTCTCTCCAAATTATAAAATTGTCTACAATTGCATTTACTAATACACAGAGAGGTCTAATACCTTGATGGACCATTATAAGTAGCCCTAATGTATGTGTCCATACAGTAGTAAGTACTCTGTATATGAACATTTTGGTGCTTCATATTTCCCCACATTGTGGAGATAGGCTCACAAAAAAGTAAAGGCAGAATGTCTCTTCAATACATCCACCAATATTATTTTATTGCAAAATGAATTTAAAATTCAGCAAAAAATACCTGTGTCCTCACATGTATGAATTCAGAGGTACACAAATGTATGGTAAGGCCTATGTGAATGATGTCTACAAGTATAAACATCTTTCCATAGACTGTTGCAGATGCAATAATGAATCTGGAGGCACGTTTGTAGAGTGCTAAGAGATGTGATTAAGGATTGGCTCAATCTTGACCTTGGTGGCATGTCGCAATGGCATGGACCCAATGTCTAAGGGTGAAATTTTATTAGAATGGTCATCCATAAACAGTTTAATTGCCAAGATATGTCCTATATCTTGACTTTACCAAAGAGTTGAGAAGGAAAAACAGGGCACTGCTCAGCCCGTGGAATATTTTTTGGCAATAGCCAATGTTCACAAACAATAGCCAATGTTAATAAACAGCGTTATAATAGCGTTCTTTGCTGCAATTGACAGAAAGGCATGGCAGAAAAAATCCCTGCAACAGCTAAGTGGTGCTCATTCAAAAGTCCAGAGTAATCTGAGAAATAAATATGAAAGAAATGAAGGCACTCACCTGTCTTTGCTATGCAGTGGAAAACATTTTATCACGGATGGAAGTTACATGCTGCGGCATGTAACAGGTTAGACCCGTCGAAGCACTGTGAAAGGGTGCGAAACGGCCGTCGTCTGACGTGCTCTCCCGTTCTACCCCCTCCCCGCTTGCCACAGCATGTAACTTCCATCTGTGATTAAATGTTTTCCACTGCACAGCAAAGACCGGTGAGTGCCTTCATTTCTATCATATTTATGTCTTGACTTTAGATGCTTTCAGTGATTAGAAATTAAGGGTTAGTACTATCATTACAAAAACCCAGTTTTCTCTCTCCAGCCTTCAGTGACTAAAAGAAGAGGATACAGGAACTTTTCTTCATGTTATCACCTATTTTACCAATGTGAGAGCATTAGTGATCTCTATCAGGGGGCTTTTTCTCTTTTTTTTTTTTCTCTTTCAGGCAGATGACCAGTAGCATATTTAACCCTGCACCAAATTAATCAATTTGTCAAATCCTTGAAAATTGTTTGCCTACACTTGAATCATGGAGTTTTTTTAAATTGCCAGTTCAGGTGAGCATGTGCAGATATAAGCATGAATATATAGACTTAAACGGAACCTGTCAACAGGTTTTTCCCTTTTGAACTGAATGCTACATATAAGAGCCAAGGTCACGTCATGCACACGGGGATGGGCAAGAGGACAGTGATCCCACAAGATGGAGGAAGTGCCGTACCGAGAGCAGCAACACCCATCGGAGTGGACCACTACCCCAGCTGAGTATTTAAAGGTGTTTTTTATGTTCTACAGAGTGGCCTGGGCTCTTATATACAGTATTCTGGAATGCTGTATATAAGAGCTCACTGGTGGTGGCCGCAGCCCATAAGTGAAAAACCTGGTAACAGGTTTCCTTTAACTGACATAATCGGTGTGAACTCTGCACATCGTGAACTTTTATATTAAGGAGGAGTTGAGTGTCTCAGACTTGGTAGGAGCCAGAGCTTTAGCCACAAACATGGCTTTACATAATATTTGGCTTTGATGCAAAATTGCATGTTGTTGTGATTGTCTAGTGATGAGTAGCTTATTTTATATTGTGCTAGGTCTTTAGTTTCGGACAATATATGGGTATGTTTTTATTATACGATCCTTTTTTTGAAAGGGAATAGGCAGTGCTATACTGGAGCTAGGATGGTGAATCAGATCATACCTTCAGTTTATAGAGTGGATGTTTGATTGCAGGAAAAAACATTAACATAGGTCCAGAAATGAGTGCATTGGTTGAGTGGTGTGTGCAACGGTGTGTGACTTTCTGGGCCCAATCTTCAGTAATGCTTCCTCCCTTGGCTGCCTGCCTCCGCTCTATTTAAATTTCTGACCTCTGCTGCTGTAGTTAACAATATGGCTGGTGCGTTCACAGTATTTTTTCAAGTTTTTAGCCAACTCTTCAATAAAATGGCGCTGCAATCAGCACATGTGCACACTGCAATATCCAGCGCCATTTTATTGACGTCATTGTGAAGACGAATATAAGTGGCAATGGCACAGGCGCAGGTTGAGGGGTTTTTTTTTTCAGCGTATAGTCATCTCTACTATGTCCCCAGTTAATGGCGGCAGACAGAGGTGGAATGGTTGCAGTGATTGCAATTGCGACCGGGCTCAAGGGTTCAGGGGACCCACACGGCTGGCCAAACAGAAGCTTTCATCTGTGTCCCAGTGACTGAGGGCGGCACATGGCAATGACGTCATGTGTTGCAATAACACCGACACTGATTAAAGCTGCCGGACACATTGCGCTGGCTACACAGAAAGACGCTGCGCGATGTGGGAGCCAGGGGCAGTGAGTGCAATGTTGTTGTTGTTTTGCATTAGACAGAATGGAGACATATTGACCAGGAAGGGGACAGTATATACCAAGAGGGGGACAGTACATACCAGGTGGGGCCGAGCAGGGGAACAGTATACTCCAGGAGGGGGACAGTAGATACCATGAGGTTGACAGTAGATACCAGGAGGGCCCCAGGAAGGGGACAGTAGATACTAGGAGGGGCCAAGCATGGGGACATATATACCAGGACGGTGACATATATACCAGGATAGGGACATTTTTCCAGGATGGGGTTATATATACAGCAGGAAGTGGGCTAGAATGGAGAACATATATACTAGGATGGGGGACATATACGCCAGGATGGGGGACATACCAGGATTAAGGGCATATATACCAGGATGGGGGATATTAGAACAAGGTGGGGGACATTATTACATAATGGGGGGGCAACTTGTATGTCTTTATAGGATCTAGAATGCTAAATGTATACATACATATACATACATGTGACCAACATAAAGGGGAGCCCAGGTCTAAATTTTCCACCAGGGCCCATCGAACTCTAGCTATGCCACCGGCTGTACGTGCATGTGCTGACTCTGCCACCATTTTATTGAAGAGTTGGAGACAAACTTGAAAATAATACTGCGCACGTGCTGGCCATAGTGTTAATCACGATTGAAGATGGGAGAAATTTAAATAGAGGGGAGGCAGCCAGGGAAGGAATTACTAAAGAAGACCCGACCCACAAAGTCCGCCCCGATGGACATGCCACTCAAGCAATGCACTCATTTCTGGATCTTTGATAATGTTTTTTCTGCAATCAAACATCCCATCTCTAAACTGAAGGTATGATCTGATTCACCATCCTAGTACTCGTATGGCAGCGCCTGTACTTTATATGTGAAAATCCTGCTGTTGGTTCCCTTTAAATTATATTATGTAGGTTTTAGTTGTGCTTATCAAAAGTTTGACTATTGACCAAAGGACATCAGACGTTTCTGGTATGTCCTAGCGATACTGCTCCATGAATGCTAATTGTACTAATAATCTTTAGAGGCAGTGCCTTGATTTATATTGCTATAGAAGCTGGTCGTATTGAATAAAAACAATCTTCATTAAAAAATATCCGACTTTATTACAGTATCATACTTTTGTATAGAACCACAGAAACACATTCCCAATGATATGAGAACTTTTGTTACTGGTGTTGGGAATTCTGTTTTGATTCTTGTTATACTTTTTAATACTTAATAAAAAGATATTATACAGGAAAAAATCCATGCTGGTAAGACTATTAGTATGTGACTCACCTCCCATCCCTCTATATGGCTCTGCCATTCCTCCAGCACTTCTAACTTTTCCATCTGTCTCTTGGCCTCATTAATGTTGGAGCACACAGCCTTCATGGCCTGTAGAGCCTCCACTATGGACATATAATCGCTGTGCCTCTTCGGTGTCCTCTTCAATAACTCCTGTAGGGAATTTAAAGAGCACGTTACAGCTTCTGCATCGGTATTTTTGACCTTTACTGCACCACATTTTGTATGTTTTTCTGTTTCAGAATTCCCAGTTATTGGCACATGAAGGACAGGGGTAAAGTTCAACAATGTCTCACACTATAAAATACAAGACATTAAATTATGCAGTAAATAAAATATTATAATGGTGTGGCACATCAAGACCTAATTCGACTACTGAATGGCAGACTAGGTGGAATTTAAATTTGTATACTATACTTTTATGTTTCATCCTAATATACAGAAAAATTCTTTAATCCAGCAAGAACTGGACCTTAAGGTCTGGGATTACCAGATAGTACAATTTTTTTAAATGTTAAAATCCTTTTTTTTTAAAACAGACCAAAATGAAACGTTAACATTGTACTAGATTCTCCCAGCTCCGTTTTGTGTTTCTTCTCCTTTAAAGTGTATGCACATTATTGTACGGTGCCATTACACACTAATCTGTGTCTTACTGCGTTCATAGGATATTTTACGGTGATATTTTACTGTAGGAAATATCATATTTGTACCAGGCAACAATAATCTAATGTAGAACCCAACAACCCCAATCAGTTACTATAGGCGCTCAGCTAAGATATAGACAAGTTTAGTCTATGTCTATGTCCACAAAACATATTTTCTTTTACATTTAGCACATACAGAGAAGAAATGTCCTGTGCTGAATATCAGCTCCTAATCAATGTAATGGTATTACCTACATTACATCTACGTATCGGAGGAGATCATATATATGTATATATATATATATATATATATATATATGTACAGTACAGACCAAACGTTTGGACAAACCTTCTCATTCAAAGAGTTTTCTTTATTTCATGACTCTGAAAATTGTAGATTCACATTGAAGGCATCAAAACTATGAATTAACACATGTGGAATGAAATAATTAACAAAAAAGTGTGAAACAACTGAAAATGTGTCTTATGTTCTAGGTTCTTCAAGGTAGCCACCTTTTGCTTTGATTACTGCTTTGCACACTCTTGGCATTCTCTTGATGAGTTTCAAGAGGTAGTCACCGGAAATGTTTTTCACTTCACAGGTGTACCCTGTCAGGTTTAATAAGTGGGATTTCTTGCCTTATGAATGGGGTTGGGACCATCAGTTGTGTTGTGCAGAAGTCTGGTGGATAGACAACTGATAGTCCTACTGAATCGACTGTTAGAATTTTTATTATGGCAAGAAAAAGCAGCTAAGTAAAGAAAAACGAGTGGCCATCATTACTTTAAGAAATGAAGGTCAGTCAGTCCGAAAAATTGGGAAAACTTTGAAAGTGTCCCCAAGTGCAGTTGCAAAAACCATCAAACGCTACAAAGAAACTGGCTCACATGAGGAATGCCCCAGGAAGGGAAGACCAAGAGTCACCTCTGCTGCAGAGGATAAGTTTATCCGAGTCACGAGCCTCAGAAATCGCAGGTTAACAGCAGCTCAGATTAGAGACCAGGTTAATGCCACACAGAGTTCTAGCAGCAGACACATCTCTAGAACAACTGTTAAGAGGAGACTTTGTGCAGCAGGCCTTCATGGTAAAATAGCTGCTAGGAAACCACTGCTAAGACAGGCAACAAGCAGAAGAGACTTGTTTGGGCTAAAGAACACAAGGAATAGACATTTGACCAGTGGAAATCTGTACTTTGGTCTGATGAGTCCAAATTTGAGATCTTTGGATCCAACCACCATGTCTTTGTGCAACACAGAAAAAGTGAACGGATGGACTCTACATGCCTGGTTCCCACCGTGAAGCATGGAGGAGAAGGTGTGATGGTGTGGGGGTGCTTT